>NC_050068.2:343928078-344558888 GCF_009764565.3 Dermochelys coriacea
GAGACATTTTAATGGACAAATGAAATGCCAGCTTCCCTTACATGATTGTAAATGATGCATGTGACAGTCTCACTGTGAAATGTTCAGCAGGAGATACGTAAATGGAATCAGTTCTGGGATGAGTCAAGTCCTGTGTATCATGTTCTTTGTATTACTGTGCCCTGGGAGAGTACACTCTGAGATCTGAATTTATCAGAAGCCTTTCTTAGAATCATGGAAAAACTGAGGGGTGTGTAACACTTGCATTTCATACTGAAGTCTGCAATTGAATTCTGTGATGAATTTATAAATATAGAAAATTAACTTAAGATATTTCCATATCGTTATCTCTCCTGCATTACACCCCCTCTTTCCTTTGCTTCCTGTACTTACTTTGAATGCCTGTCCCAATACTTTCATAATTTTTAACTTCATTTTGTTATTCTCTTGATAATAATGCCCTTTGAAACTGAAACCTAACTCTTTATCAAAATCTTTTCCCCTCCAGTTTATTTATTGTAGGGTTGTCTCGGAGTACTCCAGGTGTTAGTGTGTTGTCTTCTTTCTTATGGGGAACATATAAAGGACAGTAAGGACTCTTGCAAATATATAGAACTAAAAAGACGATAGGCCAAATTATGGGCCAGACTTGACAATATCTCTTGATAATCACTGCACTTACCGTGCCTGTGGCACCGCATTTATCCTTTGATTTTCCAGTTCTCCCAGTATTGCAGATCAATGTAATGAAATAAATTCTGTTGCACAGTTCATATAGCACCAGATTTCTGGGCAAATACACTGTCAAAAATGAAAATTTCTGGAAGGAGAATGAAAATAAAAAATACTTAGTTCTCAGAAAGCACTTTTCATCTGTGGCTCTCAAAGAGCTTTCCAAAATGTAGGCAAGCATCATTTCCCTCATTTTGTAGATGAAGAGTCTGAGGCAGAGAGAGATCATTGACTTATTTAAGTTGCACAGCATAGCAGGGGCAGAGAGAACCCATATCTCCTGTCTTCTGGTTCATTGGGCATACTGTCTCTTATCTTTTTATTATTTATTGTTTGTGTCGTGATAGCACTTAAGATGCCTCAGACACACACCAGGACTCCATTGTGCTAGGTTCTTTACAAACACAGGACAAATAAGATAGTTCCTGCCCCAAAGAGCTTGCAATACAACTAATCATCTTAAATTAATAAAGCATCATAGAATCATACAACCATAGGGTTAGAAGGGACCACAACAGTCATCTAGTCTGACCCCCTGACAAATGCAGGATTTGTTATGTCTAAGCCATCCAAGACAGATGGATATACAGCTTCTTTTTGAAAACCTCCAATGAAGGAGATTCCATGACTTCCCTAGGCAGTTTGTTCCATTGTCCTACTGTTCTTACCATTAGGAAGTTTCTCTGACATTTAATCTAAATCTGCTTTGCTGGAGTTTGGACCTGTTGCCTCCTGTCCTGACCGCTGTGGCAAGCGAGAACAATTTTTCTCCATCTTTTTTATGGCAGCCTTTCAAGTATTTGAAGACTGCGATCATGTCCCTCCTTAATCTCCCTTTTTCCAAACTAAACATACCCAGTTCCTCCAGCCTTTGCTCGTATGGCTTGCATTCCATCCCTTTGATCATCTTTGTCACTCGCCTCTGGACCCTTTCCAGTTTCTCTACATCCTTTCTATATAGCGGTGACCAAAACTGGACACAGTACTCCAGCTGAGGCCTCACCAGCGCTGAGTAAAGCGAGACTATCACCTCCTGTGACTTGCATACTATGCCTCTGTTAATGCAATCCAAAATTGCATTTACTTTTTTTTGCCATAGCATCACATTGTTGACTCATGTTGAGGCTGTGATCCACCACAACTCCCAGATCCTTCTCAGCAGTGCTGCTGCTGAGTTAGTTATCCCTCATTCTATATTTGTATATTCGGCTTCTCTTCCCTAAATGTAGCACCTTACATTTGTCTCTGTTGAATTTCATTCTGTTGTCTATAGCCCAGTGGTCCAATTTGTCAAGATTCCTTAGAATTTTAATATACTGTATCAATGTGTGGCTCATACCCAGAAAGGACTAAAATAAACCAGTGAGAATTTAATTTAAAATGTAGAGTACCAGTTCTCAGAAATGTATACATAAAGTATGTATCTGTAATTGTATTTGTACACAATGCCCATCACCATGGTATCTGAATGTTACATAAAATGTTAAATGATCAAGCACATACACAAAGTTCTCAGTAGGCTGACCCGAAAGAAAGCTACTTTATAACAACCCCTTGGACTCCCAGTTGCAGCAGCCCTTATCAAGTAAATGCCCAATATAAAAATATACCTTGCTCTCTATTAAAAGACTGCCAACCCCATGATCTGATGCCCTTGGAAAGTTAGAAGTTGCTACAGACAGGGACTCTCTACGGTATCTCCACTTTGATGAAAAAATTTCCTCTTCCCCCATTAGGGCCTGAGTGTACTCCAGTTTTTTATTAGCCAGTGTAATCCTCTTCTACTACTTTCCTTATCATTACACCACTGATAACTTCGTCAGCTTTCCCATCTCTCAAGCACACCATCATGATATCATCTCTGACTCATCTCTTTCCTTCTAACTCCATATCCAGTCTCTCACTAAAGTTCCATTGTTAAAAACACATGCCCATGCCTTTGGTCACACTCGCCTTGATAACTGTAACCTCCTCTCTAGTGTCCTTGTTTCTCCCCTCCAGTCAGTCCAAAACTCTGCTAAAATCTATTCCACTTACTGATAGCCCCTGCCCCTTGAATTACTACACTCGCTTTCTGTCTCTTGCTGCCCTTTGCCTCCATCTCCCAGGCCTGGCTGTGAACTTTAGGACAATTTCCCATTCCTGTTTGCCAGATTTCCTCTCACCAGGTTCAAATCCTTCCTCACAACCCACTCCGTGCCACCTTATTCTCCTCACCAATGATCTCCTCGTTTCCTTATCTGCACTGATGGCTTTCCTTTATCTTCTCATTTTTAAAGCTTCAGCCCTCTAGGTCAGGGAAGATGCTTTACTCACAATTTTGTAAAATGGCAGGGGCATTACAAGGTATAAATATATACTAATGAATAATGCCTATTCAATCCTTGATCTCCCTGCTGAGACTGCCAGTGAAAAACCGAATGGCTCTGATTATTGTTGTGAGGTGGACATCACTCAGTTGGGCACTGTTCTTAGGCTTTTTTCCCTACCATTTTAAACCAAACTAGTATGACTCATAGGTTTTTTCAGTATTATCCAAGATTGGAGCATGTATTCCTCAACCACCCATATATTCTGGCCATATGTTTGTCATCCAGAGCAATTCGTCTCACAGGTGATGTTCTATTACCACCCTACCCCCACCAAAACCCAACCAAACCCCCAAATTGGGGAGGTTAATGCCAAAGACTTGGCATGTGGACCTATGTGCACGAACATGCTTTTTATAGCCAGATCTCTTTCTTAGCAGCGTGACCTTTACCTGTGGGCATGAACACAGATGAGGCCAATGTTACAAAGACCACATCTGAGTAAAAATGTGGTCAAGTCTATTCAAAACTGAAAATGCTAATGCACCAATAAATGTGCTGCTCACACGATCTATTCAATACCAAATGAGTATGCTGCTACTGCAATGCACTCAACAGTTGCCCTGGAGAAGGACAAGCTCTTTGGTTTTACCACAATGATCAGAGGGGTATAAGAAACAAAAAAGGACAGAATAGAAAATAAATTCTCCCATCTTTTGCTTTGTGCCTTTTCCACACAGCTCTCGGTGCTTGGAACAATTTCCCTCTTGACCGTATATTGAGTACTCTCCCTCTCTTCCTTAACACCCCTTTTAAAAATCTGCCCTTTGGTCAGCGCTCCCTGGCATGGCTGCTTAGCACAGGGACAGGAGTTAGGGACACTATATGTAGTGATACTAAGCAGCACAAACGGAGCCAGATTTTCTGGAATCAGTATAGCTCTGTAAAGTGCATGTAAAATACTACCAAGTCACATGCGTTCACTCATGTATGCTGGTGGTGGCATTTCGCGCCCAAAGGGCACTCACTTTGTACCATTTAAATGATGACATAAGGTATAAGGCAATGGTGAATCAGGCCTGTCATGTTTAGTTAGTCCATGAGCTAGAGAGCCAGAGTGAACTACCCGACCTACCTAGGGTCAGGAAACTGAATAAACAAGCAGCTATATAGTCATTACAATTGAGACCTGTCTCTTCTATACTGCAAGGAACTGTAGGTTTCTCCTAGCCTTTCAATGCTGATCTCCTTTCTGGTGCTGTTCGCCATGCCTATGCCTGATTTTCTCATTTGTATTTTATTTGTGTTAGATTTTAAACGCCTTGAGGAAAGGATCTTGTCTTCTTATGAGATTTGGTTAAGTATTACACATATTTACAACACACATGGTCCAATACCTCAGATACAAACACTCCCAAACTTCAGAGAACTTTAGTACTGGACCCAAACTTCACAGCTCAGATCCATCTCTATTTACCTGTATGAATAACAAGTGATATTAATAAAACAAAACAACTTCAGGGGGGAAAAGTTACAAAGACAGAACAGACACCCATTTTTTACTTTTAGATCAAAAATAGTTGGGAAAAGTTTTCAAAGCACAATAGTTACCATTTCAAAAGCAAACAAGTCCAGCAGATGGGTATCAGTTCTCCCTCTTGACAGGTCAGTTTCAATTGTTGGATACCATCTAGAGATGATATAGTTTCAGAAACAGCATCAAATGAGCACCTCAGATAGCTTTTTGTGGGAATCTCTGGATTTTGATACAGGATTGAGTTTTTGCTATCTCTTTGGAAAGGTTTTCTTTACTTCTGAACTATCTGAGTGTCTCTGTCTGCTGTATTGTTTTCTCCAACAATTTCTGCGTAAGTCTTCAGAGGTGCCAGCCTGCTACTGTTCCCTTCCATGTCACCCATGTATTCAGGGAAAAAATGTCCTATTCTGTATATTACAGTTTTATATTCTGCATCAAACCATGTCAAAGCTAGTGTCACAAACCCATGGAAGAAAAAAAAAAACAAATTCTGAGTTAAGATTACCACAGCATCTGACTCACTATGGTGTGTCTACCTAGTACTATAAATTACCTGTCAGTTTTCCCCTCTCACCTATTTTGGTCAAAAATAGTTGACTTTCTGTCTGGATTCCTGTATCAAACTAGTCCTCTAACTCAAATATTGGTATGAAGTAGCCATGCAATTGACAAACACTCTAAAGCCATGACCGTATCAGATTTCAACAACTAAAACATTTTGGGACAACTCGATAGTATACCTAGATGGGAAACTTCTGGGAAGGAACCAAGTGCTAAAGGAAGTGATGTTGGTACTGAGACGTCATTCTTTCCTCTTAGACAGCGTCATGGTGTTAACAGACAATGAGCTCCTGGTGTTAACATCTCTTGAATAAGCTATAAAATGGTGGTTATGACCATTAAAAATCCCATAGCACTTATGCAAGAGCAGAGGAGTTAGCTTCAATGTCCTAACCAAATTTGAATATAGCTAAATATATTCGGCATACTTAAATTTCCCTTCTAAATCCAATTTGAGTTAATCTTCACTTCCTGTCCCAGTTTGTTGTTAGTGTCACTTTACACTGCTCAACTATTGGTACAGTTCACCCAAGGAAATGAGAAAAGAAATAGATTAGGTAGGTAACTATGTAATAGGAGAAATGTATGTGTAATTTGTACAAATCAGTAAAATTAGTAAACCACTTTGGGATTCATTTAAATTAAAGGCCCTAAGAAAAGGAGAGATTATTATCATTAAGAGATAATCACCTCTATTATTCCTTATATGTAAGCATTACCCATAAGATAGTGTAGGAGACAAGTATTTTTTCAAAGAGCTCCTCACTAATTTGAGAGTATGTCAGGTCCAGCGGACCAACTTGCTCAACCCAAAAAGTTAAAAGATCCTTCTAAACAACAGTAAAAGTCCTTCCTTCAGCATTCATTGTGTATTGGTATGTTCTGAAACATATGAACAATGCTGTCAAAAGCGAACAAGTTTCAAAGTAGCAGCCGTGTTAGTCTGTATTCGCAAAAAGAAAAGGAGTATTTGTGGCACCTTAGAGACTAACAAATTTATTTGAGCATAAACTTTCGTGAGCTACAGCTCACTTCATCGATGAAGTGAGCTGTAGCTCACGAAAGCTTATGCTCAAAGAAATTTGTTAGTCTCTAAGGTGCCACAAGTACTCCTTTTCTAAAAGAAAACAAGGAAACCCCAGCCATAACATAACAGCTTTACAGGGCAGTAATGGTATGTCAGGAAACAGTGACTTTTTTCAAAGGGCTGTAACATAACTTTTGTATATTGTGAAACCATAATTTCCAGTATAAATGCCCCAAAATGTACATAGACGCTTGATAACCTTCCAAGCAACATGCTATGTGACTCCATGTGATGCCTTAGACTGGATGCCTGAGCATTATTAGTGAGTCGATTAATTATTAACTAGATAAGCTTTAATCAAATACAAGTCAATGGGCTCAATACAGGAGTAATGAGATTAAATTCTATGGCTTGTGGTATACAGAAAGTCAGACTAGATGATCTAATGGTTCTTTCTGTCCTTAAAATTGTGAACCAGAAATGACCTGAACTGTCTCACAAACCTAGAATTAAAATACTTGAGGTTTGACAAAGTATAGATAACTTTTCTTCTTTTAACATTTTGGGTATAGTTCCATTCCCCTAGTTCTGAACAAAGAGTAAAAGCCTTTCCTGAGGCATTTCTTCTCAAGAAAAATTCCAACCATTCTAGATGCTGTCCTAATAGAACTGCTGATGGACTGAATAGAATGTTACATGCTGTGTAGTTGCAGTTGTGTTGGATAATAGAGAGACAAGGTAGGTGAGGTAATATTTTTTATTGGCCAACTTCTGTTGGTAAGAAAAACACACTTTTGAGCCACAGAGAGCTAAAAAGATCTCTCAAAAAGAAAAGGAGTACTTGTGGCACCTTAGAGACTAACAAATTTATTAGAGCATAAGCTTTCGTGAGCTACACCTCACTTCATCGGATGTGAGCTGTAGCTCACGAAAGCTTATGCTCTAATAAATTTGTTAGTCTCTAAGGTGCCACAAGTACTGCTTTTCTTTTTGCGAATACAGACTAACATGGCTGCTATTCTGAAAAAAGATCTCTGTATGGCTGAAAAGCTTCTCTCTGTCACCAACAGAAGTTGGTTCAATAAAAGATATTACCTCACCTGTCTTGCGTTTTGAATAGCAGGTTATAAAGACTGTAGAAGAACAATGAAAAATGCATTAATAACCATATTGTACTCAGTATGTTTAGTAAATGTTGTTATGTTATTAAATATGTACACTTTCACAAAATACCAAATCAGAACTATTCACATTAAGTCCTAACCAGCTGAGAAATGTCCACTTTAAAAACTAAGGCATATGTAGCATACATAGCATAGGAATAAAAAAGAAAACATAGGAACCCTGAGAATTTTACTTCCTTTACTCAAAATAGGCTCTGGAGGATTACCAAGAGGGACACACAATGGAATTCTTATCCTCACTTGTCTGATTTGAATTATAAATTGCAGTTAGTTTTAATCGGTGATGCACCCACATGCCAAAACAATGGGCACCCTGTAGGCCCAATATTCAAATCATAGTTCCATTTGAACATGAGCAATATTGAGTGTACAATCATTATCATTAATTATTATTATTATTATTTATTTGTACCCTAGCACCTAGGAGCCCCAATTATGGACCGCATTGCATTAGAGGCTGTGCAAATACAGAACAAAAAAAGACAGTCCTTGCCCCAAGAGTGTATAATCTAATTTATATAGAAAACAAGACAACTGGTGGGTATAGACAGACAGACAGGCAGATGGATACAAAGGAGAGTTTCAAAGGAGGGATTTGAAAGAAGACAATGAGATGGCTTTGCAGATGTTTATGCAGCGCGCCTCCTAAATGTGATGGACAACATGGGAAAAAGCACAAAGGTGCTTGTTTAAAATGTAACAAGTGGGTGACAAAGACTAGCATCATTGGTAGAGCAGAAACAGGAATCAACATCTCTATTGCATACTGATAGCATTCAACTTAAAAAAGGGGAACTACACAAAAGTAAGGAAGCTAGTTAAATGGAAATTAAAAAGAATAGTCACAAGGGGAAAATGCATGCAGACTGCATGGAGACTTTTTAAAACCACCTTAACAGAGGCTCAAACTAAATGTATATCCCAAATAAAAAAAATTAAAATAAGAGGACCAAAAATAAATGCCAATCTGGCTAAGCAGAAAAGTTAAAGAGGTGGTTAGAGGCAAAAAAGCATCCTGTGAAAATTGGAAGTCAAATTCTCGTGAGGAAACTAAGAAGAAGCATAAATTCTGGCAAGTCAAGCATAAAAATATAAGGCAGGTCAAGAAGGAGTCTGAAGAGCAACTAGCTACAGACAGGTTTCAGAGTAGCAGCCGTGTTAGTCTGTATTCGCAAAAAGAAAAGGAGTACTTATGGCACCTTAGAGACTAACAAATTTGTCTCCCGCCCCAGGCTAGCACCCCCAAACCCAGAGTGCCCCCAGCCTTGGAGTGCCAGGAGGGTGAGCAGCACGGCCCCAACCCCAGAGGGCCAGGAGGCTGGGCAGCGCAGACCCAGTCCCCAAAGCCCTGGTGTGCCGGGCAGCATGGCCCCAGCCTCCCCAGCCCTGGTGCACCAGGAGGGTGAGCAGCACAGCTCCAGCACCAGCCCCAGCTGGGGCCTTGGCACAGAGGAAGAGCCATCTGCAGAGCAGGAAGCAAGAGGGGGATTGGGGGCAGAGTAAGGGCAGGGCCACACCTGGCTGTTGGGGGAGGCTCAGCCTCCCCCAGCCTATGATACCTGTTGCCCATGGCCATGAAAGTCAAGATAAGTAGTTTATGTCTGATGCAATGGAGAAAGGTGACATGGTGGATGGAAGCAAAGAAAGGGGTGACACGGTCAAAGGGATGATGTAGGAAAATGACCCATGTAGCAGCATTCCGAATGAATATTGGTGGGGCAAGATTGCATGCTAAGGCCACAGAAAAGGATGCTGTGAGATGCTGAGAGTCTGGATGAGAGTTTTAGCTGGGTGGATGGAGAAGAAAGGTTGGATTTTAGAGATGTTGTACAGGAAGACTTGGAAAGATCTGGACACAGCCTGGCTGTGAGGATCCAGATTGAGGACCAAGGTGAAGATGACATCCACACTATGGGTCTGAACGGCAGAGTGGGTGGAGGTGTTGTCCACAATCAGTCACAAGTGTCATTTTTTGTGCAGTATTGTGCACAGCAGCTCAGCAGAACCCCAAGCATCTCACCGGCTTGTCAGATATGCAAGCAGTTGCCCTTTACAATGAGTAGGTAAAATGTTGTGGGTTTTTATTAAGAACTTAAAGAAATGTAGGTTGGAATGCTGTTTGGTGAGATTCAGATCTACCAGCTGCTTCAAAGAGGTGTTTGAAGTCTCAAGTGAACCGTGCTTTTAGCTTTAAGGGAAAGTGAGAGTACATGTTCACCAAATGTCTCTCATCTGATAACTCTTTAATTTTAATCACCCTGACAGTCTGTGGTAAAGCATGTGGTTAACTATTTCGGGTACAGCAGCTTCTCTAGAAGCCACAATCTGCTGCTAGCTTATACAAGGCAAATCCTTGAACGATGTAGACATATAGGTGGCCTGAAGACATTAAAACAGTTCAGATCATTTGTGCACAATGGATCTCTTTGCCTTCTTCCTCCCTCGCCCCCAGCTTTCACTAAAGCAGGAGAGTACAGAGTTGGGGGAAAAAAGAACAAAGCGAGACAACAGTAGGTGACAGTGAAAGTAAAGAAGAAGAACCTGGAAAATTACATCATAGCACTGGGTTTAGAAATCACTGATTTCCATGGCTGGAAGTAATGTCAGCAAGGCCATGATTATCTACACAGAGAGGACATCTTAGGAGTCAGGGATAGAAGGCAAGAAGAATTAAAGACGGAGGGCTGTCTGGAGTTTGAGGCCCTTTCTTAGCCCTAGTCCTCTGAGGGGATTGCATTATTGTTTCTTGTCACAGGAAATGGGAGCAGGTGGTGGGTAGGGAAGTCTCATCATAGCAACTTGCAATGAGTATTACAGATAAATAGCCACTGACAACTTTTGTCTTTTCTTTCTCTTCCTACATCGACTGAAGGCCCTCCACCTACAGATCACCCCCTCTTCTTGGCAGTTCTCTCTCTAATGGATTAATCAATTAATCACTTGCCCTTCTTAACAAAGCACCCCATACTAAGATAGCCCTCCAGGTCCAGAATCCCATCTTTGAGTTTCTCAAGATTCAGGGACCCGGAGCAAATGATTCCAGAACCTCATTTGGGAATTGCATTCATCTAACACTGGGTCTACAGCGAAGCCTGATCCTGTCTCCATACTTGCATTAATATGACCCATTCTTAATTAATCCTAGGTGACTGAGAATTATATTTGGATGTTATTTGCTGCTGTCATAACAGTCCTTGTTTTCTGGATGCATTATTTTTAGGTTTGCACCTTTCTCACTATAAGCGGTTGTTGGTTGGTTGCTGTTCAGTGCATGGAGACAGAACTGTGAATCTCTTAGGTTTTTATTGTTTTGCTTAGTGGTGGTTGCAACTATTACCCAGTTCAAAGACCTTTTTTTTAACATTACACCACACAATTAGGGATGCAAGTACTGATGCAGACGTCAAGTTTAACTTTAAAATATATGTTTATTTAATTTCATTAAGAAAATAAAATACTTAACCGCAATATTAGAAATTGTTCCTGAGAAATAATTGCCTTTTAACTACCAGTATTTACAGGTGTCAGAATATGAACTTTGAAAAATAATGTCTGAATCTAAGGAAATGGAAAAATGGGCCAGAATATTTCTAATTAATTTTTACAGTGTTTTTGACCCTCATATTTGGGAGCCGCCACAAAAGAAACTGGTCATGAATATTCCTCTGTATTGATGTAATGTAATTGGTGTTTCACACTGGGCTGCTGCTAGGCGGGATCAGGAGGTGTAATCTGATGGGCAGGGCATGATATCACACAGCTGTTGCTCCCGATAGCCATTCCCAGCCACCATGGAGCCTTCTGTCTCCTGCATTGCTTCTCTCTCAGAGCAAACGAGAGAGAGAGTTGCACCAACCCCACCTAACTGGGCTCTGAAATTCATTCAGCAGCATCATCCTTACTACTGGGGAGTGGGAGTAAACAGTGCTGAGACTCAGTGATTGCCAGGCAGATTCCTTCTCTGATGGATTAAAGACGAGGGGTGAAATCCTGACTCCACTGAAGCCAATGACAAAACTCCCAGGATCAGGATTCTCCCAATAGTCCTTCCTCCTCTTGTAGGAAGCTAATAATCCTACTGATGGAGTGCTGCTAATAATCCTACTGATGGAGTGAATGTCAGCAGCCATCAGAGCCTGGGAGGTAAAATGTTGTATGGAGATCTGTTTTAAAGTAAAAATAATATAAGGCCAAAATGTTCAAAAGCTTGGATAGGCAGCAAGAGCCATTTATGTACCTATTTTGGGGCTCAGGTGTGATTTGAGTTACATGACGGTTCTCTATACCTACCCCACACTTCCCTCCTGCTCCTCTGACCGTTGAAATGATATTTGAATAGTAAACTCTTCTCGCTGTGCATCATGGATTACAGTCTATGTCGTCACAAGAAACAGTTGTTTCTCATCCCCCTAAACACTAGAACACTCTTGAAGAAGAAATTAAAAATCCAGAATAGAGAAAGTTCTGTCCTTTCAGTCACAAAGGCTTTTTGTTAATATTGGGGTTTGAGGTTTGGACATTGTATAGTTTAAAGATGTTTCACATTAATTTAGTGCTGGTTTGACAGCCATAGACTCTGAAGGAAAAAAAAATATCAGCAAGCAAATCATCCCACACTGACTCAAGGGTGTGTTGGAAGGGACTACCCCTGTGTTCTGGGAGCCCCTTCTTAGAATTCTGTCCCTGAATCGAAGGGAAGATTAGGGTGATTTTCCTGCCTCAACTGGACCTGACCTTCTGTCTGGATCTTGGTAAATGATCGCTGTCAGAGACGATTGGTGAATTAATTATGGTGTATAAGTACCTTCACAGGGAGAATATACTGGGTACGAAAGGGCTGTTGAATCTAGTGGAGAAAGGCATAGCAAAAGACAATGGCTGGAAGCTAAAGCCAGACCAAATCAAACGAGAAATAAGGCACCAGTTTTTAACAGTGGGGGTGATCGGCCACCAAGGAGCAGAACTCTTCAGCATACAAGAGGTCCACACTCTCCATGGCACCCCAAATTCTCCCGCACCCTCTACCCAGCCAGACAGTCCTGATTCCACTGCCATGGGCCCCTCTGCATTTATGGAAGAGGGAGCATGATTGGCTTCTCAGAGCATGTAAGCAAAGACCCACTCAGGTACTTGAGAACTCTTCTCAAAAGCAGAGTTTTCAGTATGTCTTCCTTATAACACTTGGCAAAAACATCCCAGAGCTTAATTATCTGCTTTTAGCAGGTATCCGTGGACTATTTTAGTTGCTGTTTTGGAGCTTTGGTACTACACTAAGGTAGGTTAGATAAGTGGTTCTCAATCTTTGGGGGCTCAGGGCCCATTTGTAAACCTTGATGGCCTGTTGTGACCCAGATCATGCCTAAGATACCCTCCAGACTTGATTGCCCCCAGCAGGGGTTCATTGGGGAGATATCTGGGGTACCGCCATCAGCAACTGGGGAGAGGGGCAGTGAGCTGAGAGATGTCTCCAAAACACACAGCTCCTCCCACTGTTGATGGGGAGCAGAGGGTAAGGGGCAGGTGGGGATTTGTGGGCCTAGAGGTGAAGTGGGGATAGTGGGGAGCCTGGGGGATGTAGTGAGGAAGCAATTAGGGATTCTGGAGGGCTGGGGAAGGAATTGGGAGGGCAGAGGGTTGTGGGGTGCAGTGAGGGGATGATATGCGATCAGAGGGAGGACTGGTGAACCAAGAGCTCCCCAAAAACACATAACTCCCCTGCATGGCCAATGTCGGGAAGAGGGTAAAGGAGTGGGGAAGATTTGGGGTCCTGGGGAAAAGTGGGAGGTCTGGAGGAAGGAGTAGGGGACTGAGAATGCAGTGGAGATTATCTGGGGGCCAGGATAGCTAGTATGACAGCAGGGTATTTGCCTGGTTGTAGGGCAGAAGGTACATCGGGAATCTGGTACTAGCTGGAGAACATGACACTAACTGCTCCTGTCCACCCGTGGTTGGCTGGACTTGGCTCCCTGCTCTGGGGTTGCACAGCTCAAGTTTGTCCCAAACCCTAATGTGGAGCTAGCTGAGTCAAATTTTTGTGAGTGGCATTGCAACCTGGCACATGGGATCACAATGCAATTTACTCAATTTGGCAACATGATGGGTGGGGGACTGAGCCAAACCGGACCACTGGTGCAATCCCATACCCCAGATCACAATGCCCTGAGTGGGGAGCTGAGGCCAGAAAGCCCTGCAACCCTTTGGCAAATTTGACAGTTTTGCGACCCACAGTTGGTAGAACCTAATCAAGTGAAGCTATCTAGTGGGTTAGGGCCCCATCCCAAGAGGCAGCTGTACGAGCCACTCAATGGAAAGTGGAGAGACCATTAAAGGAAGCCCCTCCTGATCTGGAACAGATATTCTGGGTGTCATTTTCCATCCAGCCTGGGTTTTATCATCATTTCCTGTACCCTGAAGATGTAGTTCTCTAAAGGAGAGCACCGTGTTACTGGCACCTTGGACTGGATTTTCCCAGGGCTGCTTTCTATCTGGGCTGGGATTTCATCTCCCTTAGTCACGGGGGGTAAGCCCTTTAACACTCCTCCACCCTCATTTTTAATTATTTTCCTTGTTTATAATTCCATTACCTTATGCGAAGCTCGTGATTTATATCAGGGTGACTGAGAGCAGGATCAGGCCCCACATCATTAATTTACTTCTGCAGCGATTCTTTCAGCTTCCAAACCAACTATGAGATGGCAGAACCTAGGAACAATGCACAGGACCGGGGGAGGTAATCAAACATGCGATCCCCCATTTGTAGTAATGGAAATAATCTAGTACCCTAACCATATGGCCATCCTTCCTCCCTGGCTGTCTAAGATCAAAGTTATTCAAAGCCCTCCAGCCATGTACTGTTATCCTAATGGACCTTTTTTCTCTTTGCAGGGAAGTGCCCCACCCCATACTACATTGAGTTTGCTGAGATTACCATTGACAGGGTCATGCTGGGCAGCAAGGGACGATACAAGTGTGAAGATGGCTATAAAAGGACAATTGGGGAGAGTAATTTAATTGTCTGTGTTAATGATACTGGGTTCATTCACTGGACCACAAAAACTTCTGTATGTACACGTAAGTAATTATCATCCTTTCTGCTAGATCTAACCACATCTCCTATATACACAGGCAATTTTCAATTGATTTAGCTTTTATGGTGGCAACACAACACTGTGCTAATGAATTATGTTTTGTATTGTTACTTCTCCCAGGCAAACCCACCACCCAGATATTGACTCCCACTGACAATACAAAACCTAATATACATAGAAGTGTGTACAATGAAATTTAAAAAAGGGTTCTGTTTATTATTTCTATTTAATAAACATTTCCTGCAGAGCTGGAAACACCGCAGAGTTGAGCTAGTGCATAAGAAAAGGAAAGTAAAACAGACTCTAACCAGAAAGTGAAACTGACCAATTTAGTGTCACGCTGCAAGATGAAAGAAAAAGGAGGACTTGTGGCACCTTAGAGACTAACAAATTTATTTGAGCATAAGCTTTTGTGAGCTACAGCTCATTTCATCGGATGCATTCAGTGGAAAATACAGTGGGGAGATTTGTGAGTCTCTGAGGTGCCACAAGTCCTCCTTTTCTTTTTGCGGATACAGACTAACACGGCTGCTACTCTGAAAACTGCAAGTTGAGTGAATAGAAGGAATGGACACACACAGCTTACACAGTGAAAGACATATGGTACCTGTCGGAGGACAGGTTTCAGAGTAGCAGCCGTGTTAGTCTGTATTCGCAAAAAGAAAAGGAGTACTTGTGGCATCTTAGAGACTAACAAATTTATTAGACCATAAGCTTTCGTGAGCTACAGCTCACTGTTTCTGTCAGGAACAAAACAGAGATGGCCCAGACTAAAACCGCAGCTCTGAACTTTGGAAAAATTTGGATCTGAATATGAATCCGAACTGCTCTTTATTTATCTGGATGTTTATACACTGTTAACCATCCTAATTCCAGAGTGGCTCTGGTTCTCAGTCCCAGTTCTAGAATCAACATGCAGCATATCAGGGAAAATTTCCTTATGGTGGGAATCTATTAATTTATTATTTGCTGATGGCTGACAGCAAATTCAGTCCTGAAAGGATCACAGAGAAAGATGTGGTTCCTGCCCCAAGAAGCTACTACGCCTAAAACCATAAAAATCAAACGCAAACCTCACTGGCTGCCCAATACAGTTTGACCAGTGGGAGGAGGACTTGTTATCTCCTTATACCCTTCTCACACTTCTGCCGCTCTGGTTTAGTCTCTTCTGACCACAGTAGAGCCTTCATGCCTCCTGACCTACTTAGCAGAGGTTTGGATGTTCATTTTGCTGGTTCCATGGGACCACTGTCAGTGAGGCCACAATGGGTTTTCCTTGTCATGACTCCCTCCAACACCCTGCCCGCATCACCGACTCATTCTTCTTCAAAAAAAGAGCAAACTCCCTCTTACCTGATGCAGCGATTAAACTTTTTTGGATTTCAATCTGCTCTGGTGGAAGAAACATGTATCTGTCTCTGTGTCCCCTGGGACACACCCATGGTTCCAGTCTTCTTTGCTAGGAGCCCTATGCTTCAGAAACATGTTGGATGCTCAGTTGTGGTCTGTGGTTGTTGTTATGTACACTCATAGACATTAGTAAGAATGGACAGTGGAGCCAATCACATGTGCTAACCCACATGCTGCTCTCCTTGAGTAGGGGGGGCACCTCTATTAACTTAAACTGAGATACACAGGGCTGAATTTGTCCTGTTTTGTTGTATTTTAGAAGGGAAATGGATTTAGGGATGTCATCTCTGGTAAGGTAAATCACAGACTTGTATAGCAAAGCCACCTGGGTGCCACATGCTATTTCTTTATATCTAATCCTGTTATGCACCAATAACCAATACAGGAACACACCAAGTAAGGAAACAAATATGTTTACCTTCAAACTAAGAATGGGGAATATTTAGGTTAAATATAAGGAAAGTTTCCTGGGATTGAAATATGGTGTACTGGGCTGTGGAACAGCCTCCCTATGGAGACAGTGGAAACCCTGCCACTTGTGACTTTTTAAACTAGACCCCACCAGAACATAGGAATTGCCAGATTGGATCAAACCAATGGTCTATCTAGTCCAGTAAACTGTCTGAGAGGGGCCATACCCAGATGTTTCAGAGGAAGGTCTGAGAAGGCATATATGGAATACTCTGAATTATGTGGAGGCAGATTATGTGCTGTAAGGAACAACTCTGTACTGGCAGGGGTTGGCCTACGCAGTGAAATGGGGCTTTTCCATTTATGATTCTATAGAATATCAGCTTCTCTTACAGAAAAAAACACTAAGCTTAATCTTCTCCATAGCTACTTCACGGCAGTCAGAAAGAAAACCACAGAGCAGTGCACCTGAGAATCCAGTCACCATAGTGCCATCAGACGCAGCAGGTACCACTCATTAATTACTGTAACATATTTCTCCTATTGACTTCCATGGGAGAAGAAAAAGTCCAATGTTGAGTATTTTCAAAATCCCACCCTTTAATGTTTTGTATTAGATTTTGTCATCTTTGATTCAGTCAGAACGGTTATAAATCCCACTTGCTAGGAGCAGTTGTTACTGTGTGATCAAATGGCAGTATTTTTCATATTGCCCCAATGAATTGGGAGAGACTGGTTTTCTTCAGGTAGGCCCATTTTGTGCCTTGCAAATCTTGCTGATGTGATAATAGCCACAGTGGGATAAAAATAGCACCTAGCTGTCTGCCTCCTTTGGATTTCATAGGTTATTGTGGGATACCCAGCCCTGTGGAACATGCCATACCTACGATGACACATTATGCTGTAGGTCAGGAACTGCATTACAAGTGTCTGAGAGGTTATGATGCCCGACTCCCAACCTCTGATATCAGCACATGTAAGGAAGAACGTGGGAAAATCTTCTGGACAAGGCTAAGTCTGCTGTGCACTAATGACAGCAAGAGTGGAGAAGAGATGACACAACCAATTCCAATAACAGGTATGATGGGGTGCTTTGGCATTGATTAGACCCTGATGAATGAGGTGTTAGCTCCAGCTCAGATTCATTTCCCTTTGTGCAGGTACCAGCTATCTCCAGCTGGTTGTGCCTCAGTGCCTCAGGTGTAGGGAAATATGGGGAATCTTCAGAGCTTCTGACTGGGATATGGAAACCACCCCGGGAAAGGGAAGAGGAAATGCTATGCTGTAGTATAGTGTTGGATTTCTTTCACCTTATTGTCGTGTCACTAGGCACATGGCTACCAGCAAAAGCAAAGATCAGTTTGGGGCTAGGTTGTGCCTGACCCTTGTGCAGACCCAGTTTCTCCAGACACGCGACTGCCAGACAAGGGAAAAAGTCTCCTTATCATAAATGAGGTCTCCAAACCCGCAATCCAGCAGCATTAACTGCTACTTCTCAGAGCATATCCACAATCCCCACAACACACTGGCACTAGGTCATGCATGTGAAAGCTTCAGAAAAATGAAGATTCTAGAGATTCTAGAACTAATTCAGAACATGATGTCTCATCTGAGCCCCTCTTGTAGCATTGGGCGTTTAGGGACTTCAGTGGGCTGTAGGCAGATCTATATACGGTCTTTATACAGTCCCCCTTACCATAGTATCCGAGCACCTCACAATCTGTCATGTATTTATCCCCACAACACCCCTATGAGGCAGTACTATGACAGTACTATGACCTCTATTTTACAAATGGGGAACTGAGGCACACAGAGGTTAAGGCCCAGATCTAGAATTGATTTCTATGGAAGTTAGGAGTCTAAGTACCGTTATAAATCTAGGCCTAAGTCATTTGCCTCTTATCACATAAGAAGCCTGTTGCAGAACAGGGAATTGAATCTTGGTTTCCTAATGTCTAAGTTGGAGGCCCAATGGCTGGACCATCCTTCCTCTCCAAGCTGACATGGAATAATACTCTTGGTGAGATTGATCCCAGTTCACTGGATGCTGCAGTTTACATCACATCCATGTATAACAGGCAGTAGACTGGGCACACTCTCAGGCTGGAAGTGTTGATTAGTTGTTTAAAAAGCAAACATGGCAATTACATGTTTGATGTGTGTGATGAAAGTGAGCTCTCAGATGCAAGTGCCCATCTCAGCATGACTCTGATTGCATAAATGACCAACCCTCATTGGAAGCAATACATCAATAATTAAACAACAGGAATTTCTCTCTTTTTAGATACATCAGAACCATCCCATGTCCCACCAGTGATGCTTCATGTCTGCACAGATATACCAGGTTCAGCTCATTCATGGATTATATTTCTCCCTACTTTAGGACAGTCACTTTTCCCCTTTAAATTTGTGACTCCCCTTAAGGGACCCGGCACACTAACCAACAGGAATTTCTCTCTTTTTAGATACATCAGAGCTGTCCCATGTTCCATCAGTGATGTTGCCTGTCACAGGTACACCAGGCTCAGCTCATTCATGGGTGGTATTTCTCCCTTCTTTAGGACAGTCACTTTCCCCCTTTAAATTTGTGATTTCCCTTAAGGGATCCGGCACAATCAGAACTAAGGAACATTTTGCACCACACAATAATCACCTACTATTCTGTGACAGATGTAAACCCCAAAGAAGAACATACATTGTTCAGGGAGGTAAATGGGGGCATAAGCATTTAAGCCACTTAGGGTGGAAGCTTTAGCACCTAAGGGAGTTAGGTGCCCGAGTCCCATTGAAAATCACTTTGCTGAGAACTGACAGTGAACTTGGCCCTATAAGGATCACAGAGAAAGGTGCAGCTCCTACCCACGAAGCCAAGTACCCCTAAAACCATACAAATCAAACTGAAGCTGTGCCAGCCAAGCAACTAGATTGTAAGGTGTTTGGGACAGGAACTGTCTCTTACTATGTGTATGTATAGGAAGTAACACAATGGGTTCTGGTGTCAGTTGGGGCCTCTAGGTGCTACTATGGGTGCTACCCATAATAAATAATAAGTGGGAGTGATGGAATGAAATTAAATGAACAGAGTAAATAGCATCACAAATATTTCCCATGATAGAGGCATTTGTATCCCAAGGCTATTTTACAATGGCTTCGCCATAACTGCAGTGGTGAATGCTCTTAATATGGATCTCTCTGGCCCTTCTGTCTGAGCTCTGCAGGAGGGCTGAGTAAAAAGCACTGTCGTGGTGCTGGGATACAGCTAGCTCTCTTTTTCTCTATAATTCAGGGAGGCGAGTTCCTATCCCTTTTCTGACATCTATTTCTCTAAATTAACTTTGGGGAAACTGCTATTTTCTTTAGAACCATGCTAATCACTCTGCAGTGTTTCAGACAATATCATCTGCTAACAGATATGATTTTTGGTGTCTTCTCAAAAGTTGCTGTCTTTACTGTCTTCCCAATCATTTTCATCATTTTGGGGTGGATCATCATACTGAAACTATGGTAAGTAGCCTGGCATAGAAGGAATGAGTTAATTGAATCTAAACAATCTCTAGCAGGCATGGAGTTATTAGCCACATCACTCCATACACAGCATAGGCAGGATTCATTGATGTATTCTTTTTATTATATAAATGATTAACTACATTAAATAAAGGCACAATGAAAAAGATCAGGATTAACATTTTTAAGCTTGAAATGGGCACATAAAACTGCTTACTCAGTGAATCTTGGAAATGAGTCTGTGAGACAGAGGTGTCAATAGGGGAATAAGTTGTCTAATAATGAGTGGACAACATTACTAAGAGGTAAATGAGGTCTGATTGGTGCAAATACACTGGATTTAAGGTGGATTTCACAACATTGATATAACAGGCATCACAGAAACTTGGTGGAATGATTACAATCAATAGGACACTATAATACCAGGACACAAAATATATAGAAGTGACAGGATAGGTCATGCTGGTGTGGGAGTGGCACTATCATAGGTGCTGGAACTAGGGGTGCTGGGGATGTAGCAGCACCCCCTGGCTTGAAGTGGTTTCCATCATATACAGGGTTTACAGTTTGGTTCAATGGCTCTCAGCACCCCCACTATACAAATTGTTCCAGCATTTCTGGGCTCCATGTATGAAAGAACATATAGAGTCAAATATAATAAAAATCTTAAATGAATCAAACTGTACCATAGAATCTCTATGGATAGAAATTCCATGCTTGAATAATAAGAGTATAGCAATAGGAGTATATTACCGACCTGCTGACCAAGATGTTGATGGTGACTGTGAAATGCCCAGGGAGATTAGAGAAACTATAAAAATATAAACTCAATAATACTGGGGGATTTCAACTATCACCATATTGACTGGGTACATGTCACCTCAGGATAGGATACAGAAATTTTTAGAGTTTTTTTTTTTAAGTTTTAGACACCATTAATGACTGCTTCTTAGAGCAGCTATTCCTGGAACCCACAAGGGAGAGGCAATTCTTGATTTAGTCCTAAGTGGATCACAGCTCCAAGTGGTAAATATAGCTGAACCGCTTGGTAATAGCAACCAGAATATAATTAAATTGGGGCAAATACTAAAGAAGCCCACCACAGCAGGCCTGGACTTCGGAAATGGGAACTACACAAAAATGATGTAGCTAATTAAATGGAAATTAAAAGGACAAGTCACAAGAGTGAAATGACTGCAAGCTGCATGAAAACTTTTTAAAAACCATAATAGAGGCTGAAATTAAATGCATACCCCAAGTTAAAAAGAATAGCAAAAAAATGCCACCATCGCTAAACAACAGAGTAAAAGAAGGTTTCAAAGTAACAGCCATGTTAGTCTTTATTCGCAAAAAGAAAAGGAGTACTTGTGGCACATTAGAGACTAACAAATTTATTTGAGCATAGCTCAAAGCTGTAGCTGTAGCTCACGAAAGCTTATGCTCAAATAAATTTGTTAGTCTCTAATGTGCCACAAGTACTCCTTTTCTTTTTTAGAGTAAAAGAAGTGGTTAGAGGCAAAAAGGCCTCCTTTAAAATTTGAAAGTCAAATCCTACTGAGGAAAATAGAAAGGAGCATAAACTCTGGCAAGTCAAGTATAAAAGTATAATTAGTCAGGCAAAAAAAGAATTTGAAGAGGAACTAGCAAAAGATACAGAAACTAACAGCAAAAAAATTTTTTTAAGTGCATCAGAAACAGGAAGTCTCTCAAACAACTGGTGGGGCCACTGGACAATCGAGGTGCTAAAGGATCACTCAAAGAAGGCAATGCCATTGTGGAGAAGCTAAATGAATGTTACATATGTTTTCACTGCAGAGGCTGTGAGGGAGATTGCCACACCTGACCCATTCTTTTTAGGTGACAAATCTGGGGAACTGTCCCAGATTCAGGTGTCAATAGAGGAGGTTTCAGAACAAATTGATAAATTAAACAGTAATAAGTCATCAGTAAGACTGTGAGTTTGTCACAGAGGTCACAGAAGTCATGGATTCCGTGACTTCCTGTGACCTCCGTGATTTCTGCAGCGGCCGGTGCACTTGGCTCAGGGGCCACCTGAGCAGCTCAGGGAGCCCCTGGGCCAGTCGTACCGGCCACTGCTGGGGCAGTCTTGGGCCACCGCCCCCACTCCCCAGCAGCAGCAGGAGTTTGCGGGCGGGGGGCAAGGGGTTCGGGCATGGGAAGGGAGTTGCAAAGAAAACCTAAAAAATGTGAATCAAGGTGCAGAGAAAAACAGGAGGAGTCACTGCATTGTACATCAAGAATGTATTGTATACACTTGTTCTGAGGTCCAGAAGGAGATGAGAGGCAGTAAGAACATAAGAACAGCCATACTAGGTCAGGCCAAAGATCCATCTAGCCCAGTGTCCTGTCTTCTGACATTGGCCAATGCCACAGTTCAAAGACCAGTTGAAAGCCTCAGGGTGAAGAGACAAGGGCAAAAAACGAGCAATATCATGGTTGGGGTCTACTACAGACCACCAAATCAGGATGATTATATAGCTGTTGGGGGTGGATAGTGAGGACACATGGGTTGTGGTGTCTTCAGTTCCCAGCTCCATATTTCTATCACTTCTGGCCCTTGGAGGCATGGTGCAGCATCTATCTATAGGAAATCAAGGCCTGGATGAAAGTTAGCTAAAAAGGCTCAGTCCAAATAAGACAGAGATGATGGAATCAGTTGTTGTCAGTCGTGTTTCTTATCATCTGTATTTGGCAAGCAGGCTGTGCTCTTTCCTTTCCAAGGCAGGATCTCAACAGTTCTCGGTGCTTTTTTCATCATTATTGCCTTGTGCCTAACATAGGGCTGGCGCCATCAAAGCATTCAGTAAACAGCCTGTTTACTAAGCAGACTCTTACACGGAAGGCACTTTGTCCCAGGGCTGCATGGCCACTTCTGATCAATTTCCAGTTTAAAACTTAAAATATTTGTTTTGATTTTTAAAATCGTAATTGCTTATTTTAAATGAACGGTGCACCTGAGCTCCAAGGTTTTGTTTGCAAACAGATGGCTTCCATACCCACTCCCTTCTATCCTCTACCAAAGAGCTTTCAGGGATGTGCTGCATTCTAACCAGGGGCTGTTATTTTACTGTATTGCTATAGGAGACGGAGGAGTTTTACAGAAGAAGTAAAGATTGAAAAGACAAAGTCCATTCTAATAACAGCAGCAAGAGTGGAAATGGAAAGTGAGGTGGAAGCTCACAGACTAAAATCCAATATGTGAAGGAAGTAGCAGATGTTTCACTTTAACGCTCGAGCTGGATTGCAGTGGGAGAGACTGGTTCCTGCCTAGAGCCAAGCTATCTGAGCTCTCAGAGCTCGGAAAAGATCTATAGCATACGGAATATGGGCCATATTGTTATTAACAGACAAAGAACTTCTTTCACATTCATTTCAAGTTGTTACTATGTATGTATCTTGAAGACCATTAGCAGTAAAAACCTAAACAAGTAAAAGTATGGAAATCACCAGTTAAGGGCAAGTAAATACATATTCAAATATATTAATAGTTTATATAATCTCTTTTTAAAAAGGAACATGTGTAAAATGTCACATTGGATATTCCAGAAATACCCTTCAATCTGCCCCTCTATCCCTGCCCAACCTGATACTGTTTCCCAGAAATTCTCTTCACCCTCCTCTCTTATATCATATGTATTTCCAATATGGGCTATAAACTCTCACAAACTACCAGCCAGCACATGTGGTCCACAGGCCTAACCAGGCAATATGGCCATTATTAGACAGAGACACCAATAGAGTCATAGAATATCAGGGTTGGAAGGAACCTCACTCAGGAAGTCATCTTGTCCAACCCCCTGCTCAAAGCAGGGCCAATCTCCAATTTTTGCCCCAGATCCCTAAGTGGCCCCCTCAAGGATTGAACTCACAACCCTGGGTTTAGCAGGCCAACGCTCAAACCGCTGAGCTATCCCTCCCTCACCATGTCACTTACTCCTCCTGTACAAGCCACATATCTGACTCTCCCCATCCCACCTCTGACTGCTACAGTCAAGAGATTGCAGCTTATCTTATTTTCCACGCATTGCCCAGAAATGACGCCTTTCTTACACACTCCCTGTTCTACTTTGTGGGAGGAAAACCCAGTACACCCCAATCACTCTTTTCATGTGAGCTGAAAAGCTCATCATACCCTCTTCCTCCTCTCACTGTGAACCAGAGGCTTCACTTTGCACATACATACATCTTCATCCATCCCCTCTACCCTTATATTTCAGACTATCCCATTCATCAGAGCAGGCTAGTACATTGTTTAGCATAAAGGAAGGAAGGGTGTTGGCTTTGTCTGTAGAGCAGTGCTCTACAAACTGTGGGGCTCACTGCCCTACATGGGCGCAGAGGAACATTTTGGGGTGGCATGCGGCAAGTCCTGGGCCAGCCCTCACAGTGGGTGGGAAGGGAGTGCCACCCAGCCCCACTCTGACCCAAGCCCAGTTCCAGCTCCGGCCCCAGCTCCACTCCACCCCCTGCTCTGCCCCCAACCCAGCTCCAACCCCACTCCACCTACTGCTCCGTGCCTAGTTCCAGCCCCAGCTCCACTCCGCCCCCAGCCCAGCTGTGCCCTCATTCCCTCTCTGCCCCCAGGCCAGCTCTGCCTGTAGCCCCAACTCCTCCCTCATCCCCAGTTCAGCCCCCAGCTCCACTTTCAGACCAAGCAGTTCTCCTGAGCCAACTGTGCAGTAATGAATGGGGGAAGCGGATAGATTCCATTACTGGTAAGGGGGATGCAACAGGAAAAGTTTGGGCACCACTGCTGTACAGTGTATCAAGAAGTACTTGACAGCTCATTCTGCCAAAGTACTTGGGACTCCGGTATACAGGGGCAGAATTAAGTTTGACTTTGGAATACACAAACCGATATTTGACATGTACATTTATTTATGGGATCATATAAACTGCAAGTGCATTTGAATGTTTATGTATCTTCCCATAATTGTTCATTTCATACTACTGTAAACTACTAGAATCTTGTGATGACTCCAACTATGGAAACTACAGCATCCTGGCTCAGCTTTATATTCTGCACCACTGGTTTGTTAATTCTTTCAGTTTTTTTTCTTGCTCAGTATTCTTGATAGTTATACTTTACATGGTTGACACTGAATCCTATTGGCATAGACCTAGTTCATTATATGAATAACTTTGTTGAGGTGGACAGCTGATTATCTAATCTCAGTGCATTATAGAATACTTGTACATACATTTTACCTTTAGATGCTATTATTTTGAGTGGGAAAAGGAGAAGTCCTATATTTATGTCAAAGGGTGGATTGTTCACACCCTTCAGCTGCTGCAAGGGCTCTGATTCCTGGCAAATTAGCATACAATACACTGCCTTGTTCCTAAATTATCTGACCCTTTTGCTACTTATTGCTTGCAGCTCCCTAATATTTCCATTATACATTGCAGATGGTTCTGGCATCTATATGCCTGCTAGCAGTTGGTCCTGTTCTGCACGGCTGGTCCAGTGGGCTGTCCTGCTCCGAAAAACTCATTAGAGAAAACTAATCCTTCATCTATCCTAAGGTGCACATTGTTATGGAGAGTTCTCCAAGAAATAACTGCACTGTTATATGTCCCCAACTGCCTTGAAGCTTGTCCACTCTCCCGCTTTCTGGCTGGCTCATAAATTCCCTCTCAAGTCCTCTTACTTCTTTGTTTCTTGAAAGTGTACCTCTCAAGGTTGAAAGAGACAAGCTTTCGAGCTACACAGTGAGTTCTGCCTCAGATCGGGGAACGGTAATCAGTGTCACAGCTAAATACAAGGTGGAGCAGACAGTTAAGCATAAGGAGTTAATACATGTTGCAACAGACCATTCAGAATGAAGTGGGCAATTAACACCTCTGCAGTCATAGGACAAAAGAGGGTTAGCAGGGTACAGGTTGTTGTAATGAGAAATAATACCAGAGTCCATGATTTTTGGTGTCTGGCTGAGGCTAAGTCTACACTGGCAATTGAATGACAAAACTTTTGTCTTTCAGAGGTGTTAACCTCAACCTCCCCCCAAAAGACAAAAGTTTTGCAGGAGACAAGCACCAGTGTGAACAGCGCTTTGTTGGCAGGAGCACTCTCCCGCTGACCACGCAAACACCGCTTGTTGGGGGTGGAACTGTTTTGTCGGCATGACAAACAGCAGCTATACGATGCGACTTTTAGTGGCACAGCTATAGTGACACAGCCGTGATGCTAAAAGCTGTGTAGTGTAGACATAGCCTGAATGTGAAGGCCAGGAAAGGGGGTTCCCAGATAAGCTCCGGGTTTGACTTTTGAAGGTGTTATGCAGGTTTCCTGTGAGGATGTGGACTGATCGAGTGCCACTGCCGAGGGGTGGCAGGGTAGGAATCATGGGTACAGTGGTTGGCTTATAGAATTTACCACTAAGTAAACATGGTTCACAATTTCTGACCAACTCTTCAATGTGACTATCAATTCCTGGCCACCATACCACTGTGCAACAGCTCTGCTTCACACATACCACCCCAAGAGGCCCTTTGTGGGCAGTGGGCCAGCACTTCTCCCTGCATGGCCTTTGTTACTATCACCCGGGAGCCCCGAAGTAGACCATGATCAACCCATGGTGGCAATTCTTGTCTCACATGAAAATAAGCCCCCAAATAATCTGGAACATTTTTTGGCCAACCCTGACAAACATGTCTGAGAACTTCTTGTAACACCACACCCTTGGTCAGCACCTCTAACAATGATTTGGAAGTGACAAGAGAGAGACCAGTCAAGGCATTATTAACCTTTTCCTGGCTCATAACCCCCTTTTCTGTGGGTTTGCCAAGTGAAGCTGAGAACAGGTGATCAGCCACTTGATTGAGTTTACCCAGATAGTATTGTGCTGAGAAATTGTACTGATGTAGGTGATCAGCCCATCTATTTCTGTATTCTGCGAGTCTACCTGGATGGCATTAACAGTGTAGTTGACACCCAGTGGTTGATGTGTAAAGTGAAAGTGAAGCCATACAAATAATGATGCTTCCTTTCACATGTCCATATGCATGCTAGGGCCTCCTGCGCCACTGCCAACTATTTCTGCTCAGCTGAGAAGAGCACTTGGGAGGTGAATGCCACTGGGTGTTCCACCCCCTGCTGGATCTAAGAGAGCGCAGCACCAAGAGCCATAAGTGAGGCATCACACGTGACAAAAATAGGGGCTCATAAGGCAAAGTATGCCAGTGTGGGAACTGATGTAATATGTTCTTTGAGGTTTGTGGCATGGTTGTATAATTGGGGTGCCCATTGAAACCACCCATGGATGATGCTTATAGCTACGGCAACAGCCAAGACCAGAGGAGACCTTGGGGAGTACGTCTCACCAACTGTTCTCCACAAGGTGGATTTCTGTATTCTGCAAGTCTAATACTTCAAAGCTCAGTGTCCGGAATAGATCCAGTCTGAGAAGGTTGACCCCAAAATGGACCACATAAAATGGGACCACTCACACTTCTTAGTGATGATATGTCTGTCACATAGAGATCTATCTTGTCCAGCAAAGTGATTTTCGCATTGCCATATCCAGATAGCGTGGACTGCACTGGCCACAAGGCAAAATACGCAAAATATCTATGGTATGTTGTGTATTTTATGAGTCAGATCGTGCTCCAATGTCCACAAGCAGCAGTGTCTCTACACCCGCTAAATGGCAGTGGCAGATTTTAAAACTCTGCCAGGCCCATGTCACCAAATTGATCTCCTTAGCCATAGACTCATCGGTGGGGATGAGGTAATTCTGATTGTGTCATCATTTTTATTAAAGAATTCTTTTAGGCGGAGTCAGCGGAGTCTAGTTCTCCACAGAAGAAATAAAACCCCCTCTGACCACATATCCCTAATTGTCATATACCATCCCACACTAGAACTCATCAGGGAACCTCATCCTGAATTAAATCTTTCCTGAACCCCCTCTTCTGGCCTTCTAACATCCTCCCACACCAACTTCTCCAAGCTCATCATGAGAAGCAAGTTCACCACATATCAGGACACCCCAACTCAAAGCAGCACCAGACCCTGCCAGAACAACAGATGCAAAACCTACAAACATATCTCCATTGTTACAATGATCAACCCTCCCCCCTACACAATACACCTTTTGAGATCCCTGGGTCCTACATGTATCTATCCCAACATGTGGTGTACCTCATCCAGTGCACTAAATGCCCCAATAACAACTATGTGGGTGAAACCAGACAATCACTACGCTCTTGAATGAACTCACACAGGAAAATGGTAATAGACAAAAATAACTGTTCACCTGGGGGTGAACACTTTTCACAAAGTGATCACTCTATATCTGACCTCTCAGTCTTCATCCTCAAAAGAAACCTGCACAACTCTTTTGAAAGACGAGCCTGGGAGCTTAAATTCATAACTTTGCTGGACTCTAAAAATCAGGGTCTTAATAAAAACACTGGTTTTATGGCTCATTACAACAATCCCCCCATTTTTGTTCTATGACTATAGAGGTGTTAATGGACCACTGCACCTTGAATGGTTTCTTAGAATATGTGCTAACTGCTTATGCTAAACTATCTGTTCAACTTTGTATTTAGCTGTGACCCTCTGAGTATCTTTCCCAACCTCAACAAAAGCTTTGTGTAGCTGGAAAGCTAGTCTCACCAACAGAAGTTGGTCCAATAACAAATATTACTCACCTTGTCTCTCTTATTGTAGAGTGGAAGTGTTAAATGCTTTCAGGCAATAGTTGCATTTTTTATTTATCCTTTTCTCTTTGCTAAGGTTCAATTCCTCACTGATTTAACTATTAATTAGAAGATGTGCTTTAATGATTGCAAATAAAACTCACAATGTATGAATGGTCATAGTGGGTCAGACCAATGGTCCATCTAGCCCAGTATCCTGTCTTCTGACAGTGGCCAGTGCCAGGTGGTTCAGAAGGAATGAATAGAACAGGGCTATTTTGAGTGATCCATCCCCTCTTGTCCTGTCCCCAGGATTGCAACCCTGACCATCTTGGCTAATAGCCATTGATTAACCTATCCTCCGTGAAATTATCAAATTCTATTTTGAACCCAGTTATACTTTCTCTGAGCAGTCCAGTGAGTCTAGTCTCTTCTGTGTCTGTCTTTTAGAATGTAAGCTCTTCAGGGATGGAATCACCTAGCCCAACAGAAGTCAAAAGGGCTGTACACAATGCAGAATTCCACCCACAAGGACCTCATGGCAGGATCAGGACCCAATTTGCTATGTTTGGCTACAAAGGCCACAAGCATTTCCATGCTTAATGTTGGTATTTCATACAATATTGCTAATTTTACAGTGACCATTGTCATTTATGGTAATGTAGTGTGAGGTTGTTGGGGTTTTTCCTTCTACTTAGACAAAATGATTTTTCTCAACACTGAATGAATAACAAAATAAAATAATAATTGTCCCACATGATTTGAGGACATCTTCTATGTCACTTCCGTAGATCTTGTTTTTGATGCAAGATTCTGAAGACTTAAGATCTTGTTTTCTCTCACTGGAATGAGCACCCAAATCAAGCGTGTGTGGTGTGGGAGGGGATATACAGGCTGTGCCCATAACAATATCAGGCACATTTAAAACCACATTTAAAACTTTTAAATATAAACAGAGATCACATATTTGACAGATTTGTAGCAACAACAGGCCCAACAAATATCTTATAGTGCAGTCGCTCTCAACCTTTTTACTGGTGACCCCTTTTACATAGCAAGTCTCTGAGTGCAACCCCCTTATAAATTAAAAACACTTTTTTATATATTTAACACCATTATAAATGCTGGAGGCAAAACAGGGTTTGGAGTGGAGGTTGACAACTCTCAACCCCCCATGTAATAACCTCACGACCCCTTGAGGGATTCCAACCCCCAGTTTGAGAACCCCTGTTATAGTGGGAAGACAGCCATTCATAGATTCATATTGCGTAAGGCCAGAAGGGACCATTATATAATCTAATCTGACCTCTTTTATAACTCAAGACATAGAATTTCACCCAGTTACTCTTGTATTGAGGTCAACAACTTATGTCTGAGTAAAATACATCTTCCAGAAAGGCAGCCAGTCTTGATCTGAAGATATCGAGAAATGAAGCATCCACCATTTCCCTTGGTGGTTTGTTCCCATAGTTAATTCACAAATCAATGATAATAATTATTATTTATTATCCATACTGCGGTAGTAAATAGGAGCCACAGCCATGGATCAGGGCCCCATTGTGCTCAGCACAGTACAAACACATGAGCTTCCCTGGCAAAAAAAAAAAAGTCCCTACTTCAAAGAATTTATATTGTAAGTAGAAGACAAAAGGCAGACAGACTGTGCCCAAGAAGCCCAAGGAATCAGTGAGAGAAAACCAGTCTGCCTGAGTTAACACATGTTGCAAGAGACCATTCAGAATGAAGTGGGCAATTAACACCTCTGCAGTCATAGGACAAAAGAGGGTTAGTAGGGTACAGGTTGTTGTAATGAGACATAAAACCAGAGTCCATGATTTTTGGTGTCTAGCTGAGTGTGAAGGCCAGAAGAGGGCTTTCCTAGGTAAGCTCCCAAGTTTGACTTTTGAAGGTGTTGTGCAGGTTTCCTGTGAGGATGAGGACTGATTGACTGCCACGACCCAGGGAATGGCAGGGTAGGAATCATGGGTAGACTGGTTGGCTTATAGAATTTACCACTAAGTAAATGTGGTTCACAATTTCTGACCAACTCTTCAATGTGACTATCAATTCCTGGCCACCATACCACTGTGCAACACCTCTGCTTCACACATACCACCCCAAGAGGCCCTTTGTGGGCAGTGGGCCAGCACTTCTCCCTGCATGGCCTTTGTTACTATCACCCGGGAGCCCCGAAGTAGACCATGATCAACCCATGGTGGCAATTCTTGTCTCACATGAAAATAAGCCCCCAAATAATCTGGAACATTTTTTGGCCAACCCTGACAAACATGTCTGAGAACTTCTTGTAACACCACATCCTTGGGCAGTGCCTCTAACAATGATTTGGGATTGACAAGAGAGAGAGACCAGTCAAGGCATTATTAGCCTTTTCCTGGCTAACCCCCCTTTCTGTGGGTTTGTCAAGTACTGTAAAGCCGAGGACAGGTAATCAGCCACTTGATTGAGTTTACCCAGATATTATTGTACATTTTAAAGTTGTACAGCATCCATTCTTATCTTTTCCTGAAAAACTTTTTGATATAGTTCTCTCTCCCTGAGTATTTTCCCCACTAATCTGTTCTGCAGAGAAGAAACCCAAAGGGGTATTGCCTAGCTTGAATAAGAAGAAAGAGCTGAGACATTCATACCTGCGCAGAAGGTGTTTAAGTCCCTTATACTGCCTTCATACAGGAAGTGGGAAGCCGAACCACTTTTCCCCACCCAACTTGCAGAGTTCCCCTTTAAAGCAATCTAACATACACTTGTCCTAAGCCAAAGTCATATCAGTTGCCTGATCTTCAAGAGCTTTCCCATAAGGATGCTACCACCAAGTCCTTTTTTCATCTCTGACACAGAATCCCAGCATAGCTCCACATCGCATCATTCCTTCAACACGGGTAGTAGTCATTCCCCTCAGCATGAAGGGACATTATTTACAACCCACTCTTGTGCTGTGTAACAATATGACTTTCAACATCACTAGTCGTGTGTCAAAACCAAGGGTTTGATGCTCCTCCCATTTAAATCACTCTTACCCTAGTGCAGGGGTTCTCAAACTGTGGGTCGCGACCCCTTTTTAATGGGGTCGCCAGGGCTGGCGTTAGACTTGCTGTGGCCTGGGCCTGAAGGTGACGCCCAAGCCCCACCACCTGGGGCCAAAGACCAAGCTCCACTGCCTGAGGCCAAAGTCAGAAAGCTTCAGCCATGGGTGGCAGGGCTCAGTTTACAGGCCCCCCTACCTGGGGCTGAAGCCCTTGGACTTTGGCTTTGGCCCCCACACCCCGGGGCTTGGGTGTTGCCCCTCCCCCCCGGCCTGAGGTGGCAGGGCTCGGATGGACTCAAGCTTTTGGTCCCTGCTCCCTGGGGTCATGTAGTACTTTTTGTTGTCAGAAGGGAGTCACAGTGCAATGAAATTTGAGAACCCCTGCCTAGTGTAATTCCATTATCTTCAGTAAAGTGACTTCTGATTTATATTGGTATAAGAGCTGAATAATAACTCCTACAGCACTTTTTATCCATTAATATCAAAGCACTTTCCAAGGGAGAGCAGTATCATTAGCTCCATTTTACAGATGAGGAAACTGAGGCACAGAGAAGGGAAGTGACTTGCCCAACGTGACCCTGCAGGCTAGTGGCAGAGTCAGGAATAGAACCCAGACCTCTGGAGTCCCAGTCCAAGGTTCTATCCACTAAGCTATAGTGCATCAGAATTAGGCCTCAGAACTCCAATATTAATCCAAACAGGTGCTATTTATACACACAAAACTTTGCTAATTGAGAGTAACCGTTTATTGAACTAAGACAATCTTAGCATATCTCTTTGGAAGGGCTTGGACTCCAGTCCAATGTGGATATAGAAAGAGTTGCTTTTCTGCAACTTCTCAAAAATGTGACAAGGCAAATTCTCTGTAACACTATCGGTATTTCTTTTCAAATGCCAAAACAATTCTTACAAGACAAAAAATTGTTTGTTCGTTACTTTGCCAGTTCTCAGGTCACCATGGATCTGAGAAAACAAGTTCACTGAACTGTTTTTCCTTTAGGGATCACTGTGGCACTTGAAGGGGAAATTCTCAATAAATACCCAAATCCAAGTTCTGTGGAATCACTCAGGCACCATCATGCCCTATCTCTCAACACACAGAATCAGAATAATCTAGGCATATTTTTTTATTCTTACCTCTCTTTGGACACTCACATCCAGGACCTAGCTCCAAGATCTGGCCTTTTCTGTCTGTCCAAACTGCTGAAGCCAGGGTCGGCTCCAGGCACAGCTTTCCAAGCAGGTGCCTGGGGCAGCATTCAGAAAGGGGCGGCAGTCCATGTCCCGCAGTGGCAAATCAGTGGCAGCTCTGCCACTCTTCCCGCCGCAGTGGCTTTTGGGAGGCAGCTCTGTTGCTGTTGCAGCAGCGGCAATTCGGTGGCGACTGCTTGGGGCGGCAAAATTGGTAGAGCCGCCCCGGGTGAAGCTCTTGTCCAATCCCATAGAAACTTGCGTCTAGTCTATTGTCATTTCCTCCTGCCTGGTCTTGGCTTCAGTTACCTTACTACCTTCAGGTCCATTCAAGAGGCTGCTGCCAAAATCATCTTCCTCGCTTATCATTTTGATCATGTCACTCCCTTTGTACAGTCCCTCCATTGACTTCCCTTCTCCACCTTATCAAACATCTAGTCCTTATCTTCAAGGCCCTTTAATTTATCCCACCTCTTCTCTCAGGGTACATCTACAAGGCACGCTTCTTTTTCGGCAGTGTGTAGAGGCCATACATGGGTATAAATAGCAGTGTAGATGGTGAGGCCCAGCTTAGGTGAGCAAAGTAAAGACCCAGTTAATGGGTATCCATGTACATTCCCTACACAGCTCTCTACTCACCCAAGCCAGGCCTCCCCATCTACACTGATATTTTTACCAGTGTCAAGTCCTGCTGCCTCCCAACTGCCGGAGCCTTTCCCCATGGTAGGAAAAGACTCCAGTAGTGGGGAAAGGCTCTGGTAGGGGGAAGCAGCAGGTAAAGGGTCTTTTTTCCACCACAGTGAAAGGCTCCAGCAGTGGAGAGCTGTTGAAGCTTTTCTCTGCTGCCTTCCCCCTCCCAGAGCCTTTCACTGACATATGTAGCTACAATGCGCACTATGGCCACGGCCTGCAGCGTGTAGCTACATGTACCCTACATGCTGCTAGCAGTGGTGTGTCATGTAGACATAGTCTGAATGTGTTGTGTCTTGACCATGTACTCCATTTAACTCTTTAATCTCTGTCAAGTGCTGCAAGAACCTCAGATGGAAGGTCCTGCAGAAATTCAAAGAACTATCATCAATGACTTATTTTTTAATTTGTTAAGCAAGAGATTTCATAGTGTGTCAGATGCTTGGTTGAATAGGTAAGAGAGAAAGCATGTATTTCAAGCCTGCCTGTTTTGCTAGCATCTTTCCAATACCTCAAGATTATAGTGTGTTCAAAATGGGGGAGGTGGGTTGTTAGTTCCTTTAGGGTCAGATTTTCAAAAGCAACCATATGACTTGGAAGTATAAATCCTATTGAAAACCACTGGGACTTGCACTCCTACAGCATGTCAAATCCTACCATTAGATCCCAACAGGCTGGTGCCCTGGGTCATATGTTCCATTTCTCCCCTATATGTAATGTAACTAAACATTTATGTTGTTCCAACTTTCAAGCTTGTGGGTCTGAAATCCTGTGCAATGAAATGCAAATAGAACGGGGATTCTTAAATAACGTGCATGTCCAGAGAAAGTCACTTAATGAAAGCCAGGCTCTCCTGCAAGAATCTCGGTAATTATGACACAGAACACTTGAACCTCAGTCACTGCCAAGTCGACCTGGGCAGTAAGATTGCTACTTTCACCCTGACCAACATTGGGCCACAGAATCAGCCACCCAACAATGGAGAATGGAAATAATAAAAGGAAGAAATAATGAAGAATAATGCTACAGACTGTTACAACATATTCCTTGTGGGGGACCTGGCAACAATATCTGACGACAAAGTGAATAGGTCCAGTCATATCTGGTCTGCAGCTTGTTGTAGTAACAATACACCTGTGAACTTTGGGGCAGTTTTTGCTGAACAGCACAGCACGTCACTCTGGGTCAACAATCGGAGAAGCTCATTGTGCTGGACAGTCAGAATGACACCTCTCTGTTTAAATGTCTTTTCTTACCTCACCCACCTTGTCTCTCTAATATGCTGGGCCCAACACGGCTACCTCAACACTGCAAACAACAATGGAAGATCTCTCTGTTTGACTGTGTTGGCCCCTGAATTTAGACTCCTGGCCACGTACACCTACCTTCCCATATTCCCAGGAAGAGAGGAGGTTGGGAACCTTTCCTATTAGCTGCACTTTTACTATACATGCTTTGTTCAGTCTATCCTGCTTCATTATTAAATTCTTTTACAAAACTGCTTATAGAACTGTGTCTTTCTAAAGCACTCTGAGCATTTGTCTCAGCTCTTCTGACGTAACTGGAGAAAGGGATCAGTAATATCTGCGGAGGACACAATGCAATGTATGCTCAGTACCTGCTATGTGTAATTTCAGCCCAGGTGTGGGTGCAGCAAAGCATCAAATAAAATGAAAAATCAGACTCAGAACATGTCTACCTGTAACTGAAGTTGGGGGAAATCCAGAGAGGCAAATGGCAGGCAGAGGAGCAGAGACCCTTGTAGCAAAGAAAGTACCCAAATTATGAATTATTACTAATTAAGAATTGCCCAGGTATCAAGACTTTCAGAAGAGAAAAGACAAAGGCCTGAAAGGGTAGAAAGTGGCACAGTTTCTTCAGGCTTTCACAACTTATGTAATGCAACTCAGCACAGGTAAGCCAGGTTAACCTTTGGGGTAGCTGAGAAGAAAGCTCCTTTTTCCCCTTCTCTAATCTACTTTGAATGAATGAATTAGAACATAGAGACTAAATATAAGATACTCTGTGATGTTGCTTGATATAGTACCCATAAGCACTGGTGCATCTAATCATTTCAAGGGTATGATTAGATATTAACACAGTAAAAACATGATAATAAGGCATCCATATGTGATCTTCGCACCACACAGACACAGGATAGGACAGGTACCTGCACCCAAGAGCTTATAATCACAATGGGCAAACCAGAAAAGCACTGGCTGAAAGGGTTACAATGTGCAAGCAAAACGATTAACTCCCTCATTGCTTCTCTGGCCCCTCCTCAGAGTCCCTTGACTGCCCCAACCACTTGCACTGCAGACTGGGAAGGGCTATCTGGTCAGTTGCAGGGTCTGCTGGGCAATGGACAGAACCTTTGTCAGCTTTCCTACAACCTCCCTGGAGAGTTTTGCTGGCTCCCGCTGCATCCCTGCAGAGTTGGGAGGGTTTCTAGTATGGGGTGTGCTGGGTCTTGCCCCACTCCTGAAGTCTCTTTTTCTTCCCCAAGGGGAAGGAGGCCCTTCTCCAGTTTGCAGAAGGTTGGGTAATGCCCTCCTGGAGTCTCCGGTGGCTCAAGTTGCTTCTCCTGAGAGGAAGGACTCTCTGGTTTGGACAGGGGTCTGCTGGGGTTGGAGACAGGCTTCTCCTTGCCTCCCAACTAACCCATGTGTCACCATCAGTGAAGGCAATGGAGAAGTACACACTGCAATGAGTGACATTTTCCTGTTACAGTTATAGGCTTTTCTGCGGTGCTCGTGACAGCAGTATCTGAGCACCTCAGAGACATTCACAGATTTATCCTCATGGCAGCCCCTTGAGGTAAGGAAGAATTGCTATCCCTATTTTATAGATAGGAAACTGAAGCACAGAGACATGAAATGGCTTGCTCTAGCTCATATTGGAAGTCTGTGGCAGAACCAGGAATAGAACAGAAACATATAGTTTTAAATACTTTGGAGACATTTTAGATAGGGACCAAATAAATAGGAGATCTGACTTCTATCTGACTCCCACTCCTGTACCCCCCCTCCCCAAGACCATCCCTCTCAATGACAACCTCTTACTTGTCCACATACACAAACAGAGGAGGCAGGCATCTGTGAAGGAGTGAGTGGATTAAGTAAAGATCTATTTGTGGGCTGTATCTGGAAGGTGTTGCCTCTGTTTCACAACGTGAGAGTGAGCACAAAAGACATGTCGTGAAGCTTCCAGTGTGAACAGAAATGTAGCAGGTTGGCTGACATTATTATTACTTATGGTTTGTATTATGTTAGCATCCAAGGACCCCAAACAGAACTAGGGTCCCATGGTGATAGCGCTTTACAGACATAACGGTCCCTGTCCCAGAGAGCTGACAACCTCATTAAGGACAAGACACAATGAGTGAGGGAAACCAACAACAGGGGGGGATAGGGGAGGGTATCAGGATGGAGGGTATGTCTAAGCTGCAATCCGCAGTGTAATTGCAGCTTGCGTAGGCATACCTTTAATCTAGCTAGTGCAGCTAAAAATAGCAGGGAAGGGGTGGCAGAGTGGGATAGCAACATACGTCCATTCCAGGGCTCTGAGCAAACTTGTCTAGCCTGTACTGCAGTCGGTGCCACCACCTCTACATTGCTATTTTTAGCTAAGCCTTTTAAAACATTTTTTGCTTCAGTATAAATAAATAGCAACAGCCCTCTACCTACCATTGCCCAACCCAGCCTGTCACCCACGGGAGGCTTAGAAACACCCCTAGGAATTACCTTCCTTCTCCGACGCAATTCCCAGTATATGCTTGGCAGGAAGAGCTCTTTCCCTGCAGGAGTTTTCAGACTCCACGCTGAGCAACGCAGGGTACTTCATACATGGCTCCCCGAAGAGGCATTTGGGTCACCACCGCACTGGACATTATTGGCTGCATCACTTTATTGACTGGGATTAGCCCAGTCACAGAGCACTCTGTGACTGGGGCATCCCTCCACTGTGCTGCCTGCACCAGTGGAATGTGACGTCTCCTGGCAATTGCTGGGGTTCATGCCCTGAGCTGGGCACAGCTGGTTCATTCACTCCTTTGGAGTCGCAGGTATTTCATGCCGTTACCAAAGGGAGTAGGGCATTTCTAGGTATAACCAGAGGAGTGTCTGAACTTTCCCAGGGCTGAGGCTCTGAGAGACACTAGAGGAGTGTGTCAGGTGGTGGAAGGAGAGGTTACTAGCCGAATAGGTGGGGGATTCCAAGTGGCACTGGAAAAAGAGGGAGGGTGTTTCCATTGTAAAGAGAGGAGGGGGGATTGTGAGTGTGACTGTGGTTTCTAGCATCTCAAAGGTGAGGGGGCAGGTTTCTGAGCACTCTAGAAGGTGGATGGAAGAACAGAGTGTGTGACGGGAAAGGCCCATGAGTAACAAGAGAGGTGGCTGGTGAAACCATTCATCTCCTATTGCTGATGCCCTTGGATGTCCCCATTTCCCTGAAACAGCATCACTGGGTTTCATCTGTTCTTTAGTCCAGGTTTCAGTGCTTGGCCTTTGATAACTTTTTAAATTTGTGGTGGTGAGCAACAAGGAACAGGCCTTGGCCTGGGAAATGCTACAGTTCAGTACACTAGTGTGCATTCCTCCAGGGGTAGTTACCGTTCAGTGGGGTTTTCTAAGTAGTTTATATAGCTTTTAAAAAGCAGTTCAGTAGTTCAGCCCTGTGAGCATGAGGCTCCTTCCACCTGAGTGAGCAGCAGGACTAATTAAAGAAAATATTATCATTATTATTCTTTGTATTACAACAGCACAGAGACAACCTAGGATCAGGGCCTGCTGGTGCTAGGCATTGGACAACCATCAAGTAAAAACACAGTCTTACCCTAGAGAGTTTATAATCTGGTTTTATCATGAGATCAGGCAGCTGGGTGAAAGAGAAAAGGTGTGGGGCATAAAAGCTAACAGTAAAACAAGCCTGGTTTTCCATAGTCTGCTGTATTCTGCATTTATTTACCTAGCTATCAGTTGGCAGTGTTCTGTACGCATCATGACATCTTCTGGTAGTATTTGACTGGCATCCTATTTGGAAATTAATGGTTACTATCTCCTTATTGCGGTGATGTTGCAACTGCTCCTCATCTAACTCACTGCACAGGGCATCCACCAGTGCCCTCCATTTATTTTGGTCTTGTGTGGGTCTGTTCAGGCTTCTGAATGTCACCACCCATTATAAACAACATTTATTCATACTGTATTTTGGAAAGAAACATTTCAAATTTCATTGATTTCAACCCCCACCCCATTTACTGATGTATCTGTTTTCTCTTCAGTGCCTTTTTTTCTCTCTAGAGAAGCAACCTTCCTGTTCCCTTTAACCACTTTGGCCACCACTCAGGCCCAGATACTCAAAGGTATTTAGATCCTAACTCCCACTGAAATCAATGGGAGATAGACACCATAGGTGGTGGGGACAATAGGCCAGGGGAGGGTAAGCCTCCCTTGGCGCAGCTGCCAATCACCTGCTGTCAGCTGCCTGAGCTGTGTGGCCCCGCCTGTGCTCCGCCCCTTCCCTGAGGTCCCCACCGCCCGCCACAGACTGGCTGAGTCCCTCCTCTCTTCCACTCCCCTCCCGCAGGAGGCTCCCTCCACCTGCTGCTCACCGCGTCCCTGGGGTGGTGTGGGCCTCGCGGGGGAGGGACGCAGGAGAGGAGGGACACAGTGAGTGGCGGGCAGTGAGGGCTTCGCGGCAGGGAGGAGAGGAGGAATGCTGTGGGTGGTGGGGACCTTGCAGGGTGGGGGGTGGAGGAGAGGGATGTGGAGAGCACGAATGGCGGGGGCTTCGGGGGAAGGGGGTGTGTGGAGGAGAGGAGGGATGCAGCAAGCAGTGGCAGGGGGGCAGAGCAGGGGTAGGGCCTGGGGCAGAGCAGGGGTGCAGTTTGGGTGGGCCATGGGCAAAAGAGACGGGACAGGAAGCTAGCATCCCCCAAGGGAAGCTTCATCCACCGCCCATGACAGATGCCTAAATATGTTTGAGGATCTGGGCCTCACACCTTTCTCCTCCCCATTCATCCATCTGGGAGCCTTAACTGAACCTGGGTGTTTTCTGTGTTGAGTGATCTCTCCCATTTTCAACTCCACTTAGGTTTTTTTTCTTTTAATCTGTCATGTCATTACCTGGGCTGCTTCTAACTCCATTCTTCTTTTACACGGAGTGATTATGGACTTGCAACAAACCTGCTGCCTCTTTACCAGACACCACTCCCATACCCTGCATGAGCTAGAGGGAAAGAACAGAGCTGCAAGTCATTCTGGAAGGGGCAGGGACTCAGTTCAGCATCTAGCCATCTGCAGTGCCCAATGGCTGGAGAAAAGAACTATCATCTGGGTGTGGAGAACAGAGGGAAAAAACCAAAGGACTGTGTGAGCTGCAGGCCAGAGACAATAATCTGGGAACTAGCTGCGGAGGGAGAGCCAGGCAGTGGGCAGCCTGAGAAAGTAATGATCCTGGAAAGCTGAGAGCCAAGCCTAGAAGCAGGTTGTGGCTGATGCAGATGCAGCAGTGGCAGGATAGAGAGGACTATAAACAGTCAATAAGCAGAAGGCATGAGCTGTTACAGCACCACCAGCCCTGCCTCACCTACACCTGCCAGCATTGGAGATGGGTGAATAATGGATTTTTCAATTTGCTGGCAATTCTGAAACAAAGAGTCAAAGTGACAATGACTTTTTTTTTCTTCTTCAAAATTTTTGGAGAATTAAAAAAGTTTCAAGTCAGGTCAAAATAAAATGGCTTATTTTGACCTGACTAACAAAATTTTTCATCTTGATTTTGGCTATCTTGACAAAAGCAAGGGTGGACCAGAGTCACAAAATGCAGGGTGGGGGAAGCTGCAGGTCCTTTCACCCAGGGTACTCGCTCAGAATGGGAGAGATGCAGGTGCAGTTCTGACTGATGTGAAGAAGGGCATTGCACTTGGGTCTCCCACAGTACAGAAGAACACACGAGGCTATGCTGGTATAGGCTTCTCTCTGTTGAAGCTATTCAACTTTTGATAAATAATTGAGTTGTCATTGAAGCAAAGACTTCAACTCCCACATCCTAGGTGAGTGCTCCGATTACTAGGCTATAGAATCAGTCTCACTCAGGTTCCCTGGCCCAATGATTATTCACTGTCAGTCGCAGACTATTCACTGAAAAAATACAGGCAGCTGTAAGTCAATGCTAGGAAAGGGGGTGGACCCTGGTTCGGTGAGGGGGAGGAGTGGGTGGGCTGGGGGTATTACATTTCCCCCAGGCTGTATTACATTTCCCCCATAGCACTGCCTTCAAGGATGGCAAGAATGCAGACCGGGAGACAGACCCTTCCTTCATGCTTTGCCCCAGGGACATGCGCAAAACCCACTTCCCTGAGAGCACCATAAAGAGGAATCTCTGTGAGATCTCTCGTAGACAATTCCAACTGAAGAGCCTGCCACCCAAGACTTGTAACATGGGATGGGAACAGAATGGCCCCAGCCTTTCCGGACCTCTTCCTCTCATAACAGGAGAAAGAGATTCGTTTAGAGAAACTTTTAGACTCTTTGGGAAAGAGAGAGCTGTAAAAGCATTTAATAAACAAACAGGATGGGTTAAATGCGGTGTGTAGAATGGTCATGACAGTGCAGCTATTGGTGAAGGCTCCCAACCCCTTTCTCCAGGGTGATATGGAGAGGTGTGCGAGTAGGGTCAGGAGTTTATTGTCGGGGACAGTCACTGTCAAACAGAAGGATCTCCTCCTTTCTGTACAGTTCAACCAGCTTCTCCTCTAACTCACCCAGAGTCAGCAGCTCGACTGCATTCTGATCATTTAGAGCAACGACTGCCCAGGACTTCCTGTGATTGTTATCAATCTCACAGCAGGCTGCAGACCAGATGTGGCTGGGTTTATTGACTCTGCCTCCAGCTATGTAATTGTTGCCAGGGACCACTCCCACAATGACATATGTGGTAGCACACCCTTCAGTCCTACTCATCATTACTTCTTGTTCGTAGTTGTTCCATTTCCCACTATTGAGGTTCATAAACTGTGGCACAGTGTTGGTCAGGGTGAAGGTAGCAGCCTTATAGTCAGGGTCAGGTTGGTGCCCACTGGGGTTCAAGTGGCCCCTGTTGAAATTAGTCAGATTCTTGTAATCTCGAAGGACAGCCTGGCTCTCATTAAGCAGTCCCTGGTCAACACCGATATCATTTAAGAGGATCCATTCAGTTGCCATCTCCTTTTGGTAATTTGAACCCATCAGCTTGAAAGTCAAAGAACAAATAAAAGGGTCAGTCATGTGTGCAGCAGAAACAGAGCCAGTGTCTCAGGGCAGGTGCCTTTGGAGGTCTAAAGGAATTGGTAGCCACTAGGCAAGAGATCTCCCTAGGGCTCTGTGTTCTCGCTTCTCGGTACCCTGTGGCCAGTGTGTGAGCTGGAAGGAAGTTCACTAGCAGCCTCATTCACAGTCATGACTAGTGTGAAAGAGGAGCCACACTTGGAGTAACTTCCTTGCTTCCTGAGGGTTAGATGGTGCCCACAGTAATGTGGCTCAGAGCTAGCCTGACCTGGAGGAGCACAGAAGTCTGCGTTCAGTTTGGGGCAACTCATTCATAGAAAAATGTAAAAAAATGGGAGGGAATTCTGAGATGAGCAATAGATGATCCCACCTCAGTGCTCTACAGGGAGCTGACAACTCCCAAGGTCTCTGCAAAAATGCCCCTAGGGAAGCCACAAATTTGCCAGTTGACTCAACCCTGTCCTTGTGAGCCAGAAACACCCAGGTTCAACGTGGAGATTGCATTAGTACAATAACTAAGTACATTTTTGACCACTGTTTTCTTGAGTTCCAATAAGAGTAAATCATAAAAATGCTTTGCATGACGACAGCACCTGTTCCCTGAAGAGCTCAAAGCACTTGACAAAGATCAATTAACTCTCACAATAACCCTATGAAGAAGATAAGCATTAATATCTCCATTCTATACCGGGTGATGGCAGGGCACAGACAAAGTGTGACCTGCCCTAGGTTGTACAGCAAGTCAGTAGAAGTGAAGAATAGAACTCAGGAATTCTAGCTCCCAGTGTCCTTCTGTAACTGCACATCTTTGTCACAATGATAAGACCCTGCACTACAGCATGGGGCAGGGAATGCCCAGCTGTGGTGTGTTGAGTGTGTGTGTGTGTGTACATATATTGGGATTTATTCTATATTTCAATTTTTCATGTCCAAGATTGTGCCCTATTCTAATGGAGAGGGAGTCAGGAGAGCATCTTACCTGGGGTTCTACCATCCAGCTATTAGGTCGCTTACCATAACCAGGTTGGTACACATACGCAGAGTATATTGGAATGCGGTGGTCCCTGTCGTACAAAGTAGCAAAACGATACTGATTCTTGTAAAGCTGGCAAATCTGGGCTGGATTGGCAGGTTTGATGGCATCATTTGGGGGGGTTTCCCGGAAGAAAAACTGAGGGCATGTGTTTTCAAAAGATGTCACCACCTCACTGTTCCCCAGCATGGAAAACTGGAACAGCAGTAGCAGCAGCATGGGAACAAGTTAAAGCTAAAGGCTCTTCTGTACCTGGAGAACAAATGTAAATATAATTTAAGCTTGGTGTAAACATGGTCTCCAAGAGGAGGAGTGAGAGGCTTTAGCCAGGGAACAGCTGTCCTATATGGCAACCACCTTGCCTCTAAAAGTGGAAACGAACATGGAAGTTAGTGCTGCTCCTTGAGCCATCAGAGAAGGGCGTTAAAAGCACAGACTTCAGGAGGAAGTCAATGGCACCATCATTTCTGACTGATTCACACTCCTACAACAGGGGCAGGAAGAGGTTGATGGCTTACATAGACATAACCACATTTCTCCATCTGGCTGGTTAGAAAATCACGCTTCTCCCCTATCTCTGTGGCTACAAATCCCTGTTCCCAAAGGAAAAATGCAGGAGATTTCTGCCATTTGAAGTATGCAGAGTTTCAGTATCATTTCCCCCAAGGTTATTCTATGTGAGGGGAGGATTTGGCTCAATCATTCACAAAATTATTGGAACAAAGTAAACCTCCCAGCCACCAACCCTACATCTGCCTGTCCTTAGCTGTTAGCAGAAGGATATTCTGTTGCTTGGAGAAAACAACCTATACAATTGCCACAACAATGCCAGAAAATCTGGATATTTTATCCTATTTCAGCCATATCTCATGTTGTAAGATGAACTGGTCCAAAACTGTGGTTCTTCCAAATTCACTGAGATCTCCAAAACCTAATCATTGGGGCTGAGCAAGTGCTATTAAAACAAGTAGCCTACACACCTGTTTCAGATATCACGATAACCAAAAGCTTTCTGCATCAAGTAAATTAGAACAATCATGTTATAATATATATCAAACTGTATTTGGATGGCTGCTGATCTATATGAGCTGCTCCCTGCTATCAGCAGCCAGGGAGCTTAGGACATGATCCAAAGCTCACTGTTTTTCCATTGTCTTCAACATCTTCATGGGCTGATTGCACTTAGGTGGAAGGAAGAGTCCCAGAAACAGGACTCTGTATTAAGGCTCCCTCCCCAGTGTTTGCATTTTTTATCTCAAGAGACGATTGGCTTTAATTGAAACGTCTTCTGGTCGGGAACTCATGATTACAAAAGATATAAATAACATAATTTTTCAAAAAGAAACCAACCTACCGAGTGAAAGGTCTGCACACCAACTTGTCAATTGGCTTGATTCTGTTTGCAGCACCAAAGTTGTAGTGGATTTTTCAAAAGCTTTTGTTAGAGACTGAGCCTATGAGCCTGAGCCTGTTTATATATGTGTAAGCAGAGTCTGAATGAGCTCTCCCCTGACATCTAGTGGTGAGCTGTAGAAAAAGACTTCAGAAGCTGATCTCCTTTGCATGGACACACCCACCCTGCCTAGGTGCTCAGCATGATGGGATTGCTTGCCCAAATGATCACTTGTGGCTGGTGTTGGATCCCCAGTCTCCTTGTTACTGGGGCAGGAGTAATCAAAAGTTGTTATCCTTGTTATGTGAATGGAGGGCAGCAGAACTGTACCTGGTATACCCCAATGGAGGGACTCACCCTCAACTGAATGATACTCGCTAGGCATGGGTTCTAAAGCCTGCTAAGTTGAGAAAGGGTGAGGATAGGTACTTGTATGTGGTGGGCTGGGCCCTGTTTAAGGGTTTGAGTTTAGACCTCAAGTCCAAATTTGGGGTTCTGATCTGGAACTCTGGCCTGGGCCTATCTGTAACCCACAGAAAAATATCTCAGTAGATAATCTTGTCAGACTTATGAGAAATAGCATAAAGATGATCTGGTATCATCTCTGCCCATAAAGGGCTAGATTCTTCCCAGCTGAAAGCAGGTAACATATCAATAGGACAATAAATTATTACCCCCAATTAGCAAAGTGTGGTTTGTACAAATGGGGACCAATAAATCCTGGGATTTTGATTTTAGCATGGCTGTGTGAAGGGTCAGGTTGTTACAACTTGTCTCCATTATACAAAATGCCCTACCATAGCTGTGGCAACTGCAACAAACTGTCAAAGCAACGTGTGAATTGACAGCTGTGTCCAGGTCCTGACCTGCCAGAGGTGCTCACAGGATATGAATTAGAGTTCTTGCAGCTCTTCAGTGACGTGATGCTTAGGGTTAGGACAAGCCTATTTTAGGGTCCCAGTAAATGGAAAGACACATCCTTACGGAATAACAATCCCAATAATTATCCTATCATTGCATCTTGCTCTCATCCACCCCTGTTTGAAAACTTTCAAAGGCATAGGTACTGTTTATGTGAGTCAGTCTGCATAAAGCTGTGATGGTTTCAAAGGTCACGTGTCTCAGATCAGTGGGGGAATGAGAGACGATGCCTTAACAGGGCAATGTTCTGGCACAGTTCTGATCAGAGTCCTATTCAGCACCCTAAGAATATCAAGATGGTTAGTCTCATTGTCCTAACGGTTGTCCCCAGCTGAGTGGTGTGCCAGCCTGAGCCATCAGAGAAAGCATGTCCCACTCTTTTGCAAATCTGAGAAGAGACGGCACAAGAGAGCCAAATTTGGGGCTCTGTGTGGGTCACGAACATATTCCCAGAGGTGTAGTGTAGCTGGAATGGTCTGAAGCACTGCTCTGGCACCTGAAATCCAGGATAGAGCAGTGTCCCAGCACTTCACCTGGCACACAGGTTTGAGACGTCAATTTGGCCCAGCAATCCCCTCTATCATGATTAGGGTGGCCATTGACACATCCCCAGAATAATGGATGTTCCAGTACTTCCAAAAATAGCATGGGCCCTATCATGCCTGCATGATCCTGCCTCCGCCAGCATGACCTCACATGCATGGTATGTGTGAGGTCACGCCACGCGGAGGATGCCATTCAAGCACCCCTGCCAGTATGAACTTGCATGCCCAGTGTGTGCAAGGTCATGTAGCACAGAGGATGCACTTTGAAGCACACTCTGCCCCGTCCCCATGAGTGTGACCTTGCACACACAGTGCGTGCAAGGTCACGCTGGTGAAGGCGGAGCAGCACACTTTTCAAAATGGCATCTTTAGTGTGTGACACCAGACAAAACCACGTCGGGTTTTATATGAGCACTGGTCAGGGAACAAACGACATAAAAACAGGACTGCCCAGCTTAACACTGGATGGATAGCCTGCCTATTTATGACAAGCGGGTGGCTGAGCCAAATGTGAGCAAGTAGCATTGTGATCTGCTGCACACCATTGCAACACCACTCAAATGTGGCCTTTGCCATGGGAGTGCGGCACGGCCAATGAGAGCGAGCAGAGCTGGATGGTTGAGATCAGGAGGAGCAGCCGTAGCCCAGGACAGGAACAGAGCACTGAGATGAGGGGACACCAGTGAGCGGCTGTTGGTGAGCTGTGGGGATTATTGTGGGAGGGCTGCAGGGTGAGCAGTTGGGGATGAGTGAGGGATGTTGGGGTGGTGCTGGGGGGAATAAGGATTTGGGGGTTGTTGGGTGGGGGCCAGAATGCTGGGGTTCAGTGGGGGGTATTGCGGGCTGCAGTGACAGAAGTATACCAGGGCTGTTGGGATATCTGTGGGGGCTGTGGGGATAAATGGGGGCTGGTGTAAAAAACCATTGTCAACCTGGTCTGATCAGCCAATTAAACTGGGTGTATGGAGTAGCACAAATGTAGCTGGAGTGTAACCGTGAATCTTGCCCTTCTTTGAAGTTTGCAGAGAACATTAATGTTTTAAGAACTTTATTTTCCACATTCTGCCAGTGGGCTTTTTGCCTAATTACCTGTGCACTTTGGCTGTGCCTTGCTGTTTAGTTTAAAGTTTGGCATGTAAGAGCTGAGTTATGCGTGATTTCTGTTGATACAATGTGTATTTATTACTATTGTGCAAAGTCTCATAATTGCTGTTGCACAGATTTTCAATGAGATAAAATATGCTGATAAAACGTTAGCTAGGTTTTGAGCATGGGTGCTTTATCTTATGGTGACTTCACGCACAAGATAGTCTCCAAAATCTATCTCCTGCCTGACAGAATTATCAGTTTGAGATCACTACTGCAGGACTTCTGCACTATCAAATGTAGCACTACATCACTGCATACACCTATTATAGTGAACTAAAGTTGGGGTTCTGCGCTCGGCAACTGGCATCTACATACGGACTCACAGACAGCAAAACGTGATGGGCCCTGGCCCTCCATTGTTGGCACTAAGTGGCCCTTCTCAGGAGCTGCTAGCAGATACCGTGCCAAACACAACTTGCAGCCAATTGTAGATTGCAGAAATCCCCTGTTGCATTGAAGGACAGTATAGGGAGGATAAACATTTCTTTTTTTTTGCAATATCTTTGGGAATTGCCCAGGTGAGCTGGCAGCTGATATAACAATTTTTAACTAGAATATTTATCTTGTTTCTCGTTGTGACATTTATGCAGCAATAATTCAGTAAATGATTTTATCACAGTTCGGTGGCATTGCACTAAAGCAATCTGTCACAATCTCTGCTGATGGAGGATTTGTATCCTTACTAAAATCTTGTGAGGCCGTTACTCCCATTTAGCAAATAACTTTGTTTCAGATTATACAAAATAGCACAGTAATGTAAAAATACACAATACAAGGGGAGATAAACCCTGCAGAACTAATTTTAAAACAACGGAAAAATTACTGCTTACTTGGGAATTTACAATCCACATTTAGACACTTAATCACACCCCCATCACTCTAGAAGCTTTCTTTCTTTTGGTTATTAACCTCTCTCAGTATCAGAGGGGTTGGACTAGATAACCTCCTGGGGGGACAGATAGGTCAGTAGTTTGAGCATTGGCCTGCTAAACCCAGAGTTGTGAGCTCAATCCTTGAGGGAGCCATTTAGGGATCTGGGGCAAAAATTGGGGATTGGTCATGCTTTGAGCAGGGGGTTGGACTAGATGACCTCCTGAAGTCCCTTCCAACCCTGATATTCTATGATTTCTACCTGAAAGACATAGTATTTGATTAGCTGCAATTGTGATTGTGGAGTTAATAATTTCAGGGTTTAACTGATAGACCTTGTAGTCACTAAGGTGCTTCCCTCCAGCCCAGCAACATATCCCAGGACATTGGCCAAGTGCTTGGCCTTGGTTACAGCTCACAGCTCACTTGTGTGGTCAGGGCCTGCGGGTTTAAATGCACTTAAATGACCGGCTCCTAAGAGCACCATCTTACAATGGGGTGGTTCATTCCCTCTGGGAGATGTGGTCTCTCTTCAAATCCCTTAGTCAGAGAGTGAGCAAGAAAATAATTCACCCTTGGATCCCACTTAAATTTTAACTTTCTTAGAGGTCATCCTAGATTCCACAGGGTTTCACCCATCTCCTTCAGGACAGGTTCGCTGATCTTTTCCAGCCTCTGGTGCATCTGAGGATCTAGCCCATATTTTCCATTTCTTTGCCCTCTTTTACTCTGGTGTTTCTTTTCCAGATCTGTCCTTTTTTCCTCTCTGTCCTTGGTTTTACCTTTCATTTGTTTCCTCCATAATATAAAACTATAGTTACTGCAAAATATGTCTGTAATATAAGCTGTGGATTTCCCTTTATATAGGTAGGTGGTTCTCTATAATTACAAGTTTGTTTTCTGTCTATTGTATTTACTTTTACAGCTTAATCAGATGCTGTAAAGAATACAAACAATATAGATATAGATATAGATATAGATATAGGAGAGACACCAAAGGTCGCAGAAAATTCTGTTGAATAATTGCTTGGTTCTGTTGTCTCTAATTAAGTAAGGTGGATTCTGCAAACAGCTCTGTCACAACTTGAGAGTGGCTGTATATCTAAGGCTGCTTGGCCGAAGGAGAAGAAATGGAATATGTTTGTGTTTTTCTGGACAGGATTGTTCATGCTGGAGCCTGCAGCGGGACAGGGATCCCGCAGGTCCTGCTGGACCCACTGTCATAATAGCAGGAGCAGGTAAAATGTACTTTGTTGCAGGTGGGATTGAGTGGGCAAAAAACCAGACTTCAGTTATTTGCAAGAAAACACAAAATCTCTTGTTTGTCATAAATAGAATTTCAGCAATGTAAAGCAAGTTTTTCTTTTTTTTTAAATAAAGATTTTAATGTTTAATTTAAGCGAGGGATAGAAAGAGATTTGATGTCTATTAACAGGAGTTGAAGTATTTTTTTTACATGGTTTAAGTAAGATTTGGGTTTTTTAGTTGTAAAAATTTACATATTAATTCCATTTATATATTTATATAAACCAACCATTTTTGTGTTTCTTTTGGTGTTTTTAGCATGGGAGAAATCTGTCTCTCTTGTGGGATTTGCGGGATCTAAGTTTTTTCAGGTAGGAGTGGGATAAAAATGCGAGAAACTATGTGGGAGCAGGTAGGAGTGGATATTGCATGGTGGGATGGGAACAGGATTAAAAAATAGTCCTGTGTAGGGCTCTAGTTCATGCCTACCCAGCTAATTATGATGCCAGAATTGCTTTTGTGTATTCTACCGGACTTCTCCCAGACTCATTCACTACAATTGATGCCCCATAAAGATGAACCTTTCTGTTAGTTTCCTTTCAGACTTCCAAAGAATTCCCCAGGTTACATGGCTGCTGGAACAGAAATGAGAATGCAGCATCTGTGCGTGTGCTCACACACCTATCTATCCTTATTTACACACACCGTGCGTCCATAATTACATAATGCTTTGTAAACAATGAAAATAAGGAAAGTCACAGATTAGACCAACCAAAGTTGACTTTACACGGTAAGTTACAGCAAGCCCTGGGAGTTTTAGTGTGCTGTAGCAGTGTCCACATGACATGTTACTGCACAGCAAGCTGGTGCACTTTAGAGTTACAACTTGGCTTGCTGTGCATTAACTTGCTGTGTAAAGAAACCCTTAGATTAGCTCAGCACTCTATACCAGTGATGTACTGTTGGAGGAGAATGTGTAAAAACAACTGGTGATTTGTATTGATGTGTTGATGCTATTAGACCACAGTGCACACTTCCTGTCTCTGAGTAAATACAGGTCTTCAGACAGATCCTGTCTGGCCCTTATCCAATAGCTGGTTTCTTCTTAGCATATGCACAACATACCTCAGGTGGCACATGACCACGATTCATCATCAAATTTGGTCCACTGGTTGGATCATTAGCTTCCCCAGCTTGGGCGAGGTACTGATGGGGAGTGCAATGTGAACGATGATCCATGCCCCCCATACATTTCTTAACTGGTGGGGATGAAAAACACTTAAATGATGGACAAGCCCTTGACCTCAGGGACATCGCAGCTCAGTACCCTCGGTGATATTTCTTTTAGGATTGTTAGCCATTCCATGGAGATTTCCAAAACAGTTTTTCTAATCAGTTGAGTACCTAAGCTCTTTCCAGCTCAGTGGATAGCAGGACTAATGTAAAGCAAAGAGTGGTTACTAACTAGTAATTTTGGTCTTTAAATATGTCGCTTCTGAATATTCACCCTTGTGGAATTGGTGCCTTCTGACAATGGACTGAGGGTGACTAAATGCTATGGGGTGCCATACCCCACATAAGAACATCAGAATGGCCATACTGGGTCAGATCAAAGTCCATTTAGCCCAGTATCCTGTCTTCCGACAGTGACCAGTACCAGGAGCCCCAGAGAGAATGAACAGAACAGGGAATCATCACGTGATCTGTCCCCTGTCACCCATTCCCAGCTTCTGGCAACCAGAGGCTAGGGACACCATCCCTGCCCATCCTGGCTAATAGCCATTGATGGAGCTATCCTCCATGAACTTATCTACTTCTTTTTAGAACCCTGTTATAGTCTTGGCCTTCACAACATCCTCTGGCAAAGAGTTCCACAGGTTGACTGTGCATTATGTGAAGAAATACATCCTTTCTTTTAAATCTGCTGCCTATTAATTTCATTTGGTGGTCCCTAGTTCTTGTGTTATGAGAAGGAGTAAATAACACTTCCTTATTTACTTTCTTCACACCAGTCATGATTTTATAGACCACAATCATATCCCCTCTTAGTCATCTCTTTTCCAAGCTGAAAAATCCCAGTCTTATTAATCTCTCCTCATACCAAAACTGTTCCATACCCCTAATCATTTTTGCTGCCCTTTTCTGAACCTTTTCCAATTCCAATATATTTTTTTGAGATGGGCCAATCATCTCTGCATGCAGTATTCAAGATGTGAGTGTACCATGGATTTATATAGAGGCAATATGATATTTTCTGTCTTATTATCTATCCCTTTCTTAATGATTCCCAACATTCTGTTTTTTTGACTGTTGCTGCACATTGAGTGGATGTTTTCAGAGAACTATCCACAATGACTCCAAGATCTCTTTCTTGAGTGGAAACCGATAATTTAGACACCTCCTTTTATATGTATAGTATAAGTGAGACAATAGGGAGACCCTCAAGGAAGAGGAAAGAAAAGCTCCTTACTGGTAACTATAGATCTTTGAAAGTTGCCTCTGTGTATTCACACTTGTGGGATATGATACCTCCTGGCGTAGAGTAAACTACACCTCATTGCCAGGAGATGCCAGACCCACGGGCGGGACTATGCAGAAGACATGTAAAGAAGAAAATTATCCTTTTTTATATTAATGATTGTAATCATTTTGCAACTTCTTTTCTTAAAATGCACCATCTTATACACATTTTTGGGCACACATAATAAATAAATAATAAATGAATATACAATATTTAATCATTTTGTTTTCCAGAAATACACATTTTAAAACAATACTGATCTTAACCCCCTTCTCAATCGGTCATGGCCAGTTTTCAGCACCTAGCACTCCTTTTCTCTTTATCAACATTAGGAGCTGTGTTCATATTTGGTCACTTTCTTTATTTACACTATTGTATGTTTTTTTAAAGCCATCCCCTCCCCCATGTCTGATCTTTGAGTAGTCCATTTTGTAGCACTATTGACTGTTCCTTATTCCTAGCTTTACTCTTTTCAGAGGAATTATTTAGGTTGTTCATGACCCAGCATCTGCTGAAGTCACTAGCAGAATTCCCATTGACAACAATGGATCAACAGACACCTCTTTTCGGGTATGCACCGACTAGAATTCTGAAACTGCTTATATATGTCCATAAAAAAGGGAGAGTAGTAAGTAGGTAAATTATTATATTTCTCTACAAGGGGGTTGAAGTCTAGTTTTCCATGCGCAAACCTGGTGCCAGAATTATTGTGTGTTATTCCACATTCCTTTCACAAGGTCATTCACTGAGATATTTCTGTCTAATGGCCACATCAACTCATTTATAGGATAAACAGTTCAATTAATTTCCATGCCACTTTCAAGAGAATTGCCCAGGTGAACTCACATTCAAATATTTATTCTGTCTGATCTCGAGGGAATTTAGAATAGATTGTGACTGGAACCAAAACCCCAAGTCCAAATTCCAGAGCCATACTTCATATCTGTGTAATGGGCCAAAACAGAACACCAGAGGCAAACATTCCTGAACCTAGGGGTTCAAATTCCAGATGTGAATTTGAACTTTCCCAGATACTAGTGTGTTTGGACCTGACATTGGGTTGGACTCATTTTAGAGAGAGGTTCAAACTACAAACTCTGATCCAAACCCGTGTCAGGATTCAGGGTTCCAACCTGGAGTTTTGGCTCATGTCTGATTCTAATCAATGGAGAAATATCTTAGTACAAAATCTTAATGCAGTTCTTAGGAGTAACACAAAATTGGTTTACTCAGGTAGACCTTGAATCCTCCCAGAGAAATTAGGTACCATTTCAATAGGGGAAGAAAAGTTTGATCCTACAGGGTGCTGAGCATTCTGTCTCCCACCCAGAAAACCATAAGCACATGAGAAGTCCCTCTGAAGCCAAGTATAAAGTTTCCTGCGAGCTGCACTGCAGCATCTGGCCCAAGTGCTGCTGTTAGTCCTCATGTGCCACCTGTGAAGAGAGCTTTCCAAGGGGTTATGCTGCTTACTGGCCTTACATACCAAAGTACTGTGCTCTTCGCTGTCAGGGTCCTCTCCAGAGACATGACATCATTTCCAGAACTTCTCTATTTGCCACTCAAAAACCTGTTAAATGCTCACTCCCGGCCAGCTTGTCATTTACCTTCTAGTAAGGGGCATTGCATAGCTGCACCACTCAGGAAGAGTCGAGAGAAGGGATTGCAAGTCAGAAATACACAGTTCTCTCCCTGCTTCTCTCCTTGCTCCAGGAGAGAAGTAAGATCCTTCTGGCCTATCCAAGTAGCAGATTATTTCCTTTTCTGCACCAGCTCAGCTCTGTTGGGGAGTGCACTGAAGGGCATAGCCAAGGCTCCCTCCACCCATCTCTCCTCCTCTGTGTCCATTTGTGCCCTGTAAAGCCCTCTCCTTCTTGTACATGGACAGTAAAGTGGATGTAGCTCACACAAAGGAATAAGGGGAAATCTTACACCCCCTGTACTTCCTGATCTCAGGTACATAAAAGCGAGTGATCTCCATTTCTAGTCTAACAAAATGATCAGCAACATTGACTTGCCTTGCTCATCAACAGCACTAAAGGGTTCCATCATTAGCCACCATCTAACCTTTCCTGTAATGTACAGGAATCCATTAGCTCCTTCATTGTCTACCTCAGGACATACAACATACTGGAGGGGACTGAAAAAAATGGAATAGCCCATTCTACAGAGTCTTGTGGATGCACAGCATACAAGGGCAGGCTGGTGCTCCTTGGGAAAATATAGACCTCACTGGACCTGCAAGTGCATGCACCAATGAGTTCCACACACAAACTCTGCAGGATGCCCCAGAGAATGAGGCATATGTGGAAGGGGAAGGAAGCCCAGACTCATGCAAGATGGAGAAAATCCAGAATCAGAAGATTCTTGTCTCCTGGAGATTATGTCATGGCATGGCCAGTGAGTCCAGTCCCACCAGCATCAGCTGATATGATGAGATGGGGTGACAGGCCTTTTTGCCTTGGCTGGCCTGGTCCAACATTACTCAAGGAATTGAACACTAAGAGAAAACTCTGAAAGTGTCTGGTGCCGTTCACAGAGCATGGGGAGTACTGAGAGACTGAGGTGCCTGCTAATTCCAGCTCCAGTAAAAAAAACACTTTTTCTAGGTTTATTCACCCCAATGCAACAAAAAAACCAGTGGTTAAGTAAGAGATAAAACTGTTAGTTTGAGTGCTTCTGAGGATGAGAGAGTGAAAACAGCAGGTTCCCTTTGATTTCAGTGTCATTGTCAGCTCTGGCCCACCACAGCCGAGCCATCATGATTTCTTTCTCTTGGCCTCAGCCTTACACCTCTGGGCACTGACTGAAAGTTAATAACCTTATCTGCTTTCCACAGATAAAAAAGGGTTAGCAGAAGATGGAAGCAGACAAAAGCAGAGGTTACTGAAGGAATGCGAGCCCATCAACTATGCACGCAGCTTATTGGGTAATCATTATTATTATCTATCATTTGTATTGCTGTCATGTCCTGAAGCCTCAGTCAAGATTGAGGCCTCATTGTGCTGGATACCATACTCCGTATCTGTGCAGAGCAGAGATGACAGCTCCAGGACAATAGCTCTCAGCACTCTATGGAAACAGGCAGCAGTGAGAACCAACAGGAATGGCTGTATCAAAACCCTAGTCAAGCTGCTGTGTTTGAATTCCACATACTGGCCCCATATGCTTTTGGCTTACTGAGTCTGCACAAAGGCCAGGTACAGCCTCTGGCTCTGGGTTTCTAGGCATGGTCTTGAGGTGCATATTTTCTTTCTGGCACCCCCTTCTGAGAGGTGAAACCCCCATAGTCAAACTGCCTAGCCCCTGAGTCTAACGCCAGCTCTCTCAGACTCCCCAGTTGCTTAAGCAACTTTGTCAGTGCCCACAGGATTTTTTGGGGACCTGGGGCAAAATCTGAAATTGAACTTCTTCTCTGAGTGCTGTCCCTGTGAGTGCTCCACCTCAGTTATTGCACAAGATGAATAACCTTGTCGTCTCCCACCAACATGCCCTAACACTTCATCTCTTTGTTCCCTTTCCTGGGGAAATTCCATTCCTTCAAACCCTAGCCCCGTGTACAGGAGTTGGAGAAAACTGGTTTTATCTAGAAGGCAGTTACTCCTTTGTTCTCCCCTGGCCAGATCTATTCAGATGCTGATAGTCTTCAACAACTAACCTATTCATAGACAGAAATGCAGGCGCCGCTCCCCTGTGTCCTTAGCACAGGGAGTATGAGGCAAGAACCTAGTGCAGATAACCATAAAGGCTTAAACATACAGAGAACTCAATCTCAAACAGAATTCATAAATTGTAGATTGACAGATTCCTAAAATCATCAGAGGCTGCAATGAAGGTTTCCATATGGGAGTGATCTGGGGAAGGGGAGCAGCAAAAAGCTCATACTAGAGAATAAGGAGACGAAAGGAGCTTTACAGAGAGAGAGGAGGAAGCCTAATAGAGAGAATGGTATTGTGGGAAGAGGACTGATGCAATAAAAGAGAGTATAAGGAAAAGAAGTAAGAGAGAGAGAGACCATGACCCTGAGGTCATTGGGGCCCTCTTGTGCCTACACTGGCATCCCCAAGTCTTTCTGTGGCTCCATTCTAGAGGCAGACTATAGCTTTCTCTGTACACTGAACATTAATGCTGAGCCCTTGCCTATTCCTGAACACAGGCTGTCCCCTTCATCCTCCTTTGACTCTTTCTTGGCTGGAGTTCTCCTTCCCTCAAGAGTACCAGCAAATGTGTCCTCCTTCAATGGATCTGCTGCAATATAACCGATTGGAACTTGGTAAACAATTCTCTGGATGCACCAAAGGAACAGATTCCAGCTCACTTTTACCATACCTGTGTTGTCCCTGCCAGGTGTAAAAAGCAGGAAAAAAGTGTTTTTGTTAATAAAGCCAGCAGATGTGGCTGAAATACAAAGAGGGAGCAAATCTGATGGGTAAGGACGTGTTATTTTCACAATCACTTTTTCAGAGCATGTAATCACTTTGTCACTTTTACTGCAAACAAGTCTTAAAAATAATTATTTAGTGTGGGGACTGTCAAAGAGGGATAAATATTGGTTTGGGGTGGGGGTTGTATTATGGTAGCATCTAGAGTTCACAGCCAAGATCATGGCCCCATCCTGCAACACAGTGTACAACAGATCGTAAATAGACAGGATGGGCAAAGGAAGTGCTATTATTCCCAATTTATAGTGAGGGGATTAAGGCACAGAGAGTAGGCGACTTGTCCAAGGTTATACAGGGAATCTGTGGCAGAGCTGAAGACAGAGCTCCTGAGTCCCAGCCCAGTGCCTTTTCCACAGTCCCATTCTCTCTCTCTCTACTTGCATCCTAAATAACATCTTCAAAGTCTGACCTATAAATAAAATTACAAAATACATGATGGGTCTAATTCCCCAATTCCATGGTGGGGTGAGTGAACAGACTGGAGGATTGGTAAAGTGTAAGATCCATTGTCTGCTTCCTGCTTACATCCACACTGGGAAATAAGAATAAGATAATGGGATTTCCTGTCCATATAGAAAGGGTGGTTTGGGACCAGTGGGTTTTCTTCCTCGTTGTGGGACAGTGGGTTGGGAAAAGAAAAGTATTGTTTCTGGACCAAATCTGGAGAATAATGTGCGATATGCTGTGCTCTCCAGATCCCAGTGGATAGATGGGACTGGGGAGGTGTGACAGAGTGTGAATAGACTCACTCTTTCTGTACACTTGACAAGCATCTCCACAAGGGCTAAACTGAGTACATATTTGGTTAAGGACTGGATGATTAACCTATTAACAAGGTAATTCAGCTCATCAGCTGAGGTCAGTTAAAAGAGACACAGGAAGAGGGAGGGAGGAAGGAAGGAGAAGCCCAAAATCTCAGGCAGGTGAGATCTGTCACATCCTGTGCTCACAGAGAAGGTAAAATCCTTATGTTGTGGGTGGACATGGACTTGCGTAGCACGCTGTAAATAGAGCACTTGGTGTTGAACATGTGTGCATGAGGACTATTTGCAGAGAGGAATGCAGCGTGAGAGAACCCTGCCCTGTGACAAAGCGGGGATGTGTCCAAGTGTAGGAGAAAGACTGGAGAGTGGCACCGACAAGAAGGTCCAGTGGGTTGGGCAGCACGGAGGAACTCATGTGCTGGATAGTGGAGCAGTGGGAATTACAGAAAACCCTCCAGGAGTTTCAGCAGATCCAGTGACAAGAGGAAACAGACCCTCTTATCCTGGCAGGCAGAACAGAATCCAGAAATTTAGTACAGGCTAGGCACAGGGACAGCAAAAGCCCATGGAGAAGCTGGTAAGTCCGCTGGGAGGGTATGATAACTGGGTAGTGGGCATAGGACAGTGCAAAATTGGCCTGATGGATGACCCTGGTGCCTTTTTATTAACATTTGAGAGGGTGGCAACAGGAGCAGACTGGGAGAAGAGGCTTTGGCCCTCTGCTTGGCTCCCCACCTCTTGGGAGAATACCAAACCGCACATATGGCACTGAGTGAGGCAAACACAGCTGATTATATCATAAAGGCAGGCATCCTAGATCAAATTGGGCTGCCTACAGAAAGGTCATGCAGAGGTTTCGAACGGCATGGTGGTCAGAGGGGATGCTTCTGAGGGCCTTTGCCCAAAAATTATGAGACTGGGCCACTGGATGGCTGAGGCCAGATGACTGAGGAACTGGGGAAGTCATGCACTCTGTTATTCTGGAGCAACTGCTATAGAGTGTCCCCAAGGCTAGTAGGGCCTGGGTGCAGAGACACTTTTAATTTAATGTTAATACTTTTAATCGTTCAGATGGTTTAACTGTAAAATTCCTCTGAATAGATACATAGTAACCACCTGAAATTAAAGTGAATGCATTTCTTTGTTAATGACAATTATGTGCACACCCTCTGGTCCTTATTCCATATATCCCTCCCTAGCTCTAAAAGCTTAGATATCTCACTTCTAGCAAACCAGCCCAAATATTAAAGGGGAATATCTGCTGCCTCCTTCACACATTGAATTTTAGTCTGGATTTGTTTCTCCCTGTTCTCCATGTCTGCTCTTGCAGCTGCTGCTGAGATCTGACTCATCCCCTCAATCTCTGTTTTCAGTACATCTCCTCCTGGAGCAATATACTAACAGTACTTTGGAGGGTTAGAATTCAAAGCAACATTGACAAATTGGAGAATTGGTCTGAAATCAGCGAGATGAAATTCAACAAAGAAAAGTGCAAAGTACTTTACTTAGGAAGGAAAAAGCAAATACTCAACTACAAAATTGGGGAATAACTGGCTAGTCACTGCTGAAAAGGATATGGGGAGTTACAGTGGATCACAAATTGATTATGAGTCAACAGTATGACACAGCTGCGAAAAAGACTAATATCACTCTGCGGTGTATTAACAGGAGTGTTGTATGTAAGACATGGGAAGTAATTGTCCCGCTCTACTCAGCAGTGGTGAGAACTCAGCTGGAGAACTGGGTCCAATTCTGAGCACCACACTTTAGAAAACATGTGGACAAATTGGAGAGAGTCCAGAGAAAAGTAACAAAAATGTTAAAAAAAAAATTTAAAAACCTGACCTACGAAAAGTTTAAAAAAAAAAAAAGGGCCATGTTTAGTCCTAAGAAAAGACTGAAGAGGGAGCTGATATGAGTCTACAAGTATGTTAAGGGCTGCTATAAAAAGGACTTATCAATTATCCTCCCTGTCCACTGAAGGCAGGACAAGAGGTAATGGGCTTAATCTGCAGCAAGAGAGGTTTAGGTTAGATATTAGGAAAAACTTTCAAACTGAACGGGGTAGTCAAGCTCTGGAATATGTTTCCAAGGTTGTGGAATCCCCATCACTGGAGGTTTTTAGTAACAGGTTGGACAAACACCTGTCAGGGATGGTCTAGGGTTTACTTAGTCCTGCCACAGCATGGGGGACTTGACTTCTTTTTGCTTTCCAGCCCTGCATTTTTGTGATTCTATTATTAAAATCACAGGCCTGGGTTAGAATGCAGCAGTTCACTGAAAGTCTCTTTATAGAGGGAAATAAAGGAGATGGGGTTTGTGACCAATTCCATGTTTGTTTGTTTTAAATAAAGGAATTTGAAAGTGATAATATTTATCTTTTATCTAAACTGGAAATCAGTTAGTGGCCAGTGCAGAGAATGGTTCGCTGGGGCAACATGCTTTCTGGATGAGACTGCCCATGGAATGCAGTCCTGGCTGCAATTTTCAAATTGCTTGATGGTGCAGCCCTTTGCAGATCACACTGCAGAAATCTAACCTTAAGATGTCAAAAGCATGGAGAACTGGCCATGTATCTCCTCCAAAAGCAGAGGACACTCCTCCTTGCCAAATTCAGGTTATAAGAGGGACATTTGGCAGCCACTATCACCTGAAAATCCACTAACAGCTAGGGATATCAGACTACAAGCCTTGGGTGGAAAAGAGATGGACATTTATAAGGGACTCTGATATAGTATCTTGTTTCCTCCATCCTATAACTATTATCTCTGCCTTATCTGGGTTGAGCATTGCCAGTTAGCTGTTATCAATGCCTCAATTTCCTTTGACACAGGGCAAGAGGCCCACTGTATCTTCAGGGTTAGAAGAGATGGAAATATAGAGCTGGGTACCGAAGACTTGCAAGCCATATTTCCTGACTACCTCTCCCTCAACAGCCCCACAAACCCAGTTAGCAAGAGGGGTGACAGAATGGGATGCTGCAAAACCCTGATGCAGTGCTGCTTGCTATTGTTTCTTTACAATGATCCACCCTAAATGAAGACAATCAGGAAGGCAGTAGTGACAGCAGCTATTAAGACCCCAAAATCAAAGCTGTTAGTAGATGGCTTTGTCTGTAATACCAGAATGATTACTACAGTTCTAAAGGAAAGAAAGTTTCCCTAAAGTTCATTTAGAGAAAGAGTTGTTGGAAGTGGGATATGAACTAACATTCTAGCCCATAAAGAGGGGCATAGTAATATCTCAGCACCACCGCAATGCTCTTTACTCTGCAGAGCTCAGATGGATAGGTCAGAGAGACCAAAGATCAGAGAGATCCAGAGGTCTGATCTGGCACTCATTAAAGTCAATCACAAAATTCTCACTAAGTTCATTGGGACAGTATCCAGCCCATGGATGAGCGATTGCAAAATAATTCTGGAATACCAATGCTCCTGCCATGGTAAACATCTTTGATGCTGTTCATTTCCTTCTCTTAATGGATTCCTATTTACTCCTCGTTCCCATCCCCTAAGCAATTCATCTCCCTCCTGGGAATTTACGTTTGTCACATATTAGTAGAGAATGATTGTTTTGCAAAATATTCATTATCCCTGGTTGTGTTAAATATCATAGGGGAGCCGTGTTAGTCTGTATCCACAAAAACAAGGAGTCTGGTGGTACCTTAAAGACTAACAGATTTATTTGGGTATAAGCTTTCATGGGTAAAAAACCCACTTCTTCAGATGCCTGGTTGTGTTGATTCTCTTGAGGAGTGTTCACTAATTTGAAACCGAAAGTCCACTTTTGTGAAGGAAGAGTTACCTCCATTAATTAAGAATTTCCAGGGTACCTGTTGCAGGAAGCATCACAGATGGAAAATTACACCTAAAAAGAGAGAAATATTCTTGTTTTTACTGACTTTAATGAGACAGAGCAGTGTCTTTCTATTCCTGTAGCTTTCATCTGTGGCTAAAAAGGGTGGCTTTAGAGATCTCAACCCAAGATAAGCAGATTGTTTGTCTCATCTGCTTGTAGTGCATCTATTGCACAAGGACAGAGAAATCTGTTTTGTAGCGCCTGCTGGAATTCCAGCCAGACCCCAGCTCAATTATATGATCCATCGCGACCACTGTTAGTCAATGACGTTAGGTTTTTTAAACTGCCGCCTGCCTCTAGTCCATAGAGAGCAGTGCTGTGAGAGCTCTCCCAGAGAGACACTTTAATTAAAGGCTAGATTTGTCACATGGACTTCAGAGGGAGAAGAACTGGGCTTTAAATAGCAATATTGTTAACTATTTCTCTGCCAAATATTTTAACAGAAACATCCAGGTATTCTGGGACTGTGGGCCGAATTGATGTGGAGAACTCCGACTCTGGACCCCCTGCTTCTCACTGAAGCTACATAGAGCTCCCCTGATTGCCAAATGGATGTGGTTTTCTTTCCACCTGGTGACAGTGGAAGATGTAATTCTTTCTTTGCAGCATCTGTCGTATTCAGCTCCTAATCTTTTGAATGCTTTGGTAGCCAGTTGCTTTAAATATCATCCTTTAAGATATGCAGTGAGGCACTTCCAGCTGAGACAGACTTAGCACGGTTCCTATTGCCTTGCATCGGAAGAGGATACTTTCTAACTCACTTGATAGAGTTTTTATAGATCCTTAGATTTTTAAGGCCAGAAGGGACCATTATGATCATCTAGTCTGACCTCCTGCACAACACAGGCCAAGAACCTCACCTAATGCTGTCTACATCCACAAAACACCCATTCTGAGACTTGTCGGAGATAACGTATGGGAAGAGCACACATAGCAAGTCCTGTTGCTTGATGAGGAACTCTGATAACTAACTAAGTCAGCTCCATTGTCTAGCCACTAGTTGGCACATCTGAGTCCCTTTGTGGTAATCCCTTCCTGCGTTGGGCTGGAAGCTGACAGCTCAGGGGAGTGATTTATAAAGTGGTGCTCTGGGTGTCTCAGGGATTGAGATACAAGAGTTCTGTTGTTACTTTAGTAGTTGGGTTTATTGAGTATTCCTTGGCCATGTACCTGGGATACTGTCAGTGGAATGGACACTGCTGATGCAGATTTCCCATCTGAAAGCCCCTGCAAAAGTCCATGGAACGATTTGGCAGCAATACAACAGCTATAGCCAACAAGGCGTTTCCTTTAAGGGTCAGTTTTTATAACAAATAAAATAAAAGTATGTCATATAATCAGCAAGGAAACAGATCTTCCTGGTTTGGGATTCAATCCAATCCACTGACCCCGGATATGGAGCTCAACCTTCTCCACAGCAGTCACTCCACTCTGAGAGCCTAGCACCTATATAAGGGGTAGGGGAAAAGTAGCGAACACCTCATTCATCAGGGGCTAGTCAGTACCAGTGCACCCCCTCACACCTGTTTGGGGACTCTGGTGTGTTGACTCTTCTCCATGCTTGCTGTCATTAATGCACTGCAGATTTACCTTAGTCCAGATTTCCCCACTGTCATCCTTACATATGCTGATGTCAGAGAGTGGAGGTTTTCAAACATTATATCCACTCAGACACTTAAAATGCAGTTCCTGCTCCATGGGATATCCTGTCACGATAGCTCTGGCATGTTGCATGGGCCCGGGCATCCCACAATAACCTAAGAGAACCAAAGGAGGCAGGCAATTATGTAGATACTACTTGTACCCCACTGTGGCTATTATCAGATCAGTGCAATTTGCACTGACACAAATGTGCCTGTGCGGGGAAAACCAGACACTCCCAATTATTCGGGGCGATATAAAAATACTGTCATTAGCTCAAATAGTAGCAACTGTTTCTGAATCAATGATTACAAAATATTGTCTAATACAAAACACTAAAGGGTGGGATTTTTGAAAGCACTCATCACTGACCTTTCTCTGCTCCTATGGAAGTCAATGGACGAAATGTTACAGTACTTAATGATTAGTACTTATTTTACCTTTCATGTCAGACTGGACCATGGCTACTGGATTCTCAGTAACTCTGCTCCATGTTCTTTTTCTGACTGACATGAAGGCCTGGGCAGAGTAGATCTGTGATCCCCTGTGGAGAAGATTGTTTCATCTCTTCTGTTAGACAAGATGATATTTTATAGAATCGTAGGAGTTAGGAATGGAAAAGCTCCATTTGATTGTCCAGTCCAGCCAGTTTTTAATTTGTGCCCGGGCTTACCAGGCCTGAGCCCCTGCACCTCTGGGCTTAGCAGGGCCCTGGCACCTCTCGTCTCACTGCATCCATTATGAATGTAAAAAAGTTGCTTGAGCCCCAGCATCTCTTTCATTACAAATTAAGCACTGAGCCCAACCCTGGTCAATGCAGAATTACTCTCTGTAGAACATACTCATGTCTTGTCCAATTTTGTTTAACAGTCTCAAGAAACAGGGCTTTCCCTATGGCTCTACAGAAACTATTCCATAGCCTAATATACTGCATCTCAGCACTGGGAAACTTTCCTGATTTTTGTTTTTTATTTTTGAGCCTAAATCCTCCCTTTTAGTTTGTTGGAAGAGCAACAGTTTCACAACTAAATGTGTTCATGTGTTGTTTTTAGGTTTATATCACAGGGACAGTGTCATGTTCTCTGTACCAGATCAGAGCCAGATTAACTTGAAATATTCAAAAAATAGCTTTTGTGGTTGCACCAGGAGAGAGGGTGTTTTAAACCAGAATGACACGTGATGGGGTCAAGGTGTTGGAGAAAGACCTGTTGATAAAATCCCCTTGCCTCATTGCTAATGGTCCCCAGGCAAACATCAAAACAAGTGTCCAAACAGCTGCTAAATAGGTCAAGAGGTGTGAGGTGGCTATTGTGGCCTGAAGAGAATAAACCCAAGCAGCAGCAAAAAAGATATGAGCAAATGAAAAATAAGTAGGAAAAGCACTGCACTGAAGTGTGAACTAAAGTTGGCTGCATTCATTAGGGGACAGCTAACACTGTGATATCCTTGGTAATATACATGATCTATGACTCTCCAGATACTGGTCTTGATGATACCCTCACTTGTGTCTGTGCAGACCCACTGAATTCACCCTGTTGGTGTAAATAGGAACAGAGTGTGTCCTACATAGAGACCATGCTTTTTACTGTGCCAGTACAGTAGACCAAGCTAGAGGACTCGCCTGTAGCAACTAGCCTGTACACTAATAAGAATATGAGCCCTGATGAAGCAGGTCAAGAGGGATTTCTGGTGTGTTATTGGTTAGGTTGAATTGATTAGTATGGTTTTAGAAATATTAGCTCCACGCAACAGGAATAGTGTCTTTACACTCATTACACTGCAAAACTCACAGTCAGTCCTAAGAAAATAAATAGTAAATATAAATATCTCTAATGAATAGATAATTCCATTTAGAAATTTTCCTATTATCCTGTAATTTCAGAGCTTGGCCTGCATCTCAGACTGCTCAGACATGATGATGAGCATGGTAAAAATGCCTAGATTGACTGATTAAGCAGAAGTTTGGTTATAGATTCAGATGCAAACTACCCCAATGTTCAAGGATGTCCAGAATGGGAGGGTAGTAGGGACTCATCTGTTATTTTTAATAGGATAATACTTTAGCCAGTATCTTATGAATCCCTATCAGTCTGGTTTCTATGTGGTTTGCTTTCACTCTTTCAATTTCATTCAGCTTGGAGAGTGAAACTAGACTGGACAGTTTCTCTTTCTGATTCTCATGCACTAGCCCAGCATTGTTGAGTTTCTATAGGTCTGCAGGTAATGTTTAAATAATAACTATGTAGGTTTTTTAAATACTTTGTCTCAGCTGATGATAAATGTATGAATAGGATTATATGATAGAGTTGCCTGTGATAGCAGGGGACTGGACCTGATGACCTGGGAGGTCCCCTCTGGTACTATGTTCCTATGTTAATTCCATGTCCGTATCTCTATTTATATTAGGTTTTGTACTGCGAGTGGAAATCAATGGGACAGATTTGCATGGGTAGGAAATTAAAGGTAGTAATGCAAAAGCGTAATTGGTGACATAAATCAATGTACTTCCATAGGAGGAAATTAAGAATCCCATGTCTATACCTACTATTAATAATACATTGAAAGGATCCATAGAACTAGTGGACGTGCCCAGATTCATTTTTACAGTCAATAAGACCACTCTGCCTGGGTTTCCTTTTATACCCATCTTCACAGATGTAATGCCCATTACTACCTACCACATACCTTTTGATTGTGAACTCAGCAAGCTCAGTTACATGTGGGACATTTTTCTGAAAAGAGAAAGCGGGTGCATAAGAGTAACAGTACATGGCTCAAGGACTTAGAATAACTTTGATTTTAGATAACTAGGGAGAGTATTGCACTTGTTCCATTACTGCAAATGGGTGTCACATGTTTAAATAGACAGACAAAAACATACCTGGGAAAATCCTGCCCAAAGTGGCAGTGATTGGGGGCCTTGCTTTAGAAAACTACACTTCTAAGATATAGAATCAGAGACATGCAGGGCTGGAAGGGACCTTGAGAGATCATCTAGTCCAGTCCGCTACACTGAGGCAGGACCAAGTCAACCTAGACCATCCCTAACAGGTGTTTGTCTAACCTGTTATTAAAAACCTTCAATGATGGGGATTCCACAACCTCCCTTGGAAGCCTATTCTAGAGCTTAACTACCTTTACAGCTTGAAAGTTTTTCCTAATATCTAACCTAAATCTCCCTTGCTGTAGATTAAGTCCATTACTTCTTGTCCTACCTTCAGTGGACATGGAGGACAATTGATCACAGTTCTCTTTATAGCAACCCGTAGCATATTTGAAGACTGGTATCAGTCCCTCTTCAGTCTTCTTTTCTCAAGACTAAACTTTTTTAACCTTTCCTCATAGATGGTTTTCTAAACCTTTTATCATTTTTGTTACTCTTCTCTGGACTCTCTCTGATTTGTCCCCATCTTTCCTAAAGTGTGGTGCCCAGAACTGGACCCAGTTCTCCAGGTGAGATCTCACCAGTGCCAAGTAGAGCAGGACAATTACCTCCCATGTCTTATATGCAACAGTCTTGTTAATACACCCCAGAGTGATATTAGTCTTTTTTCACAGCTGCATCATAGTGTTGACTCATATTCATTTCCTTCTCAGCAGTGAGGCTGACTAACCAGTTGATCCCTAATTATGTAGTTGTTCATTTTATTTTTTCCTTGGGTTTATTGATTTTCATCTTCATTTCAGACCATTTCTCCAACTTGTCAAGGCTGTTTTGAATTCTAACCCTGTCCTCCAAAGTACTTGCAACCTCTCCCAGCTTGGGTGTCGTCAATAAATGTTATAAGCATATTCTCCACTCTATTACCAATGAAAATATTGAAAAGTACCTGACCCAGGACTGACTTCTGCAGGACCCCATTAGAAATGCCCTCCCAGTTTGAAAAAAGAACCATTGATATATATTATTTGGGTACCATCTTTCAACCTGTTGTGCACCCATTTTATAGTAGTTTTATCTGGACCACATTTCCCTAATCTGCTTATGAGAATGCCATCGGGACTGTGTCAAAAGCCTTACTAAAATCATGATACATCACTTCTACTGCTTTCCCTATCCACTAGGCCAGTAACACCACCAAAGAAGGAAATTAGGGTGGTGTGGCATGACTTGTTCAGGATAAATCCATGCTGGCTGTTCCTTAACTCTATTATCTTCCAGGTGTTCACAAATTGATTGTTTACTATAATTGTTCCAGTATCTTTCCAGCTATCAAAGTTAGGCTGACAGTCCATAATTCCCCTGGTCATCTTTGTTCCTCCTTTAAAGACAGATATGGGTAGGGTGACACATGCACACTGATTATGTTCCAGCTCAAGAGGGGCTCCTTTGGAAAGGTCTCCTACACCTTTCTCCTGCCAACATAGTGCTGTCCGCACACATGTTTAGGTCAGTGTAACTTACGCTGCTCAGGAGGTGGCTTTTCCACACCCTGAGCGACTTAAGTGATACTAAAGTAAGAGCTAATGTGTACAAGCCCTCAAACACAGGAAGTCAAGCAAAGGCTGACTGTGACTCTCTCTAGGAATAAAGGATGCATTAAGTGTAATGAGTACATGTGGCCACTAATTGGCAATGCTGCATGGTATGAAGTACTTGATTGCTGTATCTGGGATACTGAGGGATGGGAATTTGAGTGTTGGGTTGCCCAGATGGAAGCCATGATTAGGTCAGATAGAGAGTGGCGTATCTGCTGTCATCCACTTGTAATCCCAGTGCATCAATACAGAAAAAATCCCATTCCCTTAGGAATCTAGGTGCACAAATTTTCTCTGTCCTTCCCTTCCCATTATTTCTAATATTTGGCACTTGAATTCCCCAAATTTCTCTAGTGTTAGATCCAGAGCTGCTGCAGTCCATGGACTAACCCCTAACTCTCAGGGGACTGGAGCCAAGCAAGTGCTATACATAGATCTTAAACAGAGAACAGTTTATTCAAGAATAGTTTTTCCTATCAAGACTATGTTATTCACTGTTAATGTATAGAATCATAGGACTGGAAGGGACCTCGAGAGGTCATCTAGTGCAGTCCCCTGCACTTATATCAGGACTAAGTATTATCTTCTAGACCATTCCTGACAGGTGTTTGTCTAACCTGCTCTTAAATATCCCCAACAAGGGAGATTCCACAACCTCCCTAGGCAATTTATTCCAGTGCTTAATCACCCTTACAGTTAGGAAGTTTTTCCTAATGTCTCCAGCTGAGGTCTAATCAGCATGGAGTACAGCGGAAGAATTACTTCTTGTGTCTTGCTTACAACACTCCTGTTAATACATCTCAGAATGATGTTCGCTCTTTTTGCAACAGTGTTACACTGACTCATATTTAGCTTGTGGGCCACTATGACCTCCAGATCCCTTTCCGCAGTATTCTTTCCTAGGAAGTCATTTCCCATTTTTGTATGTGTGCAATTGATTGTTCCTTCCTTTGCATTTGTCCGTATTTAATTTCATCCTATTTACTTCAGACCAAAATGATCTGGACAAACTGGAGAAATGAATTTTAATCCTATCCTCCAAAGCACTTGCAACCCCTCCCAGTTTGGTATTGTCCACAAACTTTATAAGTGTACTCTCTATACCATTATCTAAATCACTGATGAAAATATTGAATAGAACCAGATCCAGAACTGATCCCTGCGGGACCCCACTTGTTATGCCCTTCCAGCATGACTATGAATCACTGATAACTACTTTCTAGGAATGGTTTTCCAATCAGTTTTGCACCTTATAGTAGCTCCATCTAGATTGGATTGCCCTTGTTTATTTATGAGAAGGGAACATGAGACAGTATTAAAAGCTTTATTAAAGTCAAGATATACCACATCTACCACTTCCCCCCCCCCCGTAGCAAGGTGGATGACTCACCAGCACGGTGCCTCCCGCTGGTGTTCCTGGGAATTAGTTCCACCACCCCAGAGCGCCCTCTGTAGGCTACTGTCCTGCTTGCCACTGGCCCTCCCGTGTTCCTTCCAGACTCCAGTGCCCCTCTACAGGAGGGTTCTGCCCCCCCTGCAGTAACCCCACAGCTCTGGGTCTCTCTTCTCCAGGGAACCCCCAACCCTCTCTCCCCACCTCACCTCAGTCTATGGCTACTGCCAGTCACCATCTAGCCTCCGCTCACTGGGGCAGGCTGCAGTGTACAAGCCATTCATCATTGTCAATTGGGTGTTTGGACCTGCTGCCTTTGCCTAACCCCGGGCTGCAGCCTCTGCAACCCCAGTACCTGGTTTGGCCTTTGACAAGGCCTGCAGCCTGGGGAGTTGCCAGGCGGGAGTTCCCCTGCTCCTCTCACCTTTCCCTAGCCCTGCTCAGGTGCCTGCATCCTCAGCTCCACAACAGCTATGTCCTTCTCCCTCTGAAACTGGAGGCTCATAGCCCTTTTATCAGGGACAGCTGAGGTCTGTTTGGGGAGTGGCCCAGCTGTGGCTTCTTCCCCAATCAGCCTAGCTTTTAGCCCACAGCTCCAGCCCTCTCCCAGGGCTGGCCATGACCCTTTCCAAACCAGGGAGCGGGTGACCACCCCACTACACCCCCCTCCCACCCATCCACAAGGCTTGTTACCCTGTCAAAGAAAGCTATCAGATTGGTTTGACAACATTTGTTCTTAACAAATCCATACTGACTGTTACTTCTCACCTTATTATCTGCTAGGTGTTTGCAAATTGATTGCCTAATTATTTGCTCCATTATCTTTCCAGGTATAGAAGTTAAGATGACTGGTCTGTAATTCCCCAGGTTGTCCTTATTTCCCTTTTTATAGATTGGAACTATATTTGCCCTTTTCCAGTGTTCTAGAATCTCTCCCATTTTCCATGACTTTTCAAGTTAATTGCTAATAGCTCAGATATCTCCTCAGTCAGCTTCTTGGGTATCCTAGGATGCATTTCATCAGGCCTTGGTGACTTGAAGACATCAAACTTGTCTAAGTAATTTTTAAGTTGTTCTTTTCCTATATTAGCCTCTGATCCTAACTCATTTTCACTGACATTCACTATGTTAGATGCCCAATCACCACCAATCTTCTTGATGAAAACCAAAACAAAGAAGTCATTAAGCACCTCTGCCATTTCCACATTTTCTGTTATTATTTTCCCCCCTTCATTGAGTAATAGGGCTACCCTGTCCTTCATCTTCCTCTTGCTTCTAGTGGTATTTGTACAATGTTTTCTTGTTACCCTTTATGTCTCTAGCTAGTTTGATCTCGTTTTGTGCCTTGGCTTTTCTAATTTTGTCCCTACATACTTGTGTTATTTGTTTATATTCATCTTTTGTAATTTGAGCTCATTTCCACTTTTTGTAGGACTCTTATTTAGTTTTTAGATCATTGAAGATCTCCTGGTTAAGCCAGGGTGGTCTCTTACCAGACTCCCTATCTTTCCTACACAGTGGGATAGTTTGCTCTTGTGCCTTTAATAATGTCTCTTTGAAACCCCAACTGTCTTCAATTGCTTTTCCCCTTAGACTTGCTTCCCATGGGATCTTACCGACCAACTCCCTGAGTTGGCTAAAGTCTTCCTTCTTGAAATCCATTGTATTTATTTTGCTGTTCTCCCTCCTACCATTCCTTAGAATCATGAACTCTATCATTTCATGATCACTTTCACCCACGCTGCCCTCCACTTTCAAATTCTCAATCAGTTCCTCACAATTTGTCAAAATCAAATCGAGAACAGCCTCTCCCCTAGTAGCTTTCTCCACCTCCTGAAATAAAAAGTGGTCTCCAATACATTCCAAGAACTTGTTGGATAACCTGTGCTTTGCTGTGTTATTTCCTCAGCAGATGTCTGGGTAGTTGAAGTCCCCCATCACCACCAAGTCGTGGGCTTTGGATGATTTTGTTAGTTGTTTAAAAAAAGTCTCATCCACCTCTCCTTCCTGATTAGGTTGTAATATGTTTTACCAGTTTATATGTTTGTGTTTTAATATATGCATGATTGTAAGGGGTAAATTAATGTTTGTTGTTAATTAGGTGCTTAATGCAAATGTTTAATGAAGGAACTCTGGGAATAAATGATCACCCATGGAACTAACTCAACTGACTCTGCTTAGAGTTTTCACGCGCTCACAGACTATATAAGGGTTGCGCGCACGGACGTCAGGTGCTGTCCGTTAGAGAGGCAGCCGAGTACCTGTTAGGTCTGCGTGGGCATCGAAGACATCCTTAGACAGTTCCTGATCCTTCCAACAATAAAAAGGCTTCTAGCATTGAGTCTTACCCTGGTTCCAGCTGCTGTGGTTCCTGGGTCCAGTCATGCATGAAGGCTCTGTGCTCCTCCTGCCTATGCCAGTGCCAGTCTGGGTCCAGCAGTCGAAGGTCCAGAGTCCTGCGATCTAGTAAGTGAAGCAGAAACTTACCATCAACATCTGATTCTCGTCCATCACCCAACATGAAACAGTACAGTTTCTGGGGCACCTTTTTGTTAGTTTGTTTTATTTAGGTTGTTGGCCAAGGGTTAGAATTGGGCCTGGGCTTTAAGCCTACTTTGGGGGCAATCACAATTGTTGTTGATTTAAGGTTTTATGCATTTATTCTTCCCATTCCCCTGTTTTTGTTAATTATCCCAGTTAAACTATCTGTTCTGTTTTCAAAGCACAACACTCTCTGTCTTTCTTTAGTTCTTTAACTCAGAGGACGGTGGGAGAAGGGTTTAACATTCAGATCTATCCTTCCCAGGTGATAGAGATACTGACAGATAAAGGACGTGACCACTGTTACTGGGAAATAATGTAACTAGGTGGTCTGTAGTAGACCCCTGCCATGACATCATCCTTGTTTTTTACCCCTATAATCCTGACCCAGAGACTTTCAACAAGTCTTTCTCCTATTTCCATCTCAACTTCAGTCCAAGTGTATACATTTTTAATATATACCTCTACCCCGATATAGCACGGTCCTCGGGAACCAAAAAATCTTACCGTCTTATAGGTGAGACCACGTTATATCGGGATAGGGAGAGGAACCACTCCCCGCCCCAGCTCACCTCCACTCCACCTCCACCTCCACCTCCTCCCCTGAGCGCGCCACTGCCGTTCCGCTTCTCCCTCCCTCCCTTCCTTCCAGGCTTGCTGCGCCAATCAGCTGTTCGGCATGGGAAGCCAGGAAGGAAGGAAGGAAGGGGGGCGGGAGAAGCGAAGCGGAGGCTGCGCACTCAGGAGAGGAGGCGGAGGTGGAGCGGAGGTGAGCTGGGTTTGGGAGCAGTTCCTCTGCGCCTCCCCTCCTTCCCCACCAGTTATGTGCTGCGGCCCTCTCCGTGCCCCCCAGCCCCAGCTCACCTCCGCTCCACCTCTGCCTCCTCTCCTGAGCACGCTGCCACTGCTCCGCTTCTCCCCTCTCCATCTCTCCCTCCAAAGCTTGCTGCGAATCAGCTGTTTGGCATGGCAAGCCTAGGAGGGAGGGGGCACGCTCGTGGGAGAAGGTGGAAGTGAGCTGGGGCGGGGGGGGCCGCAGCAAGTAAGGGGGGCGCAGAGGAACCACTTGCGGAAAAATGAATTCAGCTATAACGAGGTAAAGCAGCCCCGCTCCTCAGAGCGCTGCTTTATGCGTTATATCCAAATTCACGTTATATCGGACCGCATTATATCAGGGTAGAGGTGTATAAGACAACACTCCCTCCCTTTTTTCCCTGCCGGTCCTTCCTGAGCAAGCTATACCCTTCTATACCAATGTTCTAGTCATGCGTATTATCCCACCAAGTCTCTGTGATGCTAACGATGTCATAGTTGTGTTTATTTACTAGCATTTCAAGTTCTTCCTGCTTATTCCCCATACTTCTCACATTAGTATATAGAACACTATGGGATACCTGGGTTTTTGTTTTTGTTTTTTTTTACAGATTAGAGAAACTAGTTTGCTGCCTGATCTGGTTACATCTCATTTATAATACTCAGTTTTACTTCTCTCTGCAATGGGGATAGGATTTAATTTACAACATATACTGCTTTATCTATTGTCTAATGAGATATCTATCTATCACTAATGTGCCTCATTGTAGTATCTAGTCTCCAAAAATAGCAATTAAATGAGAGCTCCTAATACCTGTTAGTGAGCCCCTGGGATTTCTTTGCAAAATGTTATAAGGAAGATACATTTAAAATTCTACTTCTAGAAGAGTTCTCAAACGTCTTCAGTGGCCTCCTCTTTCAAAGATGCATAGGGGGCCCTGGCAATGGAATCGGGGCTTTCCTGCTCCATGGAGGATGGGAGATGATTTGGGGTGCCATGCAGGGGGCATGCACTTCCTGTGTGCTGCAGGGCTGCTCCTTGCTGGTTTCCTATGTGCCACTATGGAGGACAAAGAGCAGTGATTCTCAACCCGGGGTTCACAGATGTCTTCCAGGGGGTACATCAACTCATCTAGATATTTGCCTAGTTTTTCAACAGGCTATATAAAAAGCACTAGCGAAGTCAGTACAAACTAAAATTTCATACAGACAATGAATTGTTTATATTATACTGACTGTTCTATATACTATATACTGAAATGTAAGTACAATATTTATATTCAATCAATGTATTTGATAATTATAAGGTAAAAATGAGAAAGTCAGCAATTTTTCAGTAATAGTGTGCTGTAATACTTTTGTATTTTATGTCTGAATTTGTAAGAAGTAGTTTCTAAGTGAGGTGTAACTGGGGGTGCACAAGACAAATCAGACTCTGAAAGGGGTACAGTAATCTGGAAAGGTTGAGAGCCACCGAGATAGAGGACCTGCTGCTGTGTGGGTTTTCCTGACCTCCCTCTAACAGTACAGCCGGGTGTGGGTTAGTTTGCAGTAGCCATTGCAGTGCTAAGGGTGGCTTAGCTTCAGGGAAGGATTCCCCTCCTTTCATACTCCACAGAATAACTCTGAGTACAACCTATACATTCGGGCTGGGCTCTAGGTGGAGCATTTGGGCCTTTCCCATTGTTTGAGTTGTGCCTTGGTATTTTTCAGACCAGTTAGTCAGCAGATGGTGCCGTGCGAGCGTGTCTCAGAGGTCCATGGGGAGAAGCTCTTCCAACTCCTGTTTACCATGGAGCCAGAAGGTTGAATGGCAGTTGGAGTGACAGTTCTGCCGAGCCCCGTGAACATGGGGCAGGGAGAAGCCCAGCTGGATTCTCCTGCAACTGCCTGGCAATATGAAATCCAATAACACTTCCTCCAAACACAGAACTATACACAACCAGTTTGTTTACTGGTGACTCCCAATTACAATGGTCAAAAATATTGTGAAAGAATTACATTAAAAAAGCAATTATGGGACATTTTTCACATTTCCTGGGACAATTTCTAGAATGCCTGGGACAATTTCTTGAGAATCAAATCTTTTTTCAAATTTGGTAGGTTCTGACCTGTGTAAATGTTGGTACTGAAAGGCAATTATTTAGCAGGAATAATTTAATATTAATTTAATATTTTATTTCCTAAAGCAAATGAAAGTTTAATTTGATGTCTCCATAAGTTGTATATCTATAATTGTGTCATTTAAGAGTTCAAAAAAACAGGACATTCAGCACAAAAACACTGTTATGTAACAGTGAAGGTTGCTAGGTACAAAAAATGCCAACTCAAACATTCAAACTCTAGGAAATGGAGTTACGTCAACCAAACAATCAATCGGTTAACAGCAGTTTATGGAAAGCAGAGTCTTCATTCAGCCCTATTCAATAGATGTGTGTCAGCCAAAAAAAAAACTAGTACGCCACCAGAACAACCAGTAAACATTAAGCTTCAAATTCGCATTATTCTATGGATAGTACAAATTCATTTACTTTAGTCTGGACATTTAAAAATGTGAATTTCATTTGAAATCAATGCCATTTTAAAATTAAAAGTGGCATTTCTCTAACATGCTGGTGTATACCTGTACCTGGAGAATTTAAATGACTACATAATTTAAAAAATACAATTGATATTTAGCCTTGATTTATATATCTGCCAGAACTGATTTCAAAATATATTGCATGTAATGAGCGAACCTTAGAATTATTTTTTTTTAAATTGCTTTGGGAGAAAGTTAAGATTGCTAACCTAAATACAATACTACCAACACATCTGTTAAAAGCAGGGCAATCTATATGTAAGGCTTCAGCAAATGACACCCAAGCCTAATTCTCCAGCATAATTCATTGTGTTCACAGCACACGTTTCCAGTAAAATAAGTATAGCTCTGCAATCCAGCTACAAACAGAAATTTTAACCTTCACTCTGACCATTGGAGGCCTGTATGTAACTGAAGTGTGAATAAAATGTGTTCTTTTTAAAAATGGATTATGATGTATGCTCTGTATGTGTATGTGATATGCTGTAAATATTGATAGATTACTCTCCTCCATACTTCATGCAAAGAATCCCGTCTTCTGTTTGCCTATAGAAGCGATAATGTATTTCCTCAGTTAGCTCATTTTCCAGTGGTTACATGAGATTAGTAGATTTTGTTTAAAAGATTTTGTTAAAATATTACAGTGAATTCTAAATTAAAGTATGTTTCTACATAGGAATTACCATACCTGCGCAAATGATTGATCCACCAAGTCCAGCAGTCTGTCTCTCATGACCACATGCTTGTCTCTCTACCTATATAAATGACAGATTCTTTTTTCACTTCCTGATAAGCTCAATTAATATCATGTGACAATGAGTTCCACATGTTAATTGTGCACCATTATGCAAACAAGTACCTCATGCGTTTGTTGCCCATCTCTGAACTCTCTCTGTTTTATTATATCCTTTTTGAGATAGGATGAGAAGAACTAAATACCATGTTCCAGGTCAGGGCATACCATCCATCTTTATACTCTTTCTGAGTTTCTTGGTAGCTCCTTTATAAACTCCTTGGGGCAGCATGTAAGACAATGCTGGAGGCTGCACCAGCAGAGGCTATTGTGGGTGGGAGGAGGATGAGGACTAGCAAAGAAGTTTTTGTGTCTTGAAACCTTTTGGGATTAGAATTATTTAGAATGGGTCATTTTAATGCTGGTGGGGAGCCACAATCAGGCTCCGATCCAGGGCCAATGTTAGATGAATGCATTGGCCCAGTGAAGTTTTGGAATTAGTTGCTCAAGGTGCCTGAAGCTTATGGCACTCAAGGATGGGATTCAGTACCTGGAGGGCTACGTTGGTATGTGGTGCTGTGGTAGGAAGGCAAGTGATTAATTGATGGAGCCATTAGACAAGTAATCCTGCCCAGAAAGGGGGGTGTTTAGTGGACAGAGGGCCTTAGGTACATGAAGAAAGAGCCAGAGAAGACAGACAAACACAAATATTGTAGAAAGTGGCTGTTTCTCTTTTAATACCACAGGTTGCTATGATGAAATTTCTGTCCCCACCACCTCTGACAATAAACAATAATGCAACCACCAGCCCCCCCTACCCCCCAGAGGAGAAGGGTTGGGAAAGGGCCTCAAGCTCGAGACAGCCTTCCATCTTTCATTCTTTTTTGCCTCCTACATGATTCCCAAGATGAGCCTGGCTGACATTATCTCAAATCATGGAGATCAGCAATTTCTAAACCCCGTGCAGAATATCATACTCTACATGCTCCCATTTTACTTTCCTATCACCTACTGTTGCTTTCCTCATTTTCATTTCCTTCTTTGCACCCTCCTGCCCTAGTGAAAGCTGAGGGTGAGTGAGCACACAGGAGGAAAGGGAGGAAGAAGATAAAGAGAACCACTGTGTACAAATGATCTGAACTGTTTAATGTTTTCAATGCTCCTACAGCTTTACACTGTACAAGGCAAATGCTTTAACAATCTAGTAGCAGACTGTGGCTTCTAGAGAAGTTACTTTACCTGAAATAGTTAACCACATGCTTTACCACAAGCTGTTGGGTGATTCAAACTAAAGGGTATGCAGGTTTAGAAACGTCTTGTGGGCATATTCTCTCACTCTCCCTTAAAGCTAAAAGCACATTCCCCTAGAGACTTCAATCACCTCTTTGAAGCAGCTGGTAGATCAAAATCTCAGCAGGATTCAAACCTCTTAAAATCGTTCTCAAGGGAAACCCACAACACTTGTACAGTACTTGTCTATGTACAGTAAAGGGCCATTGCTGTTTTAACTGACAAGCAGGAAAAGAACTTTGGGTCTGCCAGGCTGATGTGCAGCAAACAATAGTGCACACGGATGGATTTCACGCTCAAAGGTTGCTCATTCACAAACAAAAGACCAGTTTTGAACAGCAGGCCCACAGAGCATCTATTGCTTTGGCATTTGGGTGCATCACAGATTAAAGCTAACTGCATTTTATAACCCTAACCAGAATGCAAGGGGAAAAAATCCATTGTGTGTCTCCATGTGAATTCTCCACACCCTATTTTGAATTAGGGAAGTAAAATTCTCAATGCTTTCTCTTGAATTGCTATACTGTACAAATAACTTTTTTATATTCCTGACACTTCACAGCCAGTTTGGACTTTATATGAACTGATCTGAGTTGGTGGTTTGTGAATATATATTTTTTAAAAGCCCAATAATACAATATTTGTTAAATGTACTAAATGCAAAATAGTTATTAAATGCACCCTTGCCTGGTATTTCTGAAAGAGTCTCTTACATTACAGTCCATGAGATCAACTGTATTTTTTTTTAAGCAGCGCCTCACCTGTCTTATGTATATACATGGGTCCCCATTGGCATAGTATTTGAGCATCTTACAATTTTCAATGTGTTTATCCTCCCAATGCCCCTGTGAAGTAGGGCAGTGCTATTAACCTTATTTTAAAGCTAGGGAACTGAGACACACAGATTCAGTGACTTGCCCAAGGTCACACAAGCTCTGTGGCAGAGTAAGGAATTGAACCTCAGTCACAGCATCTAACCTCTAGATGGGCCAGCCTTCCTCCCGCCAACTTTCATCTGTCTTGAGAGCTTTTGATATATGCAGTCATAGGCGCCAAGTCTGAGGGTGCTCCAGGGCTGGAACACCCACTGGAAAAAAACAGTGGATGCTCAGCACCCACTGGCAGCCCCACAAGTCAGCGCCTCTCCCTTTCCCTCTCCCTCTCCCTCCCAATGACTCCCGCCCGCCATGGATCAGCTGTTCTGTGGTATACAGGAGGTGCTGGGTGGGGGGAGAGGTATGGGGGCAGGAAGGGGTGGCGGAGGGGCAATAAAGAAGCAGGGGGGCATAGCCATGCATGGGCCGTGGCCCACCCACTTAGCATCCAATCAGGACCACCCAAATCAGGGCCGGAGCCCCCAAATCCACAGGCTGGGACTCCCGACCCTGGCTCAGTGTCCATTTGACCAGCCGCGTCCCTCTCCTGCTGGCGCCATGCGCTGCTGCCCTGGTCTCCAGCCCCAGCGTCTGGAGTGTGCCTTGTGAGGGCAGGTCTGGGTGGGGCTAGCAATGGGGCCGGAGACCAGGGCAGCAGCATGCAGCACCAGCAGAAGAGGGATGCAGCCGGGATCTGGAGGGGCAGGGGGAACTCGAGCCCTGGTGGGGGCCTCCCTCCTTCCCATGGGTACATCCTGCAGCCTGTGTGCCCCAGGTGTCTTCATCTTTGGGTGCCCGCTGAGCAGTAAGGGCCGGCTGGAGGGAGTTTGGGGAGGTGGGCTCCCCACCCTCCTGCCCCCCATCATTGCCAGCCCACCCAGTTTTCCTATCCTAGCTAAGCCAATATGGGAAGAGGCGGGGTGGGATGGGGGCTTGGAGAAGGGATGGAGTGGGGGGCGGGGCCTGGAGCGGCGGTCGAGCACCCCCTGGCACCTTGGTAAGTCGATACCTATGTATGCAGTCTTATTGTAGTCACATTGGTCAAGAGATATTAGAGAGTCAAGGTGGGTGAGATAATATCTTTTATTGGATCAACTTCTATTGGTGAGAGAGACAAAGTTTCAAACTTACACAGATTTCTTCTTCAGGTGTCTAGGTAAGCTCAAAAGTTTGTCTCTCTCACCAACGGAAGTAGGTCCAACAAATGATATTACCTCACCCACCTTGTCTCTTCAAGAGCCTTTGAGGCATCTCTGTTTCTCTGGCCAATGCCAAGAAATTGAGTGGTTACCAAAAATTAAGAGAGAAATTATCCAAATATTTACCAGTCTTCAGATAGGTTTGAGCCTAGCTTTTGTGACAACTCTAGCCATTTTCTTATTTTAACCACACTGGTTAATCAACTTCGACATGAATTATATAGAAGATGTAGACATGGGACCATATTCAGAGCATTACTGAAAGTGGATGGTGTGATGTTTAGAGGACATCAAACATACATATGTATTTGTAAGGAAAATTTATGTTTCACAAGACACAAAGATTATGCTATTGCACTTTTAAAATGCTGATGGTAATTACAGATTGGAAAACATCTTGTAGAAGCAGTTATGCTGTTGGCTCCATTGTTCTTAGAAACGTCTTGGAACAGATACAGTCTGGACGAAGAGGTTTTTTGCTGCTTCTTAGAAGGATCTCCAAGTTTGCACTGGATTTGGCATCACTGGCACCTGACACACTCTCAAGTTAGTTTTCAGAGTAGCAGCCGTGTTAGTCTGTATTCGCAAAAAGAAAAGGAGTACTTGTGGCACCTTAGAGACTAACAAATTTATTTGAGCATAAGCTTTCGTGAGCTACATCCGGATGAAGTGAGCTGTAGCTCACGAAAGCTTATGCTCAAATAAATTTGTTAGTCTCTAAGGTGCCACAAGTACTCCTTTTCTTTTTTCTCAAGTTAGTGACGAGCTCTCTGAAAATACCAGGCTCCTATATCATTTTATGGCCACTGCTTACACCTGTGAAACAGCAGAAAGTCACCGTTCCATGACAGAATATTTAGTGATCACATGTGAGCCTGAGCTCTGTTTTAGGTTTTATTTGAAAGATGGCAACACCAGCAGTTCCACTCCCACTCACTCTATGCATGAAAGGAAAGCTGGTCTAATGGGTAGGGCAGTAAGCTGGGACTTGGGAGCCACAACTTCAATTTCCCCCTGACACAGACTTTCTGTGTGACCTTGGGCAAGTTATTTAGTCCCCCAGTTCCTCACCTGTAAAATGAAATGATACTTTCCTAACTCCCAGGGGATTGTGAGTTGCTCAGATACTAAGGTGATGGAGGTCGCAGTATATGATCATGACATTGTCTTAGAAGAAGGAATACCACCATGAAAACACTGCTTCCTTTATCACCTATTTTCCTTAGGGATCTCCCTTCCAAGGTTTTTTACTGCTGTGTATATGAAATCTGACAAGTGGATGGGGAACTAGTTAGAGGATCATTTTGTGTATGCAATGAGAGGGAATTTTTTTTAAAAAAAAGGTGTCCAAAATACCTGAGTGGGGAAATTTAACATGGGTATTTCCAGTAATATGTCAACATGATACTGTCAGCCAGGCACCATAGTAATCTAACTCCGATTTCCTCTTTTGTGGGTTGACAGCACTAATTGTGACATGGTTTTGATGCAGAGTTTAAAACTGCAATGTACAGAATAGTATGTTTCTTTCCAAGTACAAGTGACACATGAAAGGGAACAGTATGCAGTTGGCAGCTTTGAAGATTTGTCCACAAAACATTTGAATAAATAATCCATAGACATCTGCACTCTTCAGAAATGAAGAAATCCTTTCCCAAAAGGTGGTAGGGGCCAACCCTGTGGCAAAATCCAGAAGGCCCAACACAAGAACCCTTACATCCCCAAGGAGTCTGCTGCTGTTTCTGAATCCTCTGTATATCCTCTCTAGAACATGGGCTCCCACAACTGAAATTGACTTCAAGTGAAGACAGAGAACCAGTACTATATGCTGGGCTGAAATGGAACAGTGGTTGAGGCACTAACCGTGGACTTAGATCACCTGGCTTCAGTTCCCTCTTTGGGCAAATCACTGAGCCTCTCAGTATCTACATTGCCTCTGGGAGCAAGCCAGCCAGCCCCATAGACAGGCTTGTGATATCTGAGGTCATGCTAGCATGCTAAAAATAGCTACATAGATGTTGGTTTGATGTTGCAACTTGAGCTCTCAAGCTGTGAGGGTTGCACTTGACAACCCAAACTGCAGCACCTACACTGCTGTTCTTAGCACGCTAGCGTAAGACTGTTTTTCCTAGGCTGGGAGCCTCACTCCCAGAGGCAATGTAGACATACCCTTTGTTCCACATCTGGGGATGTTTGGATCAGGGATTTAGAATGGGGACCAACTCTGGAGGTTATATAGCACTTTATGAAAACATGAGAGAGAACAAAATTCTTTTCCCTGAGGAGTTTACAGTCTAACTTGCACAGAGACTTTGCACATGAAGAGAAAAGGCAGAAGAGCATAGGCTCACAGCCACAGAGGAGATCAGCACTGGAAAGCTGTGGCAGAAGTAGGTTTGTAGCGCCCCTCATGGTAGAAAAGAGGCAAGTCTCAGCTGTAATGAATATTCAGGTGATTTGTTGTTTTTTGTTCAGGTTACTGGACCCAGATATGCCATAGTTTTTGCTGGCTCTCTAGCTTGCCTAAACATAGCAGGTCTGATTCACCACATGCTTGTGCCAAGTGTAGTCATTTGCAACTATGCAAAACGAGGGTAAAATGCCACCAGTGGCATATGTGAGTAGAGATCTCTCCTTGGTAGTGTTGTTTACACTCACCCACAGGTATAAATGACCACACCAATTGCAAGGCAGCTGTTTTCTCAGACGGCACTGTTTAATGTCACCACACAGGATCCCCCTAAGGTCTGGCCTGGACTCAGTAGTCATGGAATGGACTGCTAACGACACTACAGATTTTAAGAGGAAATTTTTATTATATATATATTTGCTCCAAAACCCTATGCCAGTGGTTCTCAAACTTTTTTTTTCGCGGACCACTTGAAAATTGCTGAGGGTCTCGGCGGACCACTTAATGATCTTTCCAAATGTTGTTTGTACCATTAGCTAATTATTGTAAAGCGCTTTAGATAAAAGCGCTATATAAAAAAAACTTAATAAACTTTTTTTGTTCTACAAATAAAAGTGCAAAACTCATATTTTAATATCAGTAGTCTTACCTTTCTAATGCGATGGATGTGCCCTCTGTCCCCTGCCACAGCAGCCCCCTAGCTGGGTCTGGGAAGGAGGGGGGTCTCTCCCTCTCTCTCCCACCACAACTGCCACAGAGCTGGGGCTGGGAAGGAGGGCCATCTCTCTCCATCAGCCGCATCCCTGGAGCTGGGAAAAGTTGCCTCTTTCTCTGTCCGCTGCAGCCCTGAATGTTCCAAATTCCCCCTACCCCCTCTTCTCACCCCACTGCCCCCTCCCACCTACCCCCTAAGGCCATCATATCACCTTACATGTGCATCTTCTCCAGGGTCCAGGCACCTAATTAGGGGAGCCACGCCTGCATGGCTCCCCTAATTAGGTGTGCAACCACCCAGGCACACACCTTAGAGGGAACTATCCGCAGACCACCTGAATGGAGCTCCCAGATCACTGTGGTTTGAGAACCTCTGCTCTACGCCATTGGAGTATTGGATGACCACAGGATGACTATGAGCCGCCAATGTGATATGGCCATGAAAAAAGCTAATGTGGTCTTGGGATGAATCAGGCGAGGTATTTCCAGTAGAGATAAGAAGGTGTTAGTACCGTTATATACAAGGCACTGGTGAGACCTCATCTGGAATACTGTGGACAGTTCTGGTCTCCCATGTTTAAGAAGGATGAATTCAAACTGGAACAGGTACAGAGAAGGGCTACTAGGATGATCTGAGAAATGGAAAACCTGTCTCATGAAAGGAGACTCAAGGAGCTTGGCTTGTTTAGCCTAACCAAAAGAAGGTTGAGGGGAGATATGATTGCTCTCTATAAATATATCAGAGGGATAAATACCAGAGAGGGAGAGGAATTATTTAAGCTCAATACCAATGTGGACACAAGAACAAATGGATATAAACTGGCCATCAGGAAGTTTAGACTTGAAATTAGACAAAGGTTTCTACCCATCAGAGGAGTGAAGTTCTGGAACAGCCTTCCAAGGGAAGGGGGGGGGGCAAAAGACCTATCTGGCTTCAAGATTGAACTCAATAAGTTTATGGAGGAGAAGGTATGATGGGATAACATGATTTTGGCAATTAATTGATCTTTAACTGTTCATGGTAAATAGGCCCAATGGCCTGTGATGGGATGTCAGATGGGGTGGGATCTGAGTTACTACAGAGAATTCTTCCTGGGTATCAGAGTAGCAGCCGTGTTAGTCTGTATTCGCAAAAAGAAAAGGAGTACTTGTGGCACCTTAGAGACTAACAAATTTATTAGAGCATAAGCTTTCGTGAGCTACAGCTCACTTCATCTTCCTGGGTATCTGGCTGGTGAATCTTGCCCACATGCTCAGAGTTCAGCTGATCGCCATATTTGGGGTCAGGAAGGAATTTTCTTCCAGGGCAGATTGGAAGAGGCCCTGGGGGTTTTTCGCCTTCCTCTGCAGCATGGGGCACGGGTCACTTGTTGGAGGATTCTCTGCACCTTGAAGTCTTTAAACCATGATTTGAGGACTTCAATAGCTCAGACATAGGTGAGAGATTTATTGCAGGAGTGGGTGGGTGTGATTCGGTGGCCTGCATTGTGCAGGAGGTCAGACTAGATGATCATAATGGTCCTTTCTGACCTTAATATCTATGAATCTATGAATTGTGCAACATAAACTGTTGTACACAGTTCAATTTACAATAATAGGAGAGCTAGAAACTAGCAGATAAAATTAGAAAATGTATCTGTTAAACAGTGAGCTAGTCTCAACTTTAACTATAATAGTGTTGCCAGTCCACTATAATAGGACACCTCAGATACTGTAGAAACAGTGATTAAAAAGGCTGACCTGGAATTTGGCATGCCCTCTCTTTGTTACAGCTGTTTGAAAAAATTGGTTACATTAAAAAAAAAAATCCCTGTAGCCAGGGAGCTCACAGGCAATGCTAAGGTAACAAACATGAAGGGGAAAAGAGTTTATTAATGAGCTAGATTTTTACCTCTGATTTCTATTATAAACAAGAAAAACAATGTTAAAATTATACAAGAGATGACAATCATTCAAAATAAGTTCAGGAAGTATAGGAAAGAAGGTGATAGCAACATGGAAAATACCCGTTCAATAGGTTTCTAGTGTGTATTTCGAAGTTAAGCACAGAATTAAATCACAGAATTCAGCACAAAATGCAAGGGTTTGACACTGTTCTAAGGAAGGTTTCTGATAAGCACAGACCTGTCAGCATTAGCTCTTACACTGCATCCCAGGGCACAGTAATGCAGAGAATAGGATATACAGAACTTGACTCATCCCTTTACTGACCCTAATGCATCCGATGAAGTGAGCTGTAGCTCACGAAAGCTTATGCTCTAATAAATTTGTTAGTCTCTAAGGTGCCACAAGTACTCCTTTTCTTTTTGCGAATACAGACTAACACGGCTGCTACTCTGAAACCTATTTACATATTGGTTTCTGAACATTTCACACAGACATTGTTAAATTCATTGTCTAGAAAACATGCTGGGGACAGTGACATAATTTTGCCCTTAAATTTGTCCATTTAAAAAAAAGATGAAAATCAAGATGCAATTCTCCATTGAGGATAAAACCTCCACGAGGTGTCACGTCCCCCATTTACATGGGATCTGCGGCAGCAGCCTAATCTAACTGTTCCATAACACACAGTCTGTCTTCTGTAAAGATCACAAATACCCAGGAGCAATTCCAGTTATTTCTGCAGGTATTTATTAAATAGCAGTGAAGTCTTCAGTTCATCTGACATTCTTTGCCTATATCATGTGGTATATTCATGAGCTTTTACCTCTGGTCTTGAGACTCCTTGGGAGTTTCAGAAGAGAAAATTGCATATGTATGCACCTTATCATTCAACAATATTTTGCACTGAAACATACCCATTCCAACTCAAAACATACTAGTACATTTCAAACCTATTCCAGAAATTCAACCAACTCATGTTGTTGAACATGCATAACCTAATAGAAACTCTTGGGATCTTCTCCTTAACCCAAAATAAACTTACAGGATTTCCTGCAGGACTATTAAAATCTCTTTAGATAAATAAATAGCATTTCTTGATTGGGGGGAAAAATCACAATAAATATGACTAGTATCTCTAGTGAACAGGGACTGTCTTTCAGCTACTAGCATGAAACTCATATTCATTTGCAGGTGATTTTAGGGGTTACCAACACTGTTGTTTCTAATTTTAGATTTCCTAGCATTGCAGGAAAATACAGATGTCTTAGAACTATTTAGGCCAGACAAGTTGTAAGGATCCTTTGATCTGCCTACTATTACAGTGATGGGTTAGAGAAGTCATACATTACTCAGACGAAAAATCTCATATACATATTTTGGATTGTTTCTAGTTGGTTTGTGGGCACAAAAGCTGCTTACTTCCTTCGAATACGGAATTTCCTAAATTACTAATTTCTTTCCTTAAAGCGGTCAGGGTTTCAGTTAACCTACACCAACAATCAAGCAATAGTAAACCAGGTTTTACTTTCCTGAAAGCAACAAAATGGTCTCTTGGCTTTTTCATCTCCAGCCGTCTTTATGAAGCTGAGCATGCCCCATATCACAAAGAAAGTGAACTCCATGTGAATCAATGATCTGTCTTTTGCATTGTGAAGGAAAAAGGGAAAGCCATTTTCAGGCCACAGCTGACATTTCTCTGTAGTCAACAAATCATTCTTTTGCTGCCCTCATCTGCTTGAGATAATAAAGCTCCTCTGCTCAGATATTAGTAACCCTCATCCAGGAAGTCATGCTGTTTGCAAAATGTGGTATAGTTTAGTTTGTAGGAAGTGGCTTGACACTACATACTACATTGCAGTTACTTACACCATAGCAGTTTCATTCTGGTATGTTTCAATACAGAGGGTGAAGTTTTAGCAGAAGCAGGCACTTAACCTAAAAATAGAAAAAGTCTTCATTTAGCTATAGAGAAGGAAACTCTGTTCAATAGGACAGTAGCTGAATGGTACCTGTTTTTCTGATGTATGATGATGGAATTCATATAACAGTTCCAATTATAAGAAGAAAATTTCTCCAAGAAATATCAAATCAGGCTATTTTTGTGGGGGGCTTTCTACTGATAAGAATAACACTTTTGTTAAACAGTAATAGGAGCTAAGATCATCTGAGTGCTAATCTCAGTTTTGACAATTATCTGTTGTGCAACTGTAACCCACACACCTTCTGGGTGTGGTATTCTGTCCCAGCTAGTGGCACCGAGACCACTTAAAGAGAGAGAGAAAATGAGTCTGCTATACAGCCTTAGCTAACAGGCAGTTGGTTTTTAGCTCATGCTGTAGAGGCTCATGCACTAAGCTCTAGAGATCCCCAGTTTGAGTCTGCCACTGACAACCGGGGTCTGTCGGCATTACAAGACTACTTGCAAACAACTTAATCTTTCTGCCTCAGTTTCCCTATCATTATATTATTAATACCACCCTAAAAACAATTGAATGTACAAAGTGTAAGATAAATGCTAAGTTACATCACTGTAGTGCTTTAATGTTAAAAGGATTTTTTTTTTTTTAAAAAAAGGTGTTTGTCCCTCTTTGTGCTATCAGATACAACTATGTTCAAGATTTTAAAGCCACAACCTCATAGTTCACGATGTTTTTTTTTATATGAACCCAGATAGACAAACTCACTGTTTTCTGTTAAGCATGGCCTCTGTTTAGTCCATTACTGCTGCTGTTATAGTTTTGTTAATAATAATATGATTAAGCTTCAAATATATACCATCTTTGAACTATATTGAAGCTCATACCTGCAATTGCCTCTATCTGCTACACACTTGTCCCTGTGATCTGCAGATCCCTGAGTTTGAACCTGAAGTTTGTTGTTGACTTGCTGTAACACCTACAACAATCACTTAACCACTCTATGACTCAGTTTCCCCATCTGCAAAATTGTAAAATTGAAGCTTGGTTTACAGGTCTTCTGATGATCAGTTATTACTGGAACTGTGCTTTGAATATGTGAAGTGCTCTCCACCTGCCTTCAGACTTATTACTGACCAACATTTTCTAGAACGTTGTGAAGAACACATTCCATCACTGCCACAGTTTTACAGCACCATCCCCCATGATCTCCGGCACTTCTCTGCTAACTGTCTCTACAGACACAATCTTGGGAAGAGGGGAGGAAACATATGAAAAGCTTTCAAGGTTTAAAGAGAAAAATCTAGGTAGTTATCTTTAGCTCTCTGCACCATAAAAACAATATTTCCCTGGAGAAGAACAAGAATTTTATGTTAGAGTTTAGCTGGTGTGTGAAAGTGCAATCAGACTATTGTGACACTGAATTTTAAATAGAACCTTCTCATGTTGGGATTCTGGTTTTTGTTTTTAAACACAGAATGGGTGGTTAGCTGTCACTCGTCCATCCCCTAATATTACTCCTTAAATATGTTCCTGTTGTCTTGTGGTTGGCGAAGATTATTTGCCGTCAATAATCTTTTCAGTTATTCTGATCAAAAACCTAAACACATAAGTGTGCTGAGCCAAGGGACCAGTATTTGATGCTGATGCTGGGATTTATTTTACTTGATTGTATTGAGAAAAATCAGAGCTTTGTCCCTCTCAGAGGTTTCTTCCTCCATTAAATCAGAACTTTGTTGCAGATCTTCTCCTCCAATTTCTTATCTGGCCAAACTCTCTTTAATTCCTGTTATTGACTTATGTACGTCATGAAGGGAGGAGGTGAGTCTCTTCTGACGTCCTACATCTCATTCTGAATTCCTTAATTGCTAGCAGCACTGCAGATTCTTCTCCTCTTTGCCCATCAGCTCCCTCAGGGGAATGCTGAACAGGTACCATCTTCTTTTTTAATGCATAGCCAGACTTTGATCTTAGCTGTAAATTTTTCTTTTATTTTGTCTAAATCCTTGCCTTGTCTGGCCCTGTATGCAGAAGCTCTGTATGCAGATTTCTTATTGCTTTTGAAAAACTCTTTTTACCTTTAAATATGGATGGAGGTGGATTCTGGGAGGTGGGCAGGGAGCTCCCCTTTTCTGGAAGCCATCTGCTTTTAAGCCCTCCCAGGAAGTCTCCATGCATAGTGGAGAGAGTTCCCAGCATATTCTATAACCCAATATAAAAATGTACACTTCTACCTTGCTAACTGCTAGATTGGAAATAACAGAGACCTCAGGTGGCTGGAAACTGCAAGCACAGTTTGTGAGAGAGAGTGACGTTCCCCTCGTGTTATCGAGACCGGTGATCTGCTAGGTCACTCCAATCCTCAAGTCTGGGAGCCAGCCTTACCCTGCTCTGCTGTGAGAACCCCCACTGCTGGGCTGTTTACGCACAGGCTCTGGCATGTAAACTTCTCCTTGGTGCAACCTAATGACACTATCCAATATTTCCAGTCTCAGACACAACCCTAGGAACCTCCATCTTGCAGTGTCCATTTATGCCAGTGGGACGCTGCAAGCTTATACGAGTTTGTCAATTTAACAAAGAAATTGATATGTACCAGACTTGTTATCCCAAGGGGAGTCTCTGACATGCTTTAAACCAAACGCATTCTGCTTCAGGTAGAATAAACAAACCAATTTATTAACTACAAAGATATATTTTAAGTGATATTAAGCGATAGGCAAAAAGTCAGAGTGTTACCAAAAGAAAAGAAAATCTAAGCACACAGTCTAAACACTCAACCCTATGAGACTGGGCAACACCTAGATTAAAGCAGTTTTTCTCACCCCACTGGATATTGCAGTCCTTAATATATAGGTTTATTCCTTAAACCTGGGCCAATCTCCTCTATTGGAGTCTTGTCTTCTTCTCAGTGTCTTAGTTGTTTGCTGTGAAGGTGGGAGCAGAAGAAGGGCCCAGTATGTGTCAATTCTGTCTGTTTTATACCCTAATATCTGGCTGATTCCGCAACTTACAGCATGTTTTAGTGACCATCATACAACACAATTCTCATAACTTCGTATGCATTAATGATACACATATATGGATAGAGAAATGACTTTCAGCAGATCAGAACCTTTCCCCTGATACATTACAAGGCCTGCTTTATATGTAAGATAACAATTGTATAAAAATGAGGAATATGGGGGCTACAGTGTCACAGAGTGTTTGCCTTGTAACCCGTAGGCCACACTAGGAATTTTAACACTTTACAAAGAATGGCATTTTGCTATTGGAAAAGTGCTGCCAAAGCAGGATGTCAGGGTATTCCCCGGCTGCCATAGGAGTGATGAGAAAGCAGTATTGCCAACCTGCATAATTTCATGGTGAGTGTTTTTTTGGGTGTGTGTGGGGGAGCCTGTCTGGCAATGATGCAAGAAACTCTAGGCCCCATATAAAGGCTCCACTGATTGGCTGCTTTCCCCCACTTCCCCTCTTTCTCTCACTTTCCCCCTCTTCCCCAGGTGCTCCCCCTCAGAGCTGATGTAGGGGTCAGCATGATCCTTCCCCCGCCAGACCTAGAGGCATTTTGGGTAGAGGAGGGGGAGCAGCCAACACCATTCTCACAAGAGGGGAGAAGAAAGATCCCAACAGCTTATAGAGGCCCTATTCCCCCCCATACCCTCTGAAAAAATGGGTCATTCTGCGTCGTCCCTCTGACTCCTGGCAACGCCAGGTCTGGAAGAGAGTGAAGAACCCCTGAAGTTGCCTCCACTCAGTCCTTAGAAAGGAGAAGAGGACTCCCATGCAGCTGCTCCACAGGCCTAAGTGAGGGGCAGTGGGGTGAAGAACCCCTGGAGCAGAGGTTGGTTCAGGGGGGGCACAGAATTCATTAGAATATTGGGGAGACACTGAAAGCTCTGCACTATGAGGCAGCAGCAAGAGCTCCTGCAGTGGGGGCCAAAATCACCTTGCTCAATAAATTTGGGAGAGGGAAAAGACTGTCTCTCACAAGCACACACATCAGGGATAGGCAAGGGAGTTCAGAAGTCATAAGACATACTAAAACCCACTATATATATATATACACACACACACACACATATGGAAGATTTGGGGGCCAATCTCCTGATTTGGTGGGTGGTTTGACTCATGATTTTTGACCTTTTTAGGGTGGCAATACTGGAATAGAAACAAGTCAAGAAATGGGAGAATTTTTTGGAAAACAAAGCTGTTTCCTGAAACATCACAAGACAAGGTGTAACATTTTCCAAAGCATCTACATGACTATGTCCCATTTTCGAAAGTGACCGAGGAGCCTAAATCACTTAAGACTCTTTGAAAATGTTAAGCAAAACAGCTGAGAAATGGTTACTAGCCTTTCCATAATTATTGTTGTTCGAGATGTGCATTCCACGGTAGGTATTTGTGTGCTCCAGTGCACAGTTATTTGAGAGTTTTCCTTTAACAGTACCTGTAAGGGCAGCATGAGCACTCTCTGCTCCCTCATGCAGACATAAAGGACGGAGCCACCCCCCAGGCCCCAGGTCATTGTAGACTCCAAGGCTGCTCCAATAAATTCCATTTTCTGTACTGGAGATGGGACTGACTTCTCTGTGTTGATCGGCAGGCTGAGCACATTGAACATGGATCTGATTATGTCTATGCTGGACAACACCTGCAACCTGGATTGGTCTCTTATCTGCCAGTCATCCAGGTAAGGGAAGATGTGGGCTGCTGACGTCCAAAGGAGCACTCCTACCACCGCCAGACAATTTGTAAATACATAGGGGAGCCGAGAGATCATAGAATCATAGAATCATAGAATATCAGGGTTGGAAGGGACCCCAGAAGGTCATCTAGTCCAACCCCCTGCTCAAAGCAGGACCAAGTCCCAGTTAAATCATCCCAGCCAGGGCTTTGTCAAGCCTGACCTTAAAAACCTCTAAGGAAGGAGATTCTACCACCTCCCTAGGTAACGCATTCCAGTGTTTCACCACCCTCTTAGTGAAAAAGTTTTTCCTAATATCCAATCTAAACCACCCCCATTGCAACTTGAGACCATTACTCCTCGTTCTGTCATCTGCTACCATTGAGAACAGTCTAGAGCCATCCTCTTTGAAACCCCCTTTCAGGTAGTTGAAAGCAGCTATCAAATCCCCCCTCATTCTTCTCTTCTGCAGACTAAACAATCCCAGCTCCCTCAGCCTCTCCTCATAAGTCATGTGCTCTAGACCCCTAATCATTTTCGTTGCCCTTCGTTGTACTCTTTCCAATTTATCCACATCCTTCCTGTAGTGTGGGGCCCAAAACTGGACACAGTACTCCAGATGAGGCCTCACCAGTGTCGAATAGAGGGGAACGATCACGTCCCTCGATCTGCTCGCTATGCCCCTACTTATACATCCCAAAATGCCATTGGCCTTCTTGGCAACAAGGGCACACTGCTGACTCATATCTAGAGGGAGCACTGTGAACTGATAATGGAAACTGCTGTTAGGGAATCTGAGAAATTTTCTGTGGCTCTGATGAATTGCCACATGAAAGGAAGCATCCTTTAAGTTGAGAGCAGCATACTCTGGCTTCAGGGTAGGAATGATGGAAGCTAGAGTGACCATCTGGTATTTTGATTTCTTCAGGAACTTTTTTAACTCTCTTGGATCTAAAATAGGCCTGAGACTCCCTTTTGCTTTCAGGGTCAGGAATTATTGAGAGTAAAACCCCTTTTCCCCAAACCATGAAGACCCTAACATCATTAACTTTATTGTACAGACTGTGACAAGTATTTTCAGTCGACTCACACATTCACACCAACAAGACGCCAAATAAATAAAATTGTTTTATTATGTGATGAACAAATAATACAAAAGTTGTACCAATCAAGAAACACCAACTAATGATATCATTATGTATCAAGACATATGGTATTACCTTTTCATCTTGGAGGCATTTTTTCATTTGTATGGCTCTGGAAGTGAGCAACATCAAAAGCCAAACTCCAAGTCAGAGATCCAAGCCTAGCACTATCTGACATGGAATGCAACTTCGAAATGTTGCCCTGAATTTGATTAATAGAGCAGTGGTGCACACTGTGATTCACAGTCTGTGATGAATGACCACAAATTATATTAAAAAATTAAAATAAATAACTTTTAATGACACATCTGAGCTTGTCTTGATACGCAGTCATTTAATCCTGGGAGGAAATGTTGACAGGGCCACTGTGAGCTATTGCTCCACCGACCTCAGATGCTCTGTTCTTGATTAGTCAGGCTTGAAAAACTTAACTTGCACAGGTATGCTGTTGAAAAGGGCAACAGAATGGAGATAGCATGGTCAGAGATTACAGGATATTTGCCTCCCACCTTCAACCAGACAGAGTCCAACACTTTGTCATCATGGGCAGCAGGTGAAACCCTGCTTTGGGGAGGCTAGTCCATGGCCCCACCACTTCTACCCGAACCCCCCACCCCTTAACAGGAGAAGCCCTGGCCTGTCTGCCCCAGCCACACTGGGCCAAGCCACTGGCCCAGCCCCAGCGCTGCGCTGAGCACTCCCCGAGCATGGGCCGAGCACTTAGCCTTCCCTAGCCTATTATACCCGCTGCCCATGCTTGTCATCAGACTTTATTTTCAAAGTGCAGTCCATCCTTAATTCGGCAAGCTGACCTTGAGCCATTATTGTCACATTCTTAGCACTTTGCATTGGATCTCAGATCAGGTGGAAACCTTGAACTGAACTTTTCTTCCAGACTTTCCAAATACTCAAATGACATTGACCAAAGTACCGCCAGCAAGATTTGCTGCATTTGCCAAGGGGAATATTTCTGTTGTCCTTTGGCTACTTTTTCATACCAGAGGACTAACTTCGACCAACACCCATGCAATTGATCTGTAGTGGAGGAAAGATGCTCATTTCTACCTTGCATTTTCCTGCTCATTTCATTGAGGTGGCAGAATATATCAGCCAGGTAGACAAGCTTTGTGCACCATGCCATATGAGCGATCAAGTCCATGTGCTTTCTCTCAAGTTAGGAACATTTTGATCTCCTCTTTCCATTCATACAAGTTAGAAAGAACTTTTCCATGGGAAAGCCAGCGTATTTCAATGTGCAAAAGTAAACTCTGGTGTTCCGTTCCTGTTGCCTTACACAGTGAGGAGAAAAAGTGTGTTTTTAAGGGCTGCGATTTTATAAAGTTCATCTTTACTGCTCCATCTAATACGAAAGACAGTTCTTCTGGCAGTGTTTTGGCAACAAGAACTTCACAGTGCAGGAAACAGTGGGTCACCCATACATCTCAGTTTTGTTCCCTGACCTTGCTTAGAAACCCTTTCACTTTGCCAGTCACAGAGACTGCCCCATTGGTGCAAACACTGATACAATTTTTCCAGTGAAGTTTTTCTTCAAGGTAGGCTGTTGTCACACTGAATAGTTCCTCTCCAGTCATGTGACCTGGCAGTTCTTTTCAAAACAAAAAATGTTCTTTGATACTATCTCAATCAATATACCTTACATTAGTCAAGAGTTGAGCATGGCCACTGATATCTGTCGATTCATCAAGCTGCAATGCAAATTTTCCGTTTGATTTTAATTTTTCTTAGACCACCATCTCAATATCACCTGACATGTCACCAATGCAGCGATTTATTGTGTTATCTGAAAGGGGAACTTTTCAATTTCCTTGACTGCATGTGCACCTAACATTACTCTCATGATTTCTTTGTGAGTTGGTAAAATTCATGTCACATATTTGCCTCCAGCACTTTGTCAGAAACTGTTGCACAGCCTATCATCCATTGCACTTTCTTTTCATTCTGATACCTCAAACACTTTCAGGTATGTCCTTATTGGCAAGGAATGTCTGTTTGCTTGTAAGGTGTAGTTTTCGCTTAACATGGCATTGTTTGAGAGTTTCTTCCCACACACGAGACATTGTGGAAGAAGGCAAGATGGTTCCCTTGTAGATGAAAATCTATATTGCAGATAGCTCTCACAGAAGTGTCAGTTTACCACTTTCACTTTCTTAGTTTTATGTTCTGCTTCATCACCACAAGTAGATATGGAACTGCCAAAATCTTTCTTAGTTTTATGTTCAGCTTCATCACCACAAGTAGATATGGAACTGCCAAAATCTTTCTTAGTTTTATGTTCAGCTTCATCACCACAAGTAGATATGGAACTGCCAAAATCTTTTTTCTTCAAATATTTGTCTGGTTTGAGGTCATAAATTCAAAATTCATCACTGTAACTGTTGAGATTTGTAAGATGTGAAAAACACACTGACCACCACGTGACTCCCAGAAAGTCAAGTTCATATGAACACAGCAATGTTGCATCTATCATAGCCCATTCTTAATTTTCTCTCATGAATATTTATGAGCAAATCCAGAATGAGGCTAGTAGAGTTAAAGTCAAAACAACTATGGAGGCTAACATTAGATTGCAATCTGTCTTTTGTGCCAGAATTAACATTTTCAACAGTGGAAACTAAATTTCCATTACAGCAAAATATAAGAACTCTGGACAAAAGCATTCTCAAGTGAAGGAAGTGACACGCATTTGAGAATAATATTTTGAGATGACAAGCAGTTAATAATCATTTCTTCTCATTCCCAAAATAGTCTTCCCAAGTGTGTGTCATTTTCTCCACTGTTTTTAAATGCAACATAATTAATTATAATGCCGTTCCAGGTCTGGCTTGTTCCAGCTTTTACTCCAAGACAAATGTAAATATAAAACTTAGGCTTGAATTGCATGGCTTTTTATACACATCATCATCAAAGGCTCAGTGCATTCATCAGGGCATGTCATCTTTACTTTTTATCCCTCAGAACCTTGCTTTGGGGAATGGAATGTGATGTATGCATAGTCTTTAAAAGGGGACTCATCTTGAAGAGCAAAAGTGCAGCATGCAATCCGGCTCTGACACTAATTAAAATACAAGGGAACGTTTTTTATTCTCATGTGTAGTTTTTCAAAAAATTCCATGGCACACCAGTTTGAGCCTGACGGCACACCAATTGGACATCACTGGCTTAGAGCAATCATCCAAGAAATGGCAGATCCCTTTTTAAGTCCCTTCTCCCCCTCAAGTAAAGGGGGGACTTGAACAAAGTGTCTCCTACATCTCAAGTATGCACCTTAACCGCTGGGGTAAAAGTCAGGAGAGAAGTTCTCCTTTTCCTCCCCTGGCTGTTTTGTGCAAGCTTGCCCATGAAGGTCTGATCTGGCGGGCAGACTCTGAGCATGGCTACCAGATCAGGCCCCTCAGGAGAGTTAGAGTCTAGGGAACTTTTACTGAAAAACCTTAGATACTAACTGAGTTTAGGCACTTACAGGATTTCAGCAGGAGTTTTGTGCATCACAGTGTAGCCAAAACTGGGACTTAGGTGCCTGAAACAGGGACGTAGGTGCCTAACTCCTTTCAAGCACTCAGCCTTTAGTCTCCAAGAGCTGGAATCCAATCAGTAAGATACCTTTATAGAATGGCTATCTGCTCATCTATAATTCTATTTCTCTGAAGATACTGTTTAACTGGATTCCTGGGTACCCATCTACCTTTGATCAGAATTGGGAAGGTAACAATTTCCTTACTTATTTTTTTCTCTGTGGTCTTATCCTATCTTATAAATATTTTTGGATGTCTATTATGGTGACAAAATTTGGGGGGCTCTTACCTTCGTTGTCATCAAGAAATTGGAACAGAATGTTCTAGAGGGCACCAAGGTACTGACAGTTGGTCTTAGTTGGGCTACATAGGCCTTAAAGAACCAACAGCCTTTGAAAGCTACAGGAGATCTGACTATTATCTAAGGGTACATCTACACAGAAATTAACACCCACAGCTGGCCCAAGGCCTAGGGGCTGTAAAATTGTGGTGTAGATGTTTGGGCTGGAGCTGAATCTCTGAGACCCTGCGAGGGGTAGGTCCCAGACCCTGGGCTCCAGCCCAGCCCAAATAGCTACACAGCAATATTTAGCCCTGTAGCCAATGTCCCACAATCCCAAGTCATCTGACCTGGGCTAGCTGTGTCCATGCAGCAGGTCGTTTATTCCAATATAGACATACCCTTAAGGAGCTGAGCAGGGAGGCCTTTAACCTCTCACCACCAGTGTACTAAAAATAAGTAGAGAAATCAAGAGTTTTCCTCAAGAACTTTTCCAGTGACAGTTACCTTCTCAGAAAGTGAGAGACACTTTAATTAGAACTTCCTAAATATCCAGTGACGTCGCCCTCTGTGAATCAAGAAAATGGAGTGAGTCTTATACTTAATCTCTTTCTAGTGAGATCTGCTGTGGGAGAGGCTGCATTTTAAACCTGTTCTCTGTTTTGTTGACTGTACTTAAGATCCTGGAGGCCATATTACATACCATTTACATTATTTGGCTTCATTTAGGGGATATCCTGGAGGTAACCCTAGGCAACATTATAGAGTAACATATGTGGCGTGATGGGGCAAGGCCAGATGGCTATAGAAAAGAAGTGGGAGATAGATATATTAGCTCCAGGCTAAACATATCCCTGGTACCAGGATAAATGAAATGGCAGCTGCTCCAGGTCAATTAAGACACCTGGGGCCAATTAAGAACTTTCCAGAAGGCAGGGAGAAGGCTAGCTTGATTGGGACACCTGAAGCCAATCAGGGGCTGGCTGAAACTAGTTAAAAGCCTCCCAGTTAGTCAGGTGGGTGTGCATGTCATGAGCTCTAGGAGGAAGTTGTGCTGTTGGAGAGACTGAGCAGTACACACCATATTAGGCACAAGGAAGGAGGCCCTGAGGTAAGGGTGAAGTGGAGCTTGAGGAAGTGAGGGCTACTGTGGGGGAAGTAGCCCAGGGAATTGTACATGTCATGTTTCTAAAAGGTCAACTACCATAGCTGATACTATTAGGGTCCCTGGGCTGGAGCCCAGAGTAGAGGGTGGGCCCGGGCTCCCCCCACCCCTTTGCCCCCTGATTAATCACTGAGACTGGGAGACAACAGAGACTGTGCAAGGAAGGATAACTTCTCCTCACCTCCCTCACTGGCTTATGATGAAAATGGCTCAGTAGACTGTGACCCTTGTCTCTAGAGAGAGAAGGGTTACGTGGAGGGTCACAGTGAGCCTCTAAGGCTAGCAAAATCTGCCAGGAAACACGGGACCCATGGAGGCAAGGACAGAGCTTTGTCACAGTGGATATAGAAATAAACCACACATGTAGACTCCCCACAGGTGCAGCATCTTTTGTATTGGATAGCAGCACTGAGCAGCAAGGGGTATTTGGCAAATAAGCCATTTTGCAACATTCTTGGCCCTGTGCTATTTAATATTTTTATCAATGACTTGGAAAAAAACATAAAATCGTTACCTATAAAGTTTTCAGATGGCACAAAGATTGGATAAGTTACAAATAATGAAGAGGAGGCACAATCAAACAATAAGTGTTTCAATACAGTTCAGAGAGACAAGAGATATTGGTGATCATACAGGAAGTTGTAAATCCATGAACAAATATTGCCTTGGCCAGGCCAGTGCTATGAGGATTAAGGTTGCTTTGTCCATTTTCATCTTCCTGATTCCTCTTGTGATTAAAGGAATTGGAGAGAACACACAATAAGTGACTCAACCAGGAAAGGAGAAAGGCATCTTGTCAGGGAGAGAGAGATAGACTGCAACCTGCTTGAAGCAAACTCTCCTGCATTTTTTGTTCATATTTGTCAGAGAGGTCTATTACAGGAAATCCTTATTTGTGAAAAAACTCATTGCAGAGTGGGTTTTTTATAGACCACTCATGATGGTCTAAGACAGGAGTTCTCACACTGGGGGGTCAGGACCCCTCAGGGGGTCACCAGGTTATTACATGGTGGGTTGCAAGCTGTCAGCCTCCACCCCAAACACTGCTTTGCCTCCATCATTTATAATGGTGTTAAATATCTAGAAAAGTGTTTTTAATTTATAAGGGGGGGGTCGCACTCAGAGGCATGCTATTTGAAAGGGGTCACCAGTACAAAAGTTTGAGAACCACTGGTCTAAGAAGTCTCTGCTAAGGCGTTTCTCACGCCTGGGTGATGAAATGCCTTAAAAGAAACATTGTTTTTTATGCAGAAATTTCACAAGTAAATTGCTTCTTGACAAAGCCAACTTGACTTTGCACCTTCCTGCTTCTTTAGGTAAAACATAGCAGTGGTGTTGTCAGCCAGAACTTAAACCACTTGGTTTCTGATGGTGATGAATAATGTGTTGCAGGCATGACAGATGACTCAAAGTTCCACAATGTTTATATGGAGCATAGTCTCTTGAGTTGTCTGTAACACCTGAGCTTGAAGATGTTGAAGCTGAGTACCCCAACCCATGGTGGATCCATCTATTACATTGTCTAGGTACATTATCTATCACAGTGTCATTGTTGGCGCTTCTTACAGGACAGACTCCAATATAAAGGGGAAGGAATGGGAGGTCGTAGAATGGACATGTGCCACTCACCTCAACAGAGAACAGATTAGTAACTGTTTTTTCTTCAAGTGATTGCATATGTCCGTTCCACTTCAGGTGATTCACAAGCAGTTCAATCCAGAAGTGGGATCAGAGTCTACCTGAACAATGATTGAAGGACCGCATGTCCAAATCTAGTATCATCTTTAGACTGTTGGGAGATGGCATCATGAGAAACAAAAGTATGCACTGAAGACCAAGTTGCAGCTCTACAACTGTCCAGTATAGACACTTGAGCTAGAAAGGCCGCAGAGGCTGCATCTGACCTCGTTGACTGTGCTAGTACCCTGATCAGCGGAGTTACATTGGCCATGTCATAGCACAAACATATAGAGGAGGAAATCCATGACAACATTCTTTTGGATAAAACAGGAAGACTCTTCATCCTGTCTGCAACCACCATGAACAGTTGTTAGTATGACTTAAATAGTTTAGTCCTATCCAAGTAAATGCTAACACTCTCCTAACATCCAACATGTGGAATCTCTCCTCGTCCTTATGAGCATGAGGCTTAGGGAAGAAAGTTGGTAAGTAAATTGCTTGATTGATATGGAAGTGAGAAACCACTTTGGTGAGAAATTTTGGATGAAAGCATAAGTATATCTTGTCCTTGTAGAACATTGTATATGGTAGGTCATACCAGGGCTCTCAATTCTCCTGCTCTGCTTACAGAGACAACTGCAACCAAAAATGCTACATTCATTGAAAGATGAAGCAATGAACACATAAACATTTGATCAAAGGGCAGACCCATTATCTTTTCTAGCACCAGGTTTAAGTCCCAAGGGGGAATAAGATCCCCTACCTGGGGGTATAAGCTGTCAAGACCCTCCAAAATCCTGAGAGATATGGAATTGGAGCAAAGTGAGTGATTATTATTCAGTGAGTGAAAATCACAGATAGCTGCTAGGTGCATCCTGATGGAACTAATGGCAAAAGCTTGCTGCTTCAGGTATAACAAATAGTCCAGCACATGTTGTATTGGAGCCAGGAGAAACACCTTTTCGCTGAGACCAGAAGAAGAATCTTTTCCACTTCTACAGGTAAGCATGCCTAGTAGACAGTTTTCTGCTTTTCAAAAGGATGTTTTGCACAGATCACATCCTGAGATGTTAACCATGGAGAATCCAGGCTTAAAAGTGAAGGACCTTTGGTTTGGGATGAAAGAGGTGGCCATGGTCCCATGAGATCAGCTCTGGGTCTGGTGGAATTGTCAATGGAGCCTTGATTGAGAGGGTCAGCAGAGTGGAAAACCAATCATGATAAGGCTATGTCAGTGCTATGAGTATCTTGTGAGCACAATCCTATTAGATTTTTAACAACACTCTGGATAGAAACAGAACTGGAGGAAAAGCATACATGAGATTGTCTTTCCAGGGCAACAGGAAAGCATCTATCAAAGACCCTAGCTATTGACCTACTCATGAACAAATTGATAACATTTCCTGTTATGCCAGGTTGCAAACAAGTCTATGTGGGGAACACTCCAGATCTGGAAAATGCATTTGACCATATCTGGATGGAGAGACCACTCGTGGTAACTGGTGAAATATCTACTCAGTTGATCTGCCTGATTGTTCTGGACACTGGGAGGCTTAGAGGTAGATTGAATTGGAGATGCAAAATTCCCAAAGCAGTATTCCCTCTTGGCATAGAAGTGTTGATCTGGCTCCTTCATGGGCTTCTCACATAGAACATCCATGCTGTGTTGTCCATAAGAACTAGCAAATTCTTTCCCTTGATATAGGGAAAGAAAGTGTGACAAGCTAGACAAATGGCTCTCAACTCTCTTATGTTTATATGGAGATCCAAATCTTGGCTAGACCAGAGATCTTGAGTCTGAAGAGTTCCCAGATGGACTCCGCAGCCAAGGGCAGAAGCATCTGTAACCAGAGTCAAAGTAGGTTGTGGGTGATCAAAGGGAATTCCCACACATACATTGGTTGGATCCACCTACCAGTCCAAAGAGGCTAAGTCTTCTGTGGGTGCTCAAACGAACATGATCAATGGATGATGTATCAGGAAATACACTGAGCTCAGCCAGCTCTGCAACCCCAGAGTAAGTTCACACAAAAAGATGGACTCCTCATTCACAGGCACATCTATGTCCCTGAGGCACAGCTCTGTTTGGAAGCCCTGGGCATTTACCATGACATCCCTTGAGCTGGACACTTTAACCAGGAAAAGACCACTGTGACATTCTATATCTTGGGGGAGCTTACTGTAATCCCCATATTCCTCATTTTCATATAATCGTGATCTTACATATAAAGCATGCTTTGTAAGGTATCAGGGGAAAGGTTATGATCTGCTGAAAGTCATTTCTCTATCCATATATGTGTATCATTAATGCATATGAAGTTATGAGAATTGTGAGGTATGGTGGTCACTAAAACATGCCTTAAATTGGGGAATCAGCCAGATATTATCTCCCCAGAGGCAACAGCAAGGAAAATAACCAATGCCTAGATGGGCTAACCCATCAACAGCCATTGTCCAGCAAGGGAGCTACAATGCAATGACTCACCTACCTGAAGCCACACCAGGGGAATTGCTCAACCTTGCTTGGAGAGACACAGCAATGCCATCCAGACATGCCTGGACTTGTGCTCCCCAAGCACATGGAATGAGGGTATAAAACAGACAGCATGGACACATACTGGGCCCTTCTCCTGCCCCCACCTTCACTGCAAGCAACCAAGACACTAAGAAGAAGACAAGACTCCAACAGAGAAGATTGGCCCAGGATTAAGGAACAAACCTGTATATTAAAGACTGCAATATCCAGTGGGGTGAGAAAAACTGCTTCATCTAGATGTTGCCCAGTCTAATAAGGTTGAGAGTTTAGACTGCCAAAAATATCAAATATCAAATATTTGTGTATCAATATCAAATATGATATCAAATAACAAATATCAAGGTTCTTTGCATCTTTTGATTTAGGAGTAGACATCTTCTGAAACCTTGCACTCTCTTTTGTTAACAGCTTAGACCAGCATTTCTCAAACTGGGGTCCACGGACCCCTGGGGGTCTGCGACAGCACTCCAGGTGGTCCATGGGCCATGATGATCAACTCCTCTCCCTCCCTCCCAGCACCTCCCAGCTGTTCCCCAGCATGCAGAAGGCGCTGGGAGGGAGGGGGAGGAGCGGGAATGGGGCACGCTCAGGGGAGTGGGAGGAAAGAGGTGAGAAAGAGGACGGGCAGGGGTGGAGCAGGGGCAGGAAGAGGTGGGGTAGGGGTGGGGCCTTGGGGGAAGAGGTGGCATGGGGCTGAGTGCGAGGCTTGGGGGATCCGTGAAAATTTTAAAATAAAAAAATGGGGGTCCTCGGGTTGCTAAAGTTTGAGAACAGCTGGCTTAGACCATCAAAGACCCTATCTGGAAGGGTGTAAAAATGTTCAAATCATAATACCTCTGCTCAGTCCCTCTAGCTGTAGGAGGCAGGGAAGGTGGTGTGTGCCATAATACTTTCATGGGCTCCAGAATAGTCTAATTTATGGAAAGTGCCACTGAAGAAGGCTCCGCAGAGCCCAAGATATTAACCGATCTGTGGGAGCTCTCTTGAACTACTTTCACCTGAATATCAAGGGAGGAAGCCACACTCTTTAAGAGGTCCTGGTGGGCCTTGTAATCATCCAAGGGAGATGAGGAAACACCAGACACTACCCGCTCGTCAGGCCATGAGAAGGAGGAACCCAGGGTTGGCTGAGGTGGAGCTTCCCACAGTTACTCCAAAGAGGGATTCATTGAGGCAGATTGCCCATGTTCAGTACTAGATTGGCAACCAGAAGCTGCTTCCTGCAGCTCTTGCTGCACAAGTTTGCAACATTTACTAGAGGATGTAGAAGGGGGAGGGTGTAGAGAGGATCTGGAGACAGAAGGATCCGTTAATCCAGTCCTGTCTGCACGGGGAGCATCTTGGTACCAAGCACACTCTACCCTCCTTCACAGCTTGATTGCTGGATTGTGGGACCAGGGACCTCGACCTCAGGTCTCTGGATGATGTCTTCTGGTTCTTCTTTTGTGGTACTGAAGAAGATTTATACCAAGACTGCCATAACAGGAGGAGTGTCCTGACTCACATAGAGGCTGTCAGTACCCTCCCCAAATGGGAACTCTCCAAGGATGGGCACAGGGCTGCCTTCATAATAAGATGCTTTAATCTGCCCTTCCTGTCTTTTTTAGTTCTGGTCTTTAAAGTCCCTGCAGATTTGGCACCTTTCTATGATGTGAGCTCCTCCTATGCACTCTAAGCACCTAGGGTGCGGGTTGCTGACCCAGCCTCGGTTTCTTGCAGGCATCACAAGGTTTGAAATGCAGGGACTGAGGCATGGCCGGACACTAGGCCTCTGTACCCAAAACCGGTGGGAACTGAAGTGTACGGTAAGTACATTAGTAAAAAAGGAAATCTATTAGTAGAAAACTACACTAAGACTCTAAACTAACCACTATTCACAAGTACCAACTACATACAATAAAATACTAAGAAAAACGGAAACGTTGGAATAGCAAAGTAGAATGCTCTGACACCCGTCTCAAGATGTAAGAAGGAACTGAGGGGGATGGGGACAGCTCCGCTCTTTACACCATCACAACAGTAGTACCAGACAGCAGAGGAGCACATGCACCACCCCTGTGGTTAATACCAAGGAAAAAATATCCCATGCTAGTGCACTGGGCATGCACACACCTGAAGAGCAATGGACATGTACAACCATTGAGAAAAGAACTTCTGCTTCGAGGACACCACAGGAGAAGAAGAAAAGTGACTCTTTTCTCCAGTCTTTGGTTTTGAGGTTGAAACATCCAGAGGTGTGATCTTTGTGGAAGAGCTTGCCATCCTCTTGTGATTCAGGTCAGATTCTGAAGAGGGACACATCACCTTTTTGACTGCTCCCTCCAAAAAGTACTTCCTAAGGCAGTATTCCCTAGACTTGTTCTTGTTGGGAAAGAGGAACAAATTTTAATTTGATATATCCCTCTTCCAAAGAAATTAAACAACTTGAGTATTTTATCACTCACCGGTATTACTGCCCTCTAAGTGGCACACTGCTTAAATCCTGGGGATAGTTGCATTTTGAGAGGCAACTAGGATAAAACAATAAAACAGAGGTTACTCACCTTGAGCAGTGTGGTTCTTCGACACATGTGTCCCCATGGGTGCTCCGCTGTAGATGCAGCAGTGCCTTTGCGTCTGGAATTGGAGACATATACGTGCTGGGATTTGGGGGCATGCTTGGGCAGTTGAGATTAGTTGTGTCATCGCTGTGAACCTGTGAGATGGTATAAATGCTCTTGCCCGCTTGGCATCAAATAAAGTGCAAATGAATTCCAGTGTTTACACGGGTGTTAGTGAGGATTTTTTGGCAATTGAAATTGATAAGAAGACCCAGTTTTGTGAAGTGGGTCATTGTAGTACGGACCTCTAGGAGCGCTTCGGTCTCAGATGGAGCTTTGAGAAGGCAAGCGTCCAAATATGGAAAAATGGTAATGCCTTGTTTTCCTAGGAAGAAACCAGGACCACTGTGAGTACCTTGGAAAAAACTTGTAGAGCTTGGATAATCCAAATGGTAGTACCCTGTACTGGTAGTGACTATGGCCGATGATGAATCATAGGAAACGTCTGTGAGCAGGATGTACTGTAATATGAAAGTACGTGTCCTGTAGGTCGAGGGCCAAGAACCAATCCCCCCCGTTCCAGTCCTGGGATGATGGTGGATAGGGTGACCATCTTGAACCATTGTAGTTTGACAAACTTGTTGAGATTGTGAAGGTCTAGATGGGATGCCAACCGCCAGACTCCTTTTCTACCAGGAAGTAGTGGGAGTAGAAACCACATTCTCTGTGTTGTGGAGGGACTGGTTCTAGGGCTTCTAGTTGAAGATGATGTTTCACTCCCCCTCCAGGATGGGCTCATGAGAGGGCTCCCTGAAGAGGGACAGCGAGGGTAGTTGGCAGGATGGTATTGCTAGGAAGGGGATGGAGTAACCTTCTTTTACTATTTCCAGGACCCAATTGTCTGAAATAATGAGCATCCAAGATGGTAAAAATGGAGCTAGGCGGTTGCCACACTGTTGATATGTAGATGGTGTTACAGATGGTAGGGACAACTGGAGCAGGTAGAAGGTTCTCTGGACCTCGGCCACACTTTCAAATTTGCTGTTTATAAAAGGGCATTTGGGACGATGCCCCTTGTGCAAGCGATTGCACCTGTTGGGAGATCATTGACAATGGCATTGGTTGTCAAACTGCCATTGTGGGTAATATGGCTGAGGTCGAGATTGTGGGGGGAGCTGATATTTTCCCGAGCTCCATTTTGTCTGTGGTGTGTATATGCGAGGGACTTTAGAGTGGCCCAGGAGTCCTTTAATGAGTGTAAGGAATTGTCCATGCGCTCAGAAGAGTTTTGTCCCTCGAACGGGAGATCCTCAACTATAGTTTGCACCTCCTTAGGGAATCCTGAAAGGTGCAGCCATGATGCACTTTGCATTACTACCACAGTAGCAATGGATTGGGCAGCTGTGTCAGCTGAGTCCAGGGAGACCTGCAGTGCCGTGTGAGCTATTAAGTGACCTTCCACTATGAGGGGCAGGAATTGTTCCCTTTTTGCCTCTGGCAGGTCCTGGCAAAGCTCCTCCAGCTTAGAATAATTTATATAGTTGCATTGGCCATAAGGACCTCGGCGTTGGAAATTTGAAATTGGAGGGTAGCAGACGAATAAGATTTTCTGCCCAGGAGATCTAAACGCTTCCAATCTCAGTCAGGATAGGTGGGTCGTGACTGGTATTGATGGCCTTTTTCCTGTACTGCATTCATGTACTGCATGAGAGAAATCAGGTCAGGATACAAAAATAAGAACTCAGCATTTTTGCTGGTACATAATATTTCCTATCTGCCTGTTTACATGTAGATGGGATAGAGGCTGGAGTCTGCCAAAGCAGGTTCATAGGTTCAAGTAGAGCACCGTTAATAGGCAGGGCAATTTTTGTTGTTGAGGGGGTGTGGAGAATATCAATACATTCATGCTCTTGTTCCTTGACCTCCTCGAGTAGAACGTTTAGGGAGTCAGCCACTTTACGAAACAACTCCTGAAAGTGCCTAAAATCATCAGCCAGCATCGGATATGGTGGTATGATAGCTTCATCAGGTGAGGATGAAGAGACGTGAAGGCCCAGAGGTTCTTCCTCACCCTGCTCTCCTTCCAGTTCCTCTCGCTGAGGTGGTATTTGCAAAAGTTGTGGTTCTGGAGATCGGGAGATAGTTGAGGAAGGGATGGATAGAGGCCTGTGAGTTTGAAACAGTGGGGGATTACCAAATTGTGCCCTATACATGACCCAGGGATCCCAATATGGCTAATTAGGTAGGAAGGGAATATGTGTTTGCATCCATGGGGGTTCTGGAAAAGGCTGCGTTCCCTGAATTGTGGCAGGGTAAGGCTGGTAGGTTGATGTCAAGTGCCCTGATGTTGATGGGGCAAGAGACTCTTGATATTCATCCTCCTCGTCCTCAACATCACTAGGGAAAGAAGGTGCCATCCCTGTGGGAGAGCGTGAGGAGTGTCTTGATTGTGAAGTGGGTGAGTCTTGGGATACATCCTGTCTGAGGAGTGGAAAATCCGGAATGTCAGATATAGTAAGGTCCGATGGATGTGTGAATTCCTGTGGTGTGTAGGCTCTTATTGGTGCTGTTGCGGATCGTGGTGCCGAGATTTGAAATGTAAAAGAATCAGCAGATGGAGCCAGAGAGCTTTTCAGAGCTATCAATTTAGTTAGGGCTTGGGACAGTGCAGATGGCTTTTTCGGTGCCAAGGATTTGTGTGAATAGGGCTTCGGCACCATGGGCAGCGTCGGGACCCAGGGTTTCACTGGAGCCAGCTGTTTTGCCAGTGCCAATGTCAGTGCTAACATCAGTGCTGACAGCTTCTTCGATGCCAGAAATGGTCCTGGAGCCGTGGATGAGGTAGAGGGCCCCCTTCGGTCACCAGCAACAGAAGGTTATTTAGACTGACTCTCAGGGGCTGAGGTAGTCAGTCTGGGAGCATATTTGTGCCCCTTGTCAGAAGCCATTGAAGCCATGGATCTAGCTGGGGACAGCATTCTAGCTGCTTGTGCCTCAGAAGCTGAGGAAGGGGCCTCCTTACCCTCAGTCTGGTCAGAGGATGTTTTTCTCTTGGTCAGGTGAGGGGAGTGAGAGTCAACAGATTACCTTGCAGAGCGTCAGGATCTCTCCAGTGAGGAGTAGGAACTGGCATCCAACGCAGGTCGCAAGGACCTTTCCATGAGAATTAATTTGAGTTAAAAGTCCCTGTCCTTTCTTGCTCTCTGCTTCAAACCCAGGCAGTGGGAACACTTCTGAGGAACATGTTCCTCTTCCAGGCAGCGGATACACTGTGCATGGCCATCCATTATAGAGAAGGTGGCTCCGCACGAGACATGCTGCTTAAACCCAGATGAATTGGGCATCAGGGTGAGGAAGCAGCGTCCCTGAGGGGAGGTAGGGAAAAATGGCGGAATGAAAACTAATTTTTTTTTTTAAGAAGGAAGAAGCAGAAAAAAGGAAACCAAGGAGCTAACTAACTATGAGAGAAATAGCAGGTAAGAGACTATCTAGATAACAACGTGAGCTCTGCTAACTGTTCCGTTCCAGACTGCAGGTGGTAGAGAAGGAACTGAGGGCAGTCGGACCGCACAACGCTATATATACGTCCCACACGCAGCGTGAGACAGGAGGTGTACATGTGCGGTCCGATGGGCACTGTTATTGCCATGGGGGCATCACTTGAAGAAGAACTATCTAAACTATACAGCTATCTAACACTAAAAGATCACTAGTAAGAACTAGGTACAAATGGTAGGTAAATGCTGGCTAATAGAGGAAAAACTAAGCTCAAGTGCTACAGGGAGCTCCAACTCTTGACACAGGTAGCAAGAAGGCACTTGGAAGCCGTGGCAACACCCCTTTATGCCCTTGAACTCCATGCATGAGGGATAACAATTTTAAGCCCCACAGCCCCAGCCCTGCGAGCCTGAGTCAGCTGACCTGGGCCAGCCAGGGGTGTTTAATTGCTATGTAGATGGATTCTAGCTGCTTGTGCCTCAGAAGCTGAGGAAGGGGCCTCCTTACCCTTAGGTACCCTTAGTAGGGTGTGGCTAAGATCAGCGAGGCATTTTGCTCTCTTCAGTTACAGGGCGGTTGGCCAAAAAGTGATTTGTTTGGGGTAAAAATGTCACACTTTCATTAAAACTCTATAATAACCCTCATGCCTTTTCACTGTGTGACTCAATCACCTAGCAAGTGACGTATAGTAAAGCTGTGTGCTGTGGGGGAGAGCTGTAGGAGGCCTCATTTTAAACTGGTTCTACTCAGGGTTAGCTGCTGAGCCTGAGGTTCACCATAAAAACTCTTTTGTATATGATTTAGCTTTTTTTAAGGGGCACAATGAACAGATTATGGGCTGTATTATCACATGATACACAGTATATTGCTATATTGAACCTCCACAGCTATTTAACATATACATAGAAGATACAATGAGAGAAAGTTAGAAGCTCAGCCAGGCATATAGCCCAATGGCATATAAATCAACAATATAAGATATGCTGATGACTTAGTTTGCATCACTTTTACTAGAGAAGAACTTGAGAACATGCTTATTGCTGTGAACAATGCTAGCCAGAAATACAAATGACTATCAATGTTAACTAGACAAAAAGAATGATAATAAATAAACACAGTAACTCATATGGTAGCTCATAGCTATATCTTGATGCTCAAGTGGTAGAAGAGGCGAATAGTTTCTTCCACTTAAAAAGTCTAATAACATCAGACAGAAGATGTGACAAAGAAGTTGAGATGGATACTAGATTGCTGAGGTGCTATATATAATCAAACCTCCCATATGGATCTGTGAGCTGGACACTCAAAAATGACACAGAGTTTACTCAGAGCATTCAAGTTTTGCCGTTACAGAAGAATGTTAAAACTTGGCTGGATAACTAAAATGCATGAATGATGAGGTGATGAGAAGGATGAATTTAAAAAGACCACAACTATCTGAGATTTTAGATTAAAGAAAAACATATTTCTGTGAACACACAGGTTTCCAACCTCAGGGCAGCTCACTTTCAGTACTTATGTTATCAGCAACACTGAAGGCCAACCAGGAGGAGGAAGAAAGAGAACCAGTTACATCAGAAACATTACCACATGGACTGGTATTCAAAGGAGACTATAAGTTTTACAGCTCTGTCATGGCTGCGAAAGATGGAAGGTGCTGGTCAACAACCTGTGCATCGGAGACTTGAGAGAGAAGTGATATGCTATGGAAGTGAGCCAGTCAAAGAGGAGACAATCACCGGGATGTAACGTCATGGATATACCAGCAATTAGACAAGGTGAAGACATTTGTGAGGAAGGATAATTCACTTTTCTATATGTACCGTATGGATAGTACAATATATTTTATTCTAGTATTTCTATGTCATCTCTATCTATTACAATGTCTTAACATGCAGGCATTGATGACCCTGTATTAAAACCTTCTGCCACTTGCAAGCCAGAAACTGAAGCAGTTTACTGAGCCGTCTATCATTCCAAGAGGCTGCTATGTATTTCTAGATAGAGATAAGTTGAATGAAGACACTGTTACTCTCAACTGTACAAGTTTATGTTGATATCAACTTGTTGGCTGATCTTGTAGAAGTACTTAGTTCTGAAGTTACCACTTCATAAGGCTCCATTACAAAAGGGTTCCAGGAATTAGGTGTAGTCAGCCAGCCAGCCTAATTACCAAGCAAGATGAAAGAATAAATACCATGATACATTTAAATTCTCAAATGCCATTGCTTTACAGCTCTTTCCTCTTAGGAAAAAGTAATTAGAATATGAACATTTTAAAGATTCTTTATGTTTAAATGTAGGGAGAATTTACAGAAACAAATGTAGGCCAGGAATGGGAAATACTCAGAAGGGATTTTGTTTTCCCTTTTTCAGCTAGACTGAGTTGTAGTCATAAGCAAAAACCACTAAGCAAGAAACCTGATGTCTGTGCATGAAAACTGGTGAGGGCTCCAGGATAGAAACTTATAGTGAGAAAATCAGAAAGGTCACATAGCACTTCTCATGAACCAAAGTGAAGGAAACAGAAAAAAAATCCATCCTCTGTGCAAATGAAAAAAAAACTTTAAAAATATCTATTCTAATATTATTATTAATAATTTATTTATTTTTATTACCTTAGTGCCTAGGACCCTTAGACATGGACCAGGACCCTGCTAGGTGCTATATAAATAGAGCAAAAAGACTCTGCCCCAAAGTATTTATAATCCAAGTCAGGAAGTCCACTACCTCGGTACCTGCCTCCAGGAAGGTATTTTGGACCCATGACTATAGATCAGCGGCTCTCAAACTTTGTTGCACCGTGACCCCCTTCTGACAACAAAAATTACTACACAGCCCCTGAAGGGGGGGACTGAAGCCTGAGTCTGCCCAAACCCTGCCACCCTGGGCAGGAGGGCCAAAGGCCAAGTCCCAACGCCCCAGGCTGGGAGGCCCAAAGCCCCAGGCCCCAGCAAGTCTAACGCCAGCACTAGTGACCCCATTAAAATGGGGTCATGACCCACTTTGGGGTTCCAACACACAGTTTGAGAACCGCTGCTATAGATGATTCACTGAGCTGCTTCTGACATTGTGGTGATGCATCTGTTGGGATTCAAGCAGTGACACTTCCTGCTAGGTGTACCCAGTCGAGGTGTGTTTTAGAGCTACAAGGAATATTTTTGAGTAACTGCAATAAAGAAAACTATACACCTCTCTAGAGCCACGCTCCGTCCCAATGCCCTGCCCTTGCTCCCCCTCTCCTCAGAAGCTGGCGAGGGCTCAGCTCGGGCTGGTGGACTGGACCTCAGGGCTGCTACATGCTGCTTGACCTCTCCCTCCTTGGCCCTTACCCAGCTTCTGTGACTTTGCTCTCTCTTGCCCCACACTTCCTCTTCCTGTCTGGCCCCTGTTCCTGGGTGTTTCTTTGTTTAAACCCTGCCTGGTCACCTGGCCTCTTTTGTTCTACTCCTTGCAAGTTTCCACTGCTCCTACCTTCTGCCCTCCCTTCAGAGAAGTCAGCTACACTAGTTTTCTGGTGATGCAGCCGTTCCATTGTCCCAAATGTTTGCACCTAAAGGCAGGTCTACACTACGGCAGGGATCGACGCTCTGAGATCGATCTACTGGCGGTCGATTTAGCGTGTCTAGTGAAGACCCACAAAACGGGTATCTCTTCTGACAAGAAGAGTAAGGTAAGTGAACGGGACATTTTCTCCTGTCGACCCCCCATGGTGTAGACCCCGTGGTAACTCGACCTAAGATACGTTGACTCCAGCTACATTATTCACATAGCTGGAGTTGCGTAGTGTAGGTCGACTTACCACGGTAGTGTAGACATAGCCTAAGTAGAGTCATTAAGTCCCAAGCACCTTCTTATTGTATCTGTCTGGGGCATACCTGCAACAGGTCTGTCACAAATGGTAGACCCACATACACATAGGCAGAGATGATACAGCAGTTTTTCATAATACAACTTCACAATATCAATCAGAATTCATAAATTGTACAGACATAGCCCAGTTCATCAAAACACCATAACAGGGGATGTGAAGGGGGTGTGTGTTGTAGCAAACGCACAGAAAAACAAAACTAAAGGGTAAAGAGACCCGGGGAGAATAAAGCCGTCAGTCCTGTGGGCAATGTGGGGAGATTTGGCGATAATAAATGAAAAGCCCTCCACCCACGGAAAGGAAATAAACAACACATACAAAATGTGGGATTTAACCAATAGCCACACCCGTTACAATGAACTTTGTTTTCATTATCATGTCTCATAATACTGTTTTAATCCTCCTGCCTCCCATAACCAACCATAGGGTGACCAGATGTCCCGTTTTTATAGGGACAGTCCCGTTTTGGGGGACTTTTTCTTATATAGGCGCCTATTATCCCCCACCCCCTGTCCAATTTTTTCATAGTTGCTATCTGGTCACCCTAACCAACCATAACAGTGGTGTCCGTGCAGCTGTGAGATCAAGCCTGGAACATTGCGATGGGACGTATCTCAAGAGAATCCCTATGAAAACATTCAGAAGAAATTTTTGAGAAGCAGTGATTTTTGGTGACTTGAACAAACTGGTTTGTTTGAAAACCAAAGGTGGTAGGACTCTAGAACATTTCAATTCCTCATACCTGACCAGAAATCCCATTGTCTGCCTTCCTTTTGACTAGAATCTGGCAGCAAAAAAAAACTGTGGATGAAAATCTGCAGGTGACTTTTGACTGTGCACAGGCAGGACACTATCTGATTGCCTGTGATCACGTCTTGTTGGTCCCATCAAGAATAAAAGTCTGCTACCAAGTAGCTGCTCAGGTAGTAGGTGTTTGAGCTGGAAGTCCTTGATTTGGTCCCCAATGGCTTCCTGACGTTTGCATTCTTAACACTGAAGAGTCAGATTCTAATGGTTTGCATGGTTGGTATGTGAAACGATTCTTCACTGGAGTAGAGGATTAAGGGGAAACCTGTGCTGTCTCCCAGTGAGGACATTGATAAAGTGGAGACATGTTAATTCCCAGGGCACTGAAGTCATTGCCATGAGCCAGCTGATGCCACCCAACACTGTTATTCAGATGTGAACAACTGCAATTATTCATCTTATTTGGGAAAAAACAAACCCTATCTCTAGCTGACCTCTGTGTCTCTTTTGGATTTCCTTCATTGTGCATGACTTTACAATGTGACCCTGATTTGCCACCACTATCCAGACAGACAAATGCAACTATCTAGGGGTGCTTGAACCAGCAAACTCACTGCTAAGAGACATAGATCTTTTTTTTTTTTTTGCCCTGGGACTAAGCATATTGCTGCTGCAATCCGTTCATCCCTGAAGATCAGAGGCCAGGATTTTTAACCAAAATGAAATCTCCTGAATGAGAGTGGAGAATATTAACTACTTAGGCAGGAAGCCACTAAAGCTGTTAGTAAAATAAATATTATTTACTTTCCAGTGTGTTGAGTAAAAGTTTTCAAACTTCAGCTGAGATCTGCCACCCTGATGCAAAATCCAAGTACAGAAATGCTGGTGTACAAGACAGGGAAACTGAACATTTGAAACTGAAGACAGTTATGTTGTCTACAGAGGTGCAGAAACACCATTTTAAAAAAATAAATGATCAGCCGTTATCACGGTGCATGCAAGTGGAAAACCCAAAATGCTTGATCTGGGAACTGAAAACCACAGATGACGAACCTGCTGATTTTCTGATGTTTCATCATCTCAGTTAAGGTATCAAAGGGAAATACTCCAGATGTAATGTACAGCTGTAGTCATGTCACACATAAGAAGAACAAAAAGAACAAGTGGCAGAATACAACATTGACATGTAAAGAAGGATAATAGGACAATAACAACATCACCCTGTATCTTGGGCCAAATTCATCAGCATGTAATGGCTCATTGACACCAGCTCTGCTAGCATAAAAGATCTGAAAAAGCACCATAACAGACCCACAGGGAAATTCTCAGGATGTAGAAGAGCCCCTAATAGGTGTAGGTGGCATAGCCAGCTCAGCACCAGTACCTGCAGGAGCCTACAACACAGGTGGTGTGTTGCAGGTGGGAAGAGGCAGGGCTGATGCATTCTTATGCCCTTAGTTTTTGCAACAGCACATAGGGACCATCACACCCAGGGCACTAGCTGGCCAACCTTCAGGTTTTTGTAACATGAACTAACGGCTGATGAACCCCAGCATAGGGGAGAGGCAAAGGCAACAGAGGTGCAGGGCTTGTCTATCTGTCTATGATATTGATAAAGTATCCATCACCATAGGCTGGTACTTAGGCACCAGAAATAATAGTATGGTAATCAGTGAACCGCTCTTTCTAGTCCTCAATTCAACACCTACTATTTATAGTTTGATTTTTGTCTAGCTCACTCCTGTCAACTTTTTTCCTCTCATAGATTCATAGATACTAAGGTCAGAAGGGACCATTCTGATCATCTAGTCTGACCTCCTGCACAGCGCAGGCCACAGAATCTCACCCACACACTCCTACAAAAAACCTCACCTATGTCTGAGCTATTGCAGTCCTCAAATCGTGGTTCAAAGACTTCAAGGAGCAGACAAGCCTCCCTCAAGTGACCCGTGCCCCATGCTACAGAGGAAGGCGAAAAACCTCCAGGGCCTCTCCAATCTGCCCTGGAGGAAAATTCCTTCCCGACCCCAAATATGGCGATCAGCTAAACCCTAAGCATATGGGCAAGATTCACCAGCCACATACTACAGAAAATTCTTTCCTGGGTAACTCAGATCCCATCCATCTAATATCCCATCTCAGGGGATTAATCCTATTTACCCTGAATATTTAAAGATCAGTTACTTACCAAAAATCACATTATCCCATCATACCATCTCCTCCATAAACTTATCGAGTAGAATCTTAAAACCAGATAGATCTTTTGCCCCCACTGCTTCCCTTGGAAGGCTATTCCAAAACTTCACTCCTCTGATGGTTAAAAACCTTCGTCTGATTTCAAGTCTAAACTTCCTGGTGGCCAGTTTATACCCATTTGTTCTTGTGTCCACATTGGTGCTGAGCTGAAATAATTCCTCTCCCTCTCCTGTATTTAGCCCTCTGATATATTCATAGAGAGCAATCATATCTCCCCTCAACCTTCTTTTAGTTAGGCTAAACAAGCCAAGCTCCTTAAGTCTCCTTTCATAAGACAAGTTTTCCATTCCTCGGATCATCCTAGTAGCCCTTCTCTGTACCTGCTCCAGTTTGAATTCATCCTTTTTAAACATGGGAGACCAGAACTGCACACAGTATTCTAGGTGAGGTCTCACCAGTGCCTTGTATAATGGTACTAAAACCTCCTTATCCCTACTGGAAATGCCTCTCCTGATGCATCCCAAAACCGCATTAGCTTTTTTCACAGCCATATCACATTGGCAGCTCATAGTCATCCTATGATCAACCAATACTCCAAGGTCCTTCTCCTCTTTTGTTACTTCTAATTGATGCGTCCCCAGCTTATAACTAAAATTCTTGTTATTAATCCCTAAATCCATAACCTTACACTTCTCACTATTAAATTTCATCCTATTACTATTACTCCAGTTTACAAGATCATCCAGATCCTCCTGTATAATATCCCAATCCTTCTCCGAATTGGCAATACCTCCCAGCTTTGTATCCTCTGCAAACTTCATTAGCGCACTCCCACTTTTTGTGCCAAGGTCAGTAATAAAAAGATTAAATAAGATTGGTCCCAAAACCGATCCCTGAGGAACTCCACTGGTAACCTCCCTCCAACCTGACAGTTCGCCTTTCAGTAGGACCCGTTGCAGTCTCCCCTTTAACCAATTCCTTATCCACCTTTTGATGTTCATATTGATCCCCATCTTCTCCAATTTAACTAATAATTCCCCATGTGGCACGGTATCAAATGCCTTACTGAAATCTAGGTAAATTAGATCCACTGCATTTCCTTTATCTAAAATATCTGTTACTTTTTCAAAAAAGGAGATTAGGTTGGTTTGGCACGATCTACCTTTTGTAAAACCATGTTGTATTTTGTCCCATTTACCATTGACTTCAATGTCCTTAACTAATTTCTCCTTCAAAATTTTTTCCAGGACCTTGCATACTACAGATGTCAAACTAACTGGCCTGTAGTTACCCAGATCACGTTTTTTTCCTTTCTTAAAAATAGGAACTATATTAGCAATTCTCCAATCATTCGGTACTACTCCTGAGTTTACAGATTCATTAAAAATTCTTGCTAATGGGCTTGCAATTTCAGGTGCCAATTCTTTTAATATTCTTGGATGAAGATTATTTGGACCCCCCGATTTAGTCCCATTAAGCTGTTTCAGTTTCACTTCTACCTCAGATATGGTAATATCTACCTCCATATCCTCATTCCCATTTGTCATGCTACCATTATCCCTAAGATCCTCTTTAGCCTTATTAAAGACTGAGGCAAAGTATTTGTTTAGATATTGGGCCATGCCTAGATTATCTTTAACCTCCACTCCATCCTCTGTGTTTAGCAGCCCCACTTCTTCTTTCTTAGTTTTCTTCTTATTTATATGGCTATAGAACCTTTTACTATTGATTTTAATTCCCTTTGCAAGGTCCAACTCTACTCAACTTTTAGACTGTCTCACTTTATCCCTACATGTTCTGACCTCAATTAGGTAGCTTTTCTTGCTGATCCCTCCCATCTTCCACTCCCTGTATGCTTTCTGCTTCTTCTTAATCACCTCTCTAAGATGCTTGCTCATCCAGCTTGGTCTACAACTCCTGCCTATGAATTTTTTCCCCCTTTCTTGGGATACAGGCTTCCGATAGCTTCTGCAACTTTGATTTAAAGTAATCCCAGGCCTCCTCTACCTTTAGATCCATAAGTTCTTCAGTCTCCTTCTTCTGCCTCTCCTCCTTTCAGTTTCTGATAGTAAGGCTTGAATGCAAATGATGGTGTTGCAAGGTGCTTAGAAAATGGCCAGGATTGAGTTCATCATGCTGATGTCCTCTGGCAAGGTTCCACACAGTCCCTCAACACCCTGCCTCCAATGAAAAGAGAGGAAGATAAAGGGGATGGGGTGAGTTTAGGAAGGAATTAAGAAGGTAAAGGGATACGAATTATTATAATAGGTTGTAGATATGGAGAAGTTACTTACCATGTACATTAACTTGAGTTCTTCTTGATGTGTTGTCCCAATGGGTGTTCTACTCTAGATGTATATGCACTTCAATCAGAGAATTTTTTGCCAGCAGTATCCATTTGGTGCATGCATACACCCTAGCTATCCTCGTGCCCAATGCCAAGGGTATACAGGGCAGTGAAGGACCAACCACCAGCTCCTTCTCCACTGTGGAACCCAACCTAAGCTAGGGACTCCCAAATAGAGGGGAAGAAGGGTGGTCGTGGAGCAATCACGGGGACAATATGTCTTGAAGAACTAAAGTTACTATACAAGGTACATAACCTCTCTTTCTTCAAGTGATTGGTCCTGTGCATGCTCCACTTCAGGTGCCTCCCAAGCAGTGGTTCAGCTATGGAAGTGAGTATTTTGGAGTTGGCATGACCTGCCCCTTCCTGGGCATACACCTTGCTCAACACCAGTGTCTCTGGGTTTGCCACTACAGCACTTCTTCCCCTCTCAGCTTCCCCTCAAGACATTTACCTGTAAATATTGAGCAGTCTTGGCTGCCTTTCCTAACACGATTTTGAGGGCCCTGCCAATTGACTATGACTCCAACTTCTGGGTTTGAAAAACCACCAAACTTTCATTTAACTAGATTAAACATAACAATTGCGTTCAGTAACCCTTCCACTTCTTATTCCACTAGGGAAAGCCTAATCTGATAAGAGTCTGGCCGTGCTTCCCTCCCCAACCCCCTCTGTGATCCTGCTTCCTCTGTCTTCGAGAGAGTACCTCAGAGTAGAGATAGGAATACCCTTCATTCTCGGTGCAAATAATATAAAAAGTCTTCGTGAGGCTCTGAAGGGCTTCATTCTTGGAGGTAAAAGCCAATGCCCTCTAAATGTCTAATGGATGTAACATTAAAAACATAAGAATGGCCATACTGGGTCAGACCAATGGTCCATCTAGACCAGTATCCTGTCTTCTGACAGTGACCAGTGCCAGATGTTTCAGAGGGAATGAACAGAACAGGGCAACTGTCAAGTGATCCATCCTCTGTCATCCAGTCCCAGAGGTTTAAGGACACTCTAGAGCATGGGGTTGTGTTCTTCACCATCTTGGTGAATAGCCATTGATGGACCTATCATCCATGAACTTATCTAATTCTTTTTTTTAACATTTACATTTGTCCTTCACAATATCCCCTGGCAATGAGTTCTACAGGTTGACTGTGTATTGATACCTGTCAGGGATGGTCTAGATAATACTTAGTCCTGTCATGAGTGCAGGAGACTGAACTAGATGACCTCTTGAGGTCCTTTCCAGTCCTACAATTATACGATTCTGTGACCTACATCCTTATGTTTGTTTTAAACCTGCTGCCTATTAATTTCATCAGGTGACCCATAGTTCTTGTGTTATGTGAAGTAGGAAATAACACGTCCCTAGTCACTTTCTCCACCCTTTCATGACTTTATAGACCTCAGTCATATCTTCCCTTAGTTGTCTCTTCTGTAAACTGAACAGTCCCAATCTTTTTAATCTCTCCTCATATGGAAGCTGTTCCATCCCCCTCACCATTTTTGTTGCCCTTCTCTGTATCTTTTCCAATTCTAATATATCTATATATAAATTAGCATGATATGTACACAAACCCTCCTGATTTGCACAAGGCATTAGAGAACACTGGTAATTGCATATTAGATACTATTTTAGGTGTAAATTGAGCATGAGTACAAAGAAACCCTTTGTCAGGGTGTAGGAGGGTCTGTCATAAGGGGCCCTAACTCTCCCACCCTCTAACTGACATTATGGTGACAAGGAATGATGTTTACATGGATAAATGTTACAAAGGACCAGAGCTGTAACTAGGCATTGTATTACCGGGAGCGAGCAAGCATATTTGCGCCCCCTCTTGGGTTTTTTTAGATGAAATGAGATAGGATATTATAGAGTAATGACAATGAGTTTATTTTTGCAAACAGGTACAGTACATAAAAAATAAAAGCTACTGTATGATTCTTTTAGGTGCCACATTAATTCTTACACAATCCTTTAACATCCCTATAGTATCCTCCTGTATCATTTTTAAGTAAACTCGTTGATTGGTACAGAAAAAAACATGGACTGAAAATAATCGTAACAAACATGGATACTGCTATGACTTAATAGCACAAAGTATTCAGAAAGACATAACATTTCATTTTTGTTTATACATTTAACTAAAAGAAAATGTGTTAATAATGAGTCAATCTTCCCAGCAATGGTTTAGGGACACATACAATGATAGAAACTCTGTATGAGTAACATGCAAACAAATAGGGTGAACATACTCGGTAGATTATAAGCTTTGTAATGATACCTTACAAGAGACCTTTTGCAAAAAGCATATTCCAATTACATCATATTCACATTTATAAGCATATTTTCATAAAGCATATGGAGTGCAACGTCTCACAGGGATCTTAACCTTTCCAGTTTTCCTGCAGTAATCCATTTGTTCTTGTATTCATCTTCCAGTTCACACTCTACTGCAAGATATTTGATTGTGGGATTGGTGGAATCTGCAATTTTTTTGCAGATGAAAGACTTGAATAGGGGGGAGCCAATTTAATCAATCCTAGACCACACCATCTCTGTCCTGGAAATACAGAGTTTATTGCACATTTTAATAGTAAGGTGAAGCCATACTCTAATTGCTTCTCTGATTACATTATCTATGGCTATAAACATTCATTTGGGAGAGTTTGTGAGACCAGCTAAATAGATTAATCTCGGAGTGATGCATATTATGAGGTTTTGGACCTTCTGGGTTGATTTGAGAGGTGTTTTGTTTATACTTTAAATTTATTATCATCTTTTGTCAGATTTTGTAAGACCTACCAAGTGGTTCACCTTTTCTCCTAGATATTTCTGGGTCTCTCCAGATAGTATCCTGCCTACTTTATCCTTCACAATATTCCATGGCGCATGATTGTTGATCATGTCTGAGTTGTGAGCAGGTGTCGGGAGGAATCCATGGTATTTCCATGATCAAACTCTGAGGCCAGAGAGGTCATAGAAGGCTTCCTGAATCTGGATGTTCTTAGTCATGCCTTCCCAAGATTTACTTAGAAGCACAAAACTGTCTGCAGAAGCTAATGATTTTTCCAAAGTCCATTTTCTTTAATGCAGCAAGTAATGGATCCAGGGCCCAGTTAAGCAATGGGAGGATATTTGACATTAATGCAGGCTGTTGTTTCCTGACCTCCATCTGTGTGGTTATATTCACGTAGGAGTCCTTTATGATGTGCATCATATGGTGGTCTAGAGTTCTGTCGCAAAGTGCCTCAGGGGTATATCCAGAGCACACAGAGCCATACACCCTCGCTGTTCATGAAGACAGCTGTAGTCTTGGCGTTCTTGATTAGTAGCTGCAAGAGCTTTAAGTTCTCTTAGCAGCCTTGTGACTTCTATGGTCAGTGTACAGGAGTACAGTCTCAGCCATGGTGACAGGAGGCCAGTTTCCCAGGCCTTTTAGGTCTTATGGGTTCATCATCTTGGATGAACTCCACATACCAGCACCCTTATGATGGGACTGTAGTTGCCCCACACTACTCTGGGGAGCGCTGCAGGTAAAGAACAGAGCTTCCCAAAAGCAGTCCCATATGCTCCTACTGGCTCCACAGATTAGTCAACCTCATGGTCAATAGCGTCAAGGGCTGCTGATAGAGCTAATAGTATCAGCCTGTAATTAATAAAAAGAAAAGGAGTACTTGTGGCACTTTAGAGACTAACAAATTTATTTGAGCATAAGCTTTCGTGAGCTACAGCTCACTTCATCGGATGCATCTGATGAAGTGAGCTGTAGCTCACGAAAGCTTATGCTCAAATAAATTTGTTAGTCTCTAAGGTGCCACAAGTACTCCTTTTCTTTTTGCAAATACAGACTAACATGGCTGCTACTCTGAAACCTGTAATTAATGGCGACGTAGTCCTTTGAACATGCACATTGATAGGGAGGTCCTAATTAGTATTTGCAAGGCCGTGTACTCACCATCCATAGTGTCCCCTTGTGTCAGGGTGCAATGCTGCAAGGGCCCCCTCTGCTGGCACTTCTCTTGGGGCTCTCACTGTCAACGCCAAGCCCACCTTCACAGCTTGCCCCCACAGAGGCCTATTCTACTTCTCATGGGCTCTCCCGAACCAGCAGCAGCTGCTGGGCCTCGTGGGCCAATTAGGCCCTAATTCTTCTGAAGGGCCATTGTCCCCATGCAAGTATTATTATCGGTTCATTGTTACTCAAGGAACAAATGGATACAAACTTATCTTTCAGTACATTTTTCTCTTTAAAAGAACGAGCAGCGCAGCGATACTTGTTTTTGCTGCAGGAAGCTCTCTCTCTGTAAGGGGGAGTGAAGAAAGTCCCTTTTTAAAATAACAAGAAATTCATTAGCACTTCTTGTTCTTTTTTTGAAGTCACCCTTATAGATATTTTGATAACACATCCTTTTACACACACGTGGTCTAGTCTGCTGATGTGGTAGATGGAGGTAATGCTGTTCAGAGTGCCAGGCCTGTTACCTATAGGAGGCTACTTTTCTTTCTGAGATCCTCCTAGTTTTTTCAGGAATAGAACATTTCCTTTGTTTTTGCCATTCCATCTCTTCTTCCCATCTTGTTTAAGTCTGTTTACCTAAAAACATGACTAGTCATTAACAACCATTACTGTAGAGCTAAAATCCAGCAACAAATTGATCATTTCTTTCCCCCAAAAAAGATCTTTCTATATCCGCAAGAAACACTACCCAGCTAAAATCAGCAATGGGGTTTTAACAAATATCTTCCATCTGTAAACTAAATTCTGAGACTGTTGCAGACAAATAACCATTTAACACTCAGATTTCCACACCCTATGGTTCTGCTTTGATTTGTAGCTGTCCCAAGGTACTGTGCAGGGCTGAGGCCTCCTCTGTTGTGAAGGCTGTGGACTTCATTCCGGGCACTGACATTTCAGAAAAGTTATCGCACCAGCACCACTTTCCCCCCAAGGCCTGGGCAATAGTTATTTTCACATGACATGCTGATGCTGGAGTGACAATGCAATTTCAGATTTTTGTTTTCTGAGGGCGGTTTTTTTTTATCACTAAAATTGGTCCTTAAACTCATTTTGCATTATTAACTGACACTTCCCATTCATCCAATGGAGAAGTAAACTTGGTGATATGGGGGAGAAGTAAACTTGGGGCCAGATTCTCTGCTATATTTAGTCCCTGCTGAGCACAATGATGGTGGGAAGGGCACAGGGGATCAGTCAGGGCTTCCTGATTCTCAGCCCTAGCCTCACCCCACATCAGGTGGCAACATTCCCTCATGGAGAGACTATCTGCCAACGATAGCTGGATCATAGTGCACTTGTCACCTCTTCCCCGCAACACTCACTCACTGTATTCCAGGGACTGATGGGAGAGAGGTTTAGGAGCCAGCTATGCCAACTCTAGACTCACCAGAGACTCCCCACACCAATGGTAACCCCAGCATGGGACTCACAGGCTCTCCCCTCCCTCCATACCGCCTGAATGGTGCAAGGGGAGCAGAGTAGGTCAGAGAATCTGGCCCTATCTCTTCACAAAAGGAAAAACACACCTTTCCCTCGTTATTGCCCCTGTGAATCTCTTTCAGTCCAGGGACTGCCCATTTCTATCTCCACAGGTGTCAGGGGGTCCCACTGCTCTACTGGTTCAGTAATGCACTTGAAAACTCCAGTGTTGTATCTTCACTTTAGGAAGCACTAGGATCAGCACCCTTTAAGCACACAGGGTATGTCTGTTTTACAATGGGAGTCACATTGGTTCTCTTTTAAGCAGTCCATTTTTGCTAAGAATCATTCCAACAGCCTCTGTGCATTTTATGAGGCCCACTTCAGTATCTGTAGTGCAGGTGAGTTGGCTAGTGACAGTGGCCTCATTAATCAAAACCAGTATCAAATGCACATTACTTGCCTTTGTAGCTAGTATGGGCTTTGAATTGCCCCTTGCTACTTACCTCACCCTGGGCTATTAAGCACTACCCTTGCCCCCAATTTGGAACAAGAGCTCAGTTCCTTAAGAGGTTTCAGAGTAGTAGCCTTGTTAGTCTGTATTTGCAAAAAGAAAAGGAGTACTTGTGGCACCTTAGAGACTAACAAATTTATTGGAGCATAAGCTTTCGTGAGCTACAGCTCACTTCATCGGATGCATTCCTCACGAAAGCTTATGCTCCAATAAATTTGTTAGTTCCTTAAGAGCGTCTTTACAAATCACAGTCATCTCTGCCCTTGGATCCATTTTAAGTGTAACAATAGAATTGCAAACACAGTAGTTAAAGCCTGTTCCTGAATCCTGTCTTGGTATACAGGCCTCAGGGAATAGGCATCACACGCCCTTACTTGCACAATCCCTCCGATCCCTTACTGTGACCAACCTTCCCCCAAGGCCTTTTTTCTTACATTTGCTGTATATACTTTCCCCAGCTGCACAGACTGCATCTGTCGTGTGGTTTCCATTGCTGCACTTCTCATACTTCCACCCAGGCAACAAAACACTCACCCTTTTTCCAGGGTGATTTTTCTTTACTGCATCTTGCACCATCCTTCCTATTGCGGTCACTCTTTCTCACGGGGGTTCTCCTCCCTTTTGAAGGCGAAAGCTCCCCTTCTGGCCCTTTCTCAGACTGCCTGTGAGTTGGGAGTGAGACGCCTCAATGTGGCGGTGTTCACTGAAAACAGTACAACAGGCTTAGTTCCCTTCAGCTTGAGCCCTGATTCCAGTGTCAACTGGGGGAGCGAGAATTCACTGGTGCAGGGTACTGACTTAAGAGAAAGGGAAGACTGTGGCTTTGGGAGGATCCGCTTCCCAAGGAGGGAACTTTCAGTGCTACCTCTGGCCACAGAATCCTGGGGATCCATCCCACAGATTTCTAGTCCTTTATTTCTATACATTCCCCTGTTCATATGGTGGCAGGAGGGCTGGTTCAAGTTGTTACACAGGCCAGAGTGCCAATAGATGGCTACAGGAGTCTTGGTGGGTGCTGGGATGGAGGCTCAGTTTCTGTGAGTGCCAGCATGCACTAGGATTGGGGTTCTCCCTACAGGCAGCTTGTTCAGAACAGTTTTACATTGAGAGGGAGGCATGGTGGAGCCATTTATTTTATGCTGATGGATGCCATTGACCCAAATGAAAATGTCTGTCATTTGTCTCTTCTGTAATCAGTTTGTCTGACTGGGTCACAGGTTACATATCCAACCCGAGTCTCTTGGCCATAAAGTTGAGCAATAGGCTGCAGCCCTGGACTGCCCTCTCACACTTGAATGCCAGGCAGGGGTCCATTTACAGATGGTAATATTCAGCAGGCTCCTGTCTAACTAAGCCTCAAGAACTGGCTTCTGTTCCCCATCTGAAGAAAGAGGCCTATGTTGGAGCTTACAGAAATGACACTCAAACCAATAGCAGCTTGTGATGAAATGGACACATGCCAGCCAGAGGCCCATAAATCCGGAGTATTCAAAGGCCCACGCTGGCTCCAGGATAGCCCCGTGTGATGAGGTTTTTGCTGTTACCTAAGCCTGGGCGTTTCCATTTATTGATGGAGGACTTGCAGGAACTGCTCTTTGCTCTAAGCAGTGACGCTGCTGAATGCAGATTTGGGCTCATGCAGTAGTTAACAAGAGACCAGCTCAAGTATGTGTGACTATGCCACCCTCTAGTGGCAGCTCTACTCTATATCATCCCTAAGCATTTTTACAACGAAGGGGAATAGCTTTTGGTTCAACCTACAGAAATCTGTGTTTGCAGAAGAAATGGGTGCTTATTTTACAACAACCTTGGTTCTCTGAGATGTGTTGTCCATATTTATTCCATGCTTGGAGCATGCACTTGAGATTGGAATCTTTTGTCCAGCAGTGTTGGCAGGGGCTGCACTTGCACCGAATGCCCTCATGCCCTGTGTTGTCAGGTGTTGGCTGTGTGCGTATTCTCTTGATGTGCTGCACCATCTCTGGCCAGGTATCCAGTACAGCAGATTCTGCTTGAACTGCCCAAGAAGACCACAGACTCAGTTCAGTAGCGAAGGTGCTCGGACACGTTTATCGTCAATGAAGCATGGTCCTAGTGCCGCAGCTCAATGGTTACTGGTACACTAACATGTATGCTCATTACAGTGGACCAGGTCAGTGAACAGCGGTACTTTCTGTTCCCTCCTTGGACAGACAAAGACACCCCCTCTGTGACCCCTCTTTTATACACTGATACAAACAAGTTACATATTGCCCCTCTGATCTGATTAGTTACCACCCTTTACCTTGTACTGGTGATTCATTCAAAACATCTCTATCCATCACACTGTCATCCTGACCTTATCTTTAAGAGAGCTCAGTGTGTCCTTGTATCATCTTCGGCGAGAGTGTTTACACCATAACTTCGTATTGGGGTCTTCTAGTACTACCCTTCTGGAACGTGCTTACGTGAATACTTAGTGCTTAGGAGTGTTTGTGTTTTTGCAGTGCCAGCCCTATTCTTGCCAAGTTCCTGTATCAGATAGTGAACCTACAAACAGGCACCTGCTTTGAAACAGGGCCTGACTTTTGCTTATAGCTTGACTCTTGCTAACTTTGCTTTATATCAGCAGGGCCTCACTTTACATCAGAACACCTTCACTAGTGAAAACTTCACTGGGGCCTTAGGCCTTACACCAGACCCCAGGTGTTGTAATCCTCATTCTGCTCAGGGCTCTGGGGATCAGCCCCATTTAAAGCTCCCTGGGAAAGCCCCAAGAGGGGCCCCGTCTCAGTCCCTTCCCACCCAGGCTCCACCTCTTCATGGCTGGTCGCCAGCCCTTCCCCAGATGGAAGAGAAATGGGAATAGATGGGACTCACTCCCTGTGCCAGAGGTCAAGAGGCTCCAGCGAGGGATTGGTGCCCATTGTACTAGGTGCTGTACACAATAAAAAGTAGGTCCAGGCCTCCTAGCAAACCCAAACTGATTAATCCTGTTCCTGTCGAGGCCACTCAGGTATAAAGCGCAGCACCCTTATTGTGCCTTACATCAAGGCAGCACCAAGTTCTCTTTCCTTCCGGGGCTGTGGTGGAAATGAAATGAACTTACGGCACTTTTTGTAAGAGTAACCATTTGCACCTATAGCCTGGGCCAATCCCGCTTTCCTCCCACTGTGCTCTCTGCCCAGTTCCAACCTTGCAGCTCAGAGGTGGTTCCATTTCAGAGGTACTTCATGTACATAGCTTGTAAAGGAGTTTGGGACCTCTCCAGAGGAGTGGTGCTCTGTGCATATTTTGGGGGAGCTAGAGGGCTTTACACTTACACTGGGGTCTTTTTCTCCCTCCTTCAGGCATGCTGCTTTCTGGCAGTGAGGCACAGTTGCCAACTTTCACGTGGTAAATAAACACCCCGACTTTCACCCCAACACTGTACGTGACTAGATCCCCCTGCAATGCAGTCTGGGACTGTGGTGGGCCCAGTGTGCACCCCGACTCTCTCCCCCACCTTGCCCGTTTGCTCCCCTCCCCCTTGTCCCTGCTTGCCAGGAGCTGATAAAAAAAAAAGAAGCAACAAGCTACAAGCCAAAAATTAGCCAACAAGCAACTCACAGGCCAACTAAGCCAAAAACAAGCCCAATTTCTGCATTTTTTTCCACAGGTTTGGCATGTCTGAATGAGAGCAGAAAGGCAATGCAGCTGATCTTTCCCCAGCTGTTCTTTACCTACTGATGCAAATCCATTATGTCACTGGACTGGGCCTGCCAGAAAACTTCAAGGAGTGATTGTATTCCGGAAGCTGAGCCAACCTTCAGTCCTGTGAGGTGATTACTGAAGAGACAAGATGTTAGATGACCAATCATGTTCTATTTCTGCTAAGCATGTGACTCATACAGGGTTTCTATCATTGTATGTGTCCCTATACCATTGCTGGGCAGTGCCCAGTCATGGAACGCTTCTGCTGCAGTATAAAGCATGTAACAACTGCCTTTTTTGTTTCGTTGCCTCACGGACTCCTCACCCACTCTCAAATAAAACTATTATAGCGTGTTGACATAATGCACAGCCTCTCCAAGGGGAGTTTCCAAAATCAATGGAGTTGGGTGCTTAACTCCCTGAGGTGTTTTTGAATATCTCACCATATTTAACTTGTGTCATATCACACATAGGAAATCTAAATGAAATATCCCAGTCCCCATGGGAAGAAACACATCTGTGCAATGCCTGGTGGTGGGGAGGCTGGGAAGGATGCACATCGTATAATTGTCATGGTGATTCTGTAGGGGGCCACAAAGATACTGTGAGTGACTCTGTTGTCAGTAAGCAGTGCAGGTGGGAACCGGCTCTGAAGACTCTACCCAAAAACACTGGAAGGCTGGACAGAGACAACTGCTGCAAACTGCCCTCTGATTCCAAGAGCCTCCCTCACAGGCCTTCTCTGGCCATAAACTATTGGGGCCAGCAGGTGGGAATCAGCAGAATTCCATTGACTCCAGTGGGGGGTTGCTGATTTACACAGCTGAGCATCTGCACCTTAGGGTTTGCCTGGCACTTCGGGCAATATGATTTCAGTTGGATTTTTTTTCTTCAGACTATGCCCTAGTGTTTTGGCATCAGTTTATTTTTCCCTTGATATTCAGGGTGTCCATGTTGAGGTTTCAGAGCCTTCCTGAAATGCCCTGTATTCCTGAAGTATTGAAACATCCATGGGGATTTGCAACGGAAAATTACCACAGTTGTATTCTCTGTATAGGTAAGGAGTCACTGTGGGAAATGGCTCTCCTGGCTATCGCAGCATTGCAGTCACTTTGGATTTATTATAAAGCAGCTCTAGCTCTGGCAGTTCTCAGGTCAGTGGTGGGGGCAGTTGCAGATCATTACAGCTAGTTTCTTAAATGCTGTTGTTTCTGCCGACACAGCAGTCTAGTTTTACATGACCCGTAGGACTGGATCTTCCACCACTTCCCTTGAGAGTCTATTTCAGTCTAATAGATCTCCCTGTTAGGAAGTTTTCCTTGCAGCACTGAGGATTTTTAATCAGCTATTCCTTTTGTGCTGAGGCTAAACCCCATGTCCATGAGATCAGCCACTCTCCATGGATTTTATACAACAGACTGGAAAGTTGTGCAGGTCATGAATACTCTGCAAAAAGTTCTGTCATATGCTTATGCAAACAAGGAAGTTATGATATGAAAAGCTCAGGTATGAAACTGCAGAAAAACCTGAGTTTAGAAGTGTGAACAACATGGATGATGTCATGGTGGGAGTCTGCTATAGACCACCCGACCAGGGGGATGAGGTGAATGTGGCTTTCTTCCGGCAAATAATGGAGGTTACTAGATTGAAGTCTCCCATGAGAACCAGGGCCTGCAATCACCCTGATATCTGCTTGGAGAGCAATACAGCAGTGCACAGAAAATCCAAGAAGTTTTTGGAAAGCGTAGAGGACAATTTCCTGGTGCAAAGTGCTGGAGGAACCAACTAGGGGCAGAGCTCTTCTCGATCTGCTGCTCACAAACCGGGAAGAATTAGTAGGGGAAGCAAAAGTAGATGGGAACCTGGGAGGCAGTGATCATGAGATGGTTGAGTTCAGGATCCTGACACAAGGAAGAAAGGAGAGCAGCAGAATACGGACCCTGGTCTTCAGAAAAGCAGACTGACTCCCTCAGAGTACTGATGGGCAGGATCCCCTGGGAGAATAACAGGAGGGGGAAAGGAGTCCAGGAGAGCGGGCTGTATTTTAAAGAATCCTTATTGAGGTTACAGGAACAAACCATCCCGATGTGTAGAAAGAATAGTAAATATGGCAGGCCACCAGCTTGGTTTAACAGTGAAATCCTTCCTGATCTTAAACACAAAAAAGAAGCTTACAAGTGGAAGATTGAACAAATGACCAGGGAGGAGTATAAAAATATTGCTCAGGCGTGCAGGAGTGAAATCAGGAAGGCCAAATCACACTTGGATTTGCAGCTAGCAAGCGATGTTAAGAGTAACAAGAAGGGTTTCTTCAGGTATGTTAGCAACAAGAAGAAAGTCAAGGGAAGTGTGGGCCCCTTACTGAATGAGGGAGGCAACCTAGTGACAGAGGATGTGGAAAAAGCTAATGTACTCAATGCTTTTTTTGCCTCCATCTTCAGGAATAAGGTCTGCTCCCAAACTACTGCATTAGACAGCACAGCATGGGGAGGAGGTGACCAGCGCTCCATGGAGAAAGAAGTGGTTGGGGACTATTTAGGAAAGCTGGATGAGCACAAGTCCATGGGGCCAGATGTGCTGCATCTGAGAGTGCTAAAGGAGTTGGCAGATGTGATTGCAGAGCCATTGGCCATTATCTTTGAAAACTCAGGGTGATCGGGGGAGGTCCCGGATGACTGGAAAAAGGCTAATGTAGTGCCCATCTTTAAAAAAAGGGAAGGAGGATCCAGGGAACTACAGGCCAGTCAGCCTCACCTCAGTCCCTGGAAAAATCATGGAGCAGGTCCTCAAGGAATCAATTCTGAAGCACTTAGAGGAGAGGAAAGTGATCAGGAACAGTCAGCATGGATTCACCAAGGACAAGTCATGCCTGACTAATCTAATTGCCTTCTATGACTGGTTCAGTGGATGTGGGGAAAGCCCTGGATGTGCTATTTCTTGACTTTAGCAAAGCTTTTGATGCGGTCTCCCACAGTATTCTTGCCAGCAAGTTAAGAAGTATGGGCTGGATGAATGGACTGTAAGGTGGATAGAAAGCTGGCTAGATCATCAGGTAGTGAATCTCAACAGGTAGTGAATCTCCTTCCTTTGAGGTTTTTAAGGTCAGGCTTGACAAAGCCCTGGCTGGGATGATTTAGCTGGGGATTGGTCCTGCTTTGAGCAGGGAGTTGGACTAGATGACCTCCTGAAGTCCCTTCCAACCCTGATATTCTATGATTCTATGATCTCTGGGTATCAACTTATTTATGAGCTATCATCAGTTATCTGACCACAGATCATGCAAGCAAGATGTGTGTGTACATCACTCCCAAGTCTTTTTTAAAGTCACTGCTTCCCAGATAAAGTTCCTATCCTGTAAGAATGCCCTACATTCTTTGTTCCTACCTTACATATTTGGCCATATAGAAACACATATCGTTTGATTGCACTCAGTTTACCAGCTGACCCAGATTGTTCTGTATCAGAGCGGTGATAGTGACCTGTCCTCTTCCTTATTGTGCACTCCCCCAAACTTTGTGTCATTTGCAAACTTTATCAGTAATGATTACATTTTCTTCCTGATCAATGATAAAAAAGAATGGTTATTTACCTTACTGTAACTAGGATTCTTTTAAATAATTTGTTCATGTAGATTCCACTGATAGCACACTTATGCCCTGCACCCAGGAGTTTGGAAAGCTTTTCTCTACCAGTGTCCACCAGGGGCTTCTCATGCACCCTGCATGCTCTTGAACTCCCCCTCCTGAGAGCACAGAGGGTGGGACAATCCTAACTGCCAGCCAGTTACTTCCCCAACCAGAGCCTCAATGATAAAACCCCAACTGCAGGAACGGAGGGTGGGTCAAAGGATCCATGTGCACAGGACTTCTTGCAGCACAACTGTCACTAAAGGAAAATAACCGTTTTTTCTTCTTCGAGCTCCTGTGCACGTGGATCCCATTCATGGCAATGAAATACAAGCAGTTTGATTCTTTGGAAATGGGGATTAGGAGTTTGTCTGAACAAAGATCTTCCAATCTGCGCGTCCACCCTTGATAAAGCCTCCAATTAGCAATGCTCAGTAGACATATGAATTGATGACCAAATAGCTGCCCTACATATCTCTATCAATGAAATTCTGCAGAAGCCTGCTGTTGAAGTGACAAGAGCTCAGGTAGAATAAGATGAAATGTTTGAGGCTGGGTCCAATTTATTGACTTCATAAGCCATTCTAACAAATTTATTTGAGCATAAGCTTTCGTGAGCTACAGTTCACTTCATCGGATGCATCCGATGAAGTGAGCTGTAGCTCACGAAAGCTTATGCTCAAATAAATTTGTTAGTCTCTAAGGTGCCGCAAGTACTCCTTTTCTTTTTGCGAATACAGACTAACACGGCTGCTACTCTGAAATAAGCCATTCTAACGCAGCTCACAGTCTATTTAGATAGTCTGAGTCGAAGGAGGTCTGTCCTGAGCTCTGTCACCATATGCTACAGATAATTTAAAGATCTTCCTGAATGGTCTCATTCTATTTAAGTAGCATAAGAAGGTCTTCTGAAATCCAAAATATGAAATTTTGATTCCACAGGAGAAGTAAAGGGCCGAGGAAAGAAAACTGGTAAGTGGATATAATAGTTAATATGGAAGTCTGACACCAGCTTCAGTACGAATTTAGGATGAAATGGTAATGTGACTCTATTGCTATCAAAAACAGCGTATGGAAGGTTAGACAGGAGACCTTGGATTTCACTGACTGTCGGCAGAAGTAATAGCTACTAGAAATGCAGTCTTCATTGATAAATGATGAATAGAATAAGATGATAATGGTTCAAAGGGAGGTACCATTAGAGCTGAAAGCACTACATTCACGAAGGAGCTATTTTTCTGATTGGGGGAAACATGAGGTTTAAATCTTTTAGGAATCTCATAGCTGTTTGATGGGAAAAAACTAAATAACCTGCAATCAGCAAGTGACAAGTTGAAATTGCAGCTAGATGTACTTTAATTAAATTTAAAGATAAACTTGACTGTTTTAAATATATAAGATAATCCAGAATGAGTGGAATAGAAGAGCAAGTAGAAACACATCTTCTTGTCTTCACCCAAGTTGAAAATCTCTTTGATTTTGTCATTTTTTTTAGTAGAAGGCTTCCTACTCTATAACAATACTTTTGCACTTCCGATGAACATTCCTTGTTCATTGACATTAACCAAAAATCTTCTGTGTTGTCAAACAGAGAGATGCTGGGTCTGGATGAAACACTGGTCTACAGTTTGGGGATATGAAGAGGAAGATTTATTAATTTGTACCTTAAAAAATTCAGTAGATCCCTGTGATGAGGGGGACTGGGCTCAGAGGTCTGGTAGGGAGAAGACCCTGCCAAAGCAGGGCAAAAGAGGATGGAAAAACAACTGCCCCGATCCTGTCTGAAGGGGAGGTGTGTGATGCGGTGGACTAGGCCCAGAGACCTTCCACTGGAGGCCTTGGGTCCTGCTACACCCCATTCCAGAAAGGAGCAAAAGAGAAGACCTCCAAGCAGCCTAGAGTGGTTGCAGGGAAGCAACCAATGAGTGAGGCTGCAGGAAGCAGCCAATCAGAGCCCAGCAGGGCCACATAAAAGAAGAAGCTGGAAGGGAGAGGACTGGGTTACTGGCTGGCTGAAAGAGCAGCAGGACCACAGACAGTTCAGTATGGGCAGGGACTGGGGGAGCTAAGAAGGAGCTCCTGGCTAGCTGCTGTGACTGAGCCTTAGACAGTCTGCTGGTAGGAACTGGGGGAGCAATGAAGATGCTCCTGGCTGGCTGCTGAGATAGAGTAAGTACTGAGGGAAGTAAGGGGAAGGCTGGAGAAAGGTAATGTCTCCAAGGAGGAAGCCCTGGGAGTAAGGCCCCATACCAGGGCCAGGACTACTTAAAGACTGAGCCCTGGGAGGGCTAGAGAGATACCAACTGAGGGGTACTGAGATATGCCCCTGGCGGTCTGTGTACCCCGGAAGAGGTCTGTTCTGGTTCACATTCAGACACTGTGTGAGACTTGGCCAGAGGGCTGAGTCACTGAAAAACTCCCTGAGAAACCACCAGTAGGGGTCACCAGAAATGAAAGACTGCAGACACACCCGATCAGAAGGGGGTGCTCATGAGAGGTAGGTGCCACCCCGTTACAATCCCCAAACCAGAATTGGCGAGGCCATGCTGGAACTATGACAGATGACTTCAGCTTAGTCTTGTTTTACTTTTCTTAACACTCTTGGGATCGTTAGGAATAGGGGAAAGGCATACAACAAATGCGTTGTCCATGGAATCATAAGGGCATCCCCAGAGATCTTCAATTCATCCCTTCCAGAGAACAGAAAAGGGAATGTTTTCTGCTTGCCCCAGTCGCAATGAGGTCTATTTGCAGAAAAGTCCAGACCCATAACTATTTCACATTTCGTGACAATGTATACCTTCAAATCAGCGGCACTGCGATGGGTACCCGCATGGCCCCACAGTATGCCAACATTTTTATGGCTGACTTAGAACAACGCTTCCTCACTCTCGTCCCCTAATGCCCCTACTCTACTTGCGCTACATTGATGACATCTTCATCATCTGGACCCATGGAAAAGAAGCTCTTGAGGAATTCCACCATGATTTCAACAATTTCCATCCCACCATCAACCTCAGCCTGGACCAGTCCACACAAGAGATCCACTTCCTGGACACTACGGTGCTCATACGCGATGGTCACATAAACACCACCCTATATCGGAAACCTACTGACCGCTATTCCTATCTACATGCCTCTAGCTTTCATCCAGATCATACCACTCGATCCATTGTCTACAGCCAAGCGCTACGATATAACCGCATTTGCTCCAACCCCTCAGACAGAGACAAACACCTACAAGATCTCTATCATGCATTCCTACAACTACAATACTCACCTGCTGAAGTGAAGAAACAGATTGACAGAGCCAGAAGAGTACCCAGAAGTCACCTACTACAGGACAGGCCCAAGAAAGAAAACAACAGAACGCCACTAGCCATCACCTTCAGCCCCCAACTAAAACCTCTCCAACGCATCATCAAGGATCTACAACCTATCCTGAAGGACGACCCATCACTCTCACAGATCTTGGGAGACAGACCAGTCCTTGCTTACAGACAGCCCCCCAATCTGAAGCAAATACTCACCAGCAACCACACACCACACAACAGAACCACTAACCCAGGAACCTATCCTTGCAACAAAGCCCGTTGCCAACTCTGTCCACATATCTATTCAGGGGATACCATCATAGGGCCTAATCACATCAGCCACACTATCAGAGGCTCGTTCACCTGCGCATCTACCAATGTGATATATGCCATCATGTGCCAGCAATGCCCCTCTGCCATGTACATTGGCCAAACTGGACAGTCTCTACGTAAAAGAATGAATGGACACAAATCAGACGTCAAGAATTATAACATTCAAAAACCAGTTGGAGAACACTTCAATCTCTCTGGTCACTCGATCACAGACCTAAGAGTGGCTATACTTCAACAAAAAAGCTTCAAAAACAGACTCCAACGAGAGACTGCTGAATTGGAATTAATTTGCAAACTGGATACAATTAACTTAGGCTTGAATAGAGACTGGGAATGGATGAGTCATTACACAAAGTAAAACTATTTCCCCATGGTATTTCTCCCTCCCACCCCACCCCCCACTGTTCCTCTGATATTCTCGTTAACTGCTGGAATTAGCCTACCTTGCTTGTCACCATGAAAGGTTTTCCTCCTTTCCCCCCCCCTGCTGCTGGTGATGGCTTATCTTAAGTGATCACTCTCCTTACAGTGTGTATGATAAACCCATTGTTTCATGTTCTATGTGTGTATATAAATCTCTCCTCTGTTTTTTCCACCAAATGCATCCGATGAAGTGAGCTGTAGCTCACGAAAGCTTATGCTCTAATAAATTTGTTAGTCTCTAAGGTGCCACAAGTACTCCTTTTCTTTTTACTCTTGGAAAACTTGATGAAGAACTGAATTCTTCAGTGACTGCTCACAGAATGACAAGTTTTTTCTGCTTAAGTGATCTGCTAAAATATTGAGCTGTTCTGGCACAAAGTGCTATGATGTTGACATGATTAAAAATGCACCAATCCCACAACCTTATGGCTTCTTGACAAAGAGGATCTGATCCTGGCCCTCTTCTCTATTATATAATACTTAGCTGTGGAATTGTCTATCAGCACTTGTTCTGATAGTCTCCTTCGTAGATGGATAAAAGACCTGCATGTTTAGCTCCAAGGCATTTATGTGATTCAAGGAACCCTTTATTAAGCACATACTGTGTGTTTGAAATTGAACTAGATAAGCATTGCATCCCTTTCAGGTTGTGTTGGTAATCAGAGTCTTGGTGGGATGTGGATTTTGAAACAGGATCCCGTGGCTCACATTAGGATTCCGCCACCACTGAAATGAGATTTAGAACTTGCAGTGGAATTTTTATTTTTTACATAGAGTAAATGCTCAGCTGAAACTCTGACTTGATCCAAGACTGAAGAGATGTCATTCTGAGTCTGGCACATGGGGGCCACATAAGTACAAGAGGACATGTGCCTCACAGTTTTAGGTAGACACTTATAGGATTCTGTGATTGAATGCCCGGATCAGAAATTAACTGGCAGATGTTAGAAATGTCTATTGAGAGAGAAAAGCTCAGATGAATTCAATTGACTGGGATGGAACTGGGGGAGCTCATTTATTTGAGCTGACAATTACTTCCAACTCCAGAAAGAAATGCGCGACTAACCAAAGTGATCCTATCACTCTGTTAGCCAAAGTTCCCTAAACTAACCAATCATCCAGATACAGGTACACATGTATGCCCTGACAATGAAGATGAAGCACAATGACCCATAGACAGTTTGTGAAGATTTGAGGCACTGTTGATAGGCCAAACAGGAAAACTCTGAAATAGTAAAGTTTGCCTACTGCCACAAAATTTAAAAACTTTCTGTGTGCTGGATGAATCGGTACATGAAAGTAAGTATCTTGTATGTTGTGGGTACTGAACCAGTCCATGTGATCCAGGGAGTGTATAATGGAAGCGAGAGATATCATGCAAAATTTTATGCAACAAATATAAGCATTGAATAATCTGAGATCCAGAATTGGTCTCTGGCCCCCTTTCTTTTTTCAAATTAGGAAGTATGGAGAGTAACATCCTTCTTCCTACTAATTTGTGAGGAACTAACTCTACCTCATACCATTGTATCACAGAGTCTTGTCACACAAGATTAATCCCTGAAAAGGGATGGGGATGGAGGGAGTGGTGAGGAATGGTCTGGAATTATATGGCATAACCATTCTGCATGACCTGAAGAACCCATCGATACATAGTTACTCCAGCCCAGGCTTCCTTCAAAAAAGAAAAGTGAGAACCAAAAGGGTGCAGGGAGAGGAAAAGCACAGGTCCATGTAGACTGGATCCATATCCTCAACCATGGCATGAAAATTATTTTTTTTGAGCATGACCAGGTTGTGTCAAGATCATAGAATCATAGAATATCAGGGTGGGAAGAGACCTCAGGAGATCATCTAGTCCAATCCTCTGCTCAAAGTGGAACCAAGATATCAGATGAAGTCAAAAATTTCCTTTTTTGGAATTTTGACCTTGGAGTCCTTTGTTTGGTAGAAACTTGAGGTCTATACTGCTTTCTGATGAATGACGGAGTATGGAGGCCCAACAATCTTAATGTGGCTCTTGAATCCTTTAAAGAATGCAATGTGTCATCCATCTTAGTGCTAAAAAGATCCTGACTATCAAAAAGGAGGTATAGTACTGTAGTCTGGACCTTTCTAGGCAGTACCCAATGCAGATAGCCAAGAATTACTTCTTATGACAATTCTAGGTGCCACTGATCATGCACCTGCATCTGCTGAGTCCGGAGCTGCCTGCAGAGATGTTTCACAATCAACAATTCTTTAGAGAAGCTGGAAATAAATTTTTCTTTAAATTTTGTAGGGGGCTTATCTTGAAAGTCTTCCACTCTGTCCGGCTGTATGTAGTTATACTTAGCCAGCATTGCATGATAATTTGAGATTCTGACCTGAAGGGAAGCAGAGGAATAAACTTTTCTCCCCAAAAACTCCAGCTTTTTTGAGCTCTGTCTTTCTCTGGGTAAAGCTCAAAGTCTGCTTGGATTTTTCATTGACAGCAGTGACTACAAGTGACAAAGGAGCTGGGTAAGTATAAAAATATTCAAATCCCATAGGAGGGACTTGATATTTTTGATTGGCCTATTAAAAGTTGCTGCTATGGAAGTTGGTGTGGTCCACAATTCCTTAGGTACTTCAAGAATACCCTTGATAATGAGCAGGGCTACCCTATTTTGAGTAAAAGGCTGCAGGATATCCAAATAGGTATTTTCCTGCACTAGTACCAGAGAAATTTCTAATGTCTGCCCTTCTTTTAAAAGTTCTTGAAAGGTTTTTAAGTCATCTACCATCATAGGAACATAGCTTCGTCAGGAGAAGAAGATGAAAACTCTCTTGCTGGAGAAGATTCAGCACAAGTCTCCTCTCCTTTTTCTTCAGAAAGGGGTTGCTGTGTTTCTAGTACCATGTTCTTTGGGGAACAATGTGCAGGTAGAGGAAAATCCCTCAAAGGAGATCTCTTTCCTGAAGTGGAAAGAGGAGGAAATTGTTGAATTGCATTGTGCCAAGGAGGCAGTAGGGCCAGGAATGATATCCATATGGGTAAGGCACACTATTCCAAGGTAGACACCCATGTGGTGGATTCCTTACTAGTGTATTTGCAAAGACATTTTAAAATGATATTTGGAGCTCTTATCAGGAATTGGAGAAGGTGCTTTGCTTGACTCAGCTGATGAAGATGAAGAAAATTTTTCTATTGGAGGATCTGCTCCAGAAGTTGGAACCATCTGTTTAGGATTTTGAAGCTCTCCAGCCACAGAAGCAGCAGACCACAATGGAATTTTCATAATTGGTATCATAGCAGTTGCACTGGTGATCTTGAAGAAACTGAAACAGGAGATCTCTATGATATAGGAGATTCTGGCTCCAGTGTAACCGTGAACTCCTCATGGGTTGTAAAGGAAGTTCTTGGTACTGAATAAGAATTTGAAGAATGTGATGTCAATTTATTTGGTATCAAATCCCCCAGCGCTGGACATTAATGATATTACCCTTGCTTTAATTCTTATTAATCAAATTCTGTCTCAGCTGTTCCATTATTCTGCCCATTTTTTTTGTTCATTATCTTGCATTGGTGACTTATTTTCTCTTCCTTCTATCCATAGCTAGGAGATTGTAGCCTTTCCTTACTGATACAGTTCTCATCACAGCCATCCAGACCTTTGCCCCTCCAGACTGCAGCCTACTTGTGTCTGCTCTTGAATTCTACTCAGGATCTTCAGCTAGTTGGGAATATGGCATCCCAACTGTGCCACTGGTGTGGGTAGGCTTGAAAAATCCCATCCGGGCTTTCTGTTTGCTCCTGGGGTTTGTTTCAAGGTGTAGATTCTAATCAGTAAAAGCCCTACATGGTTTAGGACCTGCATACTTTGGGGATAGTCTCTTCTGCTATACACCTTGAGATCAGCCAAGATTCTTTGCTGACACTTTCTGGCTGATGAGTCACTTAAGGATCAGAGGCAAAGAGAAGATTTCAGAAGTTCCTCATCTGTGGAACTTGCTTTCTCTACTGATTTGCCCATTTTAGTGACCTTCAGAGAAGAGTCATCTTTTTGGCCAAGCGTTTGTTAAGTGATGGACCATTGCAGAACTATTAGTGTGGCTGGATAGAGAGCATTCTTTGCCCTGCATATTGTGAGCAAATTATATTTTTTAAAAAAATTTACATTGTATGGATGGATGCTGGAGCAAAGGGGAGATTGAACGATCAGCAGCTAAATAAACTGGCCTCTAATAAGTTCCATACTGTATTTCTCTTATGGTCCTTTTACAGCATTGTTTACAGGGTGACTATGGAGTGATACCATTTTTTGAGGTAGTTTCACCTGAGTAATAGCTTTATTGTCATATTTTTCATTGCAATACTCGGCAGATCTCATCAGTCTTATGGCAACAATGAACATTATAGTCCGAGAGGAAACTAAAAAGGTGATAGTGGGGATTTGAAGATGCAAGCTGTGTCCCCTCTGAAACAATTACAGACAAACCGGAAATTCACTGTGGGCTGTTGCTGTTAATGTATCAGCAGATAGAGTTGGGATTAGGGACTGATGGAATCAGATGTACCCAAATGATTATTTACATATGAATAAACCAGGGTGCAGGGTGGTTTCTAAAAAGGGAAACAACATCAGTAACGTCGATTCCATCTCACTTGCTGGTCAGAGAGCACTGAATGAGCTATGAACAAGTTACTATCCCTGTAAAGGTTTCAGAGTAGCAGCCATGTTAGTCTGTATCCATGAAAAGGAGGACTTGTGACACCTTAGAGATTAACAAATTTATTTGAGCATAAGCCTTTGTTAGCTACAGCTCACTTCATCGGATGCATTCAGTGGAAAATAAGGTGGGGAGATTTATATATACAGAACATGAAACAATGAGTGTTACCATACACACTGTAACGAGAGTGATCAGGTAAGGTGAGCTATTACCAGCAGGAGAGCGGGGGGAGGGGGACTTTTGTAGTGATAATCAAGGTGGGCCATTTCCAGCAGTTGACAAGAACATCTGAGGAACAGCGGGGGGGAGGGGATAAACATGGGGAAATAGTTTTACTTTGTGTAATGACCCATCCACTCCCAGTCTTTATTCAAGCCTAATGTAATGGTGTCCAGTTTGCAAATTAATTCCAATTCAGCAGTCTCTCGTTGGAGTCTGTTTTTGAAGTTTTTTTTGTTGAAGAATTGCCACTTTTAGGTCTGTAATCGAGAGACCAAAGAGATTGAAGCGTTCTCCGACTGTTTTTTGAATGTTTTAAATCTTGACATCTGATTTGTGTCCATTTATTCCTTTATGTAGAGACTGAATAGGTCAGAATACGAACAAGAGGCTGCTAGGCAGCAACTTTCTACAAGCCATTACCCTCTGATCTCACTGAGGGCTACCAAAAGAAACTACACCATTTGCTCAAGAAACTCCCTGAAAAAGCACAAGAACAAATCCGCACAGACACACCCCTGGAGCCCCGAGCAAGGGTATTCTATCTGTTACCCAAGATCCATGAACCTGCAAATCCTGGATGCCCCATCATCTCGGGCATTGGCACCCTGACAGCAGGATTGTCTGGCTATGTAGACTCCCTCCTCAGGCCCTATGCTATCAGCACTCCCAGCTATCTTTGACACACCACTGACTTCCTGAGGAAACTACAATCCATTGGTGATCTTCTGAAAACACCATCCTAGCCACTATGGATGTAGAAGTCCTCCACGCCAACATTTCACACAAAGATATAACTATTTCACATTTGGGGACAACGTATACCTTCAAATCAGTGGCACTGCTATGGGTACCGGCATGGCCCCACAGTTTGCCAACATTTTTATGGCTAACTTAGAACAACGCTTCCTCAGCTCTCGTCCCCTAATGCCCCTACTCTACTTGCGCTACATTAATGACATATTCATCATCTGGACCCATGGAAAAGAAGCCCTTGAGGAATTCCACCATGATTTCAACAATTTCCATCCCACCATCAACCTCAGCCTGGACCAGTCCACACAAGAGATCCACTTCCTGGACACCACGGTGCTAATAAGCGATGGTCACATAACACCACTCTATACCGGAAACCTACTGACCCCTATGCCTACATACATGCCTCCAGCTTTCATCCAGACCACACCACATGATCCATTGTCTACAGCCAAGCTCTACGATACAACCACATTTGCTCCAACCCCTCAGACAGAGTCAAACACCTACAAGATCTCTATCAAGCATTCTTACAACTACAATACCCACCTGCTAAAGTGAAGAAACAGATTGACAGAGCCAGAAGAGTACCCAGAAGGTACCTACTACAGAACGGACCCAACAAAGAAAATAACAGAACGCCACTAGCCATCACCTTCAGCCCCAACTAAAACCTCTCCAAGGCATCATCAAGGATCTACAACCTATACTGAAGGACGATCCATCACTCTCACAGATCTTGGGAGACAGGCCAGTCCTTGCTTACAGACAGCCCCTCAACCTGAAGCAAATACTAATCAGCAACCACACACCACACAACAGAACCACTAACCCAGGAACCTATCCTTGCAACAAAGCCCATGGCCAACTGTATCCACATATCTATTCAGGAGACACCATCATAGGGTCTAAGCACATCAGCCACACTATCAGAGGCTCATTCACATGCACATCTACCAGTGTGATATATGCCATCACGTGCCAGCGCTCCAGCAGGCACTGCTTGGGGATGCTTCTACCACAAAGTGCAACCAGGCAGCGCAGTATCCATCAGTGGGACAACACAGAGCCACTCTAAGAACAAGCCGTTCCTCATCTCTCCAGCCTCTTCCCACTTTCCCCCCTCCATGATTTCACCCTAGGTGGATGGTGAATCCATTCACCCATCAGCTGCCCCTTAATAGCCAGCTTCTCTCCATCCTCAGCCTCTGAAATGAGCCACATGACTTCTGCTGCTCCCAGGGCTGAGGGAGATAGGAGGACAAGGCAAATAGAGGGAAGTGTCTCACATCTGGCGGGTTGGCTAGGGAAGAGGAGGGGTTTCTGCAATGGGGATGAGGTGCCAATTGAGGCTCATTGCTGGCATGAGTCCAAACCCACCACCTCCTCCCAGTAGCCAAAGGACCTGTGCCTCCATCCTGCCAAAGTGCCCCCCAGCCCAAAAAAAAAAAGAATTATTAGCCAGTTCCCACCACACATCCACCAGGGAACTGAGAGTTAAACAGGTAAGTTAGGCCCAAATTTATGATTTGGAAAAAGAAAGTTTTGCTGGATTTAATATTAAAAACAGAAATATCGTCATGGGGTTTTAAAAACATTATTCCAATTAAAACAGGTTTTTGCTTGTATTTAAACTTGGAACTCAGATACACCAGCCTTCTGTTGTTGTGCGAGGACCAGATTGAACATAATTAGACAACAATGAAACTGACTAGTCCCAGGTGTCTCAGGAGAATGGAAGTAAATAATATGGTGAAAAGTAAAATTAGATGTTAAAAATTTCAATTTTAATCATTGACATTTTTAACAACAGGGGACAAAATCTCAGAAGTCCTGAGATCTTTCCTCAGCTTTGTCTGACTTGCTAGGTGACTTTGCATATATTCTAAATTAATCTGCTAATTTCTAGTCTATCTTTCATCTTCAAATAACCTAATTCTGATTGCTGTAAAGTGTAGCTTCCCCTCGGACTTGACACTACAGTGCACAAGTTCCTTCCTCCTTTAACGTCTCCTGACCAAACATTTTAAAAACGTATTTCCCCAGCCTTATTTATGTTCAGAAAATTGAAGCCTACACTGTGAACAGAACCTTCCAAAAGCTTCATAATAATTCCATGGTTATTAGAAAGCATCCCGGTCATGTGACAAATGTAGCGATCCTGTTGTACTGTCAGTCATCTGTCAGAAAATAGTTTACAATTCATTCATGAGGCCCGTCACACTGCTAAGTGAAATTTAACTAAATTGCACACCATGAAACCTGCTTATAGTGAAGTCAGCTTTTCATAAAACAATTTCACTCCAAGTAGAGGTTCTCTCTAATTGGAATTGTGATTTGCATGATTGGAATTGCAAATTGACTTTCACTGAAACAAGTAGAGGCTTTCATTCCACTTCATTACAAATGGGGTTTTATATTATAGAGTTCACATTGAAAATACAATGGAAACTGTTAGGTGGTTGCGTTCAAAATCAACTATAGTTTTATAATATTTTGGAGAGCCTGGAAAAGAATGATAAAATCCATGAATCTCCTGGACAATTTGGGAGACTCCACAGGTATGGTTGGACCACACATTGATCTGCAAGATATTCAGTTTCTGTAGCAGATACGTGGAAGCCTTGACCAAAGCATTTCTAGCTATGAAGGGGTTTGGGATTATCCTATAATTCTCCTCCACATCTCTTTACATAAAAGGTAAAAGAGAAGGTCAAAAATTAAAAATAATTAGTGTCTGAATCTGGTGGAGAAAGAGTTGGTTTGTGAACCTCTGGAGATTAATGACAGATTAGCTAAAATATCTGTGTCTACAGACATTTTATATCTATCTTAGATTTTTATATTGCCCATCATCATTGTATCTGAGTGTCTTCCATATAAAACCAATAGTAGTAGCAAAGTCAATAGTGAACGTCATGGATCTTTGTTACTTCTCACGTTAGGGGGTCAGTTTATGATAATACAAATAATTATTAATAACTCTGCTTGGGGTAGGGTTTTTTGCGGAGTAGGGAGAGGTTTGGGGATAAAAAAGGTGTTTAAGTTGTGTGCCTTATGGTACAAAAGGCTTTCTCAAAGAGGAAGGCTTTGCAACATTTCTTAAAGATGGTCAGACTCTGGATTTGCCTGATCTCGCCAAGATTGTTTCCTAGCTGGATCCCCTTGACAGGCTTTGACCCCAGCTCTCATGTGGTTCATCCTGGTCTCTTTGATCTGCATTATCCCAGAAGAGTGCAGCTGTCATGGGTGTTCATAGATCAAACTTCAGTCTTTGATGTAACTGAGACATAATCCATTAAGTGCTTTGAAAATCAGGATCAAAGCATTAAACTGCCATTGGAACATGACTGAGAACCGGTGGAGGGATTTAAGAACAAGTCCAGTGTGTTCTCGGAGACCTGAGCCATGGAGAAGGTGGGCAGCCATATTCTAGACCAACTGGAGGTTGTGCGCCATCTTCACATTCAGCTTCAGATACACTGAGTTACAGTAATCCAACCTGGAGGGGACAAATCATGGGAGAAAGGGACAAGCTGGAAGTGAAAGGTGGCATTTTTGGAAACGGATGCTACCTGGTCATCAAAGCTTCGCAAGGAGTCAAACAGGACCCTGAGCTTCCTATCACTTTGACCAATGGGGATTGTATGCCTTCACAGGAAGGTAGAGACAATATATCGGCCTTCAAAGTGCACTTTAAGCTTGCCTAGGTTCAGCTAGTGCCAGCTGCTATTCATCCAAAAGCAAATTTCCTGTAGGCATTCTGACATTTTAGTAGTGGTGGTGGTTAAATCAATTATTAGTGAGATATATAGTTAAGTGTCATCAGCATACTGATGTGATGTATTAACAGGAATGTTGTATGTAAGACATTGGAGGTAATTGCCCCACTCTACTTGTCACTGGTAAGGCGTCACCTGGCACACTGCGTCCATTTTTGGGCACCACACTTTAATAAAAATGTGGACAAACTGTAGAGAGTCTGGAGGACAGCAACAAAAGTGATGAGAAATTTAGAAAGATGACCTGTGAGGAAAAGTTTAAAAAATTGGACACGTTTAGTTTAAAGAAAAGAAGACTGAAGGAGACATAATTTTCAAATATGTTAAAGGTTGTTATAAAGACGATGGTGATAAATTGTTCTCGGTGATAAATTGTTCTCCGTGTCCACTGAATGTAGGACAAGAAGTAATGGGCTTAATTTGCAGTAAGGGAGATTTAGGTTCAATGTTAGGAAAATCTGACTAGAAGGATACGTAAGCACTGGAACAGGTTACCTAGTCCCCATCATTTGTGGATTTGGCTTCAAAGAATGGGTTAAATAAACATCCATCAAGAATGGCCTAGGTATACTTAACCCTGCCTCAGCATGGGGCAGGACGGGGAGCAGATACATGATCTCCTGATTGATTGTTTGAAAAGTGTGAATTGGGAGTGCTTTGATCCAGGGAAGCCTTGAGTGGGCCTGACTGTTATAAAAAGCCAGTCAGCTGCGAACCAACTGAGCAGCGAACAGCAGAGAGGCTAACAGAGGGAGTTTGCCTGGGATCTGCCTGGAGAGAGCCCACTTACATCTTGCCGGCTTCTCTGAGTAGTTACTACAACTCCTGAGGAAGCTCGTAGAATGAAGGTAATATGGATGGGGAGTGTTCAGCTGTTGTGTGACCTGCACTGGATGTGCCATGTTTGTCTTTCTTCCACAGGGCAAAAGCGACTTTGTCTGTACAAAGTGCAAGCTGGTCTCCATATTGGAAGAGAAGGTTCAAGGTCTGGAGCAACAGGTATCGACCCTGCGTTGCATAAGAGAAACTGAAGATTTCCTGGACAGAAGTCAGGATATGTTTCTACGGACACAACGTTCTGAAGATTCAGAGCAGGCTGCACTGCGGGGACAGGAGGATGGTGAAGAAATTTGGCAGGATGTGACCTCCAGAAGAAGAAAGGGGAGTGTCCATGTACCAGCAACACAGATACAGGTAAGTAACCGTTTTCATGTTCTCTCCATGGGTACTAATGCGGAGAGTGGACTAGATGATACATCTGAGGGAAGGGAACAGAAGGAGACTCCGCCGATTGGAAGGCATGAGATGCACTGTCCTAGGGTTGGGGGTTCCATGACTACCACTCCCAAGAGAAGGAGGCGGGTGGTGGTGGTCGGGGACTCTCTCCTCAGGGGGACTGAATCATCTATCTGCCGCCCCAACCGGGAAAACCGAGAAGTCTGCTGCTTGCCAGGAGCTAGGATTCATGATGTGATGGAGAGACTGCAGAGACTCATCAAGCCCTCGGATCGCTACCCCTTCCTGCTTCTCCACGTGGGCACCAATGATACTGCCAAGAATGACCTTGAGCGGATCACTGCAGACTACATGGCTCTGGGAAGAAGGATAAAGGAGTTTGAGGTGCAAGTGGTCTTCTCGTCCATCCTCCCTGTGGAAGGAAAAGGCCTGGGTAGAGACTGTCGAATCGTGAAAGTCAACGAATGGCTACACAGGTGGTGTCTGAGAGAAGGCTTTGGATTCTTTGACCATGGGATGGTGTTCCAAGAAGGAGGAGTACTAGGCAGAGACGGGCTCCACCTAACCAAGAGAGGGAAGAGCGTCTTCGCAAACAGACTGGCTAACCTAGTGAGGAGGGTTTAAATTAGGTTCACTGGGAGAAGGAGACCAAAGCCCTGAGGTAAGGGGGACGTGGGATACCGGGAGGAAACACGAGGAGGAGCACGCGAGAGGGGAGGGCTCCTGCCTCATACTGAGAAAGAGGGACAATCAGCAACTTATCTCAAGTGCCTATACACAAATGCAAGAAGCCTGGGAAACAAGCAGGGAGAACTGGAAGTCCTGGTACAGTCAAGGAATTATGATGTGATTAATAACAGAGACTTGGTGGGATAACACATGACTGGAATACTGTTATGGGTGGATATAAACTGTTCAGGAAGGATAGGCAGGGCAGAAAAGGTGGGGGAGTTGCATTGTATGTAAGGGAGCCGTATGACTGCTCAGAGCTCAAGTATGAAACTGCAGAAAAACCTGAAAGTCTCTGGATTAAGTTTAGAAGTGTGAGCAACAAGGGTGATGTCGTGGGATAGACTGATATAGACCACCGCACCAGGGGGATGAGGTGGACGAGGCTTTCTTCCGGCAACTCACGGAAGTTACTAGATCGCAGGCCCCGGTTCTCATGGGAGACTTCAATCATCCTGATATCTCCTGGGAGAGCAATACAGCGGTGCACAGACAATCCAGGAAGTTTTTGGAAAGTGTAGGGGACAATTTCCTGGTGCAAAGTGCTGGAGGAATCAACTAGGGGCAGAGCTCTTCTTGATCTGCTGCTCACAAACCGGGAAGAATTAGTAGGGGAAGCAAAACTAGATGGGAACCTGGGAGGCAGTGATCATGAGATGGTCGAGTTCAGGATCCTGACATAGGGAAGAAAGGAGAGCAGCAGAATACGGACCCTGGACTTCAGAAAAGCAGACTTTGACTCCCTCAGGTAACTGATTGGCAGGATCCCCTGGGAGAATAACAGGAGGGGGAAAGAAGTCCAGGAGAGCTGGCTGTATTTTAAAGAATCCTTATTGAGGTTACAGGGACAAACCATCCCAATGTGTAGAAAGAATAGTAAATATGGCAGGCCACCAGCTTGCCTTAACAGTGAAATCCTTGGTGATCTTGAACACAAAAAAGCAGCTTACAAGAAGTGGAAGATTGGACAAATGACCAGGGAAGAGTATAAAAATATTGCTCGGGTATGCAGGAGTGAAATCAGGAAGGCCAAATCACACCTGGAGTTGCAGCTAGCAAGAGATGTTAAGAGTAACAAGAAGGGTTTCTCCAGGTTGTTAGCAACAAGAAGAAAGTCAAGGAAAGTGTGGGCCACTTACTGAATGAGGGAGGCAACCTAGTGACAGAGGATGTGGAAAAAGCTAATGTAATCAATGCTTTTTTTGCCTCTGTCTTCACGAACAAGGTCAGCTCCCAGACTACTGCACTGGGCAGCACAGCATGGGGAGGTGGTGACCAGCCCTCTGTGGAGAAAGAAGTGGTTGGGGACTATTTAGAAAAGCTGGACGAGTACAAGTCCATGGGGCCGGATGCACTGCATTCAAGAGTGCTAAAGGAGTTGGCGGATGTGATTGCAGAGCCATTGGCCATTATCTTTGAAAACTCATGGCGATCGGGGGAAGTCCCGGATGACTGGAAAAAGGCTAATATAGTGCCCATCTTTAAAAAAGGGAAGAAGGAGGATCCTGGGAAGTACAGGCCAGTCAGCCTCATCTCAGTCCCTGGAAAAATCATGGAGCAGGTCCTCAAGGAATCAATTCTGAAGCATTTAGAGGAGAGGAAAGTGATCAGGAACAGTCAGCATGGATTCACCAAGGGCAAGTCATGCCTGACTAATCTAATTGCCTTCTATGAAGAGATAACTGACTCTGTGGATAAGGGGAAAGCAGTGGACATGTTGTTCCTTGACTTTAGCAAAGCATTTGACACGGTCTCCCACAGTATTCTTGCCAGCAAGTTAAAGAAGTATGGGCTGGATGAATGGACTATAAGATGGATAGAAAGTTGGCTAGATCATCGTGCTCAACGGGACATCAATGGCTCCATGTCTAGTTGGCAGCCGGTATCAAGTGGAGTGCCCCAAGGGTTGGTCCTGGGGCTGGTTTCCTTCAATATCTTCATAAATGATCTGGAGGATGGTTTGGATTGCACCCTCAGCAAGTTTGCAGATGACACTAAACTGGGAGGAGAGGTAGATATGCTGGAGGGTAGGGATAGGATACATAGGGACCTAGACAAATTGGAGGATTGGACCAAAAGAAATCTGATGAGGTTCAACAAGGACAAGTGCAGAGTCCTGCACTTAGGACGGAAGAATCCCATGCACTGCTACAGATTAGGGACTGAATGGCTAGGCAGCAGTTCTGCAGAAAAGGACCTGGGGTTACAGTGGACGAGAAGCTAGATATGAGTCAACAGTGTGCCGTTGTTGCCAAGAAGGCCAATGGCATTTTGGGATGTATAAGTAGGGGCATTGCCGGCAGATTGAGGGACATGATCGTTCCCCTCTATTCGACATTGGTGAGGCCTCATCTGGAGCACTCTGTCCAGTTTTGGGCCCCACACTACAAGAAGGATGTGGAAAAATTGGAAACGTCCAGCGGAGGGCAACAAAAATGACTAGGGGACTGGAACACATGACTTATGAGGAGAGGCTGAGGGAACTGGGATTGTTTAGTCTGCGGAAGAGAAGAGTGAGGGGAGATTTGATAGCTGCTTTCAACTACCTGAAAGGGGGTAACAAGGAGGATGGATCTAGACTGTTCTCAGTGGTAGCAGATTGCAGAACAAGGAGTAATGGTCTCAAGTTGCAGAGGAGGAGGTTTAGGTTTGATATTAGGAAAAACTTTTTCACTAGGAGGGTGGTGAAATACTGGAATGCGTTACCTAGGGAGGTGGTGGAATCTCCTTCCTTAGAAGTTTGTAAGGTCAGGCTTGACAAAGCCCTGGCTGGGATGATTTAGTTGGGGATTTGTCCTACTTTGAGCAGAGGGTTGGACTAGATGACCTCCTGAGGTCCCTTCCAACCCTGATATTCTATGATTCTATGATGTATCTTTCAGAACTTCTATGGTTTTATCTCGCTTAATTTAGCATATGGGTTACCTTTTTGGCTATGGAGTCTCAACTTATTGCTCAAGAAATTAGAAAGTGGTCTGAGATCTGTTTTATCTAATTCATGATCCATTCCTTGCAAGTACTCAGTGATAGCCTTAAACTCTATCATGAAAATAAAATAAGGAATGATTAGTAAGAACTCCTGTTCTGTGCCTTAACCATTTGCCATCAAGATAAGTAATGTCTATGCCCTCAACCCAACTTTCTTCTCTAAAATGATCCAGAGATTTTCTTCCCAAGTTCCATTCTGACCCAAGAATTGAACTCCCTGGACACAGTTCCTCAGTGCAGTAGATTGAGTTTTTTTGAGATAATTAAACAAGGCCACAAGTCTTTCAAACAAATTTATGACTGACATTTGAAGATGTATGAATGATTTGTTAGTCATAATTGAAGTGATCTGAATGAAAGCCACATTTACAATTAAAAGAATTTTATCATGTTTTTAAAAATAATTACTAACATATTTGTCGGTTATGTTTTCCTAACAAAAGCTCCCTATTTTTCAGCTCTTTGTTAGGTGCTCTTCATCTTCTTGTTAAGCTCCACTGATATCCTTGACACAATGAAAAAGCTTTTTTGGTTATCAGAGAACCTTCAGAAAACTTGCAATCTGAGAAACACTGCAGACTGAATGTTTTTTTTTTCCTTCTTGAACATCAAACTTTACAGTTGCTGCAGGATATGAGATGATAGACTAGAGCAGATCCTGCAGACAGATGGATTAAGTTACCTAGTACAGAACGCAGAGTACATTTAGTGAATGTCCTAACATCCAGAAGCCCTGTTCCTCATACCCATTATCTAAGCATACGTCTGCTGTGATGTGTGTAGTTATGACTGTTTTCTATTTACTTCACATTTAAAAAAAGACACCAACAACTTGAGAGCTAGTCAGTTAAAAAAAAAATCAGGTCCTACCCAATCTCCTTATCCTCTCTGATTTTATTTTACAAGCATATTTTCCTATTTTTTGCTTTTCTCTTTCCCGTGGTATGTGAAAGACCCATACAAACAACAGGAGAAACCAGGGGCCCACTCTTGCAAGTCCTTAGAGACATAAGTAACTTTACTCATGAGAGTAAAGCTACTAAAATACATAGAAACAGAAACAGAGACAAATAATTTCCTCTCATCTCTTTCTATGCAATTGTTTTAGATGTTCTTTGTAACAATTGATCAAAATATTTCAGACTGAAGTGTGGGTTTTTCAAGCTGCCTGTATTCCTTTAAAAGTAAAATGTCTGTCTGCCTATCTGCTAGGGGACAGAGTTGTCAGACATTCTGATCCCAAAGTGATGACGCAGTATAAACACCTAGAGATCAATTAATTCAAAGTGAGCACTTTACAGACTGAAAGCACATGGTTTTACCCTCTGTTTTGGAAACATAACAGGCACATTCGTCTTCACCATATAACTTTGTTTATTGTTGTAGTTTAGTATATATAAAGGTATTTCAGCACCAGACAAGCCTCACAGTGATAGACATTGATTACAGCCAGAAAGCATTTCAGTACAACATATTATCCTTTATAAACATTAATCACCAAGAAAACCTCAAATTATAAAAATAAATGTATGGAGGAAAATAAAGGTTAGTTCTTATTTCAGAAACATGTGGCATGCTTTTCCCTCGGTTCTATTTATTTTAGTAAAATGCTCAGATTCCACACTGATGAGTGCAGTATTAGAACTTGGGTAGACGGAAGAGTGATTTAGATACTCTCTCTCCAAAAAAGGCCCCAAAAGAATTTGAAGCACTAGCAAAAGACATGAAAACCAGTAGCAAAAATGTGTTTAAGTACATCAGAAGCAGGAAGCCTGCCAAACAATCAGAGGGGATAATCGAGCTGCTAAAGGAGCAATCAAGGAAGACAAAGCCATTGCAGAGAAGCTAAATGAGAGATACTCTCACCTGAGCCATTCTTTTTAGGTGATACATCTGAGGAACTGTCCTGGACAGAGACGTTAATAGACATTGTTTTTGGAACAAAATAACAAATTAAACAGTAATAAGTCACCAGGACCAGATGGTGTTCACCCAAGAGTTCTGAAGGAACTCAAATATGAAACTGTAGAAATAATAACTGGGATATGTAACCTACCACTTAAATCAGCAACTGTTGGAAGACAGGATCCTGTGCTAGATGGACGATTGGTCTGACCCAGCACGGCCATGCTTATGTTCCTACATTTGTATGGCACAGTTGGGAATATAACCAGTATCTTTCAACTCATAGTTGCTAGCAATATCCCCCAGATGATGCTGTCTCTCTGAACAGCTGGGTCACAGCAAGAAGACTGAAAGCAGCCTTCCACTATTGCAACTCAAGCATATGTAACATTTGTGTGTGCAGGAGCTTGTGCACCTGCATTAGGTTTCCAGTACATTTCTGGGTAACAGCATTTAAGAATCTCCTTGGTGCCTCTCTGCACCAGAAACTCATATGATGCAATTCCCCAGTCACTATAACCGATTTCAAATGGTGCTAGAAAATAGTATTGACTCTGAACACCAAAAGAAATCAGTCATCCTTTGAAGGGGTTATTGGGAAACGCTGCGAAGAAGAAAAAGCCAAGTCTAGTATTTTTATAGCCATTAATTAATCATCACACCACTACTGTCATTAGACAAATATTATACACATTATTACTGACGTCTAAATGGAGTCACAAAGATGTTTGGGTGCAAATTTTCAGAAGTACTCACTGTGTAGTTTTTTATAACTAACTTTAGCCATCTCAGCCAAAATCCTTCAACCCCGAGTGCCGAAACACCGTAATCCATATTTAGCCAACTAAATGAGTGACCTAGTTTTCATAGATACTAATACCGGCAGCCTCCATTGACTAAAATGGGAACTGTAGGTGCTCAGAACCTATGAAAATCTGCTCACAGGTGGCTAAAGGCACAAAAATTAAGCTCCCCCCCCACCCCCAAATGAGACAACACATGAATATTTGCATCACAGTCACACAGTGGATCAGCAGTAGAGCTGGGAACAGCATCTAGATCTACTGACTCCCATATTACATACACAACGTCAGTTCAATCTCTTCAATAAATAAGAGGCAGATTATTTTACAAGGGTAGAGTAAGAGCTAATAAATTAAACTGTATCCAGGGAGTTCTGGCAATGTGCTCACTGCTATAAAGAACATGGAACAGATAAGGCCCGTCCTGAAGAGTTTATAATCTACGATAACACTCGATGTATACTATCATAGCAGAAACAACAGTGACAAGTTATGTCTAGATGCTGTGTTGTAATTCCACATGTCCCATTTTCACCTCTTGTAAACAACATTCCTGCCTCCAAGAGTTCACAGTACAAACATTACAAATATGCTGTTGCTCAATATCGTGATAATGCAATTTTTGGAATTACAAACTGGGATTGTGCTCGCTTGGTTCAGTTTAAGCATAGATGCTGCAGTCACAGGAGGGTGGGATACAGACAATACACTCAGATCTAGTAGCTATATCCTATATTGAAAGCATGTGTCAGAGGCCTTGATCTTCTTTTCCATATGCCATCAAGATTTCCCAGAATTCAATTCCTTCGCTGACGGAAGGGCAGCCATTCTTCCTCCAAGAACACTGATTTCAAATGGTGCTAGACACTGAGTAGTTAAATCTAAACCACCATATGAAACCAGCTTCCTGAGGGAGCTTCAGAAAGTTTTCTATCTTAGATGAGACTTCCTGTTACTACAGTGAACTTGATATGACCTAGAAAACAGGCACGTACAATTTGTTTTGCATTTATTTCCTTTACATTAAAGAAATGGTGATTTTTAATATTACTTCCTCACTCTGGATTGATTCATACAATGCAGAATTTTTATGTCCCGTTTATACTGTTACCAATGCAAACAAGAATCACTGATAGCAAAATGAATGACCATGCTGCAGGATTCCATTACTCAAGACCTGTGAATGTCTACCAGGATTTCATTATTTGCTGGATTAATACTGAAAGACTGATCTATAGCCTCGCCCCATTATTTTCCTCTTCTCCTCATTCTTTCTGCAATCCACTTGCCCACAGCTTCATTATCACAAAATGTGTTAATGAGACTGGCATTACTGCAGATCTTCACCATGGGGGTGGCAAACGTGTGAACCTAAAGGTGTGGAATATCTCCTGTCAGAGGCTGAGTTCACTCAATTCCCAATGGCTCCACAGGCAATAGTAACAGCAGGAGCACTAGTGTGGACTGGATGCAGCATATTAATCACTGTATTGTCTAGATTTGCTTTAAACAGAGTGATGTGACAGAATCCAGAGACAGGATTACACTAGTGCTCTCACCATTGCTAGAGCTGAATCAGTCTTAGCAGTGGTAGGAATTTTTAAGGAAAAAAGGGTAAGGACAAGCCTGACATCAGAACACGGCTGTTGCCAGCTGGGCTCAAGCAGGGGTCCTGAGAAGCGTGGGCAGGGATTTCTTCTTAGAACAGTGCTAGACAAACTGTGTTACAGATTACTTACTCCCTTAAAGTTGATCCAAATTTTGTCCATCTGACCCAATTAGAACAAACTTGTTTGAATTAAGTCCATATAGCAACTTTATGCACAATACAACCACGCACTGATCACATATGTGTATCCACACAGACCATGCTTCCTAACTATGTACTGATGCGTTCTGGGAACAGCTGGGCAGCTGTTTCATAATGCATCAGCAAAGGAGTAAGTTACCCAGAGAACATGCACACAGTGTGACAACAGCACCATGTGGGGCAATGTTTGGCTGGTTTGTGACCAGGCACAGGTAGTTCAGAGGAAGGAGGACTGGCCAAACAGGTTATGCAGGCAGGCACAGTTAAGAGTCCCATCTGCACAGCAAAACAACGGTGTTAACGAGCAAGACAACAATGCACCAGTCTAGGCCTCTTGCTAGTGTGCAACATAGTCTGTCACCATGGGTACTAAAAGAATGATAAACCATAGCTTACTCACAGCCACACACCATGTTTAGAGCAAACCATGCCACTGCCTGGTTATCAACCCAGTGAAAAAGTTGTAGCGTCGGCACAATTTAAGTACAAGGTTTGCAGACAAAAAAGTGCCTGTTCATAAAAATCAGGGAACCCATAACATAACTTTGCTAGGAACAACTGGGTTTACACATGGTTATAGATTGCTCCCAGGGTTCTGCTCCCAAATCTACCGTGTGTACAGGGCCTGGATACAAAATGCTAATGGTTAACACAGTTTAAATACAGTGATTTTACCCTGTAGACAGGTGTTCTCAAAGCATGTTGCAGTCTTTGCCACGCGATGGCACGATTCATTAAAAGAGCTAAAACATCATTTGGTCCCTTCTATGCTGTAACACTGAACTGAGTTTTAACTGCGTCTGGCAGTACCGGGCTGTAACCAGGTCACACAACACAGCACTTTCATAGTGTGGAAGGGACATAAGTATGTACAGGATCTACAGTGGACCAACCCAGGGTCTTCAGACAATCCAAGGCCTTCAGACAAAAGTCTCTGTTCACACTGGTCAGGGAACCACGCTAAAAATCTAGTTAGTTACATCTGCGCTGTAACTAGCATGATTCTGCACCTAGTATGGACAGCTCCTAAGAGGGTTTCAGAGTAGCAGCCGTGTTAGTCTGTATTTGCAAAAAGAAAAGGAGTACTTGTGGCACCTTAGAGACTAACAAATTTATTTAAGCATAAGCTGTCGTGAGCTACAGCTCACTTCATTGGATGCATTCAGTGGAAAATACAGTGGGGAGATTTATATACATAGAGAACATGAAACAATGGGTGTTACCATACACACTGTAACGAGAGTGATCACTTAAGGTGAGCTATTACCAGCAGGAGAGCGGGAGGGGGACCTTTTGTAGTGATAATCAAGATGGGCCATTTCCAGCAGTTGACAAGAACATCTGAGGAACAGTGGGGGATGGAAAGGGGGAATAAGCAATGCATCCGATGAACTGAGCTGTAGCTCATGAAAGCTTATGCTCAAATAAATTTGTTAGTCTCTAAGGTGCCACAAGTACTCCTTTTCTTCATGAGGAAACAGTTTTACTTTGTGTAATGACCCATCCACTCCCAGTCTCTATTCAAGCCTAAGTTAATTGTATCCAGTTTGCAAATTAATTCCAATTCAGCAGTCTCTCGTTGGAGTCTGTTTTTGAAGTTTTTTTGTTGAAGAATTGCACAAGCTCCTAAGAGGGGTAATCCTTAAAGATAGAACACCTTGACATACACCTCACCATTCAAGAGGAATTCCGAAAGACCTGGGAGAAGAGCTTAGATCATATGTCAACAGAACCACACTGTGTTGTAAGGAAAGGCCAGGAGTGTAACATGGTTATGACACTGTCCCATCTTGTCCATGCAGGCAAATCCAAGTCAATATGGTGTCATACATAGTAAAATGTTGATGGGGCTTAAAAGAGGAGGCTCACTTCATGTAGTTGAGCTTAACAGTAAGTGTAACACACAGAGAAAGTGTTATTCAGATAGCAGGATTTGGGTGTTATTCTGTTAAGTTAATTTACACATGCAAACATAGTTATTTGAAGAAAAAAAAATCTTTCAAGTGTTGTAATAGTAACTCTGAATATTTCTAGAGCATTGATAATGAAAAACATTCTCAAATAAAGGCTGTAAATTCAAATATGTAATAAAAGTACAGAACAATTATCATGAGATAATCAGATAAAAAGAGATACTGGCCCATGATATGCTCTAATAACTAGACCTTTTCGTTTCCTGTATGCCCTTAAATGTCTTTTTAACCTCTGACTAGTAGTCTCTTGCTGTTTTTCCTGGATTTGATGCTGTGAAAAGAGGCAAGTCATTTCCTGATAGACTGGGGGTTAGCTCCTCTTAGCTTACATGGACACTTAGTGCAAGGACTTAAAAGCAGTTGTTTGGGAGTCAGAAGAGGGAGAGCTCACACCCAGGGTTCACAGAACTAGGTAAAGCCTCAAGATGGGGAGTCTTCCCAGTTATGTTTTTTCTTGGTGTAAACACTATTCTTTAATCTTCAAGAGTAAATGCAAAGAAGGAGATTTGCTGACGTAGGCCCTGTTCTTAAAAGACATCAGCACGTACATAACTTTATTTGACTTGTGGGATTACTCACATGAGTAAAATTATACACATGCTTAAATCAATCCAGGATTAGGGCCTAAAACTGCTTTGTTTTTGTTGCTGAAAAATTCCACCAATTTACATGTGATTAGATAAGTGAATAGCCAGTCAGAAGCATTCAAGGTCTCTATAGTTAGGCATTCCTTCTCCCCCTTGTAAAAGAATGCCTGTGGTAAAAAGTTCAAAATAAAATGTGAACCATCAGTTTATTTTTGCTAATGCAAACAACAATTGTGTGCGTTATAAAATGTGACTCCAAGATTAATCATAAAGAACTTTCAGTGGTAGTGACTTGGAAAGTTTTTCCAAAAGGAGTAACATTTCCGTATTGGAAATTTCTAAAAAAATGAGTTTTATTACTTCCTTTTCATACACTTCCCTAATAGGAGATGTGTAAATGTACTTTGCTGGAGCTTTACGTATGACAGCTTTAGTGGATCCACCCATGAGATTGTAAAAGAACAAGTCAGCCTATAATTTTCAGACAATAGCCTGTAAGTACTTTATGTCAGACAAATTGTTCAAATTATTTTAACTTTTTTTTTTTTTACTTCAATTTTGTTTGAAAAGTGGAGCTGGTGAAAGATGTCAGATTGACAACCCTGGAGAAGTCCTCTATTCACAGAACACATACAACATAGGAAGTGGTAGTGTGAGTTTTTCACACAATGCCCCACCAGTATATCTCATCCTTGACCTGCAGACAGAATCCCTATGCTCTTAGGCCTTGCCTACACTACAGGGGAAATTCGATCTAAACTATGCAATTTGAGTTACGTGAATAGTGTAACTCAAATCAACGTAGCTTAGATCTACTTACCGCGGGGTCCACACTACGTGATGTCAATGAGAGATGATTTCCTGTCGACTCCTTCTCTTCTCGATCGGGTGGAGTACAGGAGTTGACAGGAGAGCGATCTGAAGTCGATTTAGCGGGTCTTCACTAGACATGCTAAATCGACTGCCATTGCATCAAATAACCGCTCATTGATCCCCTGGTAAGTGTAAACAAGCCATCCGTCTCTGGGGCCATTGTGATCATGGCCCTCCACTGAGATACCAATTAATGCTAACTGGAGTGTTTGTTCTGTGATGGTGATCTGTCCGCTATGACACAAACTGAGACCATGGAGTCATTTCACAAAAACCTTCTGACACTAACAATTCTCAGTAACTTCGTATTTGGTTTGGATTCAAACCACTAGAGGTAAAAAGGTTACATATCCCTTTATCAGTTCCCTGAGCCATCCATTCCCATCACTTTCATCACCACTTGCTTAATACCCTCTGACTAATAAGAAAGCTCACCAACTGTGCGAACCGTTATTATTTTTCCTCCAGTCAGAAAACAAGTGTGAGGCAGTTTTTTTAATTTGCTGAGCTAAGTGAGCATTTACAGGGGAACATTCTGTTCTTAATGTGGGAGCAAGACTTTTATGATTCATGGGGTGAGGCACCCACACAGCCACCTTACCTCTCACCAGGATGATGTATCTGTTGCTGGTGAGGTACATCTGAGAAAACTGAAACAAAGCTTAGTCTTCCCCCTTTAAAATAAGTAAAGAAATAAATCATGGCAATACAAATTACAGTGGCAGGTGAAACAATTTCACTCAGTTAGGGCCAAATCGTACAGCCACTCCTCAGGCAAGTCACTGGGAATGCAACTAGAGTAAGGATGAGAGTTTTATTTCACAATGAACTGAGCATCTTCAACTTCCATGAAAGCCAATGGGCCAAATCAGTCTTTCACTATTCAAGTTTTACTCAGTCCTTACTTAAAGCCAAATTTTCCAGGTTTGGGTCCTAAGACTTTCCTTGTATTTCCTACTGAACAATTCTACTATCTTACAGGTGGTTACATACATTAATTAGGGTAAACAGCAAGAAGCAATCAAGACCTCCCCAGCTCACAGTAGGAGATCAGGGTTTGGGTGTATATAAATAGTCAGAAAGAAAAATGTGTTTTGGTAACAAAGCTGAAAGTCATTTTCTGGGATTAGACTGACATGATAAACCATAAAAAGAAAAAGAGTACTTGTGGCACCTTAGAGACTAACGAATTTATTTGAGCATAAGCTTTTGTAAGCTACAGCTCACTTCATCGGACGCATGCAGTGGAAGATACAGTGGGGAGATTTTATATACACAAAGAACATGAAACAATGGGTGTTACCATACACCATCTGCTCAAGAAACTCCCTGAAAAAGCACAAGAACAAATCGGCACAGACACACCCCTAGAACCCCGAGCACGGGTATTCTATCTGCTACCCAAGATCCATAAACCTGGAAATCCTGGACGCCCCATCATCTCAGGCATTAGCACCCTGACAGCAGGATTGTCTGGCTATGTAGACTCCCTCCTCAGGCCCTATGCTACCAGCACTCCCAGCTATCTTCGAGACACCACTGACTTCCTGAGGAAACTACAATCCATCGGTGATCTTCCTGAAAACACCATCCTAGCCACTATGGATGTGGAAGTCCTCTACATCAACATTTCACACAAAGATGGACTACAAGCCGTCAGGAACAGTATCTCCGATAATGTCACAGCAAACCTGGTGGCTGAACTTTGTGACTTTGTCCTCACCCATAACTATTTCACATTTGGGGACAATGTATACCTTCAAATCAGCGGCACTGCTATGGGTACCCGCATGGCCCCACAGTATGCCAACATTTTTATGGCTGACTTAGAATAACACTTCCTCAGCTCTCGTCCCCTAATGTCCCTACTCTACTTACGCTACATTGGTGACATCTTCATCTTCTGGACCCATGGAAAAGAAGCTCTTGAGGAATTCCACCATGATTTCAACAATTTCCACCGCACCATCACCTTCAGCCTGGACCAGTCCACACAAGAGATTCACTTCCTGGACACTACGGTGCTAATACGCAATGGTCACATAAACACCACCCTATACCAGAAACCTACTGACCGCTATGCCTACCTACATGCCTCCAGCTTTCATCCAGACCACACCACACGATCCATTGTCTACAGCCAAGCTCTACGATACAACCGCATTTGCTCCAACCCCTCAGACAGAGACAAACACCTACAAGATCTCTATCAAGAGTTCTTACAACTACAATACCCACCTGCTGAAGTGAAGAAACAGATTGACAGAGCCAGAAGAGTACCCAGAAGGTACCTACTACAGGTCAGGCCCAACAAAGAAAACAACAGAATGCCACTAGCCATCACCTTCAGCCCCCAACTAAAACCTCTCCAGCACATCATCAAGGATCTACAACCTAACCTGAAGGACGACACCCTCACAGATCTTGGGAGACAGGCCAGTCCTTACTTAACAGACAGCCCCCCAACCTGAAGCAAATACTCACCAGCAACCACACACCACACAACAAAATCACTATCCCAGGAACCTATCCTTGCAACAAAGCCCGTTGCCAACTCTGTCCACATCTCTCTTCAGGGGACACCATCATAGGGCCTAATCACATCAGCCATACTATCAGAGGCTCATTCACCTGCACATCTACCGATGTGATATATGCCATCATGTGCCAGCAATGCCCCTCTGCCATGAACATTGGCCAAAGCGGAGTCTCTACGTAAAAGAATAAATGGACACAAATCAGACATCAAGAATTATAACATTCAAAAACCAGTCAGAGAACACTTCCATCTCTCTGGTCACTCGATTACAGACCTAAAAGTGGCAATTCTTCAACAAAAAAAACTTCAAAAACAGACTCCAACGAGAGACTGCTGAATTGGAATTAATTTGCAAACTAGACACCATTACATTAGGCTTGAATAAAAACTGGGAGTTGATGTGTCATTACACAAAGTAAAACTATTTCCCCATGTTTATTTCTGCCTCCTACTGTTCCTCACACGTTCTTGTCAACTGCTGGAAAGGGCCCACCTTGATTATCACTACAAAAAGGTTTTTTTCTCTCTCCTGCAGGTAATAGCTCATCTTACCTGATCACTCTTGTTAGTGAGTATGGTAACACTCATTGTTTCATATTCTCTGTGTATATAAAATCTCCCTACTGTATTTTCCACTGAATGCATCCGATGAAGTGAGCTGTAGCTCATGAAAGCTTATGCTCAAAAAAATTTGATAGTCTCTAAGGTGCTACAAGTACTCCTTTTCTTTTTGCGGATACAGACTAACACAGCTGCTGCTCTGAAACCTGTCATGATAAACCATGTTAAACATTTCTTGACTGATACAATCTCCTTGCCTCTCATGTCCTGCATGTAAATGTACAAAACAGTTATCAGTTAAGAGTCTGAGAAATGTTTAGGAACCAGCAAAACCTTGTTTCCAAGAAACAGCTCTACATTATGGGCCCAGGTTTTTCCCTAATCAAACTTCCAATTTACCTGTTATGTAAACACAGCGTATATGGATTTCAGGACTGCAAAAGAGTCTCAGAACATTTAACCCAAAAGGCCTGAATGTAAAAGCTGCTAATTATTCAAAATATTATTCAAACTGACATCAAAGGGAGCTGCAGGTACGCAGCACAAATGAAAATTAGTTTCCAAGGTGTACAATTTTCTCTGTGCATTTCTGGAACAATTCATTACTGACATCAAGGTTCAATCTCAGCATTCAGAAAGCATCTAAAGCTGATTGAGCTTTTATTCTTGTTTGTGGTGTCAGCTGAAATGCAGCTTCATAATCCTCTTTCCCCAGTGGTCACATACAGAATGTAACAATTTTAGCTGTTATGTCTGTGTTTTGAATATAAAACGGGGAGGGTTTATTTGGGTGTGAAATGGAGATACAGTATTTTAGACCATGTTTACTGCTTCTCTTTGGACCCCATGGTCCCCAACCCATGAATAATTAACACTGACGACTGGAAAGTCGGAGAGTTTGCCATTGCTCTTTCAACTGGGGATATGTGGAGTCTGCACATCCAATTGTGAAAGAAGTAGCTGATTTGGCACACAACCTATGGATCTCAGAGGACTTGTCTGAGGCATGGGTCACTGGTGCAGCTGACCCATGCCTGGTCATTGGCTCCCATCCCCATATAACCTAGTAGAAGTATCGCTGTGTAAGCAGCAAGAAAAGGAGTACTTGTTGCACCTTAGAGACTTACAAATTTATTTGAGCATGTCGTGCATCTGATGAAGTGAGCTGTAGCTCACGAAAGCTTGTGCTCAAATAAATTTGTTAGTCTCTAAGGTGCCACAAGTACTCCTTTTCTTTTTGCAAATACAGACTAACACGGCTGTTACTCTGAAACCTGTGTAAGCAGAATGTAGCATTTGGCACTATCAAGAGTCCTTTTGAGAGACAAGCTGACTTGGATTTACTCGGGGATATGTTTTCTGAAGCCTAATCAGGAAAGCAGAGACCCTAAAAAAAAAAGGTACATTTGTTACAGCAGGTTCTAGGTAGTAAAAAATTGATTTAGCTGTCCTCAAAACAGCGTCCTTAACAAATGGATTATGTGTTACTGAAAACCCATTTACATTCTGAAGGGGAAAAAAAGATGATTTGCACTGAGATCCAAATTCAAACATTACAACCACAACTATGATTGCAAGAAATAACATTCCATACTTCCATAACTCTGTTGAAGCATTAGCTAGTTAAGCCCTGAAACACTCTTGGGGACTAAGTATTACTCTTTCAGTTTTATAACTGGGGAAAAATGAGACAGAGAATGGTGAAGTAGTATAACAAGGCCATACAACAAGTCATTGCAAGACCCAGGAAGGGGTATTGGAGCAGTAAAGGTGCCATGGGCTTCCTGGTTCCCTCACCTTGTAGCACTATCTATCTAGGTTCTCATACCACACATATTGTCACAGTATCGGACCACTTTGCTGTCAAATGCACTCTCTGGTGAGCTGAAGGAACCATGCTGATGGTTTCTGGAGGGCACCGTAATTAGCACTGCTTGGCTGGACAGAGGGTCACTGAGACAAGTGTTGTTAGAGTGGAAATGGCAAATGCAGGGTACTGGAGATCCTGAAAGATTCCCTGAAAAAACAGTGGCAGTTCCTTTCTAATGCTTCCTAAGGCTCAACAGTAAAACAATTATTCACTACAGCGCTCAATACAGAGATAAAATGGCCATGTTGTTACTTCATTTGTACCTTACCCATCTCTTAATTACTGCACCAATAAAATTCTCACTGACACCTCCACTCCCATAAATATTCTGAGGTCTCCTATTAGGGACTGGGCACAAACCAATGGCCATTTAAAAATTTGGTTCCTCTTTATTTTAAAAAACTTCCTTAAATAAAAAGCTATTGACATGTGAAGTTTGGTGTCTCATTTTTAGAAACTGTGCTGGAAGTGGGACCATCCTCCAAATTTTAAAATGAGAGCAGACTCCAGTGCTAAAACAAATACCCATGTCATGAAACACTCAAGAACCGCACCCACTGGGCAGTGGATTGGATTGCATCCACTAGTGCCTTTACTCTGTAAACTTGAAGCATGGACTCTTAATTGTTTGGCACCTCTCCATTACCTATCGTGCTAGGTTCACTAACACTGCTAAATAAACAGTCATCCTAATTTTTCTGCCAGAGATAGTTAAAGATGACCAGCAAAGGGAAAAAAAATTCCCTTGTGCACTGTTTTTGTGTGGTTTTTATGGTGGATAAGGAAGACCTGCAAGGTTCCCCCCCCCATAGGAAAAAAAGTTTGTATATTTTCTTCATTTTTTATTCTTAGAAATTCAGGGCATGACTACTTTGGCAGACTCTATGATTTTTGAACTAGTAAAATGATACCTTTCAGTCTGTTGTGATGTTAAACAAATAAGAGAGCAGGAGAGATTTTATTCTGATGTTTCAATATATTTGTTTTTATTAACATCTATTTAAGTCCAATGGCTGCCAAACACTTTGGAGAAAGGATCTCTTCATTAAAAGTTTCCAACACCCCCCATCCCTTCTATGAGCTGTGTGATAACTCACAAGGTAGGCAAAGAAAAAAAATCAGAAAAATGCCTTTAAAAAACCCCCCCAAAATACCTTTCAATTGTTCTTCAGTATTCAAATAGAGAAGCAAAGAAAGGGCACAAGCCCAATTTTTGAAAGTCATATGCTTTCCCTCTCACTATGCAGCACAGTGTCAAACACAAGGAACACCAGACATATTCCAACTATCTACTTTCTGCTTGGAAACAAAATACATACAGAGGCTATGCTCTTCGGATTCTCAAGAATAACAAACTATTTACCTTTCAGTTTGTAGCAATCTGTGGACAGGTTTCCCCCCCCGTGCAATATGCTCTCCTTTTGGCACACTCAGGATATTCATAGAAGGTTGGCACCTGGAATTTGCATAAGGGATTCAAATGAATGCCTGTAGCTTTCACTCTAACTTTCTCCACCATAAAAGCAGAAAAACCTACATTCCCACCCTATATTTCTACCTGATCTCTTCCTTTATTTCCAAATCAGGAAGCCTGCCAGTGCCTCTTTGATATTCTGTATCTCAGAATATAGGGTGAGGAACATCCTATAATAATTGCATTTTTTTCTTGGAGATCAGAATACATAGATCCATCAAACATATATATATATTCTCAGCTCAGACATTCTTGCCTCTTTGGGTTAGGTCAATCTGTGACGTCCAAATCATAGAATGACAATTGAATAGCTTGTTTATTCTGGTTTGTTATTTTGGTTTTGAAGGCAATGGGGCACCAGCTGTACCACAGGAGAACAGAACTGTCAGACACATAAATGAACATGATTTATTGGGGAAGAGTCAACATGGTTTTTGTAAAGGGAAATCAGGCCTCGCATATTTACTAGAATTCTTTGAGGGGGTCAACAAACATGTGGACAAGGGGGATCCAGTTGATATAGTGTATTTAGATTTTCACAAAATCTTTGACAAGATCCCTCACTAAAGGCTCTTAAGCAAAGTAAGCTGTCATGAGATAAGAGGAAAGTTCCTCTCATGGATCAGTAACTGGTTAAAAGTTAGGAAACAAAGGGTAGGAATAAACGGTCAGTTTTCAGAATGGAGAGAGGTAAACAGTGGTGTCCCCCAGGGGTCTGTTCTGGGACCTGTACTGTTCAATGTACTAATAAATGATCTGGAAAAAGGGGTAAATAGTGAGGTGGCAAAATTTGCAGATGATACAAATCTACTCAAGATAGTTAAATCAAAAGCAGACTACAAAAATTACAAAGGGACCTCACAAGGCTGGGTGACTGGGCAACAAAATGGCAGATGAAATTCAGTATCGATAAATGCAAAGTAATGCACATTAGAAAACATAATCCCAACAATACATATAAAACCATGGGCTCTAAATAAGCTGTTACAACTCAAGAAAGAGATCTTGGAAGTCATTGTGGATAATTCTCTGAAAACATCCACTCAATGTGCAGCAGCAGCCAAAAAAGCGAACAGAATGTTCGGAATCATTAGGAAAGGGATAGATAATAGGACAAAAAATATCATATTTCCTCTATATAAATCCACGGTATGCCCACATCTTGAATACCGTGTGCAGATGTGGTCGCCCCATCTCAAAAAAGATGTATTGGAACTGGAAATGGTATAGAGAAGGGGCAACAAAAATGTTTAGGGGTATGGAACAGCTTCCATATGAGGAGAGATTATTAATAAGACTGGGACTTTTCATCTTGGAAAAGAGACGACTTAGGGGAGAGATGATAGCGGTCTCTATAAAATCATGACTGGTGTGGAGAAAGTAAACAAGGAAGTGTTCTCATAACACAAGAACTAGGGGTCACCAAATGAAGCTAATAGGCAGCAGGTTTAAAACAAACTAAAGGAAGTATTTCTTCACGCAATGCACAGTCAACCTCTGGAACTCTTTGCCAGAGGACGCTGTGAAGGCCAGACTATAAAACAGCGTTCAAAAAAGAACTAGGTAAGTTCACGGAGGATAGGTCCATCAATGGCTATTAGCCAGGATGGGCAGAGATGGTGTCCCTAGCCTCTGCTTGCCAGAAGCTGGGAATGGGCGACAGGGGATGGGTCACTTAATGATTACCTGTTCTGTTCATTCCCTCTGAAGCTCCTGGTATTGACCACTGTTGGAAGACAGGATACTGGGCTAGATGGATCTTTGGTCTGACCCAGTATGGCAATTCTTAAGTTCTTATCACATCAAGGGTCCATCAAATCTGTAATCCTGTAATAAACAGAGGGAGGTGGAAAATACCCTTCTGTTCAATGCTGTACATGGGAGAAAGATTCCTTCTTATCCCCTAGACCAAGTAGAGGAAGCACAAGATTTCATTACCCCTACCTCAACATGCATATTACTATAAATGCTATTGGTTATTGTTATCCAGCATCTTAATATCTGGCTAGTGTATCTGACTAATGCTGCTGCACAAAATAAATCGTATTAATAAAAACAGACGCCCTAATACAATAATGCTCACTGATGCTAACACCCACCATGCAAGTTTTAGATCTGATCAAATCAGTATAACGTGATGTTCCACACAGTAAATACAATGAGATTAGAGATGGGAGAGATGACTTTGAATACTGAGTAAAATACCCTCTCTTGCAGAATATTTTCTGTTTTACTCAGACACTTTAGGTGGGTTAATTTCAGGGTTTTCACTAGTCACCAAATACTACCTATCACAACAGAAAATACATTTGAAATGAATGCAACAAAATCAAAGTCAGCATGTCATGGTCTAAGCATGGAAACCAGGAAACCTTGAGTTCTAATCCCAAATCAGACACCGATTTACTCTGCAGCATTTACCACACATATCTGTGCCTATTAATGCTGTTGGAAACCTTTTCACTGACTTAGGTGGGAGAAAGATTTGGCCTTTATCGTCTCTGTATCTGAGTTTCGTTACCTGTAAAAGGAGGATACTAACTTCCTTTCCAGGGCATTTTGTGAAGTTTGGTTAATATAAGACATTGAAAATATAAAAGAGTTACAGATTAATGTAATATGATATTGCAAAATGATGAGTCTTTTGGGAGAGTTGGAGTAGGCAGAGAGGATATATAATGCTGAAAGCTATGGCGAACAACTGAGATTTATTACATTTAGAAATGAAACTGCACATTTTTGCAGATTGCTAAAGGCCTGATTCAATTCCCACCAAAGTCAATGGGAACTGGATTGTGCCCTCATTAAGGTAACACCGTGAGCTCAGTTTGAAGAACTGGCTGTCGAAAGAGGCAACTCTGCACATAAAACGGACAGTTATGACTGAAGTGCTCACTGACATGAGCAAGTGAATGATTTATCGGCACAATTCAGGCCAAGTAGTTTGAAAATTTGGCCCAGCCACACTTACTAAAAAAATAAAGATTGACTGTCAAGTTTTACATTCTAGGTAACTTAAATATAGCATGTATATAGGTCTGCAAATAAAGGCGTGAATCTGCAATAGGTAACAAGTGCACAGCTATTAACAGACTGTGGCACTATAGTGTTAGACAGTCAGCATTTGCAAGTTCCTTTAATCACATACCTATCAGATGGTGGATGGCATACAGTAATTTTTTCACTACACTACATCTCTGTAGCAGTTCTGACAATTTCAGCTGGTGCTTCCTCTCGGAGGAAAAATAGTGAAGAATTCACATCCAGTGAAAAAGGAAAACAAACAGCACAGTGACAGTACTAGCAGAATAAACTGAGTGCAACTTTTATGTGAAAATTAAATAAGCTTTGCTAAACATTAACAGAGGCTGAAAAGCATCTCCTCTGCTGGCACAAAATATATATATCCGGGGCTTCAAAAGTTCACGTTGTCAGATAGTGAACAGTTTTGTTGACCGCATGACTCAGCAAACATTGCTACATTGAACGATGACAACGTATTGAGTGTTAAATACAATGAGATCAGAAGCCCTTAGAGTTCAATCAGGTGACTTGTCAACTGTTGTAAACAGAGTTTATTATATATGAGTTCTAGAGAATGTTTTCAAAAAAAGGAAAATATTGTTTTTTTTTGATATTCCAGTGCATTCTGAGCGAAAAGGCCTCACAAAAAGAGCCTGACGCAAAATGCCATGGACAGCTGGAAAGCTTGTGACATTGCCCCTTTCTCCCTTGCCCCTCCCTTCTGGATGTGCGTTTTGGGAGAAAAAAAAAAGAGGAAGATTCTTCAGAGACCTAGACTCTTCCTCCTCTTTACCCCACACCATTTTCCCCTTTCACTCTTCACAATCCTGACAGGCCTCGGCCTAGCAGACTATCACTTTCATTCCTGGAGCCTGTGCAACTTGTCAGAAAGGGTCTAGCCTTGGGCAGAGATGGTACGTGCAGCACAATTCACTCTCTCCCTGAAGGGCTCTCCTAGCCCATTCCAACCCGAGGGAAATGGACCATGTGTGTTAAACTAGGGGTCCTCCACATGGTGGAAAGCAGTCTGCTAGTCCAGGCCTAGTATCAAGCGCTCTATACATATTTTCTCTCTCCATTATTGGTAACAACTTGGAAATAAACCCTTCCCTAATTTATCTTTTTACACTTGGACTATAGAGTCTTGCATCTCTGTAGTAGGTTGCTGGTTTCAATCCAGCCCCAGTAACTACCTTCTGGAGTTTCTCAGGTACTGTGTGAGATGGAATAATACAATGACAATTTATTTTACACTTATACTGCCCATTTCCTCGGAGCATTGCATAGCCCTAAAACCAACACAATAATATAAATGTCAAGTTCTTTTACTAAACCAAGTTACTTTAGAGATGTTTGTCCCTCTTGACTCAGTCTCATTTTTCTACCCTTCAGCATTATTTGTCTTTACCTAGGAAAAGTTATAGTTTAAATTTGAAATATATTAGGGCATGAATATTTTACAACAAAAAGGGGCAAACAGACAGATGACTTATGACTTGGAAACTCTTTTTAAGACATGGCTTCGCAAATGATGTTCTTCCCTCATAGGGCAACTGGGTGCTGACCATGGCCAAATCGTAACAGGTCAACTTCTGCTCTCAGTTGAAACCAGTGGAACTGCACAAGTGTAAGTGACAGCAATATTTGGCTTGTATTATATGCCTGGCCCTGCATCAGTTACTCATGTGAGCAGGTTTAACTGTATCTAAGCCAGATTTGCAAATGTTCTTACAATTAACAGCAACATCAGATCCAAAATGTTTTAGTGACACAATAAACAAATGGGACACATTGAACTAGCAGTATGAACTATAGCTGTTGATAGCACATTATGGGATAGAAATGTACAGTTCAGCATGTGAGACCTGCAGGGAAGAAGATCACCCTGGTCTAGAACACTTCCTACCAGCCAGGGTACATTACACCAAAGGTGTAGGTGGAGGTCAAGGTGGCGGTGAGAGGTTGGGAGATATACTTATCAAGAATAAAGGATCATAGGGTGCCTGGCAACTAGTGTACAGTTTGGGATCTCAATTGCAGTATGCTATATACACTGCACTGCCTCGACTTCTCCTGTAATGAAAGCCTCATCATAACTGTCACTTCCTTTCTATTTGAATTACACCCCTTTTTCCAAAGATCTTTAAGCACCTCACAAACATTAACTACTTCTTCTAAGGTAGATATTTAATACAGTTAATTTACATATTTAATTATATAATTATACATAAATAATAATAAAATACTTTGCACATATATAGCACTGTTCAGTTGAGGATCTCAAAGCACTTTACAGACATTAATGAATCAAGCCTCCCAGCCCCTGTGTGGGGTAAGTAAATATTTCCCCAGAGAGGATAAGGTGCTCATTTTCAGAGGTGCTAATAACTTGCAGTTATTTCAATTACAACACTAGGTGCCCAGCCACAGCTTAACTATACTGCACAATGAACCAAAAGTGAGTCAGTAGCAGAGACAGAAATAAAACTCATAAGTTCTGATACCCTAGTTCACCGCACTAACCACTACATGCACTGCTTCCTTTTTCTAGTGTCTCCCTCTTAGTTTTTTAGATCCAGCATAATCAGTGATGCTGTTCATATCACTCCTATCGTCAAAATATCTTTAACTAGCTCCCAATACATGGCAGGTCTAGTTCAAACTCCTCGCTTTATATTCAACACTTTTTATAGTGTATGTAGCAAGAATTCTGTATTTTTGTCTCAGGCATTGGGTCCTACATCCAAGGGCAAAGACCCAACACAAAGACATAAGCTAACATTAGTGCTTTTGAAAGCAGAAATTCAAAACCACATCAGCACCATAAATTTAAGGGACGAGGGTGAATTCCAAAATCAAGGGGCACAAGTGGCACAGCTGTGCACCTCTCAGACATAAGTTTAAAATCCAGAAGCTTTGCAGCGTTATCCTTGGATTTCCCTGTAAAACTGATAACTTCCTGGACTGAAGCCAAGAAAGAAAAAAAAAAAAAGAATGATTTTAACAATGCCAAAGGTAATTTCTGTAATTTACATAGTAGAGAGAAAAAGGATTCAGGCTACACAGCATGGAAATAGAACAAAGTTTTAGTAGGGTAAATTCAGGACATATTGTACACAGCAGTAACACCCTTAGAGTGGCTTGTTAATTTCAGTTTTTAATGATTATACCAAACTTTTGAAGTGTATTATGCTGGAAACATTTTTTCCCATCCTCTCCTGGGTGATCTGCACTGCAGGTAAAAGAAACCAAATAACTTATACCAGCATGGTAGTACAGTAGAACCTCAGAATTACGAATACCAGAGTTACGAACTGACCAGTCAACCACACAGCTCATTTGGAATCAGAAGTATACAGTCAGGCAGCAGCAAAGACCAAAAAAAAAAAAAGCAAATACAGTACAGTACTGTGTTAAACATAAATTACTAAAAATAAAGGTTTCAGAGTAGCAGCTGTGTTAGTCTGTATCTGCAAAAAGAAAAGGAGTACTTGTGGCACCTTAGAGACTAACAAATTTATTTGTGCATAAGCTTTCGTGAGCTACGGCTCACTTCATCGGATGTAAAAAATCCATTACAATCTACATACCACACAGACTATGCTGACAGCTTGTGCCACACACTCTCAAGGAATGCATCCGATGAAGTGAGCTGTAGCTCACGAAAGCTTATGCTCAAATAAATTTGTTCGTCTCTAAGGTGCCACAAGTCCTCCTTTTTTAAAAAAAAAATAAAGGGAAAGTTTAAAAAAAAGATTTGACAAGGCCAGGAGACTTTCTGTGCTTGTTTCATTTAAATTCAGATGGTTGAAAGCAGCATTTTTCTTCTGCATAATAAAGTTTCAAAGCTGTTTTAAGTCCATGTTCGGTGGTAAACTTTTGAGAGAACAACCATAACGATTTGTTCAGAATTACGAACATTTCAGAATTGCGAACAACCTCCATTCCTGAGGTGTTCGTAACTCTGAGGTTCTACTGTAATAATGTTGGGAATTTGGATATGAAATGCACACAATTTGTGTTTGTGTATTATAGAAGCCCTCTGTTTACATTCCATGGTAAAACTCCAACATGTAACGGCAGCATATCTGTTTTCTAGTCCCAAAAAACTTGCAACAGGCTTCCAGCATAGAGGGAAGTTGTGCATATGCTGCACAGAAGTGGACATAGCATACCAGATGTGAATTACAAGTGCACAGGATACATTGTTGCCAACTTCTAAAAGAACCTACACCCTCAAGCAGCAGTGTAAAGTTTAAAATGCGGGTCATGCAGCTGAGGGTAGGTTTAAAGCTGTGTGAACCGGCTGAATAAAAAAAACATTGCCCTTCCTCCCCTAACACATCTTTACACCAAAACTTAACTGAAGCTTTCAGACCCCTTCTCTCTCGCCTTGGAGTCCTCCTGTCTCTCACCCATCCTATGGCATAAGCTCCCCAAATGCTTTATCTTGTTTTATCTTTCGTGAGTGGGAGACTTGTCCTCAGATCCTACCTCTTCAGGAAATGTCTGGCTCACCCACTCTCTCATATCATTTTTGAGGGAAACAGGGTGAAGGGATTTGGTAGAAGGTGCTGGCCCAATCAATCATTTCCCCTGAAATCCAAGATGCCGAAAAGGGCTGTCATGGGAGCAGTGGGGGTGTGGTAGGGGGGAGATTTAAAACAGATCCTGACTCTTGCACAAGTCAGACTTTGTCCCTTCCTAGTCACCAGGGACTCCTGAGTAATGGCCTTTGTGTAATTCATTGTTTTTTAGGAAACTACTTTTTCTTGCCAGTTTTTAAGCCCAGTGGAATTTTCTAGATCCGCAGTGACAGGGCATGAGTAATCGTTCCCTCATTAAACTACTAAGAGAGTCATAAAACAAAACAAATTGTTCACCTCCCCAGTATTTTTCCTTTTTGCTTTCCCTTTCCAAGTCCTGTAGTGCTCACAAACATCCAAAGTATCCAAGTGACGTAACCTTTAGTCAGTACCCTAAAGGAAACAACATGTCCTTCACATGTTGCTCAATTCTCTGATATGCTCTTGCAGTCATTAAAACAACAAGGAGTCTGGTGGCACCTTACAGACTAACAGATTTATTTGGGCATAAGCTTTCCAGGGTAAAAAACCACTTCTTCAGATGCATTTTGTTGTTTTTGTGGATACAGACTAACACAGCTACCCCCTGATTCTTGCAGTCATTGATTTTTGATGGAGGGCGGTTTGAGTTGTTTTTTTAATCAAGAGCCAGATCTTCCTGAGTGAAATGTGTGCATTCAAAATCAGATGTGAAGAGCTCACCTGGACTGTGGACTGTGCCGTGCTGGCTGCTATCCTGCAATTCTAGGTATACCTGTGGTCTTCACGCAGAATACTTTACAAAGCCACCAGCCTGAGTAGCTGGGTGCACTGGGGAGATCTGTGGAAATGTGTAGGACAAGAAAGAATCTGCCCTCTACCCCTGGGCAGTGCTCTGTGGATACCACTGCACCCTCAGTGCAGCAATACCCTCTGCTGCTAAAGCATGCCCCTCTGTAGGAAACAATGTCCAGAGGATCTGTCCTGCCCACAAGTTTTCTGGAGGCAGGGGCACCAGAAGAAGGTTCCTCTTCTCTGTGCAAGTTCCCAGCATCCTCCCTGTGCAGTTCCATTTTTGTCAGGGTCCTCTGTGCCTTTATAGTGGCATAGGTAGCTTTCCCCCTTGATATCTGGGAATCAAGCTGTCTGATAGATTTCTTTTCAACTATGAAAGTATCTCTTTGAAAAGCCACATTTTCAACAGCAGCCTCTAAGAATGAAGGCACAAGTCTCAGCCCTGAGTTTTTGCCCACAAGAAAGCAGTTTGTTCTCACAGTGCTGGTTTTTTGTAAGCCCAAGAACCCAGACACCTGGCACTGTACCCACAATTTCAGAGACCAAGCTGAGGTCCCTTTGAAAATTTGGTTCTCTTTCTTCTGAGCCAACCTCCAGAGGGCAGATGTATCCTGTGTGGTGACTCAGATCTTTGGAGAATGGAGAAGATACAAACAAATAGGAGAACCATTTCCAAAGTCCAGAGACTTTAGAGAGAGAGAGAGAGAGAAAGAAAACAACATTAAAAACCCTGGACTGTGGGATGTTAAAGCTTGGTAATACCTACACTGAGCACTTTATACCCTGAAAGCCCTGCACAAACATTAATTAATCCTCGCAACAATCCCTTCAGGTAAATGCATTATCCCCATTTTACAGATGGCAAGAGAGTTTCTGTAATTTTCCCAATGCCACTGAGAGAGTTTGTGTCAGAGTTTTGTTTAGACACAGGAGTTCAGAGTCCTGCACCTAAGTTTGGACTATTAGATTGAACTCAGGGATCAGATCCTTAGCTTGTATAAACTGGCATTAAAGGAAATGTAGCTATGTCAATTTACACCACTGAAGGTCTGGCTCTCACAGTTCATCCTGAAAAGTGTGACTTATTTTAGGGAAATTGTTGCTCCTTTTGCCTAAATAAAGGTTGGAAAGCAGCAAAGAGAAAACCATCTTGGATTGCACTGGCATTTAAGCGGCAAAGATTTGAACTCTCCTTTGTAATAAGCACCAGAAAGCAAATGAGTGAGGTAAACTTGGGAGTTCCAGACCACAGCTTACAAAATGTTCTGCAAAGCGGTGAGAAGATCCATTAAACCTACCAAACTCATTGACCTCACAGGTTTCTCCAGGCCAATTCTAGAAAACAAAACAGCTGCATTTTTAGTTCCCTGGTAAAAGGAATTACTGATACACTGTTAAGTCCAGCTCTGGTTTGGGAGTTTTGAAGAGACAAGTCCAGACGCTTGAGATGTGCAAAAAGACAGTAGAAAGTAAAGTGATTAAAATCAACGGGAGTTTGCCTGATTAAAGACTAAGTATCTCATTCCGGCACTGTATTCTTGTCATCAAAAGTTCATATAACTTTAGTTGTGAGCCTACTTTACTGTACCATCCTTAAGAAAGACCACAGCTGTGCTAATGAAAATAACTGTGTAACAATTAATGGTCTTACTGTGTAGCTGATACACTGGCAACATCGCGCCTTGGATGCGGTGAAGTGCTTGAAAAGACTGAAACTGTTTAGTTTAGAGAGGTGAGACAAATAAGAGGGAACAGGGTAAAGGTATACAAAATAATTAACGGAAAAGAGATAAGCCCTGCACTCCTATTCATCCTCTTAAGACAAGAGCAAGAAGATATTCAATGAAATTAGAACTATTATTATTATTTAACGTTTATATTATGATAGAGTTTAGAGGATATTATGATAGAGTTTAGAGGTCAACCATGTCAGGGACGCATTGTGTCATATCCTGCATAAATATATAGAAAATGACAGCCTCTGCCTTCAAGAACTTACAATCCAGAGAGGAAATGCACTCTAAAATATTTTTTATACAGTGCATAATTAAGCTGTGAAACTGAATGTTACAAGAGCCCATTGAGGCCAAGACCTTTATAGCAGAAGTTCTTAACCAGGGGTCCAGGGTCCCCTAAGGGGCAGATTTCAGGGGGGCCTCCAAGCTGGGCCAGCATTTGACTCGCTGGGACCCAGGGCAGAACGCTGAAGCCCCACCGCATGGGGCTGAAGCCCAGGTCCCTGAGCCTTGTCAGCCGGGGCTGAAGCTGAAGCTTGAGCAACGTAGCTTTTTGGGAACCCCTGTGGCATGGAGCCCCAGGCAATTGCCCGGCTTGCTACCCCCTAATGCCGGCCCTGGCTTTTATATGCAGAAAACCAGTTATTGTGGCACAAGTGGGCTGTGGAGTTACTATACCATGTTGGGGGGGGCCTCAAAAAGAAAAAGGTTGAGAACCTCTGCTTTATAGGATTCAAAAATAAGGATTGGGCATTTATATGGATAATGATAACATCCACATTTATTACACTGGACAGGATGAAAGAAGTAGAAACTCTCATGCTTCAGGGCTTAAGTCAACTGCTAACTGCCTATAATTAGGAAGACATTTTCCCTATAGGAAAGTTATTTAATAAGTATCCATCACAGGGATTCTAAAACCTGGGAAGGATCTGGTACTGGACAACAATGGAGGCAGAATATCCAACGAGATGGGGATCACTGGTTTGAGCCAATGTTATAAGCCTTGCATTCCTAGGTGATAATGCAGTTGGGTTTTTTTTTTAAAAATAAATATAAATAAATAAAATAAATAAATAAATAAATAAATAAATAAAACTGATCTACTGAAACAACAGAGTTGGAAAGCATTTCCAAAGCAGCCTTATACAAGTTAGATCAGCTGATGGATCCTTGTTTAAAATACAGATTGAATGATAGGATCAAGAGACTGACAAATTTTAGAATGAAGTCACCTCCGCTTCCATTCAGAAATGCAATCAGCAAGTATACTTAACTCATTTATTAAAAACTCCTTTCAAAAAGGGACACTGTACATTTATAATCTCTACAGGAACCTAATGAAAAAAGTGTCACACTGGCTTTGTTGATTTTTTTCCAACACAGAGGTGATAGAGAGGCTAGCAGAAAACTGGCAAATTAAAAACAAAAGCTGAATTTTCTTAGGTGTTACAATATCTTTGATTCAAAGCTCATCCTTTCCCCCTATTCCCTGAAGCAATGACATTTTAATACCCTAGAGCAGTGGTGGGCAACCTGCAGCCTGTCAGGGTAATCTGCTGGCAGGCCACAAGATAGTATGTTTACATTGACCGTCCGCAGGCACAGCAACCCGCAGCTCCCAGTGGCTGTGGTTCGCCATTCCCGGCCAATGACAGCTGCGGGAAGCATCAGGGTACCATCAGGGTAATTCATCAGGGTAATCCGCTGGCGGGCTGCATGCTTGCTGGTGGTTGCCCATCACTGCCCTAGAGCAATGGCAAAAATCATCTAAAATTCTATTTTATAATAAATTATGCTTGGTGGTTAATAAATTTGTTTTCTAAAATAGCAACAATTATGGGAAGTATGCACAATGGGCCATATTAATCCTGGCATAATCCAATTGACCATTGGTCCAAATAGTTCCTCTGGAAAAACTGCCAATTCTGCAAAAATATTAGGTGTGGCTACACTCCAATATTTCAGTAAAAATTTAGTGACATGATAATCATTGTAGGGATCTGCGTGAAACTGTAGTGTTCCCTTATAATAATGCTTTTATTTTTTAAAGTTATTTATAATTTGTTTAATCAGATTTATCATAGGGGATAACATAGTAGTCTAAACTTAGAACATAAGAATGGTCATACGGGGTCAGACCAGTGGTCCATCTATCCTAGTATCCTGTCTTCAGAGCATGGCCAATGCCAGATGCTTCAAAGGAAATTAACAGAACAAGGCAATTATCAAGTGATCCATCCTCTGTCATCCCGTCCCAGCATCTGGCAGTCAGAGGCTTAGGGACACCCTGCTTCAGCAGTCTTCATGCAGTCAAGACTCCTGCTGAAGCCAATGGAAGTTTGTCTGTATAAGGACAGCAAGAGCAGGTCCCAGGTTTGGAATACTCAGACTTCCTGGAATCAGTCTAGAATCCCAGCATTGTTTAACTCAGCCAGTCATCCTTCTGAAGAAAATAAAAGAAGTTACATGGAGCCTGCTGTGTGTGCATGCATGCTTTTGCTTAAAAAAAAAAAAAAAAAAAAAAAAAGAGAGACTTTAAAATCCAAGGTCCGGTCTCTGTGTGGACAATAAAGGCCTCAATGCGCTTTCCATAAAAAGGTTTGCTCTAAGTCCTTGCCCTGGAACATAGAAATTGCCATACTATGTCTACTGGCCAAACTTTACATATGGGTTAGGCCTTAGAGGCTGGCTTATGCCCTGAAATTTGAGGGTCTGTATCACTCTCAAATCTTGTTTGCTTTTTAAAATATTTACTATTCTACCTCCAAAGTTTCCCTACTGGTGTGCAGTATTTTGTGTGCCTGTTCTCTGCATGGCTGCTGCTCTCACTCCAGAGGTGGCTGAATTTTCATAGTGGCCGTCTGATTCTCACCATAAAGCTGGTGTAACTTCACTGAATTCAGTAGAGTTACAGTAATGTAAAACTGATATAAGAAAGCAGAAAACTAGGCCCAAAATGTGTGTGAAGCATTTTTGAGATCCTTAAGGGATGAAAGGTGCTATTACTTTCTCAGCATGGTAAGTATCTGTTTGTTACCTGTACTGAATCTGGAAATGTTATTTAAGCATGGGGGTTTTCTTCTTCTGTAACGTAAAGTGAAGGATTTGCTCATGACCAGGATGATACACAAGTATGGCATGCTAGGAAAGACAGGCACTGAACAAAGGGGAAGTGGACATCACAGGGCTAAGAGACAAGCATCCAGAAATAGATTCCAGAGTCATGAAGCAGGCTACATGACTCAGCACAGGAAGACCACCAGCCCACTGATGACATATCAAAACTGATAACAGTCAGGAAGGCAGCTGGGCATTCTGGACGGATAAAAAGGTGCCAGGCAGCAGCTGAGAACAGCAGGGGAGAAGGCGTGAGGGAATGAAACAGAAGCCCTTAAACCACAGAGGTCCATTTTGTTAAATTTATTTAAATCCTAATTTTGTGAGGTGCTGAGCTCCTCCAACTCCCTTTGGGATGAAATGGAGTTGGAAGACTCAGGACCACACAGAATTAGGCCCTTGTATAGTAAGTTAAGTATATATTTAGTTTAATATATTTTTACAGCTGGGTTGATTTTATTTATTTAACAGGGAGTTCACATGGCTTGTTGTAATACAGTGAGTGGGTCAGAGTATCCTGCTTCCGTTCCAGTAGATCACAAGGTATCCTTAAGAATGGGAGCCATTAAACAACTCATATTACCAATTCCCATTTCCACCAGCCCCCAAAACCCTCTAGTGTTTGTCTGTATAACAGAAGTTGGGTGAATAAGTTGAGAGCAGTATTTTATCTTTTGGACAAAGTCCCAATTTTAGTTGAACCAGTTCTCAGATAGGAGCATATGCAGTGACACGCAGCTTGTAAATGCAGTTGCTACACTGATCTTACAAGATATACACCCATATCTATATATCAGAAAGCAAAATCAAGCTCTTAAAAGTTATATGCTGATGTATTAGTTAGATTGGGACAAAAGAATAGTAAATTGGAGACTTACTGGAAACATAGGAAGAATTTTACGGAGCTCTTCTAATACCGATATTGGATCAGATCCTCAGTTGATTGAAGTCAATGGAGGAATGCCGATGCCATAGACACCAGCTAAGCATATGGATCATAGGGTTCTGGGAGCTTTTAATTTATTATTGTTTCTAAAGCAGTTTGAGAGGGAACCTATTCTGGTGCTTCAGAGCACAAGGCTGGGATTCTACTCTTAGCTCTGCTACCGACTTTCTGCGTGACCTTGGATAACTCATTTGGCGCCAGAATATCTAAAGAGCTCAACTCTCAGACACATGAATGACATGACAAGATTTTCAGAAGCATTCAGCAGCCAGCAGCTGTCATTGCAAACAAGGATTGAGCACAATGGATGCTGCTGCTGCTAAAAGCACTTTTGAAAATCTGGCCATTAAAGTATGAGAAGGGACAATGTGCAGTTCCTTATTTCTATATCCCTAATTCAACTTTGTTCAGCGAACAAGTATAAAGATGTGATTTTTCCCTAATATTATACTTATTAATCACTTACATTGTGACAGACCCTAAAAGGTTCAATTATTCAGGACCCTGTTGTTCTATGCACTGTACAAACATAACGAATGACAATCCTTGCCTTAAAAAGTTTATTATTCACGTTTCTGTTTTTCAGGGTTCATTTTTTCAAGGTTTATTTTTAGCAATTTTTGAGTTTTATGTAAATATCCAAAAATTAAGGGTTTCTGGGCTTTCCATGTGTATATTGTAACAAGTAATGGACATTATATGTTATATACATTACCGTAATGGGAAATCCGTTGTAATGTTCCCTAATGTGCGCTTTACCACAGCGCTGTTTCAAAACAGCACTGTAAAAACACAATAGGGAATCTTTAGTGAGCACCAGAAGGGTCTACTCAAACCAATTAATGTGCAACACTTAGTGTGACTTCAGAAGTGGACTCCCATAGTCTGCATTACTGCTCTGTGTAAACAAGCCCTTAGATACAAGTAACCATTTCTGGTGTTTTTCCAGTGTTTATTAGGTTAACGTATATATTTTTTTTAACCGGGTGTTTTATCGGTGTTTATCATTTAAAACCTAAAATTAGAAGCCCTACTGATAATCAAAAGTCATTCTGTCTGACTCTGAATTCAAGATCTGAATGTCAAGCTGGGCTTTTTTCTGGCTTGTGTATCATCATCCAGAAGAAAACTTTTGCGAGACCAACTGGTCATTGATGAAGATGTATAATCATTATCCCAAGCTTTGAAAATGGTTTACTTCACAGTTTTCAAGGAAGGACATGGCTGTGTTCATGCAAATGACTGTGTAGCAATCAGTAGTAGTATTCAATAGAGTTACTTGGTAGTTGATGCATCACCTCAGACACAATTCTTCAGTGGGTCTGCACAGGAATATCAGAGGCTATGATCGAACCTGCAATTGTAATTTAGGACCAAACCCTAAAAGGCACTAGAGCACTGTCCAACAGCTACTGACTTTGATGGGAGAAGAAAATATCAGATATCTCTAAGGATTCGTCTTTAACAATTCTCTTGATGCATCAGCTGGAATAGCTCTAGCTCTCATAATGAGTACGTTTACACTGCAGTCAGAGATGTAACTGCAGCACACAAGAATGCACCTGAGTAACCTTTGATCTAGTAACAAAAAAGTGAAGTGGCAATTCAGGTGGCAGCATGGACTGTACCAGCCTGCCTGGGATCCTGAGCGGAACTCGGAACTCGGGTGGCTAGCCTGCTCTGGCTTCACTGCTATTGTTATTCAAGCTATTTAAATCAAAGCTAGATTGGGTATGTCTACATGTGCTGCAATCACACCTCTGATTGCTGGCTCTGGGGAGTTCACAGGGATAGAAGAATAGTAAAATCTTATTTTTGTTAATGGAGTCAAAAGCTATTCTGAATTGCTTTTCAAATTAGAATGGCATGCGAAGCATTTTGTGCACTGGATTCCCCATCTACAAAACAAGAATAATATATATTCTTACCTACTTCACAGGGATGACATGAATCCTAACACATTTATGTGTGTAAAATGCTTTGAGATTCCTACATGGAAAGGTGTTAGAGAAGTGCACGGTTTTATTAGACGTACCCATTTTAAATATGACGGCAAATAATACATCCTCTATGCAGTTACAGTGTAAGACAGCAATTGCCACTGAAACACGCGGCTGATCTTATAAAAAAAAAACAAAATAAGAGCAACTCAGACAAAACCACAGAATCACAAGGGAAGGATGCTGTATTTCTCTCCTCCCCATACCCTCCTTTTCAGCATTTTAAACAGTTTCAACATGCTAAAAATATTTCTGACTTCTTCTTTAAGCTGTCTGGTTATTTTCCTACAGACACTATCTCAGCATTGCACTGCATGGTCAATACAACTGACAACATATAACTGCTTCCTTGCTCCTGAAATCGATCGAATGTTTCCCCTTCACTTTCTCTTAAGCATGTTGCACTCACAAGAAAACAGGCCAGGAGATAATAAAAGTGCTAGGAAACAACAGCTCCAGAAGCTAAATACGTTGTGCTGAACATGCAATGAAAAATACACAAACAGACTATACACTTCAGTTTCATATTTAAAGCAACAACCGATGTGATAGGAGTTCTACACGGGAGCAATCAAACAAAAGATACTAAAAAGAAGGGATCGATTTCTGAGCAACGCACCTTCTGACCATGCTGTTCTGACCTCTCTCGTTAGCTTCTAAAATATTCTTCTTCATTGCATAAACTTGAGCCTTGGAAAAGTCAGAGCCTCCCAGTTCCTTCTTGGCAGTCACCTGCCCCTACAGGTAGAAAAAGATTAGAGGGATCAGAACCACAGTGTTTATGAAACATTCCCCCCTACCCCCACACACACAGTCTAAAGTTCATTTCTTATTCTTAAAATGGAAGGAGTAGTTGCATAAAAACAAAAACAAAAACAAAAAAAAAACACACCACGACGAAAAGGAAGCACACACCCATATGGAAAAAAAAAGGCAAAAGATGAGGCATGCTTACTGTAATGCTTTGTAAACCCTGTCACTAGCAGAGACAAACACCACTAGATGGAACAGAAGGAATAACTCAGGGTTTGTTTTCTCTAAACTTGCACAACCTCACAACTGTGCATCTGCTGTTGAAAACACACAACTATCAGACCACTCTTGTGATCATCTTTCTTAGGTTTAAGATCACATATGACAGCGAGCAAGATTCTCTCCTTAGTTAATGTTATAATTACTAGTATTTCTAAAAGACACATGCAACCCTATTGATTGTAAGTAAGGGCAGAACATTTGTCCCAGCAAACCCATTCCTACAGTGGGTTAGCGTCAGAGGAGAAAGCTGATATGCAGCAATAATAAAAAACCCCTCATAGTTCTATAATTAGGGCTCTACCAAATTCACGGTCGATTTTGGTCAATTTCATGGTCATAGGATTTTAAAAATCATAAATTTCACAGGTTTAGATACTTAAATCTGAAATTTCACGGTACTGTAACGCTGCGCGTCCCAACCCAAATGGGGGTAATGAGCGGGGATTGCAAGACTACTGTAGGAGTGTCGTGGTATTGCCACCCTTAATTGCATGCTGTTGCTGGCAGTGGCACTGCCTTCAGAGCTGGGCGCCTGATGAACAGCCACTGTTCTCTGGCTGCCCAAATCTAAAGGCAGTGTAGAAGTAATGGTGGCAATACCACAACCCCCTAGAATAGCCTTGTGGCAATACCACAACCTCCTACAATACCTCCCACCCCCACACAACCCTCTGTTGGTTAGGACCCCCAGTTTGAGAAACACTGGTCTCCCTCATGAAATCTGTATCGTATAGGGTAAAAGTGCACAAAAGACCAGATTTTATGGGGGAGAATGGATTTCACAGTCTATGACATGTTTTTCACAGTTGTGAATTTGGTATGGTCTTATCTATAATGTCTACCTTACAACACCTTTCTTGAACCTCCAACCTCTTCCAATACTTAAAGAACTCAGCATGGATTACAATCAAGGCTGATGTAACAAAAACATCTATATTATAATGAAATGACTAACGTATAAGACGGTCTAGTGGATAGAATAAGAACTGCTCAACTATGTGTCAAAGACCCTATAATGCTAACACAGATTCCCCTTACCTCAAGTGATAGGGACATGTGCTTTTGGAACAGGGAATTATAGATCTGTCTCCACTGTCATTGTGAAATTCCAAACGGCCATGACAAACAGCATAGTACCAGACACCAAATATTAAATGGTTGTAGACTTTTTAAAATAGTTCTGATAACAAAAGGTCTATAGGAGATCAAATTTAGTGCATCTACTGTTGGGCACAAACTTCTGTCTGGCTACGTCTTCACTAAAAAAAAGAAGATGTATTTCTTTTCTTTTCTTTTCTTTTTTTTTTTTTAAACAGGAGGATAACTAACATTCATTAACTACCCTGCTGTAAAATCTTAGTGGATTCAAGGCACTGACGTTTGATTTTGCCTAGCTACCTCCTGGTAAACACTATGGTGCCTTGTCTCCACTAGGATTTACAGTGGAATAGCGAATGCACATTAATTATCCCACAGTAAACACACATCTTTTTGGCAGTTAAGACAAAGTCTATGACTTCCCAGAGTATTCATTCACCTCCATTTAAGGTTCAAAAGGTCTCAGCTTTATTACAATAAAAACTGAAAATGTACTGTGCACAACTTAATATAACTTAACAGGATAGCATAGCAATCACCTTAACAATAGCCCAATTGTAGCTGCCCTGGGAAGGTCACAGCTAGGTCTGTAAACTGACATGGTGAATTAAAAAACAACAACTATGTATTAGTCACAGTAAACTATTTCCAGTGTTATGGTAGACGTACTAAAGATAAAAAGTCTTCTAGTAGTATTTTATAGGTTTTTTAAAAAGGTTTTGAAAATTCAAGCCCTACTTCATTGAAAAAAGACAGTTTTGAAGTTTGGAAAATGCTTGTATCCTTGCCGATATCTCCTGAGTTTGATGTATGAGGGTGAAGGATACAACAGGAATGCCCAGATTTGATCTGTCAGTCCCTCCCTTGTTCAATACAGGGATGATTTACATAGTCTCTAAAGTGCCAGGCACACCTACAGTACTACGGATATACTAATTTAAAAATATCAGATTCATTGTGCCACCTTGTTAGTGTGCCATGGCCAAATGATAAATAATCAGTAATTATTATTGTACACACTTCCATAAAATCTTTCAGCAAACGACTGCAAATCGCTTTACAAAGTTGGAGATTTTATGTCCAGTTTACGGGGAGGGGAGGAGGAGGGAACTAAGGCTAAGAGAAGTTAAGTGACTTGCCTAAAACTGCACAGTGAGTCAGAGATGGAGTGGGTAAAACAACTCAAGTCTCTTGATTCCTAGCCCTGTCCTCTAACCATGCTAGCCCTGTCATGAAGTCAGCCAATCTGATCTTGCCTAGTGTGCCTGAAGTACTGCCAAATGTTTCCTGTTCTCTACTGTTTCTATGTGTCGTTACCGAGCTGCACCATGAAGAATGCTAATAAAGTTGGTTCAACTCTTTAGTTGCATATTTGCCCATCCATTCACCCACTCCTACATTCTCTCCCTTGCCAAACTAATTAAACGCCCACGCACATATTCTCGTAATCACGCACCCACCCAATCACACATTCTTTCATTCACTTTCCCATTCAGTTACACAATCTTATTCTCAAACACCTTCAGTTCATTCACCTATAATCTTGTACTTTCTATAGTCTAGCTAGCCTAGCCTCTCTCACCACCCAAACCAGCGTGCACTTCTAGATGTACCCTACTCATTTATGCTGCTGTGCTGGCTTCATGGATCTTCTGGCCACTGTCCAGCTTTGCAAGACAGCTGTCCTCTTTTGGGGAGAGGGAGAGGCATTTATTGTGGAGCCAGTCTTTTAGTTGTTTGTGAACAAAACATTTTGCTAAATTCTCTGGGTCCAAACTGAGTAGGCACCCAATCCTGCTGGTGGCAGAGCAGCCTGGAATTAGTTCTCTGTACAGCCCTACAGTAGACCAACATTTTAAAAAATGTCCTCAACAAGAGAAACAATGATAACAAAGGACAATTAGGAAGGGAATTGATTTTGTAAAAATAAAAAGTAAATAAGGGGATACTTGGAAAATTTGAACACATACAAACAGCTGGTCTGGCTGATATATCTCAGGTATTATGATATAGTGTATATCTTTTTCATTCACAATTGTTTTTCTCTGTCATTTTCTACACTTGCAATCTATCTACACTACAGCTTCCATTGTTGCTACAATTGGAGAGAATTATGGGTTCAAATATTCCTAGTGTAGATGCACTCTAAGGGCTCATCAACATCGGAGATTTTTCCAGTTATATCAGTTTATATTTTTGGGGAGTTATATTGCTAATGTGAACACTCTTATTCAGAAATAAGAATGGCTTCCAAAGTGATATAAGCTAAAGCAGTAAAACATACTCTCATACCAGAATGAATGTCCATGTAGGGAGTTATTTACTGGTATAACTATATGGGTTTAAATTCACACCACCTCTTACTGTAGCCAAGTCCTAAAGGAGTTTAGTTAAATGGTTTCTAAGATTGGAAAATTATCATGCCCTACCCTTTCATATTTGAAGGACATTAATACCAAGGGGAAAAATGATATAGGATGGAACAAGGGAATATAAACTAGGAATAATATGGTGAAACTAAGAAATGGTAAGTGTAGGCTGAATATCAGGAAAAATCCTCTTGCCAGTGACGTCTGCATGGCTGTGGAATAGACTCCTCAGCGAAGAGGTAAAAGACCAGCACTTAGAATATTTGTAACTATAGTGGAATAAACAGTAGAAAATTTTCTGTAGAGAATATGCATTGCCAAGAAGATGGTCCATATGATCTAATAGGTCTTTCCATCTCTAACATCTATGATTCTTTAATTCTATACATCAGTCGTTATCGTAGGGTTGGCAAACATTAGCAGCCACTCTCCTAGCCTCCTGATAATCAAGTTTATAATCAAGATGTACAATTAACATATGATGCTCTAACATAACTGCTTGCAGCACAATCAGCACACAACTGCAGCCCATGTGACTCCTCAGGGCCATAAGGTAGTATATATATTGCATGGATGTGGCCCATATAACACAGAGAGCTGCATATGTGGCCCACAATGGTAAATAAGTCAAGAACCACTGATCTAACATCCACCTGTGATAACTATGCCACCCTGGCATCACAGCTCTGCATTTCTGTCATTAAAAACATTGACATGAACTGCAGGCCTGTAATCAGTCCAAAGCTGTCTATGGCTTCATTAAGTAAGCAGCATCTAATTTAAAGTAAAGAAATAATCATCTCCACTCTAAAAAAGTGCCCAGTGTCACTATTTGAAAGGTGTTCTGTAAATATAGAGTCCAATCCTGCCAACACTTACATGTGAAAGTATTTTTATCCAGGTATGTAAATCTTTGCAGGAATGGACCTATAATTAACATGTGGTACTTTCAACTAGTTTCTTTTGAAACTTCTAGTTAGAACTTCCTCCCTTAAGGTGAAATGCCAGATTCTCCATTAAACCGCCTATGTATTTTCTTTTCTATTTTCAAGTTATTAGGTAAGTGTAAATATAGGAAGAGAGAAAGCATGAGAAAACACGTGGCATAAGAGCATTGCCTATTTATAAGTATGCGGAGGAGAAAAATACACTATAACAATGGTAAGCTTAAGAGACAGGAAGTAAAGAAGTGGAGAAAAAGTAAAAGACAGAAAAAACCACAAAGGAAGGGTAGAGAGAAACAGAAGAGACCAGAACAGGTAACGCCGTCCAGTACAAAGAACTCTTCTGTGGTTGGTGGGAGTCCCTTATCTGAACAATTTTATTATCTGCAAGTGGAGTTTTTCCTAAAGCTTCTACATTAGCATAAGTTTTCAGAGTAGCAGCCATGTTAGCCTGTATCCACAAAAAGAAAAGGAGTACTTGTGGCACCTTAGAGACTAACAAATTTATTTGAGCATAAGCTTTCGTTAGCACCAGCAGCTCCTTCATTAAGGCCTTGATCACAATGGGATCAGAACCATCTGAACTAAAACCATGTGTAAATCTCATGATCAGAGTGGACAAGGATTTTTTTAAATGAGAAGTATTAGGAAATACTTTGTAGTAAAGTTTGGCTAATAAGTCAACTATATAGAATCTATAAGACTTTATAAACATAAGGTACGTCTTCCTTGCTGGAGCCAATACAGCAGGGGTAGTCACCCCAAAATTTTTTTATTTATGTATTATTATTATTGTGTTTTTTAATTATTTTCTCTGGAGTCTGGACCTTGACTATACCTTGACCAAGAAATTTGGACCCTGACAAAAAATAATTGACTACTCCTGCTATAGGGATTCCCATAGTATAAATAAGTACGCAGTATATTGCATTTGGAGGTACACTGAGACTGCAATCATAGAATGTGACTGCAGCTCAAGCAGACATACCCAAATTAACTTTATTCCTGCTAGCTTGGGTCCCGGAGCAGTGATGCTCCAGGAGCACATGCTTCAGAAGGAGCTGTACAAGCCTGCCTAGAACCCTTGTAATTACTTGCAGGGCTAGCCCATGATGAAGCACGTGGTGTCTCCGGCGGTGTCGCAGCTTCACCACTCTGGGACCTGACCTAGCTAGATTAAAGCTAGCTTGGGTATGTCTACTCGAGCTGCAATCACATGCTGTGATTGCAGTCTCAATGTACCTGCAGATGCAATATAACTTACTTATTTATACTATGGTAATGCCTAGAAGCTCCAAAAATTATTGGGATCACCACTGTGCTACGCACTATATAAAAATGTTAACAGAGCTTAGAATCTAAACAGACAACACAGACAAAATGAGAGAGAAAGGAAGTATTCCTCTTTTATAAACGGATAACTGTGGTTCAGAGGAATTAAGTGACTTGCCTAAGGTCATACAGGAAGTCTATAAAAGACCCAAAAATTGAACCTAGAATTCCTGAATCCCAATACAGTATCTTAACCACAAGACCATCCTTCTTCAACAAACACATCCACCCTGGTAGAACTCTACTAGCTACAGCTGAGTATCCACACTTGCACATTGTAGTATGATTTCACTGTAAATAAAGCCTAAGAAAGAAAAGATATCACTGAGATAGGATATTGTAGAACGTGAGAGACCATTCTGGCCGTATCTGAATCCAGTTCATTGGACATCAGCATACCATATCAGTAAGGAAACAAACAGAAAGAAAACGAGAGCCACAACTCCCTCTTTTTACACACAACAGCTTGAAAATACACCCGATGAGTTACAAATATACCTTAGAGACAACATGAGTCCTGCCCTAACAGGAGAATAATGTGTGTCTACCTGCATTCTTGGAAATATTTTTATTTTTGGTGCATAAAGGTATATCAAAAAGTTAAGCTGAGATGTCAGTTATGAATTATTTTTGCCTAGGACAATGTATCTTGCAGAGCTGTGACCAGGGTGGGGCATGCAGGGCAGCCGCCCAGGCTGCGAAGCCACAGGCGCAGAAAAAGGAGGCAAAAAAATGAAGGAAAAAAAAGGTAGGGGATGCAAATGTTTGCCCCGGGCGTTAAAATGCCTAGTTATGGCTCTGATATCTTGCAACAACAGGTCATGCACTAGGGAATTTCATTAGCTGTTTTGGTCCTTAATGTTGTATCTCCCAAACTCTTGGAGCAACTCTACCATTTTATCAAACCTGATAAAATTCCTACCACCACCACCAATTCTATTGTGCATGATAACCCGCACCCCCAGATTCATGACCATAACCTGCTAATCCTGCCTCCACATAGGTAGCTTGCAAACAACTGAATGGGAATGTATGGAGCACAGATGAGTTGGGACCCACTGTAGATCATGATAATTAGATAAAAATTGTACCTTCTTGCTCATTTGCCATGGTCCTGGTGTATATGCACTGCCATTTCTGTTTTCTTTACTGATCAAAATTATAACTTCTTATTCCTATTAGCACTACAGATAAAACACAGCTATTGGAAAATGAACTGGCTTCTATTCCAGATCATATGTAAGTTACCAATTCTGTCCATAAATTTCAACTGCAGAGTTATTGTTGATTACATATAGGCCAGAAAGATCCCAGACTGATATCAGATTCCAGGTGAAGGTTGCAGGGTCCACAGAAAACAACAAAAAAGCAAGCAAACAAAAAACTCCAACAACTATCTTTTTAACTGTAAACTGAGCAGATTTTATCTGGAAAGACAAACATGCATAACATGCAGTGAAGCTATTTATACACTTGAACTTTAAGGTACAAGAATGGAGCCTGGAGTATCAGTGGTTAAGAATCAGTGTTTTGGGGGCTGACACTGAGAGGTACTGAGTGCTAGTCTGACTTGACTTTAGGGGCTGTGGCTGCTCAGCACCTCTCAGTATCAAGCCTTAAATGAATAAAGCACAAGAGGTGATGGATGCTTTTTATTAGAACAGCACAGAGAGTTCCAGTTCTTTTCTCATTGAAGTTAATGAGAATTTTCCCCTTTGATTTCAGTGCAATCTGGAAGGGTATATGGTTACAACCGACAAGTTTTAGGAGGCAGATTCATTCTTCAAATGACCCTTCATCACTGGAAGAAGGCACCTGTGGGGATCTGAAAGTTCAAGCACTATGCTGGTTCAATAAAAAGTATCATGTTATCTACCTTGTCTATCTAATTTCAAATCATATCCGTGTTTTCTTCGTATCCAATTTCTGACTTGTGTTCAGTCCTATAGCTTATGCTGCAACAATGGAATAAGAAATCTTTAACCCTTTCATCTACTAACAGAGCATGAACACAGGCAGTTTTCCACTCCAAAGACACTGCAAGAATGGAGTGAAGTCTAAACTGACTCTATTTGCTGCTGTATTTTATAAGAACAATCACAAGAAGCAAGAAAAAAAGTCACCTGGAGCTGACTTATCTTTGGAATCCCCTTCTCACGTCACTTTTGATTACACTGTAAAAGCCGGAATACAGTGAAGATACTACAAACACAAACTCAAAACTGAATGATCATTAGTCTTCCAAATAAAAAAAAATACCTTGTCACTTAAGTTATTTTCGGTGCAGCAACATACAATATTCCCCATACATACAATACCACCTTCTTCCAAGAACAGGTGATTTAAAAAGCAGCAGTAAAACTCTGCATCCAACTGTGCAATGCAGGTGGATAAACGACAATTAAACTGAAGATCAATTTTTTTTCTTTACATGTGGTCGGCTTAAAATTTCTCAGTAATTGAGTCTGTTCTTGTGTAAGCCTAAGGAAATTTGATCTGCCATTCCAATTTATCTTTAAACAGTTAAGAACTTAGGGGCTATAAAAATTCACAACTTCCTCTCTCTCAATCTAAAGTGATAAGGAAAAATTGTTTTTAAAAGTACAGTCTCCACTGAGAACATTCTGATAAGTTTACAATTAACTGCGTGATTTAGAGATATGCAATTAATTCAAGAGAATACTTGGCAAAATCAAAATTTAGAAAGTCTAATTCACTAACCATACTTTTTTATTTGTTTAATTCAAGTAACATTTTCCCCACCCTTTCCTCTTCTTAGGCTTTTCACACCCACATAGCAACCACACAGCAAATGACTTTTCTTTGACCTTGACACCTACGCCTTCTGGTGGAATCACTCACTAGAAAGTTAGTGGATAGTTTAAGTTCTTATACTAAGATGTGAAGGAAGCATCGAATAAAAGGAGACATGGCACATGTGCTATATCTTACCATTTTTACTTAATAGCTTAATTCACAGTTCTGTAGGACCTTTGCTATACAGCATTCTTTGATGCCATTTCAGCAAAGAAAATATAACAGCCTTATTGCAACTCAGCAATCAATAGCATTTGGAAACACGAAGCTTCCTTGTGCCATACATCCAGAAGAAGAAAAACTATACATAGTGAATTCCAAGCCTCATCTGGGACCACTAAGATACATCATTAGTAGTGACTTAACTTTTGCATGGAAAGAGAAGAAATATCAAGAAACAAGATAAGGTGGGCCAGATAATATTTTTATTGGACCAACTTCTGTTGATGAAAGAGACAAGCATTCTAGTTTACAGAGAGCTCTTCTTCAGGTCTGGGAAAGGTACTCGATGCGCACTAACCCTCCTTTGTCCTAGAACTGCAGAGGTGTTAAGTGCCCTCTTCACCTTGAATGATGTTTTGCAACATGTGTTAACTCCTTATACTAAAAATCTGTTTCACCTTATATTTAGCTGTGACTCTCTGAGTACCTTTCCCAGAGCTGTGTAAGCTTGAATGCTTGTCTCTTTCACCAACAGAAGTTGGTTCAATAAAAGATATTACCTCACCCATTGTGTCTCTCTAATATCCTGAAACCAACACACCTTCAACAACACTGCAAGTAACGAGATAGAGAGGCTGAATATCACTTCCATGCTTAGCCCTATCCCCCTGTAATGTACTACTTATTAGTTTACACTTGTAAACAGTTTTCTGTAAATTAAAATGCTACAAGTGTTTTGGGTATCAGAAAATCAACTTTCTATGCAGAAGGAAAATATAATACTTAGGACTGGTAGATATCAAAGCATGTTAGTAAAGGCAAGTAAGCATCATTATTCCCATTTTAGTGATAGGGTAACTAAGAGTAAATAACTTGCCCAACATCACTAACAGAAACAGTGGCAGAGTTAGTAATAGAACTCAGGAAGTTTGATTCTCACCCCCTGCTCTATCTATTAGACTGTACTGTCCCTTTGTTAGCCAACACTATTAATACTTTTATAATAGACCATTAATTGTTAATGTATTTGTTGGAACTTACTGAAATACTTAACAGCAGCCGCCCGTGGGGCATATCCTACTATTATGAAAAGTATCATAAGGTTTTGATGTCCATACACGGGCATCATTATTTGGTATCTAATTCAAAAGGACTAATGCATGCTCTTCATGCTCTGTAATGCGTTGGAAAGAGGAATGATGGCTACTTTATGAGACTATCTATTCAAAGCCTGATGGATGGAATACTCAGCCATCCCTTCTGCTGGTTACCATGACCACTAGAGAATAGTTTAAAGAACACTAAACACCCTAAAGAGTAATAATATGGTTCAAAGTTTGGTCTCAAAGTTTGGCCCCAGATCAAATACCCTCAAACTCTGAGATGCCAGTTGGTCTTCTCTGTAAAAACTGATCCAAAGCATTGAAGCATATGTTCATTTAGCTTCCAAAATATTCCAATCCAGAATAAAGGTCAATACCACCTGTGCTATGTTTTTGTAATGGGGTTGTACATACACCCTTTCTTTTCAAGAATGACAAGTTTAGTAAAGAGGGGATCAGTGACCCAATGAAAATGAAAAATGCATTAAACTTACCACTGTACTGTCATGAGCAGAACCATCACAAATATGGTTAGATCTTCTCCAGTGCTCAGGAATTCAACTCCTCTCAGGCACAAAACAAATCCAGAATGCAACATGCACTAGAGCTACCACTCTTCTGCTAGCCACGTTCACATGATCACATGTGTCTTCTGAACCTGCCATCAACAAAGGAAACCACAATAAGGCTGTTTTCCCAATTCTTCATAACTGAGTCAGTAGGTCAACAATTCCAACAGTTTCGGAGCCAGAGCAATCCCCTGAAATGCCCTTTTTCTGGTGCTTCTAGTAGCCCATCTGCTTTCTGAACAGAACCAATGCGCTCCAAATAACCATCTTGTTTTGGCACAGACATTAGTCATTGATGAAACTCCATTCTGCCTCTCATGTCTGGGGAAAACTATCAGAAAATACTTACAGTTAAAGATACACTCAGGAAAATCCTCCTTATTCACCATGTCCACTGCTTCCAGTTGTCTTAGCTCAGTCTCATGTTTCGACTATAAAGTGGAGCGATATAAAGAAAAATACATAGAGGAATATTAGCTATATTCCAAATATTCCTTGCTCCATAGAAACACAGAATATACAGCATGTGCATTACAACTGCCCTGCTGAAACAAAGAGACAACACTCAAGCTGTATCCCTTTTTCCAATTCACAACTCAAGACGTCTGGTTGAAAACTGGTTTCGTAACAACCTCTTAACTACCACCTACTCACATCACAGAACATTTCTTGCAGGAAATGCACAGGAAATCACCAGCCAGTGCCAACAGATCTACTATTCCAAGAACTAGCTCTTTCAGATTATCCTTCATCGTTTGGAACTGGGAGGTTTTTACTGTCTCTCTTATTAAAATACACAAGGACATATATACTTATTTTAAAGTAGTTTTAATTCTAATCCTAAAAAAAATTGCCCGATAAGTCATCATTTCAAAACCCGTACGTTGTAAATGAAGGGAATTTCACAATATCCATTCCAGCAACTGCAGCTATTAATTTCTGGAAATGATTCACTGGACAAGAATCAGAATGGTGGAATTAATTTTTAGAGACAGATTGCATTCTGAATAGCATACAAAGACTCTGTAGTCAGCCACGTGTCTTTCTGACCACCAACAGCAGACCCCTGAATCATCCAACCAAACGATGACTCGTTGTGAACTATTTCCTCTTATTTTACACTCCCACGGTGTGCTGTGTGCCACTGATATATCCTGAAACTAATTCCCACTTTGATAAAAATTCCAAAACTCATCTCAGAAGGCTCTGGCCACATTTAATGATATAGCCATCTGCCAGCTTTTACTCTGAGTCACCTGTCAACTATAGAGAAGGAAATTAGTCAGTAGCAAGCACATGAAAGCACACTGATAGTGAGTAGCTGCTTAAGAGTGCCCTGCATGCATTTTAGAAATGTAAAATTGTGGCATGCCCAAGCTATCCTGAAGAAAAGCAATAAAAATCTATAATATTAAAATGTGAGAAAGGTGAAGATCTGTCAAAATAAGATGGCAAATAGGCAGCATTTCAGTTTAGCTTTCAGTGCCAGCATATTTGAAACAGCAGTGGAGAGAGGACAAAAAATTCACAAACACTAGACCTGCACTGTGCGTGACGAGAAAAATAATTAAAACAATGAAGAGAACTAATCTGCGGCTGCTTAGAAAGTTAACTCTTTGAAGGAATAGGTTAAAGTAAGAGAAAATAAAGGCAAAAAGCCTTACACGAGTAATATTTACTCCACAAATAAGCCTAATATAGTGCGTAGAATTACTCATGTAAGTAAAGGTTGCTGGATCAGACCTTAATAAGCTTTCCAACAAGTTTAAGATCACATGAGGTTGATAATCTCACTGACTATTAAATAGTTACTTTTCAGGATCCTACAAAAATGGCATTTCAGATCCACAAATACATCTCTAATACAGCAAACTGCAGCTCAATTGAAAATGCAATCAAATGTTGGATCTCTGTGGGCCAAACTATCAGGTCCTTACTCAGACAAAATTCACACTGTCTTCAGGGAGTAAGGACTGATTAACAATTCAGGGATTTAAGGATTTTGTCCAGTAATAGTGGCAGTTTTTTATTTGGTTTTATCACTGACATGTAGCTCTACATTATCAGCCACCCTAATCAACTTCTAAATAAGAGATAGGAGATTAAAAGACAAGAATGATATCTGTCACTTAGAATCTTCAAAGCACGACAAACTTTAACGAATACTTAAGATCAGACGTCTCTTACAGAAAGGACCCAGATCCCATGTATCTGTGATGAGGGAGGAGGTTAGAATTGGGGAGAGGGAGTTCTTGTTTCTGTCTAATACTTGGACTTATTCCTGCATAGAAGATGATCTAATTATTCAACATCTCCGTGTATTTCCCCACCCTTCCCCATGTGTCGGATTAACATATTTTAACAATCCATCTCATTAAAGAGAAAAAAAACCAAGAAAGGTAAAAGCTCCCTAAAATAAATAAAATAAAATAATTGCTCTTTGCCTATATTTAATCATGCGCCAATCCCAAACTCTGTGGGTGCATGTACAAATCCAAGCAATACAGAGTATATGACAAAAGCTAAACAAAATCACTTCCCACCTAACAACTAGATATAAACACAGCTCGCTTCCCACATTCAAGACAAAAGCCTGAACAACCAATGAGCTTTGAAGGTTAATAGTTTTGGGCTCGGCTGGACCAACAAGCAAAGAGAATTATTAAGTTATGGCCCCTCCGTTACTTCCCAATGTGCTGATATTCAGAAGTAGGGCTCTGGGCGAGACTGCGTTAACCGATCTCAATTACCAGGGGGAAGTAGTGCAAGGGGGTAAGAAAGAGAGAAAGGGACCAAAAGCACACAGAGTGCCAAAGATCACCTTGAAATGCATCCCAAACTTAAACAGAAGTTCAAGTGCAGTTTATATGGCACAGGAGTACGGTGCTTTCTAGTCAACTCACTGCACATGCAGGATGCCTACTGAAGCTCTGAAGTGATCTTCTCATTAAGTGCCTTACAATAATACATTTAATAAGCTGTTGGATGCTCAGCCCTGACCAAAAAATCAGATTGTTTAAATAGGTGCCTCAATATGGATTTGGGAGACTACCTTTAGGCTTCTATTTTTTAAAATCTTAGCCTGGATTGTTACTGTAGCATTGTTTATGAATGCTGGGTTGCACATGGCACACTCTGGCTTGGTACTGTAAGGGATGGCAACATGTTATCCTAAATCATGAGCTCCTGGTATTTAAGTGGGACAAGAAGTATTGGGCTTAATTTGCAACAAGGGAGATTTAGGTTAGACAGTAGAAAAAACTAACTATAATGGAGTTAAGCTCTGGAACAGGCTTCCAAGAGAGGTTGCGGAATCCCCAGAACCAGAGGTGTTTAAGAACAGGTTGGACAAACACCTGTCAGGGATGGTCTAGGTTTACTGGGTCCTGCCTCAGTGCAGGGGGCTGGACTTGATGAGCTCTTCAGGTCTCTTCCAGCTCTACATTTCTATGATTCTAAATATATATGTATGAATGAGAGAGAGCGAGAGCGAGAGAGAATTAAGCATTTCATTAAAACAAAATAAAAACACATGGACGAATGAAGAAGAAACCCTAGGAACTGTGAGCTCAGGCTAATGTTTACATTTACAAGTGCAATCCTGCCACAATGTTTTGTACCAAAGGTAAGATAAAGGCAAACGTCCAAGAAGGGAGTAAATTTGGATCATAACCCACAGGGTGTGTGCCTGTACCATGTTCAGAGTAGTTTGGGGCTCATGCCTGTTTACAGGCGTGATCATAAGAATCAGTCTTTTTTGTCTTGGGGCTGAAGCCCAGATTTCTGAAGAGTTTGCACAATCTGTTCTGGATCATTCAAGGACCTTAATTAATGGGGATGGGGAAGGGGGAAGAGGAGTCCAATTAACGATGTGGGTAGAAAACATGGTCTTATGGTTAAACCCCAAGCCTGAGAACTAGAACTCCTGAGAACTAGAACTTCGCTATGGGAAACGGTGCGGGCTGCAGGGATGTGCTGGCCGCTCTTTCCTGCAGCTCCCGTTGGCCGGGAACAGCGAACCGCGGCCACTGGGAGCTGTGAGTGGCCGTGCCTGTGGACGGTCAGTGTAAACAAGCTGTCTTGTGGCCCGCGAGCGGATAAGCCTGACGGGCTGCGTGCGGCCTACGGACCACAAGTTGCCCATTACTGGTATAGATTCAGCCCTCTCAGGACATGCTTCCTTCCATTACAAGGGCTAGTTTTCCCCAACAGTGTCAAGCATTTTGCTTCAAGTGGCACAACCACAAGCACTTGCACAACAAGCAAGCAGTGATCCGTAGCTTTGTGAATCAGCCTCTGTGCGGGTCCACTGCCTCTTGCACTGGACAAGCTTCACAGTGTACCTAGTTGTATCCTGCTGCACTGGGTTTGAAAAGATGATAGGGTTGGGCATCGTCACTTCCCTCCCGTTAGCATCTCACTCTGTTGGAGGAGGAGTGCTGCCAGTTCCATAATTCAACTCAACCCATTCTGAACTGCAAACCACAAACTTAGATCAGCCCTAGCTAATCTCTGGGACCCATTCAAGAAGGACAAGTCAGTTCAACATATCTGTAACTATGAACAGAAGATGTCAGCAGTATTTGCCATGACTTCATGCCCATCATTCTTCAGACCCATGAATAGGAAGAATTTACATTTATCACTGTCACCTTAACTCTTGACTCAGTCCTTGGACTGATTTTGTCGCACTTAAGTCAATGGCAAAGTAAATGTTGATTTCAATGGCTACAGAACTGGGGGATAAACCAGGGAGCCTGGGCAAGGCAGAACAGCTCTCAGCACAACCACCACTGAGCATTACCTTTCTCCTTTCCTCTTCTGAATAGGATTTGACTGTTGGCAATCTCAGCAGAGGCTAAGGACTGAATGGCACATGGAAACTGAGCTGCCTCTCAACCAAAGGTCACCTTTCAATCAGGACTGAAACATTTGGATAGAGCAGGATGGGAAAGCTTTCCGTGCCACAATTCATGCTATGGGAATGTCACTCTTTTCAGGGCTGTTAATCCAGCACCAGTTACATGTAAGTGATAGCCAAGTCCCAAGCCACAGGGCAAGTATTGCTGAAAAGCACTGAGTGCATTTCTTTGTTGGATATCTTTATACTCCCTAACTACGCAGCTACATACAGTAATGATCCTGTTGCAGAAAGAGTGTCAGATAATCCCTCTGCTCTGAATATGCAAACACCCTAAAAGCAATACAAATCAGATGGATTTCGAACATAATGATGCCATTGTGCCTATTTTATCCTTCTCTTCTCCCTATCAGGTCTGCACAGTGGAGAGAATGGGCCAGTACCATGAAGGCAGCTTGGTTCAACAGTTTGGGTATAGGAATGGAAAATCCTGGGCAAATCATGTCACCTCTCTCTGCCTCAATTTCTCCAGCTTCTGTGCAAAATGCGTAGAGATCTACAGACTAAAGAGACCACTGTTTGTGAAGCAGTGGGTTTTCCCCCACACCTCCATCCACTGAGTGGAAGAAAAATAAATCCTCCAGTATTCGGCTGTTATAGGTGCAGCAATACCTGCTGGGAGTCACAGTATAGTTTTAGGGTATGTCTGCACTACAGCTTGAGATGTAATTTCCAACTCAGTACATGGATTAGCTTTGATCGAGCTAGCACTCTAAAAATGGCAGTATGGCTACAGCAGCCTGGGCAGCAGCATAGGCTAGCTGCCAGAGTACAATCCCATCCAATCCAGTCAATTATTCAAATTCCTTCTGTTTTAATAAGGAGGATGTTTGTGAGGAAGGGAAGGGAGTCTTGTGGCTAAGGCACACTTTAACACTTTCAAAGTGCTTAAACTGGGAGGCCTGTGTTACATTCCCTATTCTACCATGAGTTTTTTGTTTTAACAGAGACAAGTCACACAACTCTCTATAAAACACGGATAATGATGCTTAGCTACGTCAAGTCCAAATTTCCCACAGGTGAGGACAAAATAATGAAAGGGGACATTTTGTTAGGAAAATTCAGTGAGAATTTCCTCATAGAGATGTCTATGAGGAATCCTGCCCATCCAGAAAAGCTGCCCCCAAAGATGGTGGATCCCAGGAGACACATGGGAGGGTAAGACCAGACAGCAGTTCTGGTCTCTGACACCTCCCACAGCTCCTTGCACAGACAGCATGTGGTTCATTAGAACCATACTCCCTGGAATTCCTCCTGGCCAAAGCCACTCCCTGAGAATCTAGGAGGGATTACACACAAAAAAGTTAACAAAAGTTTCCTCCTTGCCCAGCTGATAACCAGATACAGATGAAGGTATCTACAGGATCTGGGAAGGTACAGTAGAGCATAGTGATGCAGAAACATCTGAACCCCCCCATAAGCATGCCGAAGGGATGAGCAGATCCTGGCAGACACAATCGGGACCTCAGTCTGTGCCTGCCCGTTCCCATCTGAAATCCATGAGTGTTTTACCGTTGATTTCAAAGGGAGCAGAAGCAGGCACTTTGCAAGTATCAGTCCATTGACTTTAATTAAGAACTTAGAGATCCTCAGAGAGAAGAGGCTATATAAGTACACTGTATTATTTCTTGTTATTATTAATCTTAGGTGATATGAATAACTATTTTCCATTAATAGATCTGATTTATAAAAGCAGATTTATTTATTTTAGTAAAAGTGGCTGTTTAAGCCTATGTTGGTGATTCAGGATTTTTTTTGGTTTCTTTTTTGCAAATTTAAAAGATAAACATAATTGCTTTTCCAGTTTTGTTCTAATTTCATATCTTCTGTTTATTTAAATCTACCATCCCCCTTTTTACCCAGCGTGTAACAATATTACTGTACTGTAGTAGATTAGCAGCTTTATGCATACAACTGGCTGTGGTCCATGATTTTGGTTGCCCAGAATAATCAACATCCTTGGTCAAAGAACATCTAACAATTTATACACTCCATTTAGCTGTCACCAGTAATGTCACCAAGTGCAAAGTACAACAACAGAAATGACAGCTAGGCAAGATGAAGCTTTTCTAAAGTATTGTTCAACCAACAATCTCACAAACCCTTCATTGTTTATCTGCCTGTGGAAATGAACGCCACGCTAAGAGCGCCCTATGTATTTTTTATCCCAGAATAGGAGATACTTAGTCAAATTCACTACTCTCAGAGCAGAATGTGTACAGTACATTACAAGCAGAATCATATGCTTTTGGAGAAACGGAAAGTCAAGAGCCTGCCCTTGCACTGACGGCTACTGGGTTTTCAGGAAACAACTCTTGGCTACCATGCCACACTAGGGTAACCAGATGTCCCGATTTTATAGGGACAGTCCTGATTTTTGGGTCTTTTTCTTATTTAGGCTCCTATTACCTCCCACCCCCTTCCCAATTTTTCACATTTGCTGTCTGGTCACCCTATACCACACCAACGCATTAGTGCACCAGGGAATTCACAGACTTGAGTGGACCAGCTTCCAGGGTTCTGCAACCTGCTTCCTGATTGGCCACATGGGCTTGACCCTGGTGGCTGGTGACTATACATAAACTTCCAGCTTCCCTTCTGGCCTTGTTTGAGCCAGGACCTGATAGTTGCTACTTGGGCTCACCTGACTTTGCCTTATAGCTCTGTCTGATGGAGGGTTGTTGCCTCACCCTAACCCCAACAGCTGCCTCGCTGTACCTCCCCCTGGATTGAATCTCCAGGAAATGAAACCTCTTGCATGAACTCTGACCATTGATTGGGACTGCCCTTTGACCAGTCTGACCCCTGGGCATTACATGGAATCCTATTAAAGCAGAGAGATAGATGTAAAGTGTATCAGACAAAAAATATGAATGATTTTCACTTTTAAAGTGTCCCTGTACACTGGACAAATATGTAAACCACTTTGTTTAGTCTGAGGTCCCCCACACAATATTTCAGCATGGCAGGGAAAGACACAGGTATATGTAGGAAAAGGAGTAGGAACTCCTGAATCACTGATAATAATACTTTGCACTTTTATCATCTACAGATCTCAAAATTCCTTGCAGAAATAGCTAGTATCACTGGTACTGAGCCTTGGCTACACTGCAGTTGCTTGGAACTGTACTGCTAGCATAAAGTGGCATTAAAGGTCAGCCCTCTGCCTCCCTGTGGCCAGTGTAGGGGTCATGGCCAGGACTTTCTTGCACCCTGATCGTCTGTCTAAGGGTTTTATATTGCTGCCTGCCTTCCCCACCCCCCAGTATCTGAACTCCTTCCTTACACAAATCAATAGTGAAGCCCCTAGTTGACTTCATGGAATTTCTGGCACTTCTCCCTTTTCAGAGTCAATGTTCTGCTTGAGGTCGGGTTTTATTTGTTTGTTTGGTTTTGATACCTAGCTCATACAATGGCCATTGGAGCCACTGGCCCCTGATGCGTTTGAGAGTAATCCTCACACTGCTCGTATATTGAGGATTGGTCTGATACTCAGTCAACACAGAATAAAGGGAGCAAAAAGGTGGTTAAGCCATCTTTCTACTCCCTGTCTTCCTGTGGTGTACTGTGGTCTCCTCAGCCCCCACACAGACAAGTTAAGTTACTTGCCCAAAGTCACCCAGAGGGCATGGCAGAGCTGGAAATAGGACCCAGCTCTCCTAACTGCCAGTTTCCTACTTCCTACGCTGGATCATGCTGCATCCAGCTTGGACACTTTCTATATGGCCTTCACTTACTCACTCAGTGCTTCAGTTTCCTCTTCTGTACAATGGGGATGATAACTGCTTCACAAGGAAGGCTGGGAGGGTGTGTGTGTGTAAGAGAGAGAGAGGTTATAATTTACTGTTTGTAAAGCATTTGCAAACATACAGCATTATTACTAAAAAAGAAAAGGAGTACTTGTGGCACCTTAGAGACTAACAAATTTATTAGAGCATAAGCTTTTGTGAGCTACAGCTCACTTCATCGGATGCATTTGGTGGAAAAAACAGAGGAGAGATTTATATACACACACACAGAGAACATGAAACAATGGGTTTATCATACACACTGTAAGGAGAGTGATCACTTAAGATAAGCCATCACCAACTACAGTCCATTGGTGATCTTCCTAAAAAACACCATCCTAGCCACTATGGATGTAGAAGCCTCTACACCAACATTCCACACAAAGATAGACTACAAGCCGTCAGGAACAGTATCCCCGATACTGTCACGGCTAACCTGGTGGCTGAACTTTTGACTTTGTCCTGACCCATAACTATTTCACATTTGGTGACAATGTATACCTTCAAATCAGCGGCACTGCGATGGGTACCCGCATGGCCCCACAGTATGCCAACATTTTTATGGCTGACTTAGAACAACGCTTCCTCAGCTCTCGTCCCCTAATGCCCCTACTCTACTTGCGCTACATTGATGACATCTTCATCATCTGGACCCAGGGAAAAGAAGCTCTTGAGGAATTCCACCATGATTTCAACAATTTCCATCCCACCATCAACCTCAGCCTGGACCAGTCCACACAAGAGATCCACTTCCTGGACACTACGGTGCTCATACGCGATGGTCACATAAACACCACCCTATATCGGAAACCTACTGACCGCTATTCCTACCTACATGCCTCTAGCTTTCATCCAGATCATACCACTCGATCCATTGTCTACAGCCAAGCGCTACGATATAACCGCATTTGCTCCAACCCCTCAGACAGAGACAAACACCTACAAGATCTCTATCATGCATTCCTACAACTACAATACCCACCTGCTGAAGTGAAGAAACAGATTGACAGAGCCAGAAGAGTACCCAGAAGTCACCTACTACAGGACAGGCCCAAGAAAGAAAACAACAGAACGCCACTAGCCATCACCTTCAGCCCCCAACTAAAACCTCTCCAACGCATCATCAAGGATCTACAACCTATCCTGAAGGACGACCCATCACTCTCACAGATCTTGGGAGACAGACCAGTCCTTGCTTACAGACAGCCCCCCAATCTGAAGCAAATACTCACCAGCAACCACACACCACACAACAGAACCACTAACCCAGGAACCTATCCTTGCAACAAAGCCCGTTGCCAACTCTGTCCACATATCTATTCAGGGGATACCATCATAGGGCCTAATCACATCAGCCACACTATCAGAGGCTCGTTCACCTGCGCATCTACCAATGTGATATATGCCATCATGTGCCAGCAATGCCCCTCTGCCATGTACATTGGCCAAACTGGACAGTCTCTACGTAAAAGAATGAATGGACACAAATCAGACATCAAGAATTATAACATTCAAAAATCAGTTGGAGAACACTTCAATCTCTCTGGTCACTCGATCACAGACCTAAGAGTGGCTATACTTCAACAAAAAAGCTTCAAAAACAGACTCCAACGAGAGACTGCTGAATTGGAATTAACTTGCAAACTGGATACAATTAACTTAGGCTTGAATAGAGACAGGGAATGGATGAGTCATTACACAAAGTAAAACTATTTCCCCATGGTATTTCTCCCTCCCACCCCACCCCCCACTGTTCCTCTGATATTCTCGTTAACTGCTGGAATTAGCCTACCTTGCTTGTCACCATGAAAGGTTTTCCTCCTTCCCCCCCCCCCCTGCTGCTGGTGATGGCTTATCTTAAGTGATCACTCTCCTTACAGTGTGTATGATAAACCCATTGTTTCATGTTCTCTGTGTGTATATAAATCTCTCCTCTGTTTTTTCCACCAAATGCATCCGATGAAGTGAGCTGTAGCTCACGAAAGCTTATGCTCTAATAAATTTGTTAGTCTCTAAGGTGCCACAAGTACTCCTTTTCTTTTTGCGAATACAGACTAACACGGCTGCTACTCTGAAACCTAGCATTATTACTAACATCCTCATCAGCTGACATTTCTGCAGCTCTCCATCATGTTTGCATGCTTAGGAGTATAAGGAGCCCTGAGGACATGGACTACAATGACTCAGTGAACAGACAGGTGCCATTTCTGCATAGCTTCACCAATACCCCTCTAGCCTGCCCCACCCCTGCTGTGTCAATGTTGGAACGCTCATGAGCAGTCACTGCCAATTACGACTAAAGTTCTCAGCATCTGCTGATGTGATCAATTATCCACTAAGGATTAGGAAGAGACAATCCACTTTATTGCATTTTGCAGATTTAAGATTAATTTGAACCCAAGTTCTCTGAGGTGAAAGAATGGGGCTTTAATACATTTCAGGGCTCTGGGGGCTCTGCCAGAGAGATACGTGAAATAGGACAAACATAGCATCATATTCCTACTGATTGATGAGAGACTTGCATAGTGGAAAAGACTGCTAAGTTTCTACAGCTCCATCATTTTTCTCCACATATAAATTCCTTTAATCACTTTTGCTAACTACTAGAGATGGGGTCCAAACTATCCTACCAAAACTGAATATACCAGTACTTTTTGGAAGTTCTGATCAATAGCCAGTCTTCACTAATTACCAAAGCTTTTTGTGTAGGATCAAAGGTATGCTCTCTTCCAGACCCACTTTCTTCCTTTACTTGACCCTACAATGAAATCATAATGCTGAATTTGTGATGTCCCCTTTCTTTGCATTGCAGCAGAATAGAATGTCAGAGGGCAACAATCTCTCTGCCTGTTCAAGCTGAACTGGGAATAGCAAAGACATTATTAAAGTTGGAAAATGGCTGACAGGACTCTGGCCAACCCCACCTACGTACTGGGGGTAGGGTTTCCAACCCACCAGGATTATTATAACATCTCCAGGAGTTCAAGATTAATCTGTAATGAAATGTTATGTCATGTGATGAAACCTCCAGCAATATGTCCAACCAAAATTATCAACCTAATTGTGGGTGGGGTGTGTGTGTGTCGCATAGGTCCATACTCTTGGGTCTGATTTCAGGATAATGTCCCTAATTTTTGTATAAGACATTTTTTCCCCAAAGTTTCCCCTAGTATGAAAGTTGCTCTGTGAATTTATCGGAATGCATCCGATGAAGTGAGCTGTAGCTCACGAAAGCTTATGCTCAAATAAATTTGTTTGTCTCTAAGATGCCACAAGTCCTCCTTTTCTTTTTGCGAATACAGACTAACACGGCTGCTACTCTGAAACCTGTGAATTTTATCTGTCTGAAGTATTTTTCCTGAAAATGTAAATATTCTGCAATGTAATAACTTTAAAGGAAGAGTCAGTTTAAGGGAGAGATGAAAAATGTGTACTTCTAAACAAATTCTTATAATCCTACTCAAGCCGATTAATTTCTAAAATTGCCTTTTTCAGGTGACTGCTTTACTTCTATTTGACCAATATCCCTATCCACATCCAACTTTAGAGAAAACTTCTGTTAATTTTGAGTTTCAGTACCAAGGTACTGAGAACTGCTACCCATAACCAGGGCCGGTTTTATTGTCAAACACACACAACTTCCTGTTTTCCCAATAGCATATCTAGGTACTCCATCTCCTGGATCCCACAGAATATTTCCAACTCCATTTCACCTCACTCACCTGTTTCTCTTCTGCTCTACGCTGACTGTCCCAATGTCCTGCACAGCCTCAATTTCGGAAAATTCTCAGTAGGTTGCCAGGAAGAATCCCCTCAGTGTCCTCCACAACCCTTCACAAAATTTAACTGCACTTGTTATACTGAAACTCCCATCTCCCATTTGTATTCCCAGTCACATACTCCATGGGTTTTGTTTTCCTTCATGTGATGACCCCTTCACATTTCAGTCAGTTAAGTTTAGCAATGAATTTCTTCAGAATTTCCTCAGAATTTCTTCAATGGGAGCTGCAGGGGTCATCTCTGGAAGTCAGGCCACTTCTATTTAAATTTCTAAACATGGAATTACAACCCTAATTTTAGGTACTGTTCCAGGGTCAGGCCAGATGGCTGCAGGAGAGTGATTATTTTTTTTTTTTAGTTCTGAAAACTGATCTTTATTTTCCAGAAATATACAAACTTATTCTCTAATTTCTCCATCTTCTTCTTCTTCTTCTACTCCTCTGATGTACAGGACATTGTTACATCTCATCAAAACTTCACCAAGGTGTCCTGACAATGCACCATCTATGTATTCTTCTGTGTTTGCAAGCTGCATGTTCATACTGCCATCGACAGACACCAGGTAGTCCTTGTACTCCATCCCCCACTTCAGCTTCACCATCACCAGCTTCCCTGTCAGTCCGTTCAGGAAGGGTTTGGGGTTCAGGAGCAGATATATTAGCCCCAGGTTAAGTAGATCCCTTTTCCCTGGGTAAGATAACAGGGAAAGTTCCAGAACAAAAAGGAACTTTCTGGAAACAATTAAGGCAGACAGGCTGATTAGAACACCTGCAGCCAATCAAGAAGCTGCCAGAATCAATTAAGACAGGCAGGTTAATCAGGGCACCTGGGTTTAAAAAGGAGCTCATTTCAGTTTGTGGTGTGCGTGCGAGGAGCTGGGAGCAAGAGGCGCAAGCAGCTGAGAGTGAGAAGGCGTACTACTGGAAGACTGAGAAGTACAAGCATTGTCAGACGTCAGGAGGAAGGTCCTGCGGTGAGAATAAAGAAGATGTTGGGTGGAGGCCATGGGGAAGTAGCCCAGGGAGTTGTAGCTGTCACGCAGCTGTTACAGGAGCCACTGTAGACAGCTGCAATCCACAGGGCCCTGGGCTGGAACCTGGAGTAGAGGGTGGGCCTGGGTTCCTCCCATCCCGCCAACTCCCTACTTGGAGGAGTTGACCTGGACTGTGGGTTCCACCAGAGGGGAAGGTCTCTGGCCTGTTCCCTGATCCACTAGACAGACCAGCAGAGATTGTGGGGATTGTTCTTCCTTTTCCCCATGCTGGCCAGTGATGAGGTTAACTGAGTGAATGGCAGATTTGAGCCACGAAAGTGGACAAACTGAGGGGCTGCCATGAACCTCTGAGGCGAGCAAATCTGCCAATAAGTGCAGGACCCACCAAGGCAGAAGAGGAATTTTGTCACTGTACCCAGATTTAAGAAATTTGGCCAAATTTTTTTATTCCTCTTTTTTTCAAGGAACTGTCACAGTTTACTGATGTTGAAGCATAAGGCCCCAATCCAGGAGACCTTGACTTTGAGACTACTCATGTTCTTACAGTGCATTGCTGAATCAGCCCCTAAACAAGAATATCCAGTACCTCTAGAGCAGTGGTGGGCAACCTGCAGCCCGCGGGCCACACGCAGCCTGTCAGGGTAATCCGCTGGCGGGCCGCAAGACAGTTTGTTTACACTGACCGTCCCACAGTCAATGGGAGCTGTGGGAAGTGCGTGAGCCACAGGGACATGTTGGCCACCGTTTCCCGTGGCTCCCATTGGCAGGGAATGGCAAACCATGGCCACTTGGAGCTGTGGGTGGCTGTGCCTGCAGACGGTCAATGTGAACAAACTGTCTTGTGGCCCGCTAGCAGATTACCCTGACGGGCCGCAGGTCGCCCACCACTGCTCTAGAGATTCCAGAATGATATAATCACCGTTTAGAAAATTAGGAGGACTCATAGAAAAAACTATGACCTAATGAGGTACATTGTCAAGATAGGTTTATTAGACATCATTAAGTCAAATGCAACCATGGTGTAATCCCAACAGTTTACACAAGCCATGAACTGGGCCCATTGTTTTGACTTTATTTTTCACTTTGTGCATCCATAATGCTTTCTATTTGAGGAGCTCCAAGCCCTTTAAAACATTAATTAAATAAAGTTTTGCAATCCTCAGTTAGATAGCTGCTATTATTCCTATTCTAGAAAAATGGTAAAATCAAGGGTAGAGAAGGTAAACTGTCCAAAATTACACACTAAGTCAACACTAGAGGCCAGAAACAGAACCTAGATCCACTGGTTCCTAGTCTGATGCTTCAACTATTATACAATACTTCTTCTCAGATTAAAATAATTATCTATGGCCAAAAAGATGCAAGCACCACAGTTGCAAACCACCAACATCTCTATGGCAACGGGAATAGAACTCATGATCTCTGGCTCCAAAAAGAAAGGTAAATCTCACTGAGTGAGCTCAAAGAAGCAGACTTAGGTGAGCCAATAGATATAACAACAGATCTGGCACAGCCAGTCAGAAGAGGCCAATGATAAAAAGCCTGCCTATCACACAAGCATTAACTCACATTAATGTACCGCGACCCCATTGTATAATCTTGAGTAAATATTGACAGTACTTTCAATCATTCCTGTAATATAAGAACAGTCCAGAGACTAAAAATAAATAGCATCATGTGGGTTAATACCACTGTTCACACAGACATTCCCCACAAATGTTAAAATACTTTTAAAAAAACTATCATGCTTAGAATTATTTTGATCTAAAATTTTGATCTAAAATATTTTATACCAATGCAACTTCACTGACTCCAGTGGACTTACTTCTGACCTACACCAGAGTATCAGAGCAGAGTCAGGGTCCTTTCCCAAAATAGCATACAATCTAATTTATGTCTTAATTTAATGAATTATGAAAATCAATATTGGAGTGCAAGGAAGTTAATTACTGCTATGTCTTTATTTCCCCTTGTCCCAGATGTCTGGGTCACTGAGCACACTTAGCTCTTCGTAGGTTGTAGGTAGCACACTCAGCTCTTGGTAGGTTATTTACTATTTATTACAACAAGCATGAACGAGATGATGACAGCTTCTTTACAATTATGCATGACCTTAACTGACTGGAAGCTTTTATAGCCCAGGGCAATGTTGCACTACATAACCTAAGAACTGTAATATTATTGATTATCAGCTGCTACTTTTTTGTTAATTTGATTTATAGAAATGAGTTGTAGACACCATGTTGTGTAATAAAACCCACCCAGGAACCAAGTCTTCATTTTTATGCTCTTCAAGTTCACCTATGTGGGATTTTATGAAATACACACCTCTCGTCAGACTCTCCTGCAAAAAGATATAGAGTTGGAAGCCCCGAGAAGAGAGGTTGGCAGCTTTCACTTCCAGTGATGAGCTTTCAAACTTGCCTGTATTTCTTCTGGAAATAAATTCTCACCTCGGGATCGTGAAAACTCTCTGGGCCCTGCTTGATTCCATTTTACATGAATATAAATAAACTCATTCTGATTCAGCCAACACTTCCCCATTTGTTTCCCTTTGTTTCCTCTCTGAAAAGAATAAGAAGCCAGAATGGATGAACGAGCACTACAGAGAAGGTCACCAAACAGATAACATCTTCTTTACTCCTTATCCATATTTAAGTGTTTGAGTGTCAGAGGAGAGATGTGCATTTTCTCACAGCCATATATATTATTGAATAGGTTATTTCCTGCCCCGAAGCATTAACTCAAGCTCTGGGTTAGTCCAAACAGTGTTTTAACCCACCTTTTAATCTCCCCCCTCTCCTTAAACACACACAGTTATATCCACATTGCAGCAACTCTTAATAGGTGCATACTCAGTGCTCCTGCTATATGTCACCTAGATGTAAGCGGGGGAATAGTCCCGCTATTGTAGGGAACTTTCCTGGCTTCTGTACTACCCCGGTGAAGTGGGCTAGCGAAAGGATCAGAGTCCTTCGCTCCCACTTCCTTTACCCAGTTGCCTCCCCTTCCACTCTCCTGTCTGGCAGAGTCCTCGTAACCCCATCAAGGCTGGTCCCAGGATTCCTGGGGAGCTCAACCCCCAACCCTGCTGTAGTCACCTAGGACAGGGGCTAGGGTGTCCCCACTCTGGGGTACTCTCTCTGCACTGGGCACTCCTCTGACCCACTGATCATTACATACAAGTTAAAGCAAATGCAAGTTATTTAATCAACAATTAATTTTAAAAAGAATAAGGAAAAATGCGAAAGGTTAAAGGAAACACATCACCCTGCTCTGTGGCAGGGAACCTCACAAACAATGTCTCTGCAATGTCAGGGCAGTTCACAGTCTGTTCCTTGTAAGTCCCCAGCCTTCTTCTCAGGCCCTGGCTGTGCTGTAGGGATGCTGTGGGCTGGACACTTGCTCTGGTGGTGGCCTCACGCTCTCAGGCTCTAAGTGGTAGGACCCTTCTTCCCAGTGTCGCCCCCGCCCTCTCGGGGTTACGATCCAAGCCTGGCCTGCGGAGCCTCTTGGCTGAGGCGTCTCCCTGTGCTGGGCCTGCAGCCCAGGATCCCCCTCACTCTCCCCAGCTGCTCACCGCACTCAGCTCCAGACTGCTCCAGCCCCAGCTCCACCACTCTGTCTCAGCACTGCTGCTGCCGCTGCTCTGCCTCCAGCTCCCTGGGCTGCTTCTTTGGCCTCTCTGCCTCTGGTTACTGCAGCTCTGCTCCCAGGACAGGTCTGCTCTGCAGGCTGCTTCTGTGACTCTGCTCCCAGCACTGACCTGCTTCCTGGGCTGATTTTCTGGCCCTCTGGCTCTGGTTGCTGCAGCTCTGCTCCCAGGGCAAGTCTGCTCTCTCTGGGCTGTGCCTCTAGCTTTGGGGCTGCAGCTCTATAGACCACCGGACCAGGGGGATGCGTTGGACGAAGCTTTCTTCCGGCAACTCACGGAAGTTACTAGATCGCAGGCCCTGGTTCTCATGGGAGACTTCAATCACCCTGATATCTGCTGGGAGAGCAATACAGCGGTGCACAGACAATCCAGGAAGTTTTTGGAAAGCGTAGGGGACAATTTCCTGGTGTAAGTGCTGGAGGAAACAACTAGGGGCAGAGCTCTTCTCGATCTGCTGCTCACAAACCGGGAAGAATTAGTAGGGGAAGCAAAAGTGGATGGGAACCTGGGAGGCAGTGATCATGAGATGGTCGAGTTCAGGATCCTGACATAGGGAAGAAAGGAGAGCAGCAGAATACGGAACCTGGACTTTAGAAAAGCAGACTTTGACTCCCTCAGGGAACTGATGGGCAGGATCCCCTGGGAGAATAACAGGAGGGGGAAAGAAGTCCAGGAGAGCTGGCTGTATTTTAAAGAATCCTTATTGAGGTTACTGGGACAAACCATCCCAATGTGTAGAAAGAATAGTAAATATGGCAGGTGACAAGCTTGGCTTAACAGTGAAATCCTTGCTGATCTTAAACACAAAAAAGCAGCTTACAAGAAGTGGAAGATTGGACAAATGACCAGGGAAGAGTATAAAAATATTGCTCGGGCATTCAGGAGTGAAATCAGGAAGGCCAAATCACACCTGGAGTTGCAGCTAGCAAGAGATGTTAAGAGTAACAAGAAGGGTTTCTTCAGGTTGTTAGCAACAAGAAGAAAGTCAAGGAAAGTGTGGGCCCCTTACTGAATGAGGGAGGCAACCTAGTGACAGAAGATGTGGAAAAAGCTAATGTACTCAATGCTTTTTTTGCCTCTGTCTTCACGAACAAGGTCAGCTCCCAGACTACTGCACTGGGCAGCACAGCATGGGGAGGAGATGACCAGCCCTCTGTGGAGAAAGAAGTGGTTTGGAACTATTTAGAAAAGCTGGACAAGTACAAGTCCATGGTGCCGGATGCACTGCATTCAAGAGTGCTAAAGGAGTTGGCGGATGCGATTGCAGAGCCATTATCTTTGACAACTCATGGCGATCGGGGGAAGTCCCGGACGACTGGAAAAAGACTAATGTAGTGCCCATCTTTAAAAAAGGGAAGAAGGAGGATCCTGGGAAGTACAGGCCAGTCAGCCTCACCTCAGTACCTGGAAAAATCATAGAGCAGGTCCTCAAAGAATCAATTCTGAAGCACTTAGAGGAGAGGAAAGTGATCAGGAACAATCAGCATGGATTCATCAAGGGCAAGTCATACCTGACTAACCTAATTGCCTTCTATGATGAGATAACTGGCTCTGTGGATAAGGGGAAAGCAATGGATGTGTTGTTGCTTGACTTTAGCAAAGCTTTTGACACGGTCTCTCACAGTATTCTTGCCCACAAGTTAAAGAAGTATGGATTGGATGAATGGACTATAAGGTGGATAGAAAGTTGGCTAGATCGTCGGGCTCAACAGGTAGTGATCAATGGCTCCATGTCTAGTTGGCAGCCGGTATCAAGTGGAGTGCCCCAAGGGTCGGTCCTGGGGTCAGTTTTGTTCAATATCTTCATAAATGATCTGGAGGATGGTGTGGATTGCACCCTCAGCAAGTTTGCAGATGACACTAAACTGGGAGGAGAGGTAGATAAGCTGGAGGATAGGGAAAGGATACAGAAGAACCTAAACAAATTAGAGGATTGGGCCAAAAGAAATCTGATGAGGTTCAACAAGGACAGTTGCAGAGTCCTGCACTTAGGACGGAAGAATCCCATGCACTGCTACAGATTAGGGACTGAATGGCTAGGCAGCAGTTCTGCAGAAAAGGACCTGGGGTTACAGTGCACGAGAAGCTGAATATGAGTCAACAGTGTGCCGTTGTTGCCAAGAAAGCCAATGGCATTTTGGGATGTATAAGTAGGGGCATTACCAGCAGATTGAGGGACGTGATCGTTCCCCTCTATTCGACATTGGTGAGGCCCCATCTGGAGTACTGTGTCCAGTTTTGGGCCCCACACTACAAGAAGGATGTGGAAAAATTGGAAAACGTCCGTCAGAGGGCAACAAAAATGATTAGTGAACTGGAACACATGACTTATGAGGAGAGGCTGAGGGAACTGGGATTGTTTAGTCTGCGGAAGAGAAGAATGAGGGGGCATTTGACTTTCAACTACCTGAAAGGGGGTTCCAAAGAGGATGGATCTAGACTGTTTTCAGTGGTAGCAGATGACAGAACAAGGAGTAATGGTCTCAAGTTGCAGTGGGGGAGATTTAGGTTGGATATTAGGAAAAACTTTTTCACTAGGAGGGTGGTGAAACACTGGAATGGGTTACCTAGGGAGGTGGCGGAATCTCCTTCCTTAGAAGTTTTTAAGGTCAGGCTTGTCAAAGCCCTGGTTGGGATGATTTAGTTGGGGATTGGTCCTGCTTTGAGCAAGGGGTTGGACTAGATGATCTCCTGAGGTCCCTTCCAACCCTGATAGTCTATGATTCAATGATTCTCTGCTCCCAGGACAGGGTCTGCTCTCTCTGGGCTGCTTTTCTGGTCCCTCTGGCTCTGGCACAGCTCTCCTCCCCAGCTTAGCTTGGGCCCCTGCTTTCTCCTTAGCTCAGCCCCACTCTGTCTGACCCAGGCAAATCCAGCTCACACAGAGGACGGAACCTCCCTGGCCTCCTGACTCTCTGATTAGCCTGCCCACCCTGTCATTCAGGCTGACCTGGAGCATTGGCCTCTCCCCATTGTTCTTGGGGACTATCAGTCTCAGGGTCCTGGTTTCCCATAGACCCTTCCCCTTTTACTACTGGGAGCTAGCCAATCAAAACACCCGCACTGAATGTTAGTAAGGGGGCAACAGTCCCCTTACATAGATCAGACAGGCTCTTCTGAAGTCAACAGTATGTGATCCCATTACTATACACTAAAGCAGGTGAAAGATCGCCATCTCCAAACTGAAATTTTACCAGCTGAGCCCACTCTAGCTATAAGTGCTGCACCAGAATATCTCATCCAGAACCTTTCCACCACCATTTTCATAAACACACTCCACTTAATGTAGAACTCTCAGAACTTTACATGAGGCATTCAGCACCCAACAGGATTGATCCCTCAGTATACCTCTGCTAGATTTTAACATGCAAACAGCCAAGAATGGAGATTTGAGGCTAGCAGCAACATACAAATGAAAGGAGAGCTGACCAACGAAGATCTAACACCACAGTTTAGGGGAGACAACAGTAGTTGCACAGTGCAAGGGAGCCCAGAATTTTGCTCCACGGGAACAGAAGAAGAACTTGCATTTCATAAGAAGCTCTTCTCTTCTGCACAGAACACCCATTTATTCTAGCATTAGTTCTGCCTAGAGCACTTAGAAGCCCTGAAATAGCTGGTGAATCTGACAAGTAGTCTGGAAATTAAACTTCTTCTTGGATGCAGTTAGTATCTTCAGATTTAAATTATCTAAAGTCAGACATACTTTCAAATTTAGCCAATTACAATAGCTATACTAAATGCTTCTGTCAGTTTCCTGTGCTGAAGACAAAGTTGAGTCTTTTTTTAAATTTTAATAATGGATAAGAAGTAGGAGTAATGTCAATAATTTATGCTAGGGGACTTTGCTGATTTTACAGTGATTTGAATGCAGTTAACGTTTAGATAGGGATCTGGTTACAAAACACTTTTCCTCAGGTTTCAATGATTCATCCTCTGACTAATAGGTGCTCATGTACCTAATAGCAAAAATATTCCCTCAAACCCCCAGCAGGAGGCCACATTGTACTAAAAGTGGTCACCCAGGTCCATAATCACATCAGTGTAGGATGCAAATCCTGTATAAAAAAAACAAACATATTCAGTGAACACAAACCCATCTTTCAGTCTTATGTTACTTTGAAGCAGCAGCATGTGGCAAGAATTTTGGTTTCAATCAGTTCCAATCAAATTGATACTGAAAGCTCACTGATCAAACTGATTATTGTAAAGTTTTTAGTACTGATGGCACTAAATGCAGTTTAATGCTAGCTCAAAGAGAAGAAAACAAAAAAAAAATAACAAAAAAAGCCCAACTGTCAAACTTCTAGGCCATGGAATGAGAGCATGAAACTCAAATACAGCATAATGCAGCAGTATAGCTCCTACAATTGTGTTCCCTACTGCTTGGCTCAATGATTTAAAAAGCCTATTACTTTTTCACAGCTATAGGGGCTCTCTTTTACTTTGACTGATAGAGGCCTGTACTTTGGTGTTGAAGGTTCCAGGTTCAATCTCCACCGACAACAGTGGTGTCTATGTTTGTAATGTTTGTTAGTTACAACAAGCAACAGTACTTACTGTAAATCAGGGACTCCCAACTTAATTCAAATTAAGTAGGAATGTGAAGGTCACAACTATTGGAACGGACTGCAGACACCTTCATCTTTAAGCAGTGGTGCAGTCCACAGAGACTAGTGGTCCCAGAATACAATGCTACAGAAGTACAAAATACACGTATTTTATGCACATGAACTTCGAGAGGCTCAACCAGACAAATAAGAGAAGCTCAGGGCATGTCTACACTGGTAGAGTTACAGCGCTGGCAGTTATAGCACCACTCAGAGAGTGCTGAAGGGAAACCGCTGTTGTGTGTTCACACTGTCAGCTGCCTGCACAATAGCGTGTTCACACTTGTGGCATTTGCAGTGGTATTTGGAGCGGTGTACCTAACAGCAAAAAAGCTATCCCACAGAGCACCTCTTTCTCTTCTGCCGCTAAGAGTTATGGGAAGGCAGAGGGGGTCGCAGGGCATCCTGGGTCCTGTCCCAATGCCCTATGATGCATTGCTTCGAATCCCAGCAATCCCTGTGCGTCCATCTGCATTTGGTGCCAACTTTCAACGGTTTGTGTACTGTGTGCCTTGCATCTTCAGGCTGCAGGAACAGATCCCGAATTGTTGACCAGTATGCTGCTCGCTCTAACATGTCATGAGTGGCAGTGGAATTATTCCTTAAACTACAAAGGCAAAAGGAGTGCAACATTGATCTCGCCACACATAGTAGCTATGACATGAGATTGCTTGTGGCTTTCACGGAGGTGCTGACCACAGTGGAATGCCACTTTTGGGCTCGGGAAACGAGCATTGAGTGGTGGGATCACATTGTGATGCACCCCTGGGATGACGAGCAGTGGCTGCAGAACTTTCGGATGAGGAAAGCCACATTCATGGGACTGTGTGATGAGCTCGTCCCAGCCCTGCGGCACAAGGACACGAGAATGAGAGCTGCCCTGCCACTGGAGAAGCGTGTGGTGATTGCACTGTAGAAGCTGGCTACTCCAGACTGATACCAATCGGTCCCTAATCAGTTCGGAGTGGGAAAGTCTACCTTTGGACTCATGTTGACGGAAGTGTGCAGGGCCATTAATCAAATCCTGCTCCAAAAACCCATGACTCTGGGTAATGTGTGTGACATTGTAGATAGCTTTTCACAAATGGACTTCCCTAACTGTGGAGGGGTGATAGATGGCACGCATATTTCAATTCTGGCACCAGACCACCTAGCCACCGAGTACATTAATTGGAAGGGGTATTTCCTCAATGGTTCTCCAGGTGCTTCTGGATTACCGTGGGCGTTTCACAGACATTAACGCAGGCTGGTCCGGAAAAGTGCATGACACATGCATGTTTCGGAACTCTGGCCTGTTCAGAAAGCTGCAAGCAGGGACTTTCTTCGAAGATCACTGTAGGGGAAGTCAAGATGCCCACTGTGATCCTGGGAGACCCTGCCTATCCCTTAATGCGTGGCTTATGAAGCCATATATGGGGCAACTTGACAGCAGCAAGGAGCAGTTCAACAACAGGCTGAGCAAGTGCAGAATGACTGTTGAGCGTGTTTTTGGCCGTTTAAAAGCCCGCTGGTGCTACCTCTATGGGAAGCTGGACCTGGCTGAAGACAATATTACTGTGCTTATAGCCGCATGCCGTAAGCTACATAATATTTGTGAAGGGAAGGGTGAAAGCATCACTCAGGGCTAGACCTCAGAGGCTCAGCACCTGGAGCCTGAGTTTGAACAGCCAGAGACCAGGGCTATTAGAGGGGCACAGTGCGGGGCCATAAGCATCAGGGATGCCTTGAGGCAGCATTTTGAAGCTGAAAGTCACTAATATTTGTTGCTATGCTCAGGAGTGCAGTGCTTGTAATGCTAAGAGGTGATTGGTACAGACAATGCACGATGTGGGTTTAACATAATTGTACGCTGCTTTGAAGGGCTCTTTTTGCTTTCAATTAATAGAATAAAGAGTGCTTTCAAACCAACACAATTCTTTTATTAAAAGACAACAACCAGAGGAGAGAGTAAAAAAAAACCAACCCATCAGCAGTGAGGGGAATGGGGGAAAGGGACAGTCCCAGGAGGAGGAGGGGTCCAGGGACAGCTACAGATTGTGTGTGTCCAGGGATCATATCCAACCGTCTCCTCTGGAGTACAATACAGTGAATACTGTACTTCAGCAGGGCCAAACTGCAGAGGGACGGGTGTTGAGTGCAGTGGATAGTGAGAGTCCGCAGGACTGGACTGTGATGGAGCAGGAATGGAATGCCGCGGGTATAGACTGGAGCTAGGAGGTTGATAATGTGTTGGCGGTGTCTGGGGGGAGCATGGGAAAGAGTTTTGCGACAGCGGCTGAAGGGGAGGGCGGGCGCCGGAGCTGCTTGCTTTGAAGAACTAGTATTGCCTGGAGCATATCTGCTTGGTGCTCCGTAAGCTGTAAGAGCTGCTCCATGGCTTAATTTTGGCATACCGAGTTCTCCTTTCGGTCCCTCTTCTCACTGTCCCACCACTCCTTCAATTCCTGTTTCTTGACGGCGGAGTGCATCATAACCTCACACAGAAAGTCGTCCTTATCTCTTCTTGGCCACTTTCTAATTCTGCGCAGCCGTTCAGCCGCTGATAACAAAGAGAGAGGCTAGCTCCAAAGGTCATCTCTGTGAAGTTTAAATGCAACATTTTACAGAAGCAGTATTGTTTGCAACACAGAGAACACTGATTCAGTAATTTAAAACAGAGCCGGTATTCACACACCTTTCACTGACTGACCGACCCCAGGCAAGCACACATGAGCCACAAGACCCACAAAATGGTGAGTAGCTGCAGGGACAGGTCTTCCCCGACCCTGCTGTACATTGGGCATGTGGCTCTTGGGGAGAGCCAGCACTGTAGCGGGTGGGGCTGACAATCATTCCTGTCCTCACACTTTCCACAGGATGTGATCATTATGGAAGATATCTCGCTGCTGAGGGTGAGAAGGGAATCAAGGAAGGGTCTTCTCCAAGGCTGTGGCTTCTGCCCTGGCCTCTGTGCGGCTCACCTGTGTGCAGCAATAGTCCTCGTCCGTCCCCCCGTGACGGCACAGTGGCGCAGGAAAGTTACCGTTAATAGGGCAATAAACAGCAGCTCTGCTAAAGAACCTGAGGCAGTGGATTGCCCAGTATCGCCACGTGAGTTTCCTGGAGATCTCTGAGGGAGATTCCCGTGAAGTGAGGGAGTCAATCAACAGCCTGTTCTGCTGCTCAGACTAGGCACGTGGTGGGAGACAAGCCTGCTTTCTGCAACCCTCCTGCCCCAACAACTCGCTTCAGCAATTCCCAAAATCAGATCCACTTACCAGGGGCCTCCTCTCCTGTTTGCGCTTCGCCAACATCTGACAGCTGTGACTGAGTAGCCTCCTCTAGGGTAGAAAAGAACTCCTGGCTGCTTGCATCTCTGTCCTCCGAGTCATCCTCTGCATCTTGGTCCCCCTCCCCCTTCACATCCTCGTCCAAGATTTCCTCCTCCTGGCTCAGTCCATTCTCAACTGGCACGCGAGCCACCGAAGTAGCCACAGTGGTTTTCGCAGTGTAGGGGGGTTGCCTCCGAGTATCGCATCCAACTCTTTGTAGAACCGGCAGCTCGTGAGCGCAGCACCAGAGCGGCAGTTTGCCTCCCGCGCCTTGTGGTAGGTGTTCCGCAGCTCCTTCACTTTGACCCTGCACTACAGTGTGTCCCGGTTATAGCCCCTTTCTGTCATGCATCGTGAAATCTGTCTGTAGGTATCATAATTCCTATGGCTGGAGTGCAGCTGGGACTGGACAGCCTCCTCTCCCCAAATGTTGATGAAGTCCAGCAGCTCGGCATTGTTCCAAGCAAGGGATCGCCAGGTGCGTGGCGCAGGCATGGCCACCTACAAAGACGTGCTGAGAACCTGCATGCATCACTGAACAAACAGGAAGGGGACTTTCAAATTCCAAAGGCATTTACGGGGTGGGGATAACGGTTGGTTACCTGAGGGCAGGGCAGTAGAGTTCAAACTGATGAGCAGAGGGGCAAGAACAGGCATCGTGGGATGCCTCCCGGAGGCCAATCACAGCGCTGTAATGACCATGGCGTCTATACTGGCATCGCAGCCCTGTTGCCCCGGCGCAAAAAGCTCTACACCTCTTGTCAGGGTGGTATTTTTACAGCGCTACAATGGCACAGTTTCTGTGCACTAAGTTGGCATGTCAGTGTGTAACACCTTGGGAGTTCCAGCACAGAAAACTGATTTACTGAGCAGAAACTTGCCAGTGTAGACAGGGCCTCCGAAATAAAACCACATCAGCCAATCCCTGCTGTGGAAATGCTGTGCATTAAGAGTAGTTCAGCCTGCCTGTCACAGCAAGGAAGGATGGATGCGTATGAAAGTTTAGAAAAAACAAAAGAAAAAGAAAAAACACAGGTGGTAGGAAGCAACGTTAAGGCATATTTGAAGATTTACAACATAATTAGCAGGCTGGGGCCAGAAGGGAAATTCCTCCTCAAAGGTTTAAGTGGACAATGAGTTTCCCTGAAACCTCCAGGAGGTGGTTCCCAGCTCCTCAGCTGGGAAAACAAATGCTGGAAAAACTGTTTTAGTTCATTACTGACCTCAGTTAAAATCTTAGTACCAGTGAACTCCACTGCAGATCTGTGTGACTTCTTGCTTCAGTGTGGTACAGTTGTAAGAACATGTACAGCACAAAATCCCACTTTTTTGAGAATACAGCTGTCAATATGCTACTGTGTTCAAATCAATGCTTCAACAGTCACAGCAGGCTTATCAATCAGATTAATGCTTTAGGGCCTGATCCTGTATTCCTGACACAAGGAAAACTCCCACTAACTTAACTGAAAGCGTTGTGTATGTTATTACTGCAGAATCAGGGCCATGTAGTATAAGATTTAAAATTCCACAAGAACTGTAGCATGGACTCATTCCCCATTGTTTATAATAGTCAAGAACAATGTTTCTCAACCTTTCTTAGGTTGGTGACCCCTTATTCTAAGATAAAAATGTTCATGTTTCCCTTACAGATTTTACTTATGTTTATAGTTAAATGTATCAGCAATCACAATACTAAGCCTAAATAGGACAATTACGACAACAACTACTACATTGAACCTCACAAACACTGAAGGTTTTATTTTCTTTGCTTTAGAACTGTAATGAACATTTTCAACATCTTGTAACACCTGACTGCCTTTTGTGACCCTGTGGGGTCATGACCATTGGTTGAGAAACAAGAATCCAAGTCCTGTAATACTAGAATACAAGTCTACAATCCAAGTCCTGTAATTTCCTTCTGATGTGATCCTTAAAAGTGTGAATGTGGTAAACTCCCTGCATTTCATATTTAAACCTTAACCGAAATTAAAATGTTAACAAAATACATTCAAAAAAGTCTGGATTATCATTTATACTGAGGTTTTGTAGTGTAAAGGGGCCTTAAAGTGGACATAAATGTAATTTACATCCACTTTAAGGCCCCTTTACATTGTCAGAAGTGTAAAACAGCCGTTCAATAAATCAAATCAGATCTAGAGAGTTCCCTTTTTTCCTTCTTGCTTGCAATAATACTCATCTTCCTCCCTTTGTAAAGTGACTGGATAATTATGAAGCAAAGAAACAAATTTAGGAGGAATACATCATTCATTAAGGTTTAAGGCCCAGTTCTGCCACCTTTCTCACATTAAATAGTACCTTACTTCATAAGTAGCCCCATTCAAATAACTGATTACACTCAGAATAAGGTACTGCTCCCCACAAGCAAGGGTGTCAAAAATCATGCCCTAAGTGAAGATGAACATGAAACAATCTATCTGCAGTTTAAGGGTTAACTTCTTAAAAATCAGAAACCCATTCACTATATGCGAAAATGCACAACTGCCATAGGAGCACATGCAAATCAGGTATATGCATGTGTAAAATGGGCATTTAGGAATTTATCCTTCCTCCCCTAATTTATGTATGCAATCTTGGTAACTGTACATGCATGGCACCTTAACATCTAAAAGTAATTAAAAACATTCTTGGAACTTACAGTGCTTTATTATTGGTTCAGCATCAAAAATTCAAATAGTGATTAAAAAATACCGAAGATAGGAGAACCTCACCAATTCAAACCAAACTGGGAACTGCTTCGCAAAATTATTGAATTTTACAAGTTAGTAAGCAAATGAATAAACACATACCACAAAGGGAAAAAAGCAAGGAGAAACTTTTCTGCTTTGTTCATTTATTTTAATAACTTCGATGTACTCTTAATTCTCCATAATATTCCTTTATGTGCTAGTGAGTGTACTTCAATATATTTTGTATAAACAATGAAGTCTAATACAAAGACCTCAATTCACCACCTGCTATAGGGGCAGTGCCCCACTAATATTCACTGAATAATATAAGCGCATGTCAGTGAGGTTCTGCTATTAAAAAAAAGTATCTCTGCCCTCAAGAACTTGTGCCCTATGGGCCAATTCCTGTGTGGTGCTGAGTGCTCTCTCAGTTAATGGTAATACAAATAATAATGTTATTAATAATAAAAATAATAACTGAAGCAGAGGGCAGTAAACACCTTGCAGGGAGTGCTCAGGATCTTGCAAGAACAGACTCTGACAAACAAAAAACAAAACAGGACCACAGTGCAGGCTCAGCAGAGGGAGGAGAGGGGGAAGAGACCACCTTAGTGAGAACAGACTGGGAAGGACAGTGGTAGAAGGTTTTAATGAGATCTGGTAGAAAATTTTTGGACTTTTGAAAGAAAATGGAAATTATTTTTCCTTTTCCAAACAGTGCTAATTTAAAAGAGAGATCTAAAGGGAAAGAATTCAAAAAGCTTCTGAGAACCTGAGAGAGAACCTAATGAGCTATGAAGTCCTCTGTGGACATTGCTATGCGGATATAAATTTGCGTGCTTAGTTGTTTGATAATGTTGTGATGGGTGGCTAGAGTAAAAGGAGACGCCTCTGCAGGTATGTGGAATTCACTTTGCTATTACGAAGTGTCGTTCAGATATAAAAGGTAGTTTGTTATAGAGAAAACACTGGCAAAATATTTTTTATAGCAGCTATCATCTGAGGATTTTAAAGAGTTTTAGAATCATTAGTGACTTCTCAATGTGTGTGCAATCCAAGTATTATCCACATTTTACACACAAGGAAACGGAGGCACACAGTCTCAGTGATTTGGTGGAGATTACACAGTGAGCCAGTAGCAGAAACTAGACTAGAAACCCTGGCTCTGTGATGCCCAGTCTTGTACCATAACCACAAGATCATCTCTCCTCCCTAACTGCATTTACTGATCTGCAATATTGATGGTAAAAACACAAAAATTCAACTTTTTTAAAAAATGAATTCACTGCTTAATGCATTAGACACAAAATCAACTCTTACAGAGCAAAAGGGAACAAAATGACCTTGTTTACCTGCAGTGCTTTGAATCTCAATCTCTCTCTGTTCGCTTGTGACATCTGTAGTAAATGCGTGTTAGTACATTTACAATTTTTGGCTGAATACGCTAATATGGAGTCTACCCCACAAGCAGCCAAGCTATTTGATAAACAGAGTGAAATACACACAAAACAGCCACCTCTAAATGCAGTTAATTATTAACACCACGGTGCTATATCAAGGGCCAGATTCTCTGTGGTGGAATACTGAAATCATTAGAGTTCTGCTGATGATGAATCTGGCCCAATTAATTTAATATTGTCAATTAACAACTATAATACATAGTAACACACAGAATTAGGGATTACACTATAGAAATCATATTCTATTAATACCTATTACTCATATAATTTTTCCCCAGTCGTCTCTCTAATTAGGCATGGTTTTAAGGTCTAATCCTGCACCACTGAAGTCAATGAAAGTGTTGCCATTGACTTCAATATGAGCAGAATATAGCTATTAATTTTTCACCAACAATGTGTTGTATTCAGTTTGTATACTAAATTCTTACAGTCATTTCAGAGAATGATTTCCTTTTAATAAAACAATACTTACAGAACACTTAGAGAACTCTTCACATTTTTTAAAGCCTGCACAAACATTATTAACGAATTGAGCTTTATCACATCCTTGTGAGGAAGGCGGTGGGAGCTAAATATTATTGTAATTGTACAGATGGGGAAACTGAGGCACAGAGCAGTACCGTGACATGCCCAAGATCACACAGCAGATCACTGGCATTAGAATTCATATCCTTTCCCATGCTCAGTACAGCAGACAGAGAGGGGCATATTCAAAACCACTCGGCACTAGTCTAATGCCACTCCAATTAAAGACAAAGCAGTATCAGGCCAACCCTGAGTGCTTCCGGAAATCCAACCCTGATCTTCTGAAGCCCTTTGCCCCATGTGTGCAATATACCAGAATATTTTTACACTTTTAGCAAGATTTAAAAAAAGGAAAAGAAAGAAAGAAGTGAGCAGGAGATGGGGGTGGAGAGAGGTTCTCCCATCGTACCTACTGGAAGCTCACTGCCTCACCCTTCCCCAACACAACCACTGCTTCCTCTTGATCACTGCAGGCATACTGACCATTCCAGCAGATGATGCCTGACCATCAAGATGCATTCCCAACATGCAGAATTCAGCAATGGGATATTCCAGATCTGATACTATTCGGAACATTTGGCAATTAGTTCCTCGTATGTACAAGACTTGCTAAAACTAAGACATGGAGGGGAGGTGGTCAGGTCAAGAAATCTGCCTCATAAAATAAAAATACAGAAATTCATAAATTAAAAGATTTCTGGCTTAGTTCCAAATGCAGCCAGCTAGGTTGCAAGAATAAACATAGCAAGATCTGAAGGATTTCCGTTTGCCCTTCCTTCCTCTCCCCATAGCAATGTTTTGCACAGGCATAAGGAGAGTATGATTACTTGAGGGTATTTAAGAGACATTCCTAATGCTTCTACCTCAAATACCAGCCAAGAAAAACTTTCCTTCTGAGTTTTGAGAGCTAACATATCGTTCTTCACATAAAAACTAAACACTTGCAGCTAGGGACCAATAACAGTTTCCATAGTCTGTGAGAACCATCTTTTCAAAATTAAATGCTGCCAATCCTGCATTTTCAGTTTGTATTTATACTTAGTGAACAATAAGAACATACAGTATCAGTAAATCCCACACTTCTGAAATTACTTACCTGGAAACATGTCACTCCTACAGAAAAACTGGTCTCAAGAACTTGCTCACCAATTCACAGTACTTTCCCCAACATTGAAAATGCTGGCGATCTCACTATCCCTTGATCAACATCTATCTTTACTATGTTGATGATTAAAACAAAAAAGCAATTATGGGCCAGATTCCAACTGCTGTTCTGCTGATGTAAATCTGAAGCAGCTTTGCTTCCTTCAGTTGAAGTTACTCCAGGTTTGCAACTGTGGAACTGAGATCAGAATCTGGCCTGTGATACTTTATATTATATTAAAAAAAAAGTAATAGAAAAGCAACTTGCTGTTTTATAGAGCTATGAAAATATCCCCATAAGGCAATCCAATGACAGTGTCAATGCATTTTAAAGAGCAGAAATTAGATACAAGCTATTGTAAAATTACAAGCCTCAAGTCTTATAATATTCAAAAGATCACCAAGAGAGAGAGAGAGACAAAAACACACACACAGAATGAGTTACCTCGATTCTTGTTGAAAGGTACACAGCCAGTACAAGGCACAAGGCATGTTTTCGGCCGTTAATAAAAAGAAGCACAAGCAAATGAATAGCTTTCAGATTAATCCAAATCGTTTTAGTTTCTGTGCTGCAGTTTCACCACTCCCACAGAGTAATCGGTACGCATACTTTATAGTGAAAGCAAAGTTCAGGTCATAATTAGAATGGGAGGAGACCAAAAAAACCCCAGTATGCTAGTCGAAGTATAATTCTTGCTGGTTTGTTTTAAAGTGGGGGGGGGGTAGGGGAGGGACACGGACGGAGGAACAGGGCTGGTGGGAGGGAGGGAAAGTAGAAGGAGGTGTTCTACAAATACTTATACGTTTATCTACATTTTATGTGATCTGAATGGTCAGACCAGGAAGTAAGAGAACTTTTAAGTGAGTGATTTATGGAAAGATTATCACATGTCTGACGAGCAGAACAAATATGGTGCCAATTTTTCTCTTGGTTACAGTGGTGTAAAACTGGTGTTAAAGCCATTGACCGATTAATTTCTTTTGGTGTAAATGAGATCAGAATTTGGCCCTGTGTAAAGACACTGGGGGAATTTTAAAAGAGAATTAAAATAGTGAGGTATATTTACTTTTGGATACTTGCCACATAAAAGTACATGCATTAATAAAGAACAGGTTATATATAGTATGAGTCCTCTAAAGTAAAGCTGGGAGTTAAAAATACAAAAATGAGACAGCACAGAACTCCTGCTTCCCTAGCAATGTCCAAGGCAAAGAAGAGAACACAGCTTAACTAGTTAAGCAATTGTTGCTCCAAAGGTCAGTTCAATAGAGGAATTGCCACACTAGATGAAACCAATGGTACATCTACCAAAGGTAGATTATTTGATACACCTCTATCATGTTTCCTCTTATCTGTCTCCTCTCCGAACAATCTAACCCCAATCTACTTAATCTCTCACCTCATATGAAATCTTCACACAGTTCAAGATATTAAAATCAGTTTTAAATATTCAAAGACAAGACGATGCATAAATGACCAACTGAAAATTGCTATTGTATATAGAAAAGGAGGACTTGTGGCACCTTAGAGACTAACAAATTTTTTGAAGTTTTGAACCATGATTTGAGGACTTCAATAGCTCAGACATGGGTGAGGTTTTTCATAGGAGTGGTGGGTGACATTCTGTGGCCTGCGCTGTGCAGGAGGTCGGACTAGATGATCAGAGTGGTCCCTTCTGACCTTAGTATCTATGAATCTATGAATCTAACAAATTTATTTGAGCATAAGCTTTCGTGAGCTACAGCTCACTTCAGCATCCAATGAAGTGAGCTGTAGCTCACGAAAGCTTATGCTCAAATGAATTTGTTAGTCCCTAAGGTGCCACAAGTCCTCCTTTTCTTTTTGTGGATACAGACTAACACGGCTGCTACTCTGAATACTGTATATACTAATCTTATGCCTTTCTGGTGTTCTGTCATAGTTCAGGAAATCCATATGCCAGAGTGGAACCATACTGAAAAGGGGCTAAATGTAATAAAGTATGTTTCAGTACCTATATAGCATCACAGCTGATTTCAGTGAATAGGATTGTGCATACAAATCCAATTTAGTATCACATGATTAATTATTCCACAGGACAGCATGGCATGTTTCATCTAGGATCATTAGTATCACACCATTAGGTGCTAGATTCAAGAAGTGTTATTTGGACTAAGTATCAGACACTAGTAGCGCTTCTAGCCTCAACTACTACTAAGTATGGAAGTCAGAAGCACTCTGAAGTTGCAGCACTTCTGGTGTTAACTGTAGAAACAGCTGTCTAAGAGGGGTACATGAGAATATGTGAGGGTATAATGAGAAACAATGATTATGAGATAGTGTAAATTCTCAGATGGTGTGAATTCGTTTAGATCCACTGCCTTTAAAAGTTTACACCAGCTGAGGATGTGGCCTAGTGGGATGACAATCTGCATTTAGTCTGTTATCTGAAAAAAATACTAGCTAACGAGATCTAGTAACCTGTGGAATACTCATCAAAGGGAACCGTGGAAGCCCTCCTGCTCGGACATAATTCGGCATTTCCATAAGGTAGTGGAGGGCTATATGTGACCTAATAGACCCTTTCCATCTCTAATTTGTGAGTTTCTATGCTAGGATGTGGGAGGGAAGACTGTGAGGCAAGTGGGCAGGAGAAAGAGGAGTGTGAAAGGGGATTAAATAGGATCTAAGGAAGAATGGCAAAGAACGGGTGAGCGAGTAAAAAAGGAAGAAACAGAAAGAAAAAATAGGGAGGGAGATAGAAGAGATGACAGAACAGGAGAGAGGCAGACACACAAGAACGAAGAGGCAAAATGTGGCTCACCAGAGGCAGCATCCCACTGTTAGTGACAGGCCAGAAGCCCTGCTGCCTTCAGAAAGCCAGCTCAGACAACAGAAGGTCCAGAAGCACTGAGGAAAGGCTGATTCATCTGACCTAAAACAAAACTAAAAACAGTGCAAGCCTTACTTTTAAAACGGTAACCTCTTCTTGTCAATGGGAGGGCTCTGATTTCTTGTGCGACAAATTCCTGATTCAAAGCCTACACAATGCAAAACAGGTGTTAGAGTCACAAAATTACGATTTGTTTCATTAGGCTGGAACTGTGTATAATGAGCTTGTTTTATGTTAGATGGCTGTAAATTATTAAATAATTGACTTAATTATATATAACTGGACCATATGCTACTGTCAAGCCTGCCCTGTGATTCACTGACATATAACTTTACTGTCATGTTTAAAGGTGACCTGCAAATCAATTTACTAAATCAATATCTACTTAAACTCATAATAAATTCTGAGGGTCAAATTATGGCTGCCCCAACAGGAGTACACTGTGGAAGGATTTTTTGGGGGCGGGAAGAAGGGAGTTTGCAGAGGGCACAGGGGAGCCGTTAACACGGTTCTAGCTCTTTAGAATCGTAATAACCTCACAGTCTGGCTAATGGGAGCATTCACTATGGTATTAATTTAAGTAGATGGAAACACAGCAAGCGGTTTGCAAATCACTTGCAGGCTACTCACTCAACACATTTTCCTGTTCTTCCAAACAAGTCACATCTCCAGATCCACTTGTGTGTGATGGCAGAGCTCAAAAAAGGACCAAAAATAAGCAAAACTAATGTAAAACCCTCCAGTAATTTTTATGATATTGTCCAAAATAGGTGGATCTACAAGGGAAATTCTGAGCAGAAATAAAGGCTCAGAATTCAGAATATCTTCACTGGACTAACTCAAGCCTCCTCAAACACATAGTGAATATGGTTCTAGCTGAAACACTCTGGATCTATAAACCAATGACTGGATCATTATGAGACACCTGCCCTGAGTGATTCTGTATTAAAAACTGTGTTGCACTAAAGGAGGATTTAAAACTCTCAAACACATGAAACCTCACACTGAACAGTCTCAAGACAATACCATCTCAGTAAAATCAAACTTGACTTCCCAAGACCACTGACACGCTAAAGTGTCCTGCCAGGATTTTCACCAGTCAAATCAATACAAAACCATTCCTGCTGGACATTTTTTTTTGGTCAATCTTACTTTTTGTTTTGGGGACCCCTGAACTTAAGGGCCACACTCATGAAGCTCAGGTTTCATACAATGTTTAATATTGCATTACAATTTGAACATTTGGGGAAATTTTCATAAAGTATACCAAAACAAGGATTTTTCATCATGTGGGTTTTTGTCACAGATGCCAAATGAACACTGCATCTTCATGGACAATTTCCTTTCTCCATCAGTGCTTACCTGGCTCTTCTTCAGATAGATTTTTTAACTAGCCCCTCGCCTGAACTTTCTCTGTGCTTCAACCAATCTGTTACTCTTCTGCACCTTCCAACTTCTGACTAATCTTATTTGATTAGTTGATCAGCAAGAGATCCACTGAAAGAGTCCTGATAAGGTTCAATCAGACCAGGGTTCCAATCCAGTAAAGAACAGGAGATTCTCCAGATAGAGAAGGTGTCTCTTCCCTAGTGGAATTCAAAGTTCTGCTTCACACTCAGCTTTGCTGGCAATCATAGACACCAAGAGTGGGTGCTCTGGGGCTCAAGGACCCACGGAAAAAAAAATGAGAGTGTTCATCACCTACAAACTACCAGTAGGTGGCAGAAGCACATTCATGGAGCACAGTGAAACTAGAAGGCAGAAAGCATCTACCAGCAAAAACAAAAGTCAGCACCTGTGCCGGCTCCTATTCCGCTCCCTTGGCCCTATCCAAGTCACTTACCAGGGGCCTCCTTCTACACCTGGAAAATTTCCTCTGATTAACCAGAGAGAAGCTTTGGTCCAACGAACTTCATCAGTTCTGATGCACTGGAACTTAACAATAAAACTCCCTTTCAATTGCAACATATAACAACCCACAATGTATACATCCAGTGCCTCATAACCACACTCAAATACAATCTCCCCTCTCTAACCTCAGAAAGTTTTCTGCAGAAGCAAGACATTACACACCTTTAAAAGTAAAAACATACCTGTTGTTAAGACCTTAACCATGTGACCAGAGATAGGCTGAGTATCTGAGTGTGATTTTCAAGAACTGGATATTATGGTATTTAAGTGGAAAGACTTGTAAACCGATGTTTGTCTGTATGTTAATGCTGCTTTAATTGCTAATTCTCTTGGTTTTCAGTGAGTGCAATGCTACGCAATGTACTCAAACAACCTTGGGTTAAGCAATTTTTGTGTGCGTGTATGTTTGTGTAACATTTACGGATCATTTCTACTAGCACTACTGATGAAGGAAAACCAACTCTTATCAACCCTCTTAAATCCCAAACGATAAGCAGCGCTTATCAGAATTCAGTTGAAAAATATATATAATATACAGGAAAATTACTCTGGCATCATGATTACAAGAGACTTTTCCTAAGGAAAACTGTCTTCAGTTTCACAAAGCCCCTAGCCAAATGCTTCCACCAGATACACACCCACTCACACACCATATGAGTGAGGAGACATGACAGAATGGAAACTGTTGAGAGGGGAGCAGCATTCTGTGGATTGGATCATGGATGTAGAAGTGAGAGACATCTCACATGTGTGCTTTTTTTGGGTTGTTGATAGCTGCATAGTGACATGCTACATGCTAACAGTGATGCAGGAGAGTACAGCTGAATTAGCCTGTATTACATACCCCTCACTTCCCTGATGTACATTCCAAATTAAAAACTGCTTTAAAATGAAATTTTAACCACCAATGTGAGTACATTAGTCTCCCATGTAAGTCTGTAATTTTAGCCCTGGTCTACACTACAGCGGTAGTGTAGAGCGGCAGCGAACCAGCGGAGCAGCGGGGACAGCAGAGCAGCTCACAGCAGGAGTTTGCCTGGGAGTTCGCCTGGAGTGAGCCCATTGAGGCTTACATCTTGCCAACGTCTCTGAGGAAGCTCCGTAGTAGGTAGGTGATATGGAAGGGGGGAATTCAGCTGTTGTGACCTGCACTGGATGTGCCATGTTTGTCTTTCTTCCACAGGACAGAAGCGACTTTGTCTGTACAAAGTGCAAGCTGGTCTCCATATTGGAAGAGAAGATTGAAGGTCTGGAGCAACAGGTAACGACCCTGCGTTGTATACGAGAGACTGAGGATTTTCTGGACCAAACTCAGGATAGCCTTCTAGGGGCACAAAGCTCTAAAGATGTAGAGCAGGTTACACAGAGGAGCCAAGAGGCCAGTGAAGAAGCTTGGCAACATGTGACCTCCAGAAGAGGTAAGCGGAATGTCCGGGTTCCAGTAACACAGACACAGGTAACTAACCGCTTTCATGTTCTCTCCACAGGTACCAATGCGGAGAGTGGACCAGATGATATGTCTGGGGGGAGAAAGCAGAAGGAGACTCCGCTGGTTGGGAGGCATGAGATGCGATGTCCTGAGGTTGGAGGTTCCACGACCACCACTCCCAAGAGGAGAAGGCGGGTGGTGGTGGTCGGGGACTCTCTCCTCCGGGGGACTGAGTCATCTATCTGCCGCCCTGACCGGGAAAACCGAGAAGTCTGCTGCTTGCCAGGGGCTAAGATTCGTGATGTGACGGAGAGACTGCCGAGACTCATCAAGCCCTCGGATCGCTACCCCTTCCTGCTTCTCCACGTGGGCACCAATGATACTGCCAAGAATGACCTTGAGCGGATCACTGCGGACTATGTGGCTCTGGGAAGAAGGATAAAGGAGTTGGAGGCGCAAGTGGTGTTCTCGTCCATCCTCCCCGTGGAAGGAAAAGGCCTGGGTAGGGACCGTCGAATCGTGGAGGTCAACGAATGGCTACGCAGGTGGTGTCGGAGAGAAGGCTTTGGATTCTTTGACCATGGGATGGTGTTCCATGAAGGAGGAGTGCTGGGCAGAGACGGGCTCCATCTTACGAAGAGAGGGAAGAACATCTTTGCCAGCAGGCTGGCTAACCTAGTGAGGAGGGCTTTAAACTAGGTTCACCGGGGGAAGGAGACCAAAGCCCTGAGGTAAGTGGGAAAGCGGGATACCGGGAGGAAGCACAGGCAGGAAGGTCTGTGAGGGGAGGGCTCCTGCCTCATACTGGGAATGAGGGGCGATCAACAGGTTATCTCAAGTGCTTATATACAAATGCACAAAGCCTTGGAAACAAGCAGGGAGAACTGGAGGTCCTGGTGATGTCAAGGAATTATGACGTGATTGGAATAACAGAGACTTGGTGGGATAACTCACATGACTGGAGTACAGTCATGGATGGTTATAAACTGTTCAGGAAGGACAGGCAGGGCAGAAAAGGTGGGGGAGTAGCACTGTATGTAAGGGAGCAGTATGACTGCTCAGAGCTCCGGTACGAAACTGTGGAAAAACCTGAGTGTCTCTGGATTAAGTTTAGAAGTGTGTGCAACAAGAGTGATGTCATGGTGGGAGTCTGCTATAGACCACCGGACCAGGGGGATGAGGTGGATGAGGCTTTCTTCCGGCAACTCACGGAAGCTACTAGATCGCATGCCCTGATTCTCATGGGTGACTTTAATTTTCCTGATATCTGCTGGGAGAGCAATACAGCGGTGCATAGACAATCCAGGAAGTTTTTGGAAAGCGTAGGGGACAATTTCCTGGTGCAAGTGCTAGGGGAGCCAACTAGGGGGAGCGCTTTTCTTGACCTGCTGCTCACAAACCGGGTAGAATTAGTGGGGGAAGCAAAAGTGGATGGGAATCTGGGAGGCAGTGACCATGAGTTGGTTGAGTTCAGGATCCTGACGCAGGGAAGAAAGGTAAGCAGCAGGATACGGACCCTGGACTTCAGGAAAGCAGACTTTGACTCCCTCAGGGAACAGATGGCCAGGATCCCCTGGGGGACTAACATGAAAGGGAAGGGAGTCCAGGAGAGCTGGCTGTATTTCAAGGAATCCCTGTTGAGGTTACAGGGACAAACCATCCCGATGAGTCGAAAGAATAGTAAATATGGCAGGCGACCAGCTTGGCTTAATGGTGAAATCCTAGCGGATCTTAAACATAAAAAAGAAGCTTACAAGAAGTGGAAGCTTGGACATATGACCAGGGAAGAGTATAAAAATATTGCTCGGGCATGTAGGAAAGATATTAGGAGGGCCAAATCGCACCTGGAGCTGCAGCTAGCAAGAGATGTCAAGAGTAACAAGAAGGGTTTCTTCAGGTATGTTGGCAACAAGAAGAAAGCCAAGGAAAGTGTGGGCCCCTTACTGAATGAGGGAGGCAAGCTAGTGACAGAGGATGTGGAAAAAGCTAATGTACTCAATGCTTTTTTTGCCTCTGTTTTCACTAACAAGGTCAGCTCCCAGACTGCTGTGCTGGGCAACACAAAATGGGGAAGAGATGGCCAGCCCTCTGTAGAGATAGAGGTGGTTAGGGACTATTTAGAAAAGCTGGACGTGCACAAGTCCATGGGGCCGGACGAATTGCATCCGAGAGTGCTGAAGGAATTGGCGGCTGTGATTGCAGAGCCCTTGGCCATTATCTTTGAAAACTCGTGGCGAACGGGGGAGGTCCCGGATGACTGGAAAAAGGCTAATGTAGTGCCCATCTTTAAAAAGGGAAGAAGGAGGATCCTGGGAACTACAGGCCGGTCAGCCTCACCTCAGTCCCTGGAAAAATCATGGAGCAGGTCCTCAAAGAATCAATCCTGAAGCACTTAGAGGAGAGGAAAGTGATCAGGAACAGTCAGCATGGATTCACCAAGGGAAGGTCATGCCTGACTAATCTAATCGCCTTTTATGATGAGATTACTGGTTCTGTGGATGAAGGGAAAGCAGTGGATGTATTGTTTCTTGACTTTAGCAAAGCTTTTGACACGGTCTCCCACAGCATTCTTGTCAGCAAGTTAAGGAAGTATGGGCTGGATGAATGCACTATAAGGTGGGTAGAAAGCTGGCTAGATTGTCGGGCTCAACGGGTAGTGATCAATGGCTCCATGTCTAGTTGGCAGACGGTGTCAAGTGGAGTGCCCCAGGGGTCGGTCCTGGGGCCCGTTTTGTTCAATATCTTCATAAATGATCTGGAAGATGGTGTGGATTGCACTCTCAGCAAATTTGCGGATGATACTAAACTGGGAGGAGTGGTAGATACGCTGGAGGGGAGGGATAGGATACAGAAGGACCTAGACAAATTGGAGGATTGGGCCAAAAGAAATCTAATGAGGTTCAATAAGGATAAATGCAGGGTCCTGCACTTAGGATGGAAGAATCCAATGCACCGCTACAGACTAGGGACCGAATGGCTCGGCAGCAGTTCTGCGGAAAAGGACCTAGGGGTGACAGTGGACGAGAAGCTGGATATGAGTCAGCAGTGTGCCCTTGTTGCCAAGAAGGCCAATGGCATTTTGGGTTGTATAAGTAGGGGCATAGCGAGCAGATCGAGGGACGTGATCGTTCCCCTCTATTCGACACTGGTGAGGCCTCATCTGGAGTACTGTGTCCAGTTTTGGGCCCCACACTACAGGAAGGATGTGGATAAATTGGAAAGAGTACAACGAAGGGCAACGAAAATGATTAGGGGTCTAGAGCACATGACTTATGAGGAGAGGCTGAGGGAGCTGGGATTGTTTAGTCTGCAGAAGAGAAGAATGAGGGGGGATTTGATAGCTGCTTTCAACTACCTGAAAGGGGGTTTCAAAGAGGATGGCTCTAGACTGTTCTCAATGGTAGCAGATGACAGAACGAGGAGTAATGGTCTCAAGTTGCAATGGGGGAGGTTTAGATTGGATATTAGGAAAAACTTTTTCACTAAGAGGGTGGTGAAACACTGGAATGCGTTACCTAGGGAGGTGGTAGAATCTCCTTCCTTAGAGGTTTTTAAGGTCAGGCTTGACAAAGCCCTAGCTGGGATGATTTAACTGGGACTTGGTCCTGCTTTGAGCAGGGGGTTGGACTAGATGACCTTCTGGGGTCCCTTCCAACCCTGATATTCTATGATTCTATGATTCTATGATTCTACAGAATTACTTCGATATAACTACGTCGCTCAGGGGTGTGAGTAATACCGACCTCAGAACTGGTGTAGAACTTCTCCCGCCGACATACCTACCCTCCTCTTGCGGATGTGGAGTAATTAAACCGACAGGAGAGAGCTCAGAGCAGCTGTGTGCAGCTGCGTCCATGCAAGTTTGTAGTGTAGACCTGCACTTACTATCCTCACTTTCAGCCTCCTCCTCCTTTCTTGTGTCCTCCCAGTGTTGTTAACTCCTCCAGATATCCTGGTCTTTACCTCAATCACAAGCTCTTACGTGAAGCGAATATGGGTAAAATTTTATATTACTCAAGTGATTTAGGAATCTAGATCCCATTTTCAAAACAGATTTAGGCACTGAGACAAACTCCTAAGTGTGTAACTTTTGAAAGTGGGATTTAGGCTCCTAAATCATTTATGCGCTTTAGAAAGTTTTACACTATTTGCTCGGTGCAGGGCTATGCATCTCTATGGAGCTAAATAAAAAGTGGTAACAAATACAAATGAGTGATAATCTTGGTGGGGTGGCACACTGGATTAGCTATCTGGAAGGTTATCTGGACTCTGGTCTTTCAACACAAATAAAATCTGCATTCAATACGGAACTCCCAGCTAAGAAGGTAATCGGAGGACTTTCAGTGAAGAGGATTATTAGGTTTGCTTGCACTGCTATACTGAATTATACCCATTTGTTTCCCCACTGCCACCATCACATGTGAAGGAAGGAAAGCAAGTTAAAAATTCTTTCTAGACTAATCACTCACAGGAGAAAGAAAAATAAACTGTCACCAAATAGGTTTCACATGCATTTCTACCACTTCATCCAAAATGTAGGCCAGAGAAGAGGCCTTAGTCACTTTTCCAAGCAATATTAGAATGTTGACTGTACCCACTGAACGACTCATACTCAAGAATGGAGGTACCACATTGTGAATTAGGACCAGGAAATCAAACAAGAAATATGGACTGCACAGAGTTGATATGAAAAGTGGTAACACAGAAAGGATGAGACACAGAATAATTGTGCTTCAGTGCCTAATTGTGGTTTAATTCCTTAAGAACAAAGGAAGAGGTTTCTGCATGAAACAGCCAGCGGAGTATGCAGGGAGTCACATCCTGCTCAAAGGGCTGCTGTGTCACAGATGCTGAAAGAACAGGGCTGTCACATGCCAAGGGACATTTTCAGGGTGAAGAGGGAGGCAGGCCTGTACAGAGAAGGACAGTGGATTTATTTAAGAAAACATTTTGGGATGATATCATTCTCCATGTGAACAGGACAAGGGACTTTGATCCACAAAATATACACATCTTACGGAACATGCTGGCAAGAAAGCACTACTCACACACAGGCCTTCTGCCTCTACACTGCTTCTGGGGCTCCATGCCTGCCCCATTCCCCCATAGCACACTGTTGGCCAGGGGCTACTGCCCCCTGAAGCCTATGGTAGAGCCATATCACAGATGGCAAGCGTGCCTAAATTAATACTCAGATGGTCCACAGCAAATCCCCACAGGACTACGGTAGAGATACAGTATCTCTGTCCCCCACTCCAGTCCATCCTTTCTCCCTTTTCCATGTGCTCAACACTACCAAGGGCCTATTTGCAGGGTCCGGATGGCAAGGATGGGGGTGGGGGGGAGGATCATTCTATAAAGGCAGCACTCCCACTCCTATGCCCTGCCACGCCTGGTTGGGGAGCCACTAGGTTATTATCCCCTCCATCCACTGAGCTAAGATAGTGCTGATATGCTAACTTCTAGGTATGTATAAAAAACTAGTTCAAATCATGCAGCTAGCATTGTAGGATTTGACCCACTTCCTTTGATTATGAATGAACAGCAGTTTGTGGGGACGAATCCTGAAGTCTGCACTTAGGCAAAACTCCTGTCAAATTTAGAGTTTTCCACGAACAAGGCCTATGCACTCAGGTCCCTGGTTACCTAAATATATTAAGGGGGAAAGACAGCAGGCATGCAGTGAGTTAAAAATAGTTATCTAGCACCGAGAAACAAGCAAACAGAACAAGTTGTGCTGAAGAGGAATTTAAAACGAGGATATAAAGAGGATAATTACATTTTATTTTGTTAGAGATCAGTTTCACACTCAAGGCAAAAGGCAGGCAACAGACTGAGAAAAAAATTATTCAATATTAAGGTTTTTCGCAAAGCTAGTTTAGCGTCTGGAAACAAGGGCCAATTCTCACCTCATATCAATTTTATAGGACTGTAATTCCACTGATTTCAATGGAGCTACTTTCACCATATAAATCAGCACTGACTCAATTGAAGTAACACTGGCGCGGGGAAGAATCAGGCCCATATCTAATGACAAGAAGGGAAAAAGTTTCCCCACTTTAATCCTTGTACCTGTGATGTCGGTATTTCCTCAGCCCTTTCCTGGCATCAATTGCACATTTAAGTTTCACCAGAGAGTCTATGCTAAACCTGCAGTTCCAACAGTCACCAAAAAAAAGGGCAGAAGTCATTTGCGTTTTCAAAACATACCCTTCCCGTATGGATGGAACTCCAGATACCAGTGACTCATGCATAATTCTGTTCACTGCACAGAATTCTTCTGCGTAAATTTCAGGTGCTCAGTGTGGATATATTCAAAGTCCAGTACAAAACGACCTCTCACAGGCAAGTCAAAGTTGAAATAATGTCAGCTTTTTGTCCTATTTCCTTCTGAAGGCTACAACTGCGTCATGAGTAAACAAGGTGTACCTTTGCTCTAAATTACTTTCATTGTATTGTTAGTTGATGATTCATTATAATTACGCAATCCTGAGTGCTTCAGAGCCCTAAGAATCTGACAAGGAGCTATATGCATGTATTTAAAAAAAGAGAAAAGAAAAAACTTATACATATAATGGGGACCAAAGAAGAATGAAAGTTTCTTGCAGTCAGTGAGATCTTTCTAAAGCATTGAGAACCCGATCCTAAGCCCAGAGTCAACTGAAGTCTTTCCATTGACTTAATAGGCTATGGAACAGGCCCTAAAAAATTAGAGTAAAATCCAACACTATTCAGTATCAGTATGATCCCTGGCAGTTGCCCCAGAAGCAAGTACCTCACAGGATTCAATCCTAGATACTCAATTTGGACATAGGGTATTTCTATGCTGTAATTAGACACCCATGGCTGGCCTGTGCCAGTTGAGGCAGGCTTGCGGGACTTGGGTTATTTCAGGGATCGGGAAACCTGTGGGAAGCAGAGGCGAGCACATTCCCTCAGCCCATGCCCTTCCTGCAGCCCCCATTGGCCTGCAACAGTGAACCGCGGCCAGGGGGAGCTGTGATCGGCCGAACCTGTGGACGCTGCAGGTAAACAAACCGTACTGGCCCACCAGTGGATTTCCCTGACAGGCCACATGCCAAAGGCTGCCAATCCCTGGGCTATTTAATAGTAGTGTAGACATTCGGACTGGGGCTGCAGCTCGAGCTCTGGGATCCTCCCACATTGAAGGGCACTAAACGGCCCCCTAGCCCAGTGGTCCCCAAACTTTTCAGGGTCACACCCCCCTTGCCCATGTCCAAGCCCCCTCTCCTGGAGCTGGGACCAGGAGAGGGGCCATGGCTCCCAGGAGGGGGAGGGGACATGGATGGAGAAAGGGGGCTGAGTCTGGGGCTGCAGCTGGGGGTGGGTCTGGGGCTGGGAACGTATCTGTGCTAAGGAGTCGCAGCTGGGGATGGGGCTAGGGTCAGAGTTGTTGCCAGGATGCAGTCGGTGGGGCCCAGGCTGGGACGGGGCCAGGAGTTTGTGGGGGGAAAAAAGGGCCGGAGCAGAACTGGGAGTGGAGCAGGGCTGGGTGGCGCTCCCTGTCCGCCGCCCGTGGGGGCTGGCTTGGGCCCCGCTGCACCCCACTGAATGTTCCTCTGTGCCCCACTAGGGGGGTGCACCCCACAATTTGGGGACCTGTGCCCTAGCCCAAGCCCAAGTCAACTGGCATGGGCCAGCCATGGGTTTTTAACTGCAGTGTACATGTACCCTTCGAACTTTGCAGGATCAAGCCCTGAGAGAAAAGTGTCACATGACTAGACTCAGGGGCTGATGGTCAACATTCCTGGTTTTTTTCCCTGGATCTACCTCTGACTTCCTCTATGCTGTCAGGAAAGTCACTTAACTTCCCTGAACCATAATTTAGCCTCCTGTAAAATGGCTGTAATACTATTTACGTACCTTTATAAAGAATGTGTGTAAATTAGGACCTAATTGTGGCTAAACCTGATGTTGGTGGGAGGGGGGACTGGAGGGAATTGAAATAGGCCTCTCAACCCACCCTTATACTCCTGTGAAAGGGGCTACTCACCATGCACTTGGAGAGTGCAGGCTCTGCTCCATTTTGGTTCCCCCATAAAAAAAAAGAAAAGAAGACTGGACCAGGGGTTAGGGTGTTAGTTTAGAACTTGGGAGAACTGTGTTCAATTCCTTGCTCTGCTACAGGCAGGCTCTATGGAGCTAGTCGCTCTGTGCCTCAGTTCTCCCACCTTTAAAATGGAGATAACAGCGCTTCCCAATCTCACGTGATTGTTGGTAACTGCATTAAAGATTGTGAGGTGCTTTGTCACTATAGTGATGGGTACCATAGAAGTACTAATATAGCTAGATATGCCTGAAAGGAGATAGTGAGGGGTCGTACCACAGATTCATCTTCCTCTGAACAAGCTAGAGTAGAGTCCACCCTCTTTCAGAGTGGTACAGCAGGCCCACTTCTGTACACTGCCTGCAAATTCCCAGAAGTGTAGGTATAGCTCAATTAACCAAAATCTCTCCTGAGTACTCTGGCTGCAGGGGCTCCTCCATTCACTAGGGCACAATCCAGTCTTTAACATCTGTATGTGGCTTGCAGATTCTCAAGTATAAGTCTCCATACAAATGCAAAGAATTATTACAGTACATTTTTACAATCTAGATTATTTTAAAGCCAAAAACTGACACAAGTGACCTCAGAGATTAACAGGGAGAGCCCTTTAGTTATTTTGGTCACAGAACAAGCAAGGTCACTCTGCTAGCTAATTTAACTAGTTTAAACCACAACATGCAAGAAATAAGGAACTGGAAATGAATCACACAAGTGAAAGGGAAATATGCAGATCTCACTGCATATTAACATAAGATGAGTTGCCCCCCCAAAAGGCTTTCCCCCACTTTATTTCCTACCAGCTGATGTTTGAGGACCCTGGCCAGAAAGAAAACAGATATTTGCCCATTTACACTCATCTCAAAATCACAGAACATTTCTCCGAAACAAGAACTGCTGGAGAGGGGGGTGGGCTGGTTTGAGTATGGCAGCTTTAAATATGAGCAGATCTTTCCGAGTTCAAGCTGCAGGTTTCATTTCATGCAGGCCACCTGTTGTGGCATGACGATGTAATATCACAATGCTGCTGCATAAGCTGCGCTGCATTCATGTTCATAAAAGATGCTAACCTCAGGAGTCAGAGCAACTGGCAAAGTCGTATTAGAGAAAGATAGAAGAATTGTTTTTAAACGTTTCGCTTGTTAACAGCGACCACCTGAGCCTGAAGTCCTCTCTCTCTCTCTCTCTCTCTCTGTATGATATCCATCCATCCACAAATATACACCAGGATCTGCATGGCCAGAGGCAACACATGTTTCTCCATGCTGATCTCATCATGTATCAACCCTGACTTTGAGGTGCCACCTCTAGCAGAGAGAAGAAAATTCAGTCTCCACAGCCCCTCACTGCTGAGGCAGCAAATGAAGATGCTTTCCATTGGCAGTTTCTAGTGCTTTCCACTGGAAGCTGGCAGGACCAGAACAGTGCTCTGTTTTACAGCCACGGGCCCCCACCTCCACTACTCATTCCACAATAATATTTAATGTCAGCCTCCAGAGACAAGTCGTGTTGGATATGAGCTGCTTCACAGTGACGGAGCTGTGTAGGAATAGTATCACCACACAAATCATGCTAAAACAACAAGGAGTCCTTGTGGCACTTTAGAGACTAACAAATTTATTTGGGCATAAGCTTTCATGGGTTAAAACCCACATGAAAGCTTATGCCCAAATACATTTGTTAGTCTCGAAGGTGCCCCAAGGACTTCTCGTTGTTTTTGCTGATAGAGGGGTAGCCGTGTTAGTCTGTATCAGCAAAAACAATGAGAAGTCCTTGGGGCACCTTCGAGACTAACAAATGTATTTGGGCATAAGCTTTCATGTGGGTTTTAACCCATGAAAGCTTATGCCCAAATAAATTTGTTAGTCTCTAAAGTGCCACAAGGACTCCTTGTCATTTTTGCTGATACAGACTAACATAGCTACCCCTCTGAAAGAAATCAAGCTGTCTTCCTCTTTTTAATCACCCTGATGTGGACACATTGCAAAAAGTCATGCCTGGTCAGCATGAGGATCAATGGAGAAGAGAAGAACAGGCTCTGATAGAAAATACAGCTGTGAAGACATCCACATGGGATCAGAGAAATGAACAAAACTGGAGGCTGGGAAATCCCTCTCCTCCCATTCCTCTCCAATTTGAATACAGCTTCTATTTTTAACTGAAGAAAGGTAAGGCACCTTAACGCCTACTCAGCCTATGAGGGAACACACACACACACACACACAGTATGTCTCTCCACTTCAATCTGAGGTGCAACTGCAGCATAGGCAGACATACCCACATTAGCTTCATCTGCACCAGCATGGTTAAAAATAACATGGCAGAGGCAGTGGCACAAGCTTCAGAGCGGGTTAGCCATGTGAGTATGTACAAACTACGCTAAAGCCTGTGCTGCCGGACCTATGCCGCTACTTTTACCCAGGCTAGCACAGCTACCCGTGCTGCAATCACACCTCAGACTGCAGTGTAGACATACATTCCCCAGCTACCCGCTTCTCAGAGCAATTTTAATTTTGTTTGACCAAACATTGCTATATCCATTGTGAACATCTGTAAGTTATACACAGAACAACTCAATGGATGCATGAACCATATCTACATTGCACGCAGAGAAAAAACACATAGGCAGAGTTTGTAGACTGGAGATAAGATTTCGTGTTGTACCCGCAGGAGGCACACCATAAAATTCCCTGTAGGGAAGGTAGGCAAAGCCAGCTTCAAGCCAAAGGTTATCCTACAGAATGCCTGTACCAAGAGAATTTACCCCAAGAAGGCTGCAAGGCTTTACAGCCCCCGTGCTGTGCCACTGCAACAGGAGCAGTAAGCAGAGGTGGCAAGCAAAATCTCACGCTGCCTGCTCCCCCCTCCCACAAAAATGTAACGGAAGTTCTCTCAGCTCCATGTGTGGGGCTTTAGACATGTCATTTCCATGAACGTTAAGGGAGGATGATAGCTATAAATTGGTGTATTACAGTATGATTATGTTCCTGCAGTTCAAGCCTGGGTGTGACAGAAGTTCTTCCAGAGAAGGAGCCATAACTGCAGAAAAAGTGCAGCAAACAAAAGCACTCAGGGCCACAATGGAAGTTGGTTACATAATACCTGTTCTTGCTGAGTGGAAAAATAAATTACTTATTTTTAAACAAACTTATTTTCAAAATGTTATTGCCTTGCCATTAAAAGAAAAGTAAATAAGCACAGACAAACAAAGCCGCCAAATCTTAATATTTAGGGAAACAAATAGTGGTTAAAGATGGTGGGCAAGCAAGGAGTTAGGTTTAATCCAACGTGTAAGGCTATAATATTACTACTTAGTTCTTACAAGGCGCTCTTTAACCTCAGATCAAAGTGCTTTATAAAGGATGATAAGTAACTTTGTCCCCATTTCACAGATAGAGAAGTTGAGACACAGAGGGATAAAGCAATGTACCCACGCTCACATAACAAAGATAGAAATAGCACCCAGGTCTTCTGACTACCAGTCCAGTGCCCTATTCACTGGAGCACGCTGCCTCCTCTTTTCAGGGTATAATTATTTTTGTACAGTGCACTTTATTGTTTTGAAAATGGCCTCTCTCACTGCAACAGTAAAATCCTCCACAAGATTAGAAATCTTCAGTGAATTCTGATCTCTTTCTGAAGATTTACATCAGCGTAACTGAAAACAGGATTTGGCCCACTATCTCCTTTTCACATAAAAAACACAGAGGAGCGTTGTAGTTTCAAAGCCAAGCAGGCAAGATAGAATCCCAAAAATTTAAGCTTAAATGTTCCTTACTTTTCAAGTGCGCAGACTGAATACAGGTTTGAGGTCAGCAATTTTAGACTTTTGAAAAGCACTCCTTCTCCCCCAATCATAATGTGAGTGCACCGAGAAAAATCAACACTGCTCAAAATAGAGGTTAAGAGAACACCAGTGCCAAGATGTTATTAAATGTTTTAGATATTAAAGTGTTGTGCTTTTCTGGGTTAATAGGTTGCATGACGTGTTTAATAGGATTATTTGTTCAACTGTATATACACTTGGATAACACAGGTAGAAATCAAGTGAATGAAAACATAAAACATCAACAATTATTCCCACTGGACTCATTCCACAGTCAAACTGCAATTTGGTGAATATAAGGTTACTATTTCCCCAGAGCAGTTTATGAATAAAATCATTTTAGATATGCATGATACAACTCTGATGCAGTCGCAATTAGTCTTGTTCTTAACAGCACAGGACTGGGAGGCAGGGCTCCTGGGTTCTATTCCCAGCTTTGATGCAGTCTTGCTGTGTGACCTCCGGCAAATCACTTAATCTCTCCATACCTCAGTTTTTCCATTGTCAAAGCCAGAATAATATGGATGTACAGTATCTTAAGGCTAAATTCATATTAAGCTATTGCTGGGATCCAAGGCAAGTGTAAGAATCCTACCTAAAATAGAGATTGAGACTTTCAAAGTCATCCAAGGGATTTAAGCACACATCTTGCACTAAAATTACTAGATGTGTTTAAATCTCCTAGACAGCTTTGAAAATCTGAAACAGTGATTAACATGTGACAGAGTAGGACATGTCTGTACATAATTGTGAACTCCATATTGTTTTGTGAATTCCATTTTTGTACCTTGTCTTCCATTTTGTGTGCTAACTGCCATTTTGTATTCAGTGGTAAAAAACCAGACTGACCCAGACAAGATCATATGCAGTGTAGTTGTAGTCCTGTCAGTCCCAGAACATTAGAGAGACAAGGCAAGGTGGGGGAGGTAATATCTTTTCTTGGACCAGACAAGATTAGTCTATTCTCTAGACACTACCCTGCCTGGGAGGAATACGGGACACTCAGAGAAAAGGAGTATCAGTGTGAAAGCTATCAAAGGTCATCAACTTTGAACGACTCAATAACTGCCCCCTTCTCAAGGGACAACTGTGTTCTTCATGTGGGACTCACATGACTCAGGGTAGAATTTCCCAGCCTGGGTCAATGGCAAAACAGGCTCAGGGGGCTTCTCTCAGAAGGGGGCCCCATCCACTTGCCAGAAGACTGGGCTGGAGCAGGCAGGAGGGTACTCTGCCCAGTCTGTAGCATGGACCAGATCTCGGACACACAAAAGGGGCAAGATCAGAATGAGAGAGAGAGAGAGAGAAGGAGAGTGTATCAGGACTGTTTATTATTTTGCAAAGATATGTAATTCTCTGGTGCTTTCTTAAAAGTGACTGTGGTTACAAAATTCTTAGGCTTGGCCTGTGTTCCTTGCTTGCCTGCCATGTTGTCCCTGAAGGGTTTAACTGAGAAGTTCAGAGTGCCCACAGCGAAGGGGAAATTCTGAGGGAAGATGTGTAAGTAACTGGGGGCTTGTCGGGCTATGGCAGTTGTTTGGGGGTCAAAGACAACTGGCCTACAGAGCTTCATGTCCCAAGGAAGCAGGGGCACCATTTGCTATGAGTGAAGAGAGCAACTGGCCCTTGACTCTTCATAGGTTTGTATGCTTCATTATGTTTTCCACTCTCTCTTCACCCAAAGACTTTGCAGGAGATAATATCATCTCCTATAATATTCTATCCCCCGACCTAATTTTGCACGCACCCCCCACCCAATTTTTCTAAAATGATGCCCCTGCAAGGAAGGTGGCAGATACGGAGTCTGTACCTGGGAGCATGCCTTAAAGACCCAGAGCGATGACAAGTGACCCAGATCTTCCAGACCCATCTGTCTTAGGAGCACGTGGCATCCAGCAGTTAGCTCCACTGCGAACTAACTGGTGTCACTCCAAAGGGGGACTGGATAAGGTTGTGCCATAATAGTCTGCAGAAAATAACATGAGTTGTGGAAGAGGAAGAAAAATTTAAAGAATGGCAAACGATCATTAGATCAGACTCAAGGGTTTTATTTCTAGAACAAAGTATCTTCAATGAAACAACATTTAAGATAAGTAATATTGTTGTCCACTATCTTCATGCAAGACTCATATTTTCAAAGACTAACATCCCAGCCCATTGCGAGGTACTCACCCTGCATCCAAAAGCAAGAGCCGTAGACAGAGCATCAATACACTTCCTATAGTGGAAACAGTTACATGGTCCAGCACCCTTTCCCCTTCAATTTTTTCTGCAAAATTCTCCTTCTCTTTAAAGCGAGACCAAAAATTCTGACATCAGAGAGAAAGCTGAGCGAAAGACAATATATCTGGTAAACTGGAAATGGATGCTTGATTGCACTACAGAAAGGAATTCCCAGCTACCCACTCTGATACAGAAGGCACTTCTACAGAAATTTTGTATCTTAAATGTGGTCAGAAGGCCAAATCGGAAAATTTGGCCAAAAAGTAGAATGAACCACATAATTAAAAGAAGAAGGGTGGAAGGGAAATGAAACATTTTGCTGACAGGTTCTTCTTTCAAGGGATGGCAACAGTTAGAAGCTTTGTAGAGGTTTGGAATGTCAGATAGATCTTGATTAGTGGGCAGAGGGCAAGTGAGGAAAGACAAGGTAACATATAAATGCAATGTATCACTTAGCTCTGGAATTTACCACTTAGATTTCACTATCACAGATGTGGTACAAATAAAGACATAGGCACATACTGCAGGTCAGATACCATCTATTCTCTCTGCTGCTGAGAGCCCTGTCCTACTAGCAGTGCTCCTGTGGAAAGAAAGGAAACAATATTTGGGAGTTCTGCTACCTTGGGGCTCTTTGTACATCAGCACATAGGGGGATTGGATTCAGAAACAGTGGATCCACAACTAAATAAATCCATCACCCCACAACCAATGAAAATGAGGCACGCCAACAGTATAGGCTACTGAAGCAGAGCTGTTTGTAACCTTATATAAGACATCAGACCACATATTTTGCTAAGAGCTCTGATAAAAAAATGGAAGTTTGACAACTAAACTTAGCCTTTTGTTCTCTTTTCAAAGTACAAATTAATTGGAGGTACTTTCATGTCTGACACAAATTAAAAGTTCTCTTTATTAAAAATAAGCTTGTGGTTTTAGAGCTATGTTTGATAGGTATATCTAAGAGGCGATGCTGTCAAACAAAGAGTTTCTAGTTGAATAGGGCACTGTCTCTACATTAACTATACTGATGGTGTTCGCTACTTCTCACACACTCATAGCACTGACCTCTTTGCAGGTCATCTGCCATATCAGACAATAGTGGACTTCGGAGAAAATTAAAAATCTGAGAAGAAAAGCAAAGTTTTCTCGGCATTCACATCCTCAAATGATCAGACTGGATGATAAAAGGGAGTGATGGCCCTCAACTTGTACATGGAGGTGGTCATCCAGCAAAGCCATATATAATGACAGGTTTCAGAGTAGCAGCCGTGTTAGTTTGTAACTGCAAAAAGAAAAGGAGGACTTGTGGCACCTTAGAGACTAACAAATTTATTTGAGCATAAGCTTTCATGAGGTACAGCTCACTTCATCGGATGTATTCAGTGGAAAATACAGTGCCATGCGGGTACCCATAGCAGTGCCGCTGATTTGAAGGTATACATTGTCCCCAAATGTGAAGTAGTTATGGCTGAGGACAAAGTCACGAAGTTCAGCCACCAGGTTTGCCGAGACATTATCGGGGATACTGTTCCTGACGGCTTGTAGTCCATCTTTGTGTGGAATGTTGGTGTAGAGGGCTTCTGCATCCATAGTGGTTAGGATGGTGTTTTCAGGAAGATCACCGATAGATTGTAGTTTCCTCAGGAAGTCAGTGGTCTCTCAAAGATAGCTGGGAAAAGAAGCCCTTGAGAAAAGTGGCAATTCTTCAACAAAAAAACTTCAAAACAGATTCCAATGAGAGAATGCTGAATTGGAATTAATTTGCAAACTGGATACAATTGACTTAGGCTTGAATAAAGACTGGGAGTGGATGGGCCATTACACAAAGTAAAACTATTTCCCCATGTTTATTCCCCTTCCTCCCCCCGCCCCGTTCCTCAGACGTTCTTGTCAACTGCTGGAAATGGCCCACCTTGATTATCAACACAAAAGGTACCCCCCCCCCCCCCGCTCTCCTGCTGAGAATAGCTCACATTACCTGATCACTCTCGTTACAGTGTGTATGGTAACACCCATTGTTTCATGTTCTCTGTGTATATAAATCTCCCCATTGTATTTTCCACTGAATGCATCCGATGAAGTGAGCTGTAGCTCACAAAAGCTTATGCTCTAATAAATTTGTTAGTCTCTAAAGGTGCCAAAAGTCCTCCTTTTCTCTTTTCAAAGCCATATAGTGATTCTGTACCATCAAAGCACAAACAACAGTAAATTCACATGATGACCCTGTGAAGACAAACTATTATCATAATTTTACAGACGGGAAATCTGAGGCACAAAGAGTTTAAAGTGGCTTTCCCAAGGTCACACTGAAGAGCCAACTGAGCTGGGATTGGCACCGAGAAACTTCCCATTATATCCTTAAACTAACTGACCACATGACCTCTGTACACATGCCCATCCAAAGGGGTTAAATGGTCCTGGGAAATCTAGGGATTCCACCAATCCTGAGCAAGAGAGACACAAAGGGGTGTGTGTGTGTATGTGTGTGTGTTGATCAGACCATATACAGAGATTTACAATGGGGTGGGAGAGGGTGAACTCACGTGTCTATTAATTGAAAGTCGAGCCTTTCAATGCCCAAGTACTGTATCTGGTGCTAACAAAGCAGCATGAGGAAAGGAAAGTAATTTCCTTACTACTGCAGACATTATCTCAACACAACTACATCCACAGCTGGACTAAAACACTGGTAATGTAACAGACATGTTAGCACAGACGTACAGTTGCTTGAAAAAAAACTGCACTTCATACTATTGCATCATCTGCTTTGCTAAAAGCATATTTTCTTATTTCTAAGGAGACCTTTTAGAGGTTATTTACTTAGGAAAAAATGAAAGCTTTTTAGAGTAAGTGAAAGCCATTTGTCCTATTAAGTCTAAACTTTCTTTAATGTTGTTCTTCTGGTAAAGGACTACTAATGTAACTGAGCAGTATCCTCTATGTTTTGGCCCTAACCTTCCAAAATGCTTCTATTCTGGCCGCATATCCTGCCCCAAACCAAACAACAATCCTTTTCTTATGTGAAAGTGCCTGTTCTTAAAGCAGTACATTTTAGGGCATGTTGTCTTCCTACATTACCATCTGTCGCTGACTGGAAACACTGACTCAGACAGATATTATCCACAATATTTAGGCTGTTTCGTATTTCCTGGCATACACAAAACTTATGATTTCAGGCTTTGCACCTCAAAATTTCCTGCCACAGTTTCAGATACACCTTTTGAAGTGCTACCAGTGCTAGCAGGGCACAGCCTCAGCATTTAAAATGTGCCCCAGTCTATTACAGTTGCTTCTTTAAGGCATCAACAGAAATCATTTTGGTGAGCAGACAGAATATAAACTGACAGAAAAGACAAGAAAAAGTAGAGAAAAGGTAGGTGAGGTAATATCTTTTATTAGACTAACTTCTGTTGGTGAGAAAAACAAGCATTTGGGCTTACACAGAGCTCTTCTTCAGCTCTGGGAAACTTAGGGCAGGTCTACACTTAAAATGCTGCATTGGCGCAGCTGCACTGATGCAGCTGTGCCACTGTGGTGCTTAAGTAAAGACGCTCCTATGCTGATGGGAGAGCTTCTCCTGTTGGCGTGGTTAATCCACCTCCCTGAGAGGTGATGGCTTTGTCAATGGGAGAAGCTCTCCCTCAACACAGTGCTGTCTATATGGAGGGGTTAAGTTGATTTTTCACACCCCAAGCAATGTAGTTATACAGCTATAGGTCTGTAGTGTAGACCTAGGCTTGGTCTACACTATAGAGTTAGGTCAATGTAAGGCAGCTTATGCCGACCTAACTATGAAGATGTCTATACTACACTGTTCCTCCCACCACTTTAACTCACCCACTACGCTGACCTAATAAATCCACCTCAGTGAGAGGCGTAACGCTTAAGTGGACACAGTTAGGGTGATGCAGCATCATTGTAGCCAATGTATTCATGTCATAAATATAAAGGGAAGGGTAACCACCTTTTCTGTATACAGTGCTATAAAATCCCTCCTGACTAGAGGCAAAATCCTCTTACCTGTAAAGGGTTAAGAAGCTCAAGTAACCTGGCTGGCACCTGACCAAAAAGACCAATAAGGGGACAAGATACTTTCAAATCTGGGGGGGGGGGAAGGTTTTGTCTGTCTGTGTGATGCCTCTGTCGGGGACAGATCAAGAAAGCAAGCAATCCAACTCCTATAGAGTTAGTAAGTAATCTAGCTAGAAAATGCGTTAGATTTTCTTTTGGTTTTGGCTTGTGAAATTCACTGTGCTGGAGGGAATGTGTATCCCTGTTTTTGTGTCTTTTTGTAACTTAAGCTTTTGCCTAGAGGGATTCTTTATGTTTGAATCTGACTGCCTGTGAGATTATCTTCCATTCTAATCTTAAAGAGTGTTTCTTTTATCTTTTTTTGTTCTTCTAATAAAGTTCAGTTTTTTGAGAATCTGATTGGGGTTTTAGTGTCCTAAAAACCCAAGGCTGGTCTGTGCTCATCTTGTTTATTCTCAAGCCTCCCCAGGAAAGGGGGTGTAAGGCTTGGGGGGATATTTTGGGGAAAGAGGTCTCCAAGTGGTCTCTTCCCTGATTCTTTGTTAAATCGCTTGGTGGTGGCGGCAGCATACTGAATCCCAGATATGGGGAATTTTGTATCTTGGGAAAGTTTTAACCTAAGCTGGTAGAAATAAACTTAGGGAGTCTTTCATGTGGGTCCCCACATCTGTACCCTAGAGTTCAGAGTGGGGAAGGAACCCTGACAGTTTCTTACATAATTTTAAGTGCTCTCCAGGAGATCTCCCAGTATGCCCCACCGTGACCTCTCTGGTCACCATTTTGAACTCCGCAAACAGGTACATGCCTCTCCCCTTTTAAAGCACCAAGAATTGTTTAAATTGCTCTTCCTGTTTTCTTGGTGTGGAGAGCTAACATGGCAACTGCCCAGCTGACCAGGCTGGCTCCAGACAGCAAATGCGCTCCTGCCTCGAGTACACAGGGGATGGTGGATCTCCTGGGTCTGTGGGGAGAGGGAGCTGTGGAGGCACAGTTCCGATGCAGCTGAAGGAACTTCGACATCTATGGCCAGATCACTTGGGGCATGGAGGAGAAGGGGTACCATAGGGACATGCAGCAGTGCTACATGAAAATCAAGGAGCTCCAGCAGGCATACCAGAAGGCAAGGGAGGCAAATGGTCGCTGTGGTGCAGAGACGCGGACATGCTGCTTCTTCAAGGAGCTGCATGTCACCCTTGGCAGCGACTCCACCTTTACCACCAAGCACCCTGTGGGGATACTTTGGGGAAGTAAGAGTCGCATCCCATCGCAGTGAACCCTGAGAACAAGGTGCTGGACAAAGAAGAGTAGGAGGAGTATGTGGGACAGGTGATCCGGGATCCAGTGGGGTAGCAAGCCAGGTTCTGCTTTTGACTCCTGAGCAGTTGAGCCACTCCGAGCAGTACAGCACTGGTGAGCCTAATGCAAGGGAGGGAACCTGTGGTAAGTAGTCAGTTTGCTTCAGTATTGCAGGGATGCATCCGCTCATGTACTATTTCTTTCATCAGGCTAGAAGAGGTAGTGAAATAACCAACAGAGGTACAGTTGCTATCTGCTTCTCATTCCCCCTGTACATCCATCCAGAGGGGGCCCTGTGGAACAGTTTGTCCCATGAATCCTCCATGGAGATCTCTAAGAAATTTTCCAGGAGGTGGTCTGCAATCCTCTACCGAAGGTTTCTTGGGAGGGCTGATTTGTTTCTTCCCCCACATTAGGACACTTTGCCACACCACTCACCAAATTAGCTCAGCAGGCACCATTGCTGCACACAGGTTAGCAGCATACGGACCCGGTCTGCCATCAGATGCATGCAGCCTCAGTTACTCTCAGGAATGAGATATAAGCTACGATAATCTCTGCCTGTGGGAAATGGTGCCAGTATGGATAGCCCTGTCCTCTTGTATTGATGCCCCAGTGCTATCCTTCCCCCTTATTGTCCCAACTTGCCCCCTCCTGGGCCATGCTCACCAAAGCTGGGGCTGCCCCCATGCTCTTAGAATCCCAACAGCAAGTGAGAATGTTGTGCTTGTAACTTGTATGGGTTAATGTGCCAGAAATGCCCCGCTGCCATGTACATTGGTCAAACTGGACAGTCTCTACGTAAAAGAATAAATGGACACAAATCAGATGTCAAGAATTATAATATTCAAAAACCAGTCGGAGAACACTTCAAATCTCTCCGGTCACTCGATTACAGACCTGAGAATGGCTATCCTTCAACAAAAAAACTTCAAAAACAGACTCCAGCGAGAGAATGCTGAATTGGAATTAATTTGCAAACTGGATACAATTAATTTAGGCTTGAATAGAGACTGGGAGTGGATGAGTCATTACACAAAGTAAAACTATTTCCCCATGATATTTCTCCCCCCCCACTCCACCCCACCCCCCACTGTTCCTCAGACATTCTTGTTAACTGCTGGAAATGGCCCACCTTGCTTGTCACCATGAAAGGTTTTCCTCCTTCCTCCCCCCCACTCCTGCTGGTGATGGTTCATCTTAAGTGATCACTCTCCTTACAGTGTGTATGATAAAACCCAATGTTTCATGTTCTCTGTATGTGTATATAAATCTCCCCACTGTATTTTCCACCAAATGCATCCGATGAAGTGAGCTGTAGCTCACGAAAGCTTATGCTCAAATAAATTTGTTAGTCTCTAAGGTGCCACAAGTACTCCTTTTCTTTTTGCGAATACAGACTAACATGGCTGCTACTCTGAAACCAATAATATCTCTGTCCATTGTTTCTTTAGCAGCTGCAAACATGGTCTTGAGGGTCTCTCCATCCACACTGGTGCAACAACTCGCCAGACAAAGAGGAGAAAGAAGAGGACAAGGGAAGACATGTTCTAGGATGTCCTGAAAGCCTCTGGTGCTTCGGATTGTGAGCAGAGGGCTTGAAGCATGGCAATCAATGCCAAAATGCAGAAGGGGACAGGAAAAACGGGCAGCAAGAGATGATTGCTCTTCTCAATAAGCAAACAAACATGCTACGGTCTCTGACTGAACTTCAGGTTGAACACATCTGTGCTTGTCTCCCCTTGCAGCCCATAGAGAACTGCATTCCAGGACTTCCCTACACTCCCCCCAAAACACATTCCACGTATCTTCCGGGGAGGCAGCAGTACCCCAGGCACTCCATCCCCTGAGAGATGACACACAATGACAGTCACACATACACCCAGCTGTGAGAGCCACATGGGTGTATGTGCTTGTGATTCCTTGTTCCTTCCCCTTTAAAGAGACTTTCCCCTGTATGTATAAAATTTACTTCAACATTACATAGTTACGTTTGCATGGGTGTACAACAAAAATCTACTTATGGAAACAGAATATATCTTTATTAGTCTTCAAGGTATGGTGGCTGATGATAACATTCACAGACAATAGCAATAGATGCATTTGCATTGTTTTAGTAGCATACACATAGCAATCATTACAAGGTTCATAGCACAGTTCAAAAAACCCCAATGCCAGGCTCAGCACACTACAGAAACACATGTTCCTGTGGCTCATTGTTAAAATGCTCCTTCAAAGCCGCCCTAAGCTAAACAACTCACCACTCAGCTTTTCTTATAGCCCTGGTAGTTGGCTGCTCAAAATCAGCAGACAGCCATTCCACCTCCGTGTGCCACCCCAACAGAAACTTCTCCCCCTTTGCTTCACAGATATTATGAAGTGCACAGGCAGCTATGACCATGGGGATATTGTCACCAGCAGCCCTTCAAATGGCTGAAGGCACATTCAACAGTCGTTCTTCACCTGCTCTTGAAGTGCTCCTTGATACCATCAAGGTGGCCGGTGTATGACTTCATGAGCCACAGGAGTAAGGGGTAGGTTGGATCTTCCAGGATCACTACTGGCATTTCCACATCCCCAATGGTAATCCCCTGGTATGGAAAGAAAGTCCCTGCTTGCAATTTTCTGTACAGAGCTGTGTTCCTAAAGATGTGTGTGCCATGCACCTTCCCTGACCAGTTGGCATTGATGTTGGTGAAATGATCCCAATGATCCACCAGCGCTTGTTAGAACACAGAAAAATAGCCTTTTATGTTGATGTACTTCAACACAAGGTGATCTGGTATTAAAATAGGGATGTGTGTGCCATCTATCACCCCGTGGCAGTTCTGGAACCACATTGCTGCAAAATCATCCACTATTTCCTGAACATTGCCCAGAGTCACAGCCGTTCGTAGCAGGACGTGATTAATGGCCCTGCATACTTGCATAATAGCAATCCCCAGCTTCCACAGCGATTGCCACTCACTTCTCCACCTTAAGCTCAGCTCTGAAGAGTTCGGTGCAAGCTCCACACACAGTTCTGAGAAGGTGGCCTTGCACATCCGAAAGTTCTGCAGCCACAGCTTGTCATCCCATACCTGCATAACAAGGTGATCCCACCAGTCAGAACTGGCGGTTCACCATGTGCAGCTGCTCCATGAATATTAAATTCTTTCTTTCCATGACACACAGCAATGCAGACTTCAAGGTATTGTCATCAGACTCACAGCTAACGAAATACTGCAGGATCAGGCGCTTTGTGTTCATAATGCTCAGCACAATTCTGAAGAGCAGTGCAGATCCATGCTTTTTGACAGAAATGGTGGGTGCGTAGGATACTGGGACTTCTGAAAAGTGGCATGAAACCTATTATGATGCCCATGGAATGATGGGATGGAGAAAACTGCCTTACGGGACGCTGAACCCGCCCCCATGCGGTATTGCAAACCCTTCCCAAAACACTCTGCGCTAGATGGTAGCGAGTTGCAAAGTGGGACACAAAGAACATAGTGCGGATGTGCAACAGCAGTTTAATTATCGTGGTGGCTGTACGTCAACGTAACTTAAATTGACTTAATTTTGCAGTGTAGACAAGCCCTTAGGCCTCAGAGCGTCACAGCTAAATACAAGGTGCAACCGATTTTTTAGCATAAGTAATTAACAAATAATTCAAGGGACCATTCAAGGTGAAGTAGCCTGCTAACACTCCTCCAGTCTTATGCAAAGTTCCTGCTCTACCTTGGTGGGTCTTGCGCTTATTGGCGGATTTGCTCATCTTGCAGCTTCACGGCAGCCCTCAGCTTGGCTGTTTTTCTGAACCCACAGTTCAGGTCGACTCCTCCTGTGTCTGACCAGGATTTGGGTGGATTTGGGGGGAACCCGGGCCCACCCTCTACTCCGGGTTCCAGCCCAGGGCCCTGTGGAATGCAGCTGTCTAGAGTGCATCCTGGAACAGCTGTGCGACAGCTACAACTCCCTGGGCTACTTCCCCATGGCCTCCACCCAACACCTTCTTTATCCTCACCATAGGACCTTCCTCCTGGTGTCTGATAATGCCTGTACTCCTCAGTCCTCCAACAGTCCGTGTTCTCACTATCAGCTCCTAGTGCCTCTTGCTCCCAGCTCCTCACACGCACAGCACAAACTGAAGTGAGCTCCTTTTTAAACCCAGGTGCCCTGATTAGCCTGCCTTAATTGATTCTAGCAGCTTCTTGATTGGCTGCAGGTGTTCTAATCAGCCTGTCAGTCTTAATGGTCTCCAGAAGGTTCCTGATTGTTCTGGAACCTTCCCTGTTACCTTACCCAGGGAAAAATGACCTACTTAACCTGGGGCTAATATATCTGCCTTCTATCACTCTCCTATTGGGTGCTGCACAAGGGCACGCCCTGCCCACCATCTACCCCAGGCCCGCCAGACCTTTTAATTGGACCTCTGCCCCGTGGACCCAACTGACTCCCTCACCCCTTCACTGTAAGCCGGCTGCACAAGATGCAGCCGGTCTGCTTTCAAACTGCACCAAGAAAACATCTATACACGCTCGTGCTCCACACCCTTCATGCCCTCACCCTCGTGTCCCGCCCTGATACAAAATGGCAGGACCTCCTGCCACCTTTGGAGGGTGAGGAGCCCTGGTGGGCCAGCCTATATTCCACCTTAGTCCCGAGGCCTGCCAGGGATGTCAGTTGGCAGCTCCTTCATGGAGCCGTGAGCTCGGGCATGTTCTTGGCGCTGTTCACCTCAATCCCACACACCTGCCCCTTTTGTGGCGTGAGGGAAACCCTGGCACACACATACCTGGAGTGTGCCAGGCTGCAGCCCCTACTCCGGCTCCTCACCAATATTTTCTTACATTTTTGGTTGCACTTTTCCACTCACCTTCTTATTTATGCACTCCCTATCCATGGCCCCACAAAGTCACAGGATCTCCTGGTCAACCTCCTCCTGGCCCTAGCTAAAATGGCCATCGATAAAACCAGAGTGAGGAGGTTGGGCAATGGAGTTTCCTGTGACTGTGGGGCCTATTTCCAATCCTCGATCCGTTCACATGTCCGGGCAGAGTTCCTCTGGGCGGCGTCCTCTGACTCCTTTGACGCCTTTGAGGAGCAGTGGGCGCTGTCCGGGGTTCTCTGTTCGGTGTCCCCGTCCGGTTCCCTTCATTTGACCCTTTGACTACACTCCTGTCCCTGTTATTTGTCTAAGGTGCCACAAGTACTCCTGTTCTTTTTTAAAAGAACAGACACCACAAACCTCCAATTCAGTGTGCCAAATTCTGCCCTCAATAACACTAGTGTAAATCCAGAGAAACCCCATTGGCATCTATGGAGCTATTCTGGATTCAACCTGTATAAACTTATTCAAATTAAGCTTCACCCATTGTATTTCAATTCCTATAATTATATTATAGTGAACTACATTAATAAGGAAGCAATTATTTCCTACTTCACTGGGGTGGTTGAGAGGTACTCACATCAATGTAATGGGAGCCATATAGGTATCTAAAATAGATGGTTAAATGATTTAGATTGCAAGCTTTTGGGAGCAGAAACCATCTTTTTATTCTGTGTTTGTACAGCACCTAGCACAATAGGGTCCTGGTCCATGACTAGGCCTCCGGTGTTATGGTGACAAGCATAGCTGGTTTCCTTTTTAATGGTACGAAAGGGCGCAGTATTGAACATTGACACAATGCAGCAGGTTCACTCCTGTCCACCATCCCCGATAACGCTGACACTTGTGCTATCGGCTATACTGGTATCAACAGTGAGAGAAGGTCCCTGGTAGCAGCAAATGCCTCCGGTGTAGTTGGTACCAAGACAGTACCGGTTCCACGCAGTGCCACCGATATAGAAGACTCTTCTGGAACCAGACTTGACAGTACCTGCTTATGTGCCAGTATAAACAGTGCCAACTTCTGCAGTACCAAGACAGAGGAATGCTTTGGCTTAAATTGTACTCAACTCCCTATGCCTGGCAATCTTCAGCACCGGGGATTGTCCCCATTTGGCAGGCTGTTTCTTATACCTTTTTCTAGGCACTGGGAATGGAGATTGGTGCTGGGACCCCACGTTGATAGGAGGAGCACTCCTTACCGATGCGGAGGCACTTGGTGCCGAGTCTGACCGGCCTGGCTCAGATGGAGGTCTCAGTGCCGCTTCCATGAGCAGGATCTTCAGTTTGGCCTCTCAATCCTTCTTTGTGCAAGGCTTAAAGTCCTTGCAGATCTGGCCACGGTACCCAATATGCGATTCTCCTAGGCACTTCAAGCAGCTTGAGTGCAGGTCGCTCAGGGGCATAGCCTCGTTGCAGAAGGCGCAGGGCTTAAAGCCCAGTGACCCAAGGCATCCCTCGGCACAAGTAAAAGTAACTAAAACTAACTAACTATGTACAATAACAAGGAAAGTCCACTAAGAGAATTGTGAATGCAAAGAGATCAGTTTCAGAGACCGCCACAGGTGGTAAGAAGGAACTGAGGGTACATGAGCTTGCTTGGGTGCTTTAGGCTGCTGCTAATGGTGCGTGGCAGCAGAAGACACTTGACCCACCCCAACAGGCACCACTGAGGGAAAAATTTCCGGTGACTGTTTGCACACACCTAGAGTGCACAGGCACCTGTGACATACATACCTAGAGTGGAATGCACGCATGCAATCACTGGAAGAAGAACTAGCAGAAGCAATCTCAGAACCGTTAGCAATTATCTTTCAGAACTCATGGAGGATGGGTGACGTCCCAGAGGACTAGAGAAGACCAAACATAGTTTGTATGTTTAAAAAGGGGACCTAAGGAATTATAGACCAGTCAGCCTAATGTTGATACTTGGAATGATACTGGAACAAATTATTAAGCAACCAACTGGTAAGAGGACAATAAAATAATAGAATCATAGAAGATTAGGGTTGGGAGAGACCTCAGGAGATCATCTAGTCCAACTTCCTGCTCAAAGCAGGACCAACCCCACTAAATCATCCCAGCAAGGGCTTTATCAAGCCGGGCATTAAAAACCTCTAAGGATGGAGATTCCAACACCTCCCTATGTAACCCATTCCAGCGTTTCACCACCCTCCTAATGAAATAGTGTTTCCTAATATCCAACCTAGATCTCCTCCACTGCAACTTGAGACCATTGCTTCTTGTTCTGTCATCTGCCACCACTGAGAACAGCCTACCTCCATCCTTTTTGGAACCTCCCTTCAGATAGTTGAAGGCTGCTATCAAATCCCGCCTCACTCTTCTTTTCTGCAGACTAAATAACCCCAGTTCCCTCAGCCTCTCCTTGTAAGTCATGTGCTCCAGCCCCCTAATCATTTTTGTTGCCCTCCGCTGGACTCTTTCCAATTTGTCCACATCCTTTCTGTAGTGGAGGGCCCAAAACTGTATGCAATACTCCAGATGTGGCCTCCCCAGTCCCGAATAGAGGGAAATAAATCACTTCCCTCCATCTGCTGGTAATGCTCCTACTAATGCTCCTACAATATGCCATTAGCCATCTTGGCAACAAGGGCACACAGTTGACTCATATCCAGCTTCTCGTCCACTGTAAATTCCAGGTCCTTTTCTGCATAACTGCTGCTTAGCCAGTCGGTCCCTAGCCTGTAGCAATGCATGGGATTCTTCCGTCCTAAGTGCAGGACTCTGCATTTGTCCTTGTTGAACCTCATCAGATTTCTTTTGGCCCAATCCTCCAATTTGTCTAGGTCCCTCTGGACCCTATCCCTACCCTCTAGTGTATCTACCCCCCCCCCCCGCTTAGTGTCATCCGCGAACTTGCTGAGGGTGCAATCCATCCCATCATCCAGGTCATTAATGAAGATGTTGAACAAAACTGGCCCCAGGACTGACCCCTGGGGCACTCTGCTTGATATTAGACATTGAGCCATTGACCACTACCCATTGAGCCCGAAGATCAGGCCAGCTTTCTGTCCACCTTATAGTCCATTCATCCAATCCATACTTCTTTGAACTTGTTGGCAAGAATACCGTGGGAGACCATATCAAAAGCTTTGCTAAAGTCAAGGTATATCACATCCACTGCTTTCCCCATATCCACAGAGCCAGTTTTCTCACCATAGAAGGCAATCAGGTTAGTCAGGCATGACTTGCCCATGTTGACTGTTCCTGATCACCTTCCTCTCCTCCAAATGCTTCATAATGGATTTCGTGAGGACCTGCTCCACGATTTTTCCAGGGACTGAGGTGAGGCTGACCAGTCTGTAGTTCCTTGGATTCTCCTTGTTCCATTTTTAAAAGATGGGCCCTATATGTGCCTTTTTCCAATTGTCCGGGATCTCCCCGATTTCCACGAGTTTTCAAAAATAATGGCCAATGGCTCTGCAATCACATCAGCCACATCCCTCACCACCCTCGGATGCATTGCATCCAGCCCCATGGACTTGTGTATGTCCAGCTTTCCTAAATAGTCCTTAACATGTTCTTTCATCACCGAGGGCTGCTCACCTCCTCCCCATACTGTACTGCCCAGTGCAGCAATCTGGGAGCTGACCTTGTCTGTGAAGACCGAGGCAACAAAAGCATTGAGTACTTCAGCTTTTTCCACCTCATCTGTCACTAGGTTGCCTCCCCCATTCAGTAAGGGTCCCACACTTTCCCTGACCTTCTTCTTGTTGCTAACATACCTATAGAAACCCTTCTTGTTACCCTTCACATCCCCTGCTAGCTGCAACTCCAGTTGTACTTTGGCCTTCCTGATTACACCCCTGCATGCTCCAGCAATATTTTTATACTCCTCCCTAGTCATCTGTACAACTTTCTACTTCTTGTAAGCTTCCTTTTTGTGTTTAAGCTCACCAAAGATTTCTTTGTTAAGCCAAGCTGGTTGCCTGCCATATTTACTATTCTTTCTGCACATTGGGATGTCTTTTCCTGCACCCTCAATAAGTCTTCTTTAAAATATAGCCACCTCTCCTGGACTCCCTTCCCCCTCATATTAGCCTCCCAGGGGATCCTGCACATCAGTTCCCTGAGGGAGTCAAAGTCTGCTTTTCTGAAGTCCAGGGTCCATATTCTGCTGCTCTCCTTTCTTCCTTTTGTCAGGATCCTGAACTCGATCATCTCATGGTCACTGCTGCCCAGGTTGCCACCCACTTCTATTTCCCCTACCAATTCTTCCCTGTTTGTGAGCAGCAGGTAAGAGGAGCATGACCCCTAGTTTGTTCCTCCAGCATTTGCACCAGGAAGTTGTCCCCAACACTCCCCAAAAACTTCCTGGATTGCCTGTGCACTGCTGTATTGCTCTGCCAGCAGATGTCAGGGTGTTTGAAGTCCCCCATGAGAACCAGGGTCTGTGATCTGGAAACTTCTGTTAGTTGTCCGACGTTGTCTGTCTTCCTCATCCTCCTGGTCTGGTGGTCTATAGCAGACTCTCACCACGACATCACCCTTGTTGCTCTTGGCTCTGTTAACTTAACCCAAAGACTCTCAACTGGCTCTTCTCCAGTTTCATAGGGTTCAATAGGATTATAAGGAATAGCCAGCATGGATTTGTCAAGAACAAATCATGCCAAACCAACCTAATTTTCTTTTCTGACAGGGTAACTGGCATAATGGATGGCAGGGGGTAAGCAGTAGATGTGAAAAATCTTGATTTTTAGTACAGCTTTTGACATGATAGTCTCATAAGCAAACTAGAGAAATGTGGTCTGAATGAAATTACTATAGGGTGCATGCACAACTGGTTGAAAAACCATACTCAGGGTTCTTATCAATAGTTTGCTATCAAACTGGGATGATATGCTTAGTGGTGTTCCACGGGGTCAGTCTTGAGTCTGGTATAATTAAATATTTTAATTAAATTAGTTGGATAACTGCATGGAGAATATGCTTATAAAATCTTCAAATTCTCCAAGATGGGAGGACTTGCAAAAACTTTGGAGAACAGGATTAGAATTCAAGATGATCATGATAAATTAGAGAACTGGTCTGAAATCAACATGATGATATTCAGTAAGGACAAGTGCAAAGTACGTCACTTAGGAAGCAAAACAATCAAATGCACAACTACAAAATGGGGAATAACTGGCTAGATGGTCATACTGATGAAAAAGATCTGCGGGTTATAGTGGATCACAAATTGAATACGAGTCAAGAATGTGTTGCAGTTGCAAAAAAGGCAAATATCATTTTGGGGTAATTAACAGGAGTGTTGTATGTATGACACGGGAGGTAGTTGTCCCACTCTACCTGTTACTGGTGAGTACACAGCTGTGTCCAATTCAGGGCACCACACTTTAGGAAAGATGTGGACAAACCAGAGAGAAACCCCAAAGGAGAACAACAAAAGTGACAAAAAGTTTAGAAAACCTGACCTATGAGGAAAAGGTAAAAAATTGTGCATTTTTAGTTTTGAAGGGCAACCTAATAACAGTCTTCAAATATGTCAAGGGTTGTTATAAAGAGGAGGGAGATCAACTGCTCTCTATGTCCACTAAAGGTAGCACAAGACGTAATGGACTTAAATCAGCAGCAAAAGATACTTAGGTTAGATATTTCAAAAAAAAACTTTCTAATCTAAGAGTACTTAAATTCTGGAATAGGCTTCCCAGGGAAGTTGTGGCATCCCCATCATTGGAGATTAAGAACAGGTTGGACAAACACCTGTCAGGGATGGTGTTTAGATCATTGATCCCCAAACTTTTCAGCATCACGCCCCCCTTTTACCCGTCTGTGCTCCCCCACTGAGGCAGGGCCAGGAGCGGGGCCATGGCTTGGGAGCGGGGGAGACACGGAAAGGGGTAAGGGTGCTGAGGCTGGGGCCACAGCTGGGGACGGGAACAGAGCGGCGACCAGGAGCCGAGGCTGGGGTCAGGGCCAGAGTAGAGCTGTAAGTGGGGTGGGGCTAGGTGGCACTCCCTCACTGCCCTGGACCTCACCATGCCCCCCAAATGTTTCTCCATGCCCCCCTAGAGGAGCATGCCCCACAGTTTGGGGACCTCTGGTCTACATTTACGTGATCCTTCCTTGATGCAGAGGGCTGGACTTGATGACCTCTGCTCCAGCCCTTAATTCCTATGATTCTGTTATTTCCAAAAGACTAAAAGAAGTGCAGGCTTCAAGGTGTAGCAGGAATTGCATATGTCCATGCTTTTATTTACCTCTGAAAGTATCCAATTTAAAAAAAAACTCTGTACAAATGTATTTAATTTTTCAAAGATTAAAAAATGCAGCGCAAATTAGAATGGCTTTCATATTAACAGAAAAAAAAGAAAGCACCAATCTTCAAAGCTGTTTGACGCACTGCAGTCATCAATAATTTCCAGACCCGTATGTTAGAAACATTCATCCACTGATAGAGGAGAAGTAAAACACAACATGCTCAGTAGTGTTAAACATATTTTAAAATTGACTCAGCAATATATAGGAAACCTCATCCAATCTTTTAATGAGTCTACTGTTTTCTATCTGCCTGATCTGAAATTCCGTTCTTTGATATTCATATGAGTAATGTTGGGTTTTGTTATTACAATCATGAATTTTCATTAGATTATAGGATGTTTTTACACCATCAAATAAGGTCTTCTTAATACAGACAGTTAAAAACATGTATACTGGATACTGGCCAAGGTCAGCATATATAAATGAGGATCAACTGCAAGGCTTGATATCTATAAATGCCAAGAAAACTCCTCATAATGTTTCTTGATCACAACAGAAAAGACCACTAGGCTAAATCAAACATTCAGAATACTCTGAGTAACTAAGTACTCTATTCAACTCAACACTAAGGCCTGGTCTACAATTACAAGCTTTGCCAGCATAGCTATGTGAATAGCTTGACTGTGATGGGGTGTATTCCCCACACCGGCTCTGGGAGGGTCGAATTAGGCCAAATGGGGCCCAATCAGCCAATTAAGTGGCAAACAAGGAAGATTTAGGCTGTGTAGAGAGCCTTGGTTAGAAAGAAGCTTGCCAGTGAGGGAACAGGCATGGCTTACATAAAGCCATGGGCTGCAGGGTGAAGAACAGCAGTCACTCTCCCCTGAGACCTAGTAAATCCTAGGAGACTGGGGTCTGAATAGAATGAGTTGAAGAAAGATAGGAAGTAGTCCAGGAAAAAAGAAGTAAGGTTAGGGAAGCTGCAGACCTTGACTACTTGGTGAAGGGCTCTGGACTGGAAGCTAGAGTACATGGCAGGCCTGGGTTCCCCTACCAGCCCCTGAGGAGTTGTAATGTTGAGGGCAGTGAATTGAAAGACTGCCTGGGTCACTGCAGGAGGGAGAGGGACAGGGTCAGGGCAAATGGCATGAGAACTGCCTGCTGCCATTTGAACAGAAGAAACTTTGAAGTATCTCACTCTGGAAGGGGAAACTACTTAGTGACCTGGTCAGAGGGCCAAGTTATGAAGAGAAAGCTGCAGCTCCTGGAGCGAGAGAGGGGCTGCAAAGGGGGAGAGAGAGAGAGAGCGCGTGTGTGATGGAGTGCAACCGCTGGAAAGGGGTGTTGGCCATGTAGAACAGCAAGGAGGAAGCGCTGTCAAGTGGTGAGTAGAGCACCCCATCACAATGACACTGGCAAACCAAGTGCCAGCTCTTGCAAAGGCTTTGGGTCTCAGCTGAGCATGGACAAATTCATTGCTGGAAACCAGTCTGTTTCACCTGGGTGTTAGTATGGTTAAAACGGGTATTGAATTTATAACATGTTTAGTGTTTAGACTTTATGAAATGCTTGTAAGTTGCTGCATGCATTAATCTCACTTATACTATCTTTATTGCGTGCTATAAGTTTTTGATTTATAATTGTAAAAAATGTTTGCCCTGAAACTGTCAGCCTATCAGAAGAGATTGTCTCCTGCTCATTAAGATGATTATCAAAACTAAACAGGCCATTGTCGGACACCACAATACAAAGACGTTGTTAGCTGCCCCTCCACACCCATGACAAGGCTACATGCAAAAGGGCTCATCCCATCAGTTTGAATTCCGAAAGAAGAAAATAAAGATAGCGAAAAAAATGTTTCTTCTCTTTTCTTGATCGGATTTCTACAGGGCTGGAGCAATGAAACAGAAGCAGAGATCTCCAGGGACAACCTAGATTAGCCCTGAAAGACATTCATTGCTGACAGACTGCTACAACTCTGTCACCTTTTGGAACCATAGACGGTAACTCATTTGTGTACATATGTTTGTCTTCTTTAACCTGTAAATAACTCTCATTTCTTTTTCCTAGTTAATAAGTGCTTAGTTGGCTTACTATAGGACCATCTGCAAGTGTTGTCTTTGGTGTGAGATCTGAGGTACAAACTGACCAGGGTAAGTGACTATTCTGCTTCCAGTCCCAAGAATCTGAATCTTTTGTGATCTTTGGTGCATATATAACACTGACAGACCTCGGTTGTTGGTGGGCCGGATTGAACCTGGGTCCTCTGAAGCTTAGTGCATGTGCCTCTACCGTATGAGCTAAAAGCCATATGGCTGTTAACTAAGGCTGCAGAGAAGACTCATTAATCTCTTTCTCTTTAAGTGGTCTCGGTGCCACTAGATGGGACAGAGCACCACACCCTGGAGGTGTGTGGATTACATATAGCAACCAACTATCACTAAGTCTAGCTTGCTGGATGGCAAGACAGTCTAGTCAATTCTAGTCTAGAATGCCCAAGGGGCCTGTCTGTGACTCTATGGTAAGACTGTTAGAGTGCTTCAGGAGTTTTCACCAACCCAGTAACAAATGAGATCTAATTACAGAACATACAGCCAGTTTGGGGTGTCTGCCCTGAGGTTGGTACTCACAGTCATGAACTACTCCAGACAGCGTAACAAGTAGGAACATGATTTTTTGCAGATATAACTATGCCAGCAAAAGCCCTCCTATAGACACAGTTATATGGGCAATAGTCCGTTTGCCAGTTCAGCTTATTTCACTCAAGAAACTCATAAAATATACTGACAAAATGACTTTCTGCCAGGATAAATTGCATCTGCAGTAGGAAGGTTTAACAGTATAGCCCCACCTGTACAGCTGCACCATCAAACCTTTTAAGTGTAGACAAGATCTCCGTATTCGTCAGTGACATTCAATTCTAGGGTACAATCCTGAGCCACATTACACATGGATTTAAGAGTGTGAAAAGAACCGTAAATGCTGGGGGGACTTTTTGTAGTGGGGGTGGAGAAGGCAAAAAAATAATGTTCTCAAAGGGCCCTTTCGCGTCAACACATCATGGATATAACCTGCACAGCCAATCTCCACAAAAGAGTACAGGGAAAGAGTGGACATATCTTGTGGGCCTGCACAGAAACCACACAGCCTGAAACCACATGACTCAAAACGGTTGTAGGAACCAACCAGCAGACTGCATCTGCTACTCCCCACATGCCCTTTTGGAGATGCAGCAAAGAAAAAACGTTGACTTCTTAACAATAGATACGGACAGTTTTATGTTTTATACAATAGAAACCTGTGCGGTTTTCACTGACTTACTTTTTTGATTATGCCGTTTCTCTCAGTGTGTCTCAGTCTCAGTTTTCTTTCTGCAAAACAATGAACAAAACAAAAAAAGACAATTGTTAGAAATGCAGTTGCCAAAACAAATGACATTGTTCTTTGATATTTGCCCTCTCCCCTATTATTGATATTTGATGTTTTTATTATACTGTGCAGTAGAAAATTATTCCATCATTGATTTCTTATTAAATGAATGGTTTTGTAGATAGAGAAGTTTCATAAAGCAGGAATCAATTTTGTCAGGAGGGATTGTGGAGAGAGTTTAGTAATTTGAGCATGACACCCAGAAAATCCCAGATTCTACTCCAGACTTTACCAATGACATGCGGTGTGGCCAGGGCCAAGTGACTTCTTTTCTCTATGCTTTAGTTTCTCTGTGTATAAATTGGAGATAAGGATGTACTATCTCACAGGGATTGTTTGTAAAACACTCTGAAGATATAAAGTAATATATGAAATCCCCTGCAAAAGGAATCATGTTATTTCCTCTTGCCAATTCAAATTTCTTGTTTATCCACAGAGCAGATACAACACTAATAGCAACAGCAAACACTTTCTCACACTGCCCCACTAATGTGCCTCAGTGCTAACCGGGTGGGACCATTCTATGAGAGAGCAGTCAGTTTCAACGGTTCAGTCATTAGCCTCTGCTGAGATTCCTAACAAGGGTGCCTACTGAGGAGAAATGGTTAGTGATTTGGACACATATACTGAGATAAGTAACATCCTTCAGATGGTAGACTTCTGATCATTACTGACCAAGACCATATCTCAACCACCAATCTAAAACAAATATTCTGTGTCCCCAACATTGTTTCCTTTTAACCATGCAGAGTAATCAAACCTCTGGCACAAACACAAAATCTTAACTCTCTAAAGATTCATGGGATTCTAGGAAAGACTTATGCAAAGCAAGGGAGTTGCATGCACGCATCACATTAACCAATAACAGAAGAATAACAGGCACAGATTCCCTTAAAGAGAGCCAGATTGGTGGAAATGCTTCCCACATCCCCCACTCAAAAAACTGTACTCTTCAAAGAGTGCATCCAGTTCTTTATGCAAATGTGTTTATAAAATCCGATGAGTACAAAGTAATGCACATTGGAAAAAATAATCCCAGCTACAAACAGAAATGATGGGTTCTAAATTAGCTGTTATCACTCAAGGAAGAGTTCTTGGTGTCACCATGGATAGTTATCTGAAAACTTCAGATCAATGCACAGCAGCAGCCAGAAGGGCTCATAGAACGTTAGGGACTAATAGAAAAGGGATAGAAAATAAGATACAGCAATATGCAGAAGGAATATTATTTCCAAACGTGAGAGCTCTCAGAGTTTTGTCCCTGTGAGATTAGCTGCTGTTGAACGTCAGATATTACTTTGAGTGACATGCATCTCTACAGTTCAGGATTATGATTTTTAAAATTAGAACAAATTACTTTTCAGTGTTCACACAGACATAACAAAACAAGGAGCAATGATTTACTGTTGTATAGGAACCGAAAAAAAAATATAAAATACAGTCTCTACCCCAAAGAGATTACAATCTAAAAGATACACATACATCATGTACACGGAAGAGTAGAGGTGGAGATAACTGAGGCTTTGTCTACACTACAGAGTTTTGTCGATGCAAATTAAGCTGACAAACAACCACCAGTATAATTACATCGCTTGTGCATGTTCACGCTATGCTCTTTCTGTCGGCAGAGTGCATCCACACTTGGCGCTCTAGCATTGACAGTGAGAGCAGTGTACATAGCTATCCCACTATGCTACTCCCACCTTCTCAGCTAAGACTTGTGGGATGGAGAGAGGATCGCAGTGCATCATGGGTACGGATTCATCATCCCATGATGCAGTTCTTTCCATCCCAGCATTCCATGGGCTTCCACCTGCATTTTGAGGCATTTTTCAATGGCCCCAGTTTACTGTGCACATGCCATCTCTGTCTGCAAGGGTAGATCCTGCACTGTTCTCTACTGTTGTGGTCACTGTTCTGAACACACTGTGGATGGTCATGCAGTATATTATGAGCTCCAAATCTGAACAGGAATCAGAGTTGCCTGATCTGCTGTGTGCCATCAAAAGAAACAACATCAAATTACTTTTGGTATTCATGGAACAGCTGAACATGGTGGACCATCGCTTCTGGGCTCGGGAAACTAGCACTGACTGTTGGGATTGCATCGTTATGCAGGTCTGGGATGAAAATCAGTGGCTGCAGAACCTTTGGATGTGCAAAGCAACCTTCTCAGAACTGTGTGAGGAGTTCACCCCAGCACTGTGGTGCAAGGACACCAAAATGAGAGCTGCCCTCTCGGTGGAGAAGAGCATGGTGATCGCTGTGTGGAAGCTGGTGACTCCAGACTGCTACCAGTCGGTTGCGAATCAATTTGGAGTCGGGAAGCTGACATTGGGGCTGCATTAATAGAAGCGTGCAGGGCCATTAATTGCATCCTGCTATGAAGGATTGTGACTCTTGGCAATGTGCGTGAAATAGTGGATGGCTCTACAGCAATGGGATTCCCTAACTGCGGAGGGAAGATAGATGGCATACATATTCCAATTTTGGCCCCAGACCATCTAGTGTCGGAGTACATCAATAGAAAGGGGTACTTCTCTATGAAATTGCAGGTGCTGGTGGATTACATTGGGCATTTCACTGACATCAACACAGGATGGTCTGGGAAGGTGCATGACGCATGCATGTTCAGGAACTGTGGCCTGTACAGAAAGCTACAAGCAGGGACTTTCTTTCCAGGCCAGAAAATTCCAGTGGGGGATGTTGAAATGCCCATAGGGATCCTGGGAGACCCAGAGTACTCCTTACTCCCATGGCTCATGAAGACTTACACGGAAAACCTGGACAAGCAGTAAGGAGCACTTCAACAACAGGCTGAGCAGGTGCAGAATGACAGAGGAATGTGCCTTTGGCAGATTAAAAGCATGCTGGTGATACCTTTATGGCAGGTTAGACCTAAATGAGGAAAACATTCCCATGGTTATAGCAACCTGCTGCGCATTCCATATTTGTTAGGCTAAGGGTGAAAAGTTTCCCCCAGGATGGAAAAATACTGCTGCAATAGCGAAAAACAGGATAGCTCAGGTGTTTATGTCTCCAGCTGCTGCCTGGAGGGTTTACTACAAAGTTTAACTAAATTTGAAAATTAAACCGTAAGCCTGGATTTTTTTTAGGGCAACTACCCAAGTCCCACAGAGACAGTAGTTGGCTAGATAAAATGTGATCCTCATACAAATAAAATGCTCGGTAATTTTCTAACTGCAGATTTTAACCACTTTGGACCACATTTATCCTGGTGTAACTCCACTGAAGTCTCACTATAATTTACATTAGACACATTTATATATACTGTACTGAGTAAATTTTACATCAGTAACGTCCTAAAATAAACACAGGTTTCAGAGTAGCAGCCGTGTTAGTCTGTATTCGCAAAAAGAAAAGGAGTACTTGTGGCACCTTAAAGACTAACAAATTTATTAGAGCATAAGCTTTCGTGAGCTACAGCTCATCCGATGAAGTGAGCTGTAGCTCACGAAAGCTTATGCTCTAATAAATTTGTTAGTCTTTAAGGTGCCACAAGTACTCCTTTTCTTTGTCCTAAAATAAAATATCTGAAAAATCTCTCTATTGTTCTTCATCTCATATTTGCTTTAGTGGAAATCACTTAAGTTTATATTAAATTTTAGGCGGAGCTGATAGGGGCACATTTTATTTTAGGTTGTCTAATACTTTCCATTATAAACACCCTATTTTCAGTTTCATATAACATGGACAAACAGCGACTGTTTAGGCTGAAATTTCCTATGCAGAGTGACTATGTAAGGCTGACATTTAATGTTTCGGCAAAAATGGTTCAGCCATTTCTCAGAATTAAGTTAGATAAAAATATGTTTTGCCCATGTCAAATGCTTACACCGGTTTCACTGAAAAGCTCTAGAACGTCTATGCTTTGAGAAAGAGATCTGAAATTGGGGGGGGGGGGCGCATTACCCTGATGTCAAGGATGTGCCTTTTGTATCTGCATGAAAATCCACTCACATCTGGCCAAGTAACAAGCTGCCATATAACTGCAGTTTTCACATGCTTAGTAGAGACCTGTTAGAATTTGGCAGCTAAATTCTCTGAAGAGTCCATCTTTACTAAGCAAGCTCCTGTGCAGAGCTGAGCAGGGCATTCCCTGCAATTGCTCCTCCCAGCACCAGGGGACCACTGTGGCTCTGGGGATATTATCCTTCTTTGTTTCTTTTAGCCTGTGCTCTCAACGCTCCCCCACTAGCACCCAGGAGAAAGAGGAAGCTACCTGATACAAACAAAGAAGAGCACCAGAGCCAAATTGCAGTGTGGGATGGAGGCAGACCCAACCTACAGGCAGGCTGTTGGTGTAGGAACAGCCAGGCTGTGGCGGTACATGCTAAGGGCATGGGCAGAGATCCTGTGGAGAAAACAAAAGTGCATATATCATAATGCATATGCACAAGTGAGCCAAATTAAGTTTATTACTAAGCACAGTAAATACCAGTTTTTACATAGATAGGCAAAAGAAGAACACCCATTTCAATTAAAGAGACAAAATGGGTGAAATGATATCTTTTATTGAACCAACTTCTGTTGGTGAGAGAGACAAGCTTCCAAGCTACAAAAGAGCTCTTGTTCAGGTCTGGGAAAGGTACTAAGCTATGACACTCTTAGTACCTTTCCCAGACCCGAACAAGAGCTCTCAAGGGAGCACCGCAAATGAAGAAACATACCTGACTTGCCGACCAGTGGCAACTAGTGCCCTAACCATTCCCATTGCAGCCACCATATGCTCCCTCAGCTCTTGTAAAAGTCTGCTCCCACACATCTTACTTTGTACAGATCCTGCAAATCTTAATGACACTCCTACCTGGAGAGATCATCCCTAGGCATATTGAATACTTGACCTCACTGATAAGCATGCCATAAATGTCAAATATGATGGTGGATTTTGACATGAGCCCACTAAAACGCTGAGACCAATACCTAGAACAACAAGCAGCCATCAGAAGGTAATTACTTTCTGTTGCTACTGATCTGGGATGAACTATTACCCACTACCTGAGCCATAAGTCCCCATGCTTTAGTTGAACTTCTAAACTGCACATAAATAACGACCTGTATTTCAAAACAAGCACCTTTGTTTCCCACTGGTGCATAGAGATGTCCAAAGCACAGCCAGCAAAGGAGTATCAGCAATGCCCTTCAGACATACATTTCCATCCTAAGTCTTGCAATGGCACTAAAAATTAGAGGGCTGCATCAGTAAGGCCATGGGCATGTACATGTGGCAGTTTTTCCCATGGCTGAAGATTATGTAGCAAGAAGGAAAGAACATTGCCAAGCTCCATCTTCTTTCTAAGGGAGAATAAAGATGCATTTTTCTCGCGCCCCAGGCAGAGTTTCATGTGAACCACTTGAAATGTAACATGAATATGCTTCTACCTAAAGTGGACCTTGTACTGTAATCACCTTTATGCAATAAAAGGTGTTTATAGACTAGGACAGACCTGAAGAAGAGCATACTCATTTCAGCCTGCAGTCCTTTCACCAGTGCACACCCATTTGCCTGTACACTGCTTACTTTGCTATTCAGCTCAGCAGATGGAGCAACTGTGGCAGATTTAGCAATACAGCCTAACTAGATAGGGTTCAACCTCCACACTGTGGGTGGCAAATGTATTTACATATGAATTGCCTGGCCCACTTACTTCAGAGTAAAGCACCCATCAACCTTTCCTTACAATTAATAGTATATTATACAATAGGAGATAATGGAAATCTTCATTCCAGGCAATTATGAGTTTAAATAAACAATCAAGTGTGCAGCTACAGAGCTAGAAAAAGATATTTCAAAACGGAAATCCAATCAGAGTCTAAGTCCAATGCCTTATCCACCGGGCAGGTGATGTGTAGGACAGCTCTGGCAACTTCCTGGACAAAGGTTACTGAATGAAGTTTAAGATTTAGTCTAGACGTAACAAATCGACCCCCAAGCGCTCTCCCGTCGACTCCTGTACTCCAGCACCGCTAGAGGCATAGGCAGAGTAGATGGGGGAGCGACAGCAGTCGACTCACTGCGGTGAAGACACCACAGTAAGTCAATCTAAGTATGTTGACTTTAGCTATGTTATTCACGTAGCTGAAGTTGTGTAATTTAGATTAATCCCCACCCAGTGTAGACCAGGGCTAAGAGATGTGACTAACCTAAACCTTGGGAAAGGTTAAGAGCGTCAAAAGAACTCTCCAAAACAATGTGCTAGACAAAGTTAAGTGGGATTCCTAGGAAATACTGGGGTGCGGTGGGTGGCAATTTCTCACCTTTTGAAGCTGCGCCCTGAGGAGAAACCCATTGTCTGTATGATCACCTGTTACGAGAAGGCCAGACCAGAGGTCCAAACTGCATACAAGAGTGACTCTCGGATTTGTAGTCTTGCCTGTTCTGAGCTAACAACTTTTGTGAACTTGTGACCACAGGAAAAAACCCTATTCGCTAGCCAGAACCCTTGTTAGAGAAGGGAAAATCTCTAGTAAACTTATTAGCATGTGTTTAGGTTCTTTTATGGTTTTAAATATGTTTTCTCTGCAATGCTTTAACCTTCTGAATAAACATGCTTGCTCAGAAAGAGATGTGATAACTTATCTGTGGGTAATTACGCAGTTTATAGTCTCTGAGGAGGAGTCAAAGCAGCCTGTTTAGTCAGTCTGTAGGGCTGAGGCATTCACGGTGCATTCAGAGAACTGATCAGCCTGGAAATACCCAGTGTGAGATGAGAAGAAAGAGAGATGCAGGCTGATGACCTGGAAGCCTCAGAGTGGGTGCCCTTGTGGGACCGCAGAGGGGGAAATACAGGTGCAGTTGCCCTAAATTGTGACAATCAGCACCTATGAAAATAGTTTGATTTTCAAACGTGACTACTGATTTTACATGTGTCGATTTTTGGAAGCCCAATTTGAGACACTTTAACAAGGCCTGATTACAGAGTGCTGAGCACCTACCTTAAAAGCATCATAATTGGGGCAAATATTGAGGCAAAGTCAAACAGCAGTTTTGAAAACATTTCCCCAATTGACTTGTTCGAGGCTATGCAGCAAGATAGTGACAGAGCTGGGATACAAACTCAATTATGTTTCTGGACATCAAATCTCTGCTCCGACCATTAGGTCACGTCTCTTTCACTAGATCATGACTTATACTACTTGGAAAAAATTATTTAATTCCCTATTCACTGCAGAAATGGATCTTGTGCCTCTAGCAACACAACAAGACCGAGTCTGCATAACTCAAAGAACTAAGGTATCGAGTCATCCCAACAACAAGAGGCGTGCTTTGTTCCTGTCCCGTCCCCTCCCAATAACTTGTAACCTTACTTATCAGACCCCCTCACAATCTTTTAAAATTTTGTGTTATTTTAACAATTACTCTCCCACTTTGGGTTTGATCCACAGAAGTGATGAGAACCTGCAGGTCCCTTGGATTTCAAGGTAAGTTGCAGATCCTCGACATTTCTCAGAATCACTTTCTTTGAGTGGAACATGGATAAAATATGCACCCTTGTTACCAAGAAGGCTAATGGCATATTGGGCTGCATTAGTAGGAGCATTGCCAGCAGATCGAGGGAAATGTTTATTCCCCTCTATTCAGCACTGTGAGGCCACATCTGGAGTATTGCATCCAGTTTTGGGCCCCCCACTACAGAAAGAATGTGCACAAATTGGAGAGAGTCCAGCGGAGGGCAACAAAAATGATTAGGAGGCTGGGGCACATGATTTAAGAGGAGAGGCTGAGGGAACTGGGCTTATTTAGTCTGCAGAAGAGAAGAGAAGAGAAGAGAAGAGAAGAGAAGAGAAGAGAAGAGAAGAGAAGAGAAGAGCGTGGGGGGATTTGATAGCAGCCGTCAACTACCTGAGAGGGGGTTCCAAAGAGGATAGAGCTCAGCTGTTCTCAGTGGTGGCAGATGACAGTACAAGAAGCAATGGCCTCAAGTTGCAGTGCGGGAGGTCTAGGTTGGATATTAGGAAACACTATTTCACTAGGGGAGTGGTGAAGCATGGGAATGGGTTACCTAGGGAGGTAGTGGAAGCTCCATCCTTACAGATTTTTAGGGCCTGGCTTGACAAAGCCCTGGCTGAGATCATTTAGTTGGTGTTGGTCTTGCTTTGAGCACGGGGGTGGACGAGATGACCTCCTGAGGTCTCTTCCAACCCTAATCTCTTATGATTCTATGCAGGAGGGGTCTCATAAAAAATATCTTTAGAGAACAGGGATTCACACTACTAAGTCACTTTATCTTCTCCAAGAGGCATGCAGTATGAAGAAAACACCACACCGAGGAGGCTAAAAAGATCCAGGAATCCATATACATTTTGTAGCAAGCAACATATTTTTTTTAAAAAGTTACAAATAAGAATCAACCAAAGTCAGATTTACAAAGCACATACATAGAAAGAGAGAGAGAGAGAGAGAGAGAGAAAGAGACCCATACTTTACTTTATCATTTTCATATACAGTAGGTTGACATTAATTTTTAGTTTACAAATCAGGCTTAGTTTATTGCAAAGCATTCTCCTTTCGAGAGATACACCTACTGCAAGAGGTTGCTGCCCGCTTACTTTGTGGACCTCGCTACAAGGAGCACATAATGTTGCACCTATTTTCTGAGTTCTGCACTGACTTCCTATTCACTTCAGGGTACTAATGAATGCTTTTGAGCTATAATACCCAGTAGCGCTTGCATCTTGGCTATCCAAGAGAGTGCCTTGTTACCGACACGCTGCTACCATGATTGTGATCTACTAGGTTGCCTGACAGAACAGGGTCCCAGATCAGAACGTCTGGGAATAGGACCTACAAGAGTCTCAATAAAGAGCACTCCTCTCAGGTGATTCACTTCCACTGCTGGTCTGATAGAGCACAACTCTGTTCACTAGGCACAGTGTAAGAACATTTACTTTCCTTAGACAAAGCCTAAGGAGGTTATCTGTAGCTTAAACAAGGAGTAACAATGTTGTGTATTGTTTTTAGTCTATCTAAATGAGATTGAAGCATGTTTGATAAATTCCTTCTATAAATCTACACCTAAGTTAAATTAAATATGCACATACTTCTGAACCTGTGTTGGACCAGATGCTCAGCTGGTATAAATTAACACAGCTCTACTGTAATCAATGTAGATATATAGATTTAAAATATTCAAGGATCTAACCATTATTAGCTTGTCAACACTAAACACATTGTTACTGCTGATGTAGAAAAAAGAAAATCTAAAAAGCAGGTGTCACAGTTCCAGGGCAAATCGTACATGTGATCCCTCACTCAGTCTCTCTGTGGACACTGCTTTCACAGAATCATAGAACCATAGGACTGGAAGGGATGTTTAGCGGTCATCTAGTCTAGTCCCCTGCACTCATGCCAGGATTAAGTATTATCTAGACCATTCCTGGCAGGTGTTTGTCTAACCTGCTCTTAAAAAATCTTCAATGATGAAGATTCCACAACCTCCCTAGGCAATTTATTCCACTGCTTAACCCCCCGACAGGAAGTTTTTCCTAATGTCCAACCTAAACCTCCCTTGCTGCAATTTAAGCCCATTGCTTCTTGTCCTGTCCTCAGAGGTTATGAAAAACAATTTTTCTTCCTCCTCCTTTTATATACTCGAAAACTGTCATCATGTCCCCTCTCAGCCTTCTCTTTTCCAAACTAAACAAACCCAATTTTTTCAATCTTCCCTCACAGATCATGTTTTCTAAACCTTTAATCATTTTCGTTGCTCTTCTCTGGACTCTCTCCAATTTGTCCACATCCTTCCTGAAATATGGCACCCAGAACTGGACACAATACTCCAGCTGAAGGCTAATCAGAGCAAAATAGAGAGAAAGAATTACTTCCGTTTCTTGCTTACAACACTCCTGCTAACACATCCCAGAATGATGTTAGCTTTTTTTGCAACAGTGTCACACTGTTGACTCATATTTAGTTTGTTGTCCACTATGACCCCTCAGATCCCTTTCCACAGTTCTCCTTCCTAAGCAGTCATTTCCCATTTTGTATGTATGCAACTGATTGTTCCTTTCTAAGTGGAGTACTTTGCATTTGTCCTTATTGAATTAAAGTGACAGACCAACCACCTGCATTTCTCTCTTAGTGTAATTCCCTGATTCACCCTACTTTCAGATTAGGTCTCCTGATTATCACACCCTTGGTTACAACCATGTTTCCTCAGCAGGTTCAAGTGAGTTTGGCCCCTGCTATAGACTTCCCTTTAGGAGCTGTGAATGGTATGTAAATGATGTGACACTGAACAGCTTCTTCAAAACAAAATATTACTTATTTATCCATAAGAACAGAGCAAAAGATCAAAATAATGAAGACCTACATGCTATTATCTTACATAAGCTTAGCATTTCCCCCAAGAGATAGCAAGGCCTGACTTATCCCTGGTACGTCTGCTCTTTTGGGGACAGGTTACAGTCCAATCTAATGTGGGTGTGCATCTCTGCATACCCCCACTTCCCATGCACGCCTTCAAACCCGAGGGGTCCCCCCCACCGCCTCCAACCCCTGTGTCTGGTCTTTCCCTTTGCTAGACAGCATGTTTCCTTTTAAAAGCATTTCTAACACCTTCTCTTTTTCTGTCCTCCTATCATTTTTTCCATTTTCAACCCTCTTTGGGCTGGGTATAGAGGTCTGTTTCACTGTTAATGTCTCTGCCTGTAGCTCCCATTATCCCAGCAGGGTAAGAGCTAGTCAACTGCTGATGGCCCGTCCATTCAGGGACAGACACACCTAGATGCCACACCCCTTAACCCAAGAGGGATGACACAAAGACACTGTACAACTAAAGACATCATTAAGAGTATAATCATACACAGAAGTCATAAAATCAAATTGGAATTCAAAAGTTCATAGATTCCCAAAACTGTCAAAGTAGGCGAGCTGGGCTACTCTCACACTGAAACACACTCTCTAAAACCCAATAACTCATACTCTGATTCATGGCTAAGTGCTGAGTCCAACCAATGATTCACTGAACAAACGTACAGAACCCCACATGACTGCCTTGCAAATCTCCCGAACAAGAACAGATCAGACACTACTAGAAATCTAGCCAAATGTGCTTTAACACTGTGTTAGTGTATAGAACTGATAAGGAACAACAACAACAATAAAAACATGAAAAACGCAGTCAAACCAGACAAGTTTTGTTTTGACAGACAGGGCTAGATCAAGGTAATTAATGTACCAAAAAGCTGTACGGGCATTTTAAGGATTTAGTCTATTCCAGATAAAAGCTAAAGCTCCTCCCTACTTTGTGATACTAAATAAATAAATTAATTAAATAAAAGGATGGACAGATTCTCAGGCCAGTTCTCTGCCCAACTAGCCACTGGAATATGCTGCCTCCCAACTGGTGGGGTACAATAGTTTAAAAGTACTTGCAGAACAGGTGACTGGGAGCCAGGACTCCTGGGTCCTATTCCTAGACCTGCCGTTGATTTATTGTACGTGTTAGTTAATCTCTCTGTATCTCAATATGTCCTTTTGTAAGATGAGCACAATAGTATTTACCTACCACCCACGGATGTTGTGAGGCTTCATCAAAGAAAAAGTTGCAAACCACTTTGAGATCCTTGGGTGAGAGGAGTTACAGAAGTTATGGTGATTCTCATAATAATAAGCGCAGGCCATAAGGAAACTGAACCAGTATCAGGTGTTTCCACTTCTACACAACAGAATTTTAAGGCTTTCAAGTCACTCTTCCTGAGTTTGCTCCAACAGAAAATGAATCATTCAGGTGCAACTTATCAGCATGCTAGGACACTCAGGGGAGGATTACCAGCCTCTTGATTAGCGAAAACAACAATGGAGAGCTCCTGTACATGCATTAAGAACGCTCAGATAAGGGTGCATGGTTTTCCAAACAGAATCTTCTTTCATGGTCTGAAGTAAATAGGATGAAATTCAATTATGACAAATGCAAAGTATTCCATTTAGGAAGGAACAAATCAGTTGCAAACATACAAAATGGAAAATGACCTCCTAGGAAGGAGTACAGTACTGCGGAAAGGGATATGGGGGTCATAGTGGACAACAAGCTAAATATGAGTTAACAGTGTAATGCTGTTGCAAAAAAAGCTAACATCATTCTGGGATGTATTAGCAGGAGTGTTGTAAGTAAGACACAAGTAGTAATTCTTCCGCTTTACTCCACTCTGATTAGGCCTCAACTGGAGTATTGTGTCCAGTTCTGAGCACCACATTTCAGGAAGGATGTGGACAAACTGGAGAGAATCAGAGAAGAGCAACAAAAATGATTAAAGATCTAGAAAACATGACCTATGATGGAAGATTGAAAAATTTGGGTTTGTTTAGTCTGGAACAGAGAAGATTGAGGGAAGACATGATAATAGTTTTCAAGTATGTAAAAGGCTGTTATAAGGAGGAGGAGGAAGAAAAATGGTTCTTCTTAACCTCTGAGGGTAGGACAAGAAGCAATGAGCTTAAATTGCAGCAAGGGAGGTTTAGGCTGGACATTAGGAAAAACTTCCTGTCAGGGTGGTTAAGCAGTGGAATAAACTGCCTAGGGAGGTTGTGGAATCTCCATCATTGGAGATTTTTAGAAGCAGGTTGGACAAATACCTGTCAGGGATGGTTAGATAATTAGTCTTGCCACGAGTGAAGGGGAGTGGACTAGAAGACCTCTCAAGGTCCCTTCCAGTTCTATGATTCAGCATAAGATTCCTACCAGCATCAGGCCCAATCCTGCAATTGTACCTAAATACCACAGTGACTGAATATATCATAAGTTCATAAATATCTAGAGAAGACAAATAAGACCACAATGAGTACCTTCAACTTCCATTTTAGCCAGAAGCTCAGCACATTGCAGAATCACAAGTATGAATACTACCAGATGCCACCATTGCACAGTTTTATTTTCATAAGCATGGTATCTTACGAACCGGTTCATCCTGTTCAGGAACTGATTCATACTAACTCGCCCTCCAAATCTGAGTATGCTTTGAAAGACCTTTTAAAAGGCAACAAGGTTTCTAAGTTGCAACAAACTGGTGTGCAGGGGAGACTGAAGTGCAGAAAGACATATCACTGAAATACAGCTCACAGCAATTTGATTGTACTTTCTGGAGTATTTAACCTGAACAGCAGAAGTAGTCCCCTGCAACTTTATCATACAGCCTTTGAGTTTTGCAGCTTACACCAAAAGGGATAACATGAATTCTAACATTCTTTCCCAAGTCTGAAGCCACAAATATTTTTACTCTGATTGGTTGCAACAAAGATAGTAGCACAAAGTGTAAAAGCACCTTGATTTTGGGTCACAGAACTCCACATTCTTGTTGTTTCATTCTCTACCCTCACCTCTCTAGACTCCCTATTTATGAGGGAACACAAACTACATTTAGTGACAGTTAAATTGGCAGCAAGACACACCCCATCCACATCAAAGCACAGAAATAAGAAGTTAAGGGGAAAGATTTATGAAGGTAGAATTCCTTTCCAATTTCATATTACCTACAACAGTGTTGACAGCACACACCAACGCTCTATTAAGGTGTGTATTTCCACTTCCAACAGATAAGATACCAAAAAAGCAATAGGTACAACTTCACCAAACTTGCACTCTACCATAACATTTAGCAGCATCTCCACATGCTTTTATATTAATTGTATCATCACATTCCATTTATTCCATGCATTTGGGATGTTATTTTGCCTCAACACTGCTGCTGTCACTTATGGTTTTGTGTTAAGAGTGCAAGTTAACATTAAAAATTCAACTCGTGTTTGAAGTTTATATTCTGTTTTAATTTTTGCTATGAGATTTTTACCAACTAAAGGTTTAAACCTCCTGCTGACCCTGAACTCCAGTGCATTTTTAACTATGCACCATAATGGGCACCTTTCTCCCAGTTAAGCCACACAGCTGCACTGCCTTTACTACAGCCTACTGCACTACAGCCATGAATCTTGTACATTGTATCAAAAACCTAGGGCTTCCTCTATGCAGTTAGTTCTGTTTAATAGTAATTTCTCTTTGGGGAAGATTTTGGGTTCAGAAGACTGTGAGAAAGAAGGTTTGATTTGCAACCTTGTTCTGTATGAGCTCTGGAGTCTGACAGATTTTTAAAATACTTTTAGAATATATTTAACAACAATAAAGAAAAGAAGTCATTAAGGCTGTATAAAAGCAGTTAGTGACTAAAAGAAGGCAAGGGATTGTTTGGAAAATTTTAACATGTAGAATTCAGTGGGTCTCACTGATATGCATGCCATTCCACTGATCAAATATTCATCATACAAACATCTGCTCCTCTCTATATTCATTGCTATTCAGCCAAGTTACACATTTACCTCTTTTAATCCTTCCCTTGACTTTTTTGTTGCTCTTCTCTGGGCTTCCACCAATAGTCATCATCTAAATTAGGGTTGCCACCTTTCTAATTGCGGGTAAAGGGACCCTTGAGGCCCTGCCCCTGCCTTTCCCCCAAGGTCCTGCCCCTGCTCTGTCCTTTCCCTTGAGGCCCTGCCCCCTTCTCTGCCTCTTCCCCAAGGCCCCAACCCCTTCTCCCCTCCCTCCCCGCCAAGGCCCTACCCCAATCACTCACTCCTCTCCCCCCCACCCTATGTCGCTCGCTGGATTGTCTCAAGGAGTCTGCCTGCAGATAGAAGACAGAGGCATAGGCACCAACTTTTCCCCGGCGCTGGTGGGTGCTCACACCCCCCTGCCCTGCCCCGACCCCATTCCAACCCCTTCTCTAAAAGTCCCCACCCCAACTCAACCCCCCATGCCCCTATTGGACCCCTCCCCAAATCCCCGCCCCAGCCCCATCTCTTCCCCTAAGCGGGCCACGTTCCCCCTCATCCCAGCACTTGCTGCCGCAAAACAGCTGTTTTGTGGCGCAAGCGCTGGGAGTCAGGGAGAGAAGCAGGACGCAGTGGCGCACTCAGGGGAGGAGGCGGAGCAGAGGTGAGCTGGGGCGGGGAGCGGCCGGTGGGTGCAGAGCACCCACCAATTTTTCCCAGAGCACCCACCAATTTTTCTCCAGCCCCAGAGTACCCACGGATTCGGCACCTATGGCCCCAGCTGAAGAAGGGCTGGCACAGGTTAATGATCTGGCACCTCCCCCCATCCTACGGTAACTGGACTTTTGGTTCAGGTGCCATTCAGGGTCACCAGGTCCCCAAAACCGGGCACCTGGCAACCCTAAATGTCACCCAAACACAGAAGCCAAAAATCGGACTGTCCAGATAAAACCTAGATGGGTGGCACCTAGGGCTGTCGATTAATCGCAGTCAACAAACGTGATTAACTCAAAAAGATTAACCGTGATTAAAAAAATTAATCGCACTTAATTGCAGTTTTAATCGCACTGTTACACAATAGAATACTAATTGAAATGTATTAAATATTTTTGGATGTTTTTCTACATTTTCAAATACATGTATCTCTTTATCGTGAAAGTGCAACTTACAAATGTAGATTTTTTTAGTTACAAAAACAAAACTGTAAAACTTTAGAGCCTACAAGTCTACTCAGTCCTACTTTTTGTTCAGCCAATTGCAAAGAGAAATAAGTTTATTTACCAGAGATAATGCTGTCCACTTCTTATTTACGTCACCTGGAAGTGAGAACATGCATTCACTTGGCACTTTTGTAGCTAGCATCTCAAGGTATTTACATGACAGATATGCTAAACATTAGTATGCCTCTTCACGCTTCAGCTGCCATTCCAGAGGACATGCGTCCATGCTGATGACGCTCGTTAAAAAAATGCATTAATTAAATTTATGACTGAACTCCTTGGGGGATAATTGTATGTTTCCTGATGTTTTACCCACATTCTGCCATATATTTTATGTTATAGCAGTCTCGAATGATGATCCAGCACATGTTGTTCATTTTAAGAACACTTTCACTGCAGATCTGACAACATGAAAAGAAGGTACCAATGTGAAATTTCTAAAGATTGCTACAGCACTCAACCCAAGGTTTAAGAATCTGAACTACTTTCCAAAAACTGAGAGGGACAAAGCGTGAAGCATGCTTTCAAAAGTCTTAAAAACGCAACATTCTGATGTGGAAACTACAGAACTCAAACCACAAAAAGGAAAATCAACCTCCTGCTGGTTGCATCTAACTGAGATGATGAAAATGAACATGCGTTGGTCCGCACTGCTTTGGATCATTATTGATTAGAACCCGTCATCAGCATGGACGCATGTCCTCTGGAATGGTGGCTGAAGCACGAAGGGACATATGAATCTTTAGCATAACTGGCACGTCAATATCTTGTGACGTCGTCTATAACAGTGCCATATGAATGCCCGTTCTTACTTTCAGATGACATTCTAAACAAGAAATGGGCAGCATTACCTCCTGCAAATGTAAACAAACTTGTTTGTCTGAGCAATTGGCTGGACAAGAAGTAGGACTGAGTGGACTTTCTAGGCTCTAAAGTTTTATGTTGTTTTATTTTTGAATGCAGTCTTTTTTGTACACAATTCTACATTTGTAAGTTCAACTTTCATGAAAAAGAGATTACTCTACAGTACTTGTATTAGGTGAATTGAAAAATACTATTTCTTTAGTTTTTTACAATGCAAACATTTGTAATAAAAAATAAAGTAAGCACTGTACACTTTGTATTCTGTGTTGTAATTGAAATAAAAAGATTTGAAAATGTAGAAAACATCAAAAATATTTTAATAAATGGTTTTCTATTATTGTTTAACAGTGCGATTAATCAAAATTAATTTTTTTAATTGCTTGACAGCCTTAGTGGCACCCATAGACACCTTTCTGGTATGCAAAACCCAGAGTTTGAGCTCAGAGATTGTTTTCCTCTGAAGACCCATTGGCCCATTGTTATAGCAGCCCAAGCATGGTAAAATGGGTGCAAGCGGTGGCCAAAAGTATGGATAGGAGTGTCTGGGGGCAATATAATTGGGGGGACATCGTTCAGACCCTCGACCAATACTTCAAAACTGTGGCTTGGATGTAGATAGTTGGGTGGGCGAGGCCTGATTCTACGGGGCCCACCATCTCTGGGATCATTGCTTGTTTCTATTTTGATCGAAGTGTCGTTGCTGTTGATGGTGAAAAGAGGTATCTGATGGTCTCTGGTATGATGTATAACATTGACGCTTATTAGGCGGGGTGTATATGTCTAGTGTGCGCAACGCGGCTCAAGAGTCTTTCACTGTATGGAGTATGTCATCCGTTTTGGACAAGAAGAGCTTTTCCCTATCAAAGAGAAGATCCTCCTCTTTTAGATGCAGTTCTTTTGGGATCTTTGATACTTGCAACCAGGATGCCCTTCTCATGACCACTGCTGTGGCCATTGTTCGAGCAGCTGTGTCTGCCACATACATGGTGGCCTGTAGTGCCATGCAAGCTATTATCTGACCCTCACTGATGATGGCCTTAAGTTGAGGATGCTTCTGCTCAGGGAGATCTTCTACGAGATCCTGTAATTTGATGTAATTAGAGCAGTCATAATTAGCCAAGCGAGCTGAGTGATTGACGACTCTAAATTGAAGAGTGGCTGAAGAATATATTTTGCACCAAAACAAGTCTAGTCTTTTGTGTTCCCTATTCTGTGGTGTGGAACAGAACTGGGGTTGCTTGCTATGATGACTGACAGCCTCAACCACCAGAGAATTGGGTTGAGGGTACAAAAACTAAAAGTCCATCCCTTTGGCTTGGACTAAATATTTCCCTTTTGCTGGTGGGTGGTGCCAATGCCGGTGTTTGATATCTGGCCTCCGCAGGCTTCATTATGGCCTCATCTATGGAGAGGGCAATCTTAGTTGATGCAGAGATTTGTAGGATTTGTAGCAATTTATGCTGTTTTTCCTGTACCTCCTGTAAAGCACTCTCTTGATTGGTCGCTACCCTTTTTAATAGTTCCTGGAACTGCTTCAGGTCATCGAATGCTGTTGGGGTTGGTGGTATAACCGCTTCATCCGGTGATGAGGATGAATTATAGGGAGGTGAAGTATCCTCCTGGTCTATTTGAGAAATTGCCCCTTCTTCCTGTATTTCTTCTTCAGGGATCTTAGAAGTTTGTCTGCTTGGTGAGGGTGGAGGAGACCTGATTTCCCGTCTCACTGGGGCGGAGGATCTGGTGTAATTGCTCCTGTATGTGGCCCATGGGTCCCACGGAAGCCATTGCACTGGATAAGGTGGTGGTGGGTAGGGCAAGGTTGTCCATACGAGGGCTGTATCTGGCCAGGGTGATGAGGCTTAGGTTTGGTAGCCTGCCATGGAGGTCTCCTCTGGTTTGGGGAGGAGTGTTGTGAAAAGAAATGACTGTCATGTGCGTCTCCTTCCTCATCACTGTGCATGGACTGAGGAGAGGGAGACAAAGGAGGCTGCTCAGACCAGTGGCTCGGGGAATGTTCGGTGCCGAGCAGTGGCAATTGTGGTACCGAGGAGACCGCTATGTCTCGCTGGTGTACGAATTCTACTGGTGCCGCTGTATTCAGTGCTGCATTAGAACTGCGGTCAGTCTTTGTGGCAGCAGTTGGTCCCGTTTTCGGTCTGTCTGCCGGAGCTGACAAGTGAGTCGGTGCCAGTGGCAGTGGCATTGATGGTGGTGCCGTTTTCTGCACTGAGGTCTGCACCAGAGTCGTCGGTGCCATGGCAGAGACGTGATGTCTCGACTCCAATTCAGCATGTTGGGGCTCGGCAGAGGTCCATGAAGGGATAGTGCCAGAGTTGTCCGGTACCTCATAGATGCTCTCTCTGGATGACCTCGGCACTAAGGGTAGAGACCTCACTGGGGAAGCTCTCTTTTTGTGAGTCTCGCTTTGGGGAGGTCACTAGCTTCCTCAAAGTTTTGGAAGTTGGAGCCCTGTCACTGCTGAGGGATTTGTTGCTGTGTGAATCCATGGATGATGTTTCCTGAAGAGTTTGAAGGGACTTTTCCATTATCAGTACCATTTTCAAACAGAGGTCCCTGTCTCACCTTGCCCTCGCTTTTAAGTTGTTACAGTGCTCACATTTCTGGGAGATACGAGTTTCTCCCAGGCAACAGATACAGGATGAGTGACTGTCAGAGACTGGCATAGACTCATGGCACGAGTCGCATTTTTTAAAACCGGGTGAACCCATCATATCATCCGTTAGGTCTCCTGACCCACTGGGGAGATGAGAACAGAAATAATCTAAAGATGTTAGAAGCAGAACTTATTTCTAACTCTAAATTAGGGAATGGGTTAGGAAGAAAAAAGAAGGAAATTCTATTTTTTTTAAATAAGGAAAGTCTCTAAGAAGAACTATTTAAACTCTGAAAAACTATCTAAAGACTAAAGTGCTAAACTACTATCTAAATTTGCTTTTGTTCAAAAAATTTTCAAAGTTACAGCACTGCCATTGAGCTCCATCTGCAGCCAAGTCGGTTGAGAAGGAACTGAGGGGGTCAGGTCGTACGTGCACTACATGAGGTGCCAACAGCACTGCGAGATGGCTACTGTGCACGCCCGCCCCGAGCAAGCACTGCTACTAAAAATCTCCAATCTCCTGCGCAAGGATGTACAGACACCTAGAGTGGAGCACCCACAGGGACACCACTTGAAGAAGAAAAAAGAGAAAAGGGAGAAAACTCTGGCGAGTAGAACATTTAGATTTGTGTATACACAGCCTACTGGACTAGCACCTGCTGTTTATGGGAACAGAATAAACAATTACACAGTTTTTAGCTCATAAAAAATGGGGTTGGGGTAATATTTTTTATTTGTTTATTTTAATTTATGTAGCAGGCAAAAAATTCAGTTAAAGTTACAATAACCTTCCAATGAGTACTCACCTGATGGACTCCCATTAGCAACTTACTATCCGAAACCCACTGGTGCCACTACACTAGGCTCTCACATACCAAAGGGCACAGGTTTAATGGTGTGTTTAGACACATTGACTACAACTTGGCTATTCCCCTGCCCCATTCCCTCCTTTAGCATTTCCAGACAGTGAACCTCACTGCCACTGGGTTCTCTGGCGTGCAGGGATTGCAGACTTCTCAATGTGAGCTCTCCACTTTCCAGCCTCAAATGTTCTGAACTCCCATCCAGAATATGTTACTAAGATAGTCATGGCAGGTCGCTATTTTTGTTCTAAATCTTGGCAAAGAACATCTGAAATCCAAACAAATATATGATCCATAGTTCTGTGAATAAATCAAACTTGATAGAATCAAAAATCCCAAATCTGAGCAATTACATAATTTTTAATTCTAGCTCCAAGACATATTTAACAATATAATCCATCATCCAAAATTAGGTCTACATCACTTTAAATCCCATCTCTGCAGCTGAGTGACCCAGCCGCCAACACAATGAATCCATAGCCTGTGATGTAAATGTTTGATCAGGCAAGGGATTGAAATCTATAAAAATTCTGTTATTTGAGTGCTTTAGAGAGAGTCAAGATTTTTGGCATTTCTAGTCCTTACACCAAACTCATACCATGAAAGAGCCAGCAGAAAGAACAGGTAGATTTGCAGGCTTTCTTCATGTGCACGTGTAAATTAAGATCATGACAGTCCTGATGCCTGAGGATAGCTCATTTTAACATGTCATAAACCTAGTTACACAGGTCTCATTTTTTTTCTTAGAATGTCCCACTAAATAAAGAAAATAATATTTTCTTTTTTAAGTGCAGGGGATTCTGACTGGGAGTCCCTTTATAAACATTTATATTTCCTTACTTTAGAGAAGCAAAAGCTACCTGGAACTTTACATACTTTACAAAGATTCAGATCCACAAACACACAAAAAACTTTAAAGCCTTTTAAAAAGCACCATACAAACACAGGTTAAAGAGATGAATTTTTGGAGGCAATAAAATGCCATGCATTCAGACTGGCAAGCTGACTGTTCTAAACCACTAACAGAGTTCGGCATTCTCAAAGAAAATAGGGAACAAGGCATTAAAGAGACCCTTAGCCACTCATTCTTGGAGTGCATCTTTACAGAGGAGGGCATGTATACACTGCATGTTAAGGAACCAAAGCTAAACAATCTAACATTCCTCTTTGGCACATCTAATTTATTTGTGCTTCATTTAGATACTATAGTGATGAGTTCTACAGAACCCCCCCAAAACAGATTAAATATAATTCTGTATAATGTTGCATTGCAAGGGTTGTTTGGTTTTCTCACTTCTCGACCTGGATTTTTGCACCCGTCGCAGGGCAGATGGCTCTCGAGGGAGTCAGGCACCAAGTCTACCTGTGACTGCTAAGGAGAATGAGCAAATCCAGATCCACTTGTGAGTCATTACTTACCTCGGCGGCTAGACAGCAGTTAGATGGCTAAGGAACACCCAAGCCTAATAAGAAAAGGAGTACTTGTGGCACCTTAGAGACTAACAAATTTATTTGAGCATAAGCTTTCGTGAGCTACAGAAGTGAGCTGTAGCTCACGAAAGCTTATGCTCAAATAAATTTGTTAGTCTCTAAGGTGCCACAAGTACTCCTTTTCTTTTTGTGAATACAGACTAACACGGCTGCTACTCTGAAACCAAGCCTAATAAAGGGTGAGGAGAGCTCAGTCATGAGGCTCCAGAACACAGAGAAAGCTACTGTAGAGAAGGACTTTTCAAGGGAGCCGGTTAGAGAGCTCACCAGAAAAGGTGCTCCTGGAGGGAGCAGGTTCCAAAAGGGCCATGAGTGGCAAAGCCCTAGGGAGGCCCAGTCCCAGCAAAAGGATCTTCCCAGGCTGTATGAAGAAGTTCAGATCACTGGGGGATTACATGCTGCTTCAAAGAAGAGCTACAGGGGTTTGACTTCTGCAGGGGTCTTTGAGTCCAGAGAAAGAATCCTTCCCCAGGTGATTTCAGGAGGCTTGACTCCAGAACAGGGTACCACGTGGTGGAGAGGGCCTTACTAGTAAATAGCCTGGATGGAGAAGATGGGGTAGACAGACTAAGATTAATTTTAGGCAAAATATCCATGGAAGTCAATGAAAACTTTGTCTGAGTAAGGACTACAAGGTTGAATATACCTCTCCATCCCATCACAATGCTGGGGTAAAGACTTGCTTGCGTACCATGTTCAGCCTTTGGTTAATAAATCAGACCTCCAAAAAGGACACTGTTCACATTATAAAAGCGTCACTGAAAACCCATTAGCAGAAACTGAGTCAGGTATGTACCTGTGGTTCCACATTGGGTCCCAAGGGGTAAATACTCAACTTTAAATAGATGAACTCATCGTTGCAAGGCACCATTCCTCATGCCCTAGAATCATGCCCATACAAACAGCAGAGCCCTAGCCACATATTAGACACAGCAAAATCAAACTTCGTATTCCTACAATGAGTAGTTCCAGTTATTGATACAATTCATTAATATCCTCCATCCAACACCTCCCCACCTTAACAAATTTGTAACCTGCATCCATCCATTGGGCACCAGGTATAGAAGTGTGCAATGTTACAATAAATCCTACGGACCCAAATGTTAACATCTTTACCCTCACAACAGCTCATAATTTACCCTGTCATTACTCAGACAAAAACAAAACAATGCTGGAATAAAAACTAAGTAAAGATTTCAAGAGTTAAACACTTATCTGTTGATCTCAAAGTACTTTGAAAGGGAGTTAAATATTATTCCCACTTTACAGAACTGGGAACGGAATCTAGGTCTCCTGAGTTCCAGCCTGAGGCTCTAGCCACGGGATTCCACTGTCTCTTCAAGTCATTTTTACTTTTAGCCTTTAATGCTACAAAGTCCATTATAAAAATGGTACAGTCAACAGCTTTTAAAATATTTAGTAGAGTTATTTTGGGTTATTTTGCATTTACTTATTTCCTTTGCTCTGAAACTTAATGCCTGCTACCAAACCAGGTCAAGCAGTTTTTCCATGACTTCCACAGAAGTCAGACAAAGTTCAGCAAAGTCAGGCTCCTATTATAAATAGAAACTAGAAAATGTTATTTTCACATGGAGCCACTCAAGTCTATCAGATTTACAGGCACTTAGTGACTTACAATGAATCTATTAGGCAGCCTGAACTACTTGTGATAAAAAATTCAAGGGAAACTGTAGCTTCCGAAAATCATCTGTGTGTATGCTCAGAAAGTTGCTTTATTACATGAAATAATTGTTTTCTTTCCAGAAATGACAAGAAGATGAATTAAAGTTACACTTACTTTATTATGCTATGAGTACAATACATTGTATTAAGTGACTATTAGTAGTAAATACTACTAGGCAGAATATATGGTAGATTATATCAGACCTATGATAACATTCATCATGATTTGTCTATATATTGACTTTGGTTTCCAGTTCTCAGAGATTTAAACTTAAGTCATTCATCAAATTAAACATATCTTGGGGAAGTTTGACTTTTCTCTTGAGACTGGTACTGAATCTCAGGATATACTGAGGTGTTTTAGTATGGACAAGTAAAAGAACTAACCACTGTTCTAGCCTTATAAATATCACACTACATTTAGAAATGGGATGGTGGAAAGGGGAGAGTGGCTGATGCAAAGCAATATTTATTGAAATATACTGAGTAACATAGCATTCAATAACTCTGAACAATAGAGCAACTTTTTTTCAACAATAGTTTTAAAAAAAACATTATGGGGCTGATCCTGCATATGCAGTATGTTGCACTTAAAAGTGATGAGCAGGACTTGGAGCACAAGGCAACCTACACTAAGAGATGGCATGGCTTAGTGGCTGGAGTATGGCACTGGGAGTCAGGATGCTGGAAATCTATTCCTACCATTGTTACCAGTTTACTGTGGGATGTTGGACAAGTCTCTTCACTGGTCTGTGCCAGTTTCCTCATCTATGATGATGAACTATAACCTCCTCTGTAAATCACCTTAAGGTTTACAGATGAAATGGTCTGTATAAGAGCCTGATCATGCATCACTGAATGCAAAGGCATTTGCCATAGACTTCAGGGGGCACATATTCAAGCCACATATGTATGGAAGCCGGGATGAGGGTACATGCTGCAGGGTAAACAGTTTGAGAGCTGGTGCAGACAGCTAGAGATTTACAACCATTCAGCACACAGAACTTGCACCCACATGTAGCCTGGCACTGCTGCTCATGACCTGCTATGTGCTGCTCAAGGACTTGCAGAATAAAAGCTAAACATTCTAGCAGAACAAAAGTCTTCTTACTTCTCCCATATGACATTTAATAAGAAGCAAGTTCACTGCACTGTAACTTCCTTTGCTGACAAAATTCTTTGCTGGGGAAGAGTAATGGCCTTATTTTCTTAGTGTGAAAGAATACATAAATAATGGAAGATTATCATAATGCCCTGATTATAAGTGATAATCTAAGACTGTCAAAGGGCAAAATACAGGAACTTTTTTTATCCAACGAACACAAGAAGTGCTGCACGCCTCACCCTGTGGATGTTACACATTTATTTTCTGAGAAATTCAGAAGGTAAATTGCTGTAAAATGTCATATTTGCTAGGTTTTTTCCTAACCCTAATTTGTGGCCATGCTTGCCTTGCGACCATGATGTGAACTTGACTGAGTGATATAGCTAGGAAGGCAGGTGAAAAGTACAGGTAGGTTTTCTTAATTTGTTTTTAAAATCAAAACTTAAGGGGTTCCTCTTTCAATCTATATTCATAAGGATACTGCCAGGTTGGGAGAGCAGCTTTACCTGCAAATATTAAGTCTGACCAAAGAGCAGCAGAACACCTGCAACTCCTGTTAAAGTCAATGATCTCAGCATCCTTCAGATGAGCTTTAGTGACTGTAATCGAAGAGAAAGACTACTCAGCTATAAGAAAAGGAGTACCTGTGGCACCTCTACAGACTAACAAATTTATTTGAGCATAAGCTTTCATGAGCTACAACTCACTTCATCGGATGCATTCAGTGGAATGCATGTTTTTCCACTGAATGCATCTGATGAAGTGAGCTGTAGCTCACAAAAGCTTATGCTCAAATAAATTTGTTAGTCTCTAAGGTGCCACAAGTCCTCCTTTTCTTTTTGCGAATACAGACTAACTCGGCTGCTACTCTGAAACCTACTCAGCTATGTGTCCAAACCAGTGTCCTTACTTAAAGTATTCATTGACTGCAATGGATATTTTGACTAAGTAAACAGACTGGGCTCTGTATCTGTAATCATTGAGATCTTTTTTTTGAAAGATAAAAGAAAACCCATTATAAGAAGCTTTACTAATGCTGCACAAATGCAGGAGAGTTTCCTGAGGTCAGGCTTTATTACAAACTCAAAAACTCAAAAAACCTCAGCTCAACTCAAGGTCAATGAAAGGGTCACTAGCACTTCAAGCAAATTTGGTGCAAGTTTCCAGTGAAGCCCCTAACCTCACCACAGGTTCCAGGGTGGAATTTATGATTGTTTCCAACTCAAAACCAGTAATTGCAGCTAGGTGTTTTTTTGCTCTGGAGCTTTCAGATTTAGTCAAACCTGAAACTCATTGAGAGTTAGGGTGGTTCAAATCCACACGAACTGAAACCAAAAAAAATTAAAATTAGATGAGGCCAAAGCTACAAAATTGGCCAGCTTTAACTACAAAAGTTAAGAACAGTCATAGAGTAGCCCTCAGTCAGCTAGAGAATGAACGAATACACACACATTTGTGTGTCAGATACATGGTTTCATGTGCATCTGCTGGACTGCCAGCCATGAGGTCGGCAAAATTCCACTCCCTACAGCCATTTTGAAAGGCAAGTTTTACAGACAGCCACATGAGAAAGCTGAGCTTCTGAAGCATTCAATTCCTTATATCTCTTTTTCCCTTTCCCCCACCCCTCCTCAATTATTATTTTTTGTGATATATATTCAGCTCCTTGTTCCACATGCAGATAGTCCACTGGAAACAGTGAGTTTTCTTTGTACAAAAATAGCAACATTTTCACCTCATTTCCCATCTCATCCTTATCTTTTTTAATCACAATTAGAGAATTGGTCAGTGTTTATCACTATTATCCTCGCCACATTCTTAATCATAATAAACCTGTTTAGCTTTTCTGCCCTTTCCTTCTGAAAAACAGCTTTTTTGATGGATTGTTTTGCAAAAGGAAATATGGTTTAATGGTTAAAGTTCAAGACCAGGAAACTATGTCTCGATTCTTGGCTCTGCTACAGGTTTGATGCATAATCTTATGGTTAAATCACTTAGCGAAAGATTTTCAGAAGAATTCAGGGCCAGATCTGACAGTTTGACACCCACAACTGGGACCAGATTTTGAGAAGAGTTCCTTTTCCGTTTAGGCACCTAAATTATGGCCAGAATTAGAAATGAACTATATATTAGATATGCTAATATGTGCTCAGTTCTTCTGAAAATATGTCCATTTATTTTGGCATGTAAATAGGAGCTCAGGATTTTTGAAAGTCTGGCCTTAATCTGTCTCAGTCCCCATCTGTCAAATGAGGATAACAATCCTTCCCTATCTCCTAGGGGAGTTCTGGGGATAAAGTCATTAGTGAATGTGAAATGCTTTCATATCCTTGGATAGAAGGCATTATGGAAGGACTAGGTATTACTACAAAAAAATCAAACTTACCTCTCCTAAGAAAGTTATTTTATGCATAGTGCAGTAAACTCCATGTTGGTAGCTGGCTATTGGCCAACTGCAGTAACATATGAAACTTAAGCAACATCATAAAAAGATGGGCCATCATTGGATTGTTCTCTCTCAAGACAAGGTGACAACACCTAATAAATATAGCCTGTGGGGACTGTCAATGCATGTAGCATGTTGTAGTGCCCTGGCCTGCTGCTCCCCAAATGATGGCTGTGTCACATGTATGTGGGATGGAGAAGGGGATGATGCTTAGGAGACAGCTCATCCTCCTGTGACATGGGCATGAGGAGATCCATGTAAGGAAAATCCCTTGCATGCATAGCTTCAGTGGGCACAATACAGGCCACCAGCTATACTGATCTTCTGGCTTCAGGGGTGGGTTTGCTCATTATAGTACACGTGTGATGCAATTAATTCATCTTATTTTCATCATTCTTAGGGCTCAATCTTGCACTGGTCATAAACCGGGGAAGATAAGCAGCCACAGTGCTCCCCATCCTGCTCACAATCAACTGGCTGTACTTCAAAGCTACAGTTCCTCCTGAGCAAACTCATCTAGTGTAGGCTGAACTAACAGCAATGCCTACAGTTAAGGTTGTATACACAGCTACTGATCAAAATGCTACATCAGTTGCAGCTCCAGAATTGGGAGTAAAGTGCTCCCACTCCAGTAATACCCTCTCTCCTCTGACCACACCCCATTTTCCCTGTTTTATGTATTAACCTGGGTTATTTAAGGGGCAGGAAATATGCTCCTCGTGCAGGCTCTAGAGTACCTGGGCCACCATGCACCTCAGCAGAGGCAACATTCATCCTATCCTGAAATCACCTGTGTAAACCAGTTTAGTTCCTTGACACAGTAAGGGCTAAGGAGATAAAAGCGACCACCTCAGAACACAAAGTTGTGGAGCTATAGCTCAGATCTTCCATGGCAGCTACTCCAGCCCAGTCTGTGGGCCAAAACAGCAGCCACTACTTGTGAATATACCATTCATAGCAGGGGTTCCAGACCAACGGAACTGTGTTTGTAGAGAGCCAGTGACCCCACCCCCAAATTAGTGCTGAGAATCTCCTCTGTTCTGATCTATTCAAACCAAGGAAAGATTTTACTCCTCGGTGCATGGCCTCTACTCTTCAGCTGTTCATCGCACACCTCAGCATGTGTGGGATTTAAGTGGCACAGAGGGTGACACTCATGCATGGTGTGGTGCTCGCCCTGTAGTACCTGGGCTGACAAAAAAGGAATGACCTCCAGGCTTTCGCCTGTTAGTGATATCCCCATGAGATTCAGGATGTTTGTAAAGATGCTCTTGGTGATCTGCACCCTTTTTTGTTCACACTTATTTAAAAATTCATTAAAGAAAATCCAGAAAGAAGCATCTTATAATTATGAAGGGAGAATCTATTCATTATGCTGTCTTCTGTTCAATAAGGCCAAAATTAATGCTCTGTTTCTCAGGTGACTCCTAATTAAGTTCCTTACAAACAGGGTAAGGTGTTAACAGTGTCTTTCAAAGCTTGTGCACTTAATATTTTAAAGGCACTTTCCCATTTGCACTCTAATGAAGCACTGCATATTCCAACATAGCTAAAATAGATGCTGATCTACGGATTAGCTCTAAGGGTAACATTTTCAAGAGAACCTAAAATGATCCAATAGCCTAAGTAACAAATTAAGCGTGAAGGGGTCAAAACCCACATGCTGAAACTGTTCAAGTCTCACCAGTGATCACAGAAATGGGGAGCAGAACTGAGCAGGCATCATCCCTGCCATACCCCTTCTTTAACTATATGCAAGCTCACAAATGTCTCTCCATGGAGACACCATGTCATTTTAGGCGTGCAAGAGAAATGGGTAGCTAAATAAGGGACAGAGCCAGGTCCAGACACTTTAGGTGGTAGCAACCACTCAAATTTCAATAGAAAATTCAAATAGCATTAACTCCTGCTGATTGCCTCAGGAAGGCATGGGGGGAAAGCAGGTGGTCAACTAATGGCATCACAGTTTCTCAGGGCACCATGATCCAGAGAGGGCAGGGCTGCTAGGGTGTAGTGTGATCAGTGGTGCACCCCACAGACAAAGATCTCTTAGTAGATCTTGGGACATGGCACTAACCATCTCTCCAGGCCTACAAACCCTTCCCTCAATATTGTTTTTTTTCTGAGCTTTCTAACATTTATATCCCAATTTCAGTGTATTCAACTAGGCATTAAACTATCAATATGCATATACTGCATTTAGAACCGGGGCTAAAGAATAATAAAAAAAATACAATTAGACCAAGAGTTACTGATGCAAAGAACCCTGGCTACAGAACTGCCAACCTCAGGATATACACACCCTTTCGTATAAAAAGATATAGCTCAGTTCCTTAGGATAGGGCCCAGCCTATTCTGTAGGTTAACGGGATTAGATGTTAATTTCTACTAAGAAGAAAGGCCTTTAAATTTCAGCAAAAGAGTAACTATTGGGATCTTAGACTCTGATGTCCAGCAGAAGAACTGAATGGAAAAAGTTACATTAAGCAGTTCTTCCAATGAGAAGAGAATAATTCTGTCTCTATGTCATTCCTTCTTTGGCTAGGTACAAAATGACTTTGTGAGAAAATAATATTATCTTGCATATGCTCTACTGAAAAGTTAATTTGTTCACCATCTGATGATTCACTCACCACGTGCTACTGTCCACATAAGTGACTCACTAACCTGGCAGCATAGTCTCCTGGGATACATGAGAGAGCTCTCATCTTTTCCAAAGCTGATGAACTGTTGGTTTTTTTTAAATCAAGATATGCCATCAACTGGTTCCATTACTTTGCACATCTCTGACAAATTATATGATCTTGCCTACTCCTGGAGCAGTAGAAAACGACTGACCAGGTCATGGTATCTCAGATCTGAAATCCAAGAACTGATACTGAAGCCAACGTTCAACAATTAAACACAAGTTTTTTGTTGTTATGTTGCAGATATTTCTTGATTCATATCTTTCAAGATTTATTACTCCTTTTTCATTTAGAAGAAACACCTTAAAAATGTTTTTCTCCCTCCAAAAGTGTTTAGCTTTTTTTATTTTGCTTAAAAATACACATTGAAAATATAAGGTCCTCAACTTCTCTCTTTTTCGTGTAGAACTTTGTAAATCTTTGGAGGACCAGAATGGTGATTTCAGAATGTAAGACTGAAGCCCGGACTACAATATGCTCCCAGTTAAGAGAGGAAAGGCACTGAATCTCATGGCCAAATTTAGAAGTTAAGTAAATGGGCATATTCACACACATTATTAAGCCGTCATTGTAACTTACATGTAGAGGGGGCAAACCGTTTTAAACCAACTAACAGGAGGGTATAAAAAGATGTAAAGAGTGGCATGCTGGTGGATCACTAGTGGTTGCTTTCCTGCTACAAGCCCATCTTTTGAGCCCCTCTGTATGCAAATAATACCCACTATTGTCATCATTTCCGTCATCCTTGAATTTGATTCTCAGACCAAGGCTCAGATATCATTACCAGCAATAAAAGTGGGTACACCATATCCAGCACAACAAAATCGTTAAATCAATCTTATTACAAGACACAAAAAAAACTCCAGATTTTTTACTTTCAGACATACCTATATGGTTGTTTTCACCAGATTGCACAGAACCCATCTACAGCATTTGACATAGAAAGTAAGTGGGAGAAAAGAGAACAGACAACAAGAACAGATGAATGTTTCAAATGATCCAGTTTTCTAGAAGGTGTCCCAAATAATAAATAACAATGGAAGAAACCAGACACAGAAGTCGGGTGACCAGATGTCCCGATTTTATAGGGACAGTCCCAATTTTTGGTTCTTTTTCTTATATAGGCTCCTATTACCCCCCACCCGCGTCCCAATTTTTCACACTTGCTGTCTGGTCGCCCTATGCAGAAGTAACAGTTTATTTACAAAACAAAGGGTGTTTTTCAAAGATTGTCAGAGAATAAGCATCCAACAGTTACTAAGGAAAAGCAAGCCTTTATCTATTTTCAACCCTTGATTTAGATAAAAAGGTACAAAATATATTATTCCACCTGAAACATATTTCTGTTTTAAAAACCCCTGATAAAATTTATTTGAAACACTCAAGTCAATCTAAAGGAACTCTATAGAAATTGGTATCATGCCAGCATACAAGTATCACATTTTCCTTTCTATTAGGCCTTAAACTTCCTAATTTAATTCCTCAATGTGGGCCAGACTGTATTCTGCCCTTTGCAATGCTCAGGCAGATCCATGGGTGTAAACTGTTACTGTATCTTACTTAAACTAAGGCTCCAGGGAACTCTCCCTTCTAAAAAGATGTGGTTTTTTGTTGTTGTTGTTATGGTTGTTTAAATATCACTATTCAGACTTTGCTCCTACTAGAAGGAACTCACTCAAACACTTCTGAAATAGCAACCTCTTCCACGATGCCCACAAGAGAATGTATTATAATTATGGGACAGTACAGCACTCCTAGTTAACCCCACCTCTGGATTTTCCAGTGCATCCCATTTCTAATTAAAGATTTTAATCTCTACAGGGCAGAGGCTTTTGCTGTTTGTGTATTCTGTACAAAACTGAGCATGCTGTCAGTACTAACCAAAAAAAAAATTAATACCACTGCTGCTGACCTCCTGTTTAGTTTGAGAACTACATTATTAATCAAGAAACTCCAAGGTGCCAACTTAACATGGTGCTGTTCCTGTTTTAAAAGAACTGTATTTTTTTTTTAAATGTTTGACTGATTCTTTGAGCTCCTACCATAGCTTGAACACAGCAATTCCTAGGGAAGATTTAAATTCAGCATGAAGAATATATCAGAATATGACTTAATTCCTAGCTATTTTAAAACACTCACCATTAATGTTTTCACTTAAAAACATAATCACACATACATGTAGACAACAACTAGAGTGTTTCATATTTTAAGCAAATGAAAAAAAAAGACGCTGCACTGTCTACTGAAATCCAATGGAGCTGTTGATTGGTCATTGTGGATCAGACTGGTCACATGTAGGTCAGATGAGATTACAAGGAGCCTCCCTTTCCTTGCGTGGCCTGTTACAACTGCAGTACCTGAATTTGGGGCAGGCAGGGACTCTTGGTGGCAGTAAAGGGGCAGGACAAGCCCCTCCACATAGGACTACAGAATGGACTGGTTACACCACAAAGATGCTATGACACTACAGAGTATGTCTATTTTTTCAAAGTTAGCTATTTTTACCTGGGGTGCTGCTAGGAGGTCCTCTCACTTCTCTCCTCCAATTTTACATCCTTTCTTTACAAACAGTTATAGCACAAGGACAGACACCTTGTCATTTGTTTTGGCCAGGTGCTTAACTCCATTTTAGTATTCCATACTACTAAAAGTCTCTCCTTTTTACAGTGTTGTAAAGGGACACCCCATTTACTCAGTAATATAGGGGTTTGACCTCTTTAGAGTACAATCCTGCTCCCCTCCAAAGTCAATGAGAGGGCACTGACTTCACAGGGAGCAGATTAAGTATTTATAGTGAACTCATCACAGACATAGCTATGTCAATCCTTGTAATTTTCATCAGGAGTCTCACAATATTTGGTGTTTTTCTTAAAGTCCCAGTTCCAGGAGTCATCAGATTACAGGAGAATGGCATCTTTCATGTTTAGAAAATTTTCTAATCCTCATGGTTGAAGAGAAAAACATGAACCCTACAGGCTCAAAAAACAGAAGGTATATAAAAAGCATCCCAAATTTATTGTTTTTAAAATCTCATTATTTTCAATCAAATCTCATGAATTTAGAGGTGGGGGCTCTAATGACTTTTGAATGCTTCAGTTTCGTAAAACTGCCGATAGCCTCACCGCATTCCTCTAAAAAAGAAAAGGAGTACTTGTGGCACTCTTAGAGACTAACAAAATTTATTTGAGCATAAGCTTTCGTGAGCTTCAGCTCACTTCATTGGATGCTTTCTTCTAATATTTATCTAGACTAATTTAATAACTAATTTTTTAAAACAATCACTGTTTTCTCCACTAATTCTTTATAAATTTTACTACAAGTATTTAACATTACCACTCTAAAACAAATGCCTGATAACTTATAGTAAAATGCATGAATTAAACACACAAACATGTAAATGTTTTCATATTTAGCCACTGCATCAGTCAACGGGAGATGTGTATTGAGAACAAAGTCAGCCGGAATTCCACATAGGAATGATGGCAGCATATGGCTCTCTGTATCTATCTCACTGCTTTGGGTTCTTTAAAATTCCAGCCAGAAACATTGCCATCAGTCGTTTAAAAAAAAAAAAAGTAACATCTAAGTTAAAAAATCCCACACACACTGGAAAAGAAAAAACAAAATGTATTTTTGAACTGTCTGCAGATTAAAATGTGTTTAAATTCAAATTGGTCCTAAATGGTTAAAAGTATACTTTAAAAATGCTAAATAAAATTCTACACAAGAGAGAAATATTTACATCCTGACCAATATTTCAGAGCTCGGAAAACATACGAGTTTGAGCCCATGGCTGAGATTCTGAAAGCTGCCTCAGGATTCTGGATGCCCAGTTTCCAGTTGAGCATTCAAATTCTTTAGGGAGATTTCAAAAAAGTTCAGCCCAGGACTCTTCTAGCTACAAATATATAACGGTACAGCAAGCCCTCTACATTTCCATATACACCAATCAACCACAGTGACCGGTCAATTAATAATGAGAGCCTCAGTCCCCATCTGTCAAATGAGGATAACAGTCCTTCCCTATCTCCTAGAGGAGTTCTGTGGATAAAGTCATTAGTGAATGTGAAATGAGGTGGGGGGGCGGGAGGGGAGAATGTTATAAGGGAACATTGCAGGACTTTAAAGGAGTATGTTTTCTAATAGCGAAACAATGTTAACCAGGAGGATGTTAAGTGAGGAGTTACTGTACTTCTTCAGAATCAGGCCTTAAATTGTAGCTGTATTTCTGTGAAGTGTTTTGTGATATGGTTTGTGGATGATACAATGCAGTGCTATTTAGTCTAGTAAGATTGATTTGTAAGGCTGGGAGGGCCACAGAAGACATACAAGAACGATTTTTCTAAAAACCTGCTCACACATAAAGGGAAAATTTTCCCAACTAGAATTGTTTTGCTTTATTTCCAAACACGTGGGACTTTAGGTTTTTAATCCCCTTCTATCAGCCAAGACACCATCCTAGATCAAGCAGTGCATTTTTTTCAAGCAATTCTCTACAGCCTGCTTTTCCATGGCAGATCACCAAAGAATAAAGACTATAAAGGAAGGCAAAGTACTCCTCTTACAATACAGCATCGTTCAGAGGGGGGAAAGCCCTGCAACCAAAAAGCCTTGGTAAAATTCTAGGGCCTGCTGAAGAGGCTAAAATAAGAACATAAGAACAGCCATACTCGGTCATATCAAGGGTCCATCTAGTGCAGTATCCTGTCATCCGACAGTGCCCAGTGCCAGAAGCTTTAGAGAGAACAAACTGAACAGGGCGATTATCAAGTGAGCCAAATGGAGAACCTGATATTAGAAACACAGACCTAGAGACTTTTTGTTAGCCATGCTATACAGAAAGTGCAGTCAGATAATGTGAATCACAAGGTAATAGGGAACTTTCTGAAAAAGCAGAAACATGAAAATTCACTGACCAATTGTGGACTAAATTGTAATTCATATTTAGATACATTGAGGATGATATCTCCATTACTTATGACACACCCAATTTCGCAATTCTTACTCAAGAAAAAACTACCAGTAACTTGAGTGAGAATTTTGCCCAAGCAAGGACTGAAAAACCCAATCAGTTACTCAGGAACTGTATTACAGGAGTTAATATGTGCCATAAATTCATAACACACTTATCCCCCAAACTGTATTTGCACCAATTTGTCAAAACAGTTAATCATACCCAATGGTTCTGCACAGCCATTATCTGTGGAACAGATGACTGCCCATGTGACTTCATAGAGACCACAGAAATTGTATGTTCATTTTTATTCGTTTTTGGCAGACATTAACCAAAAATCACATCCCTTCTCATTTCTATCTAGCAACTTCTGAGTCCCTTGCTCTCACAAAGATCCTTCTTTTGACCATATGTATTCTAACTATGCTTATTTGAGGGATGCAAATAATAGTGGTGTGATATCAGCACTACCCCAGTTCTCACAAATGTTGTTATCTTTCACCATTTAAATTTAATCAGCGCTGTTCTGTGAATTTTTAAGTCAGCTCCTGTTTTCAAATCTAGTCTTGGCATGTGTGGAGGAGCATTTTATGGCTGCTGGAAACTCAGATCAATTATCACTCGGAGTGAGTAAAACACTGTAACACTACAAAAATCTACATTTTTACAACCCATCTGCATTCTTACGGGGACAAAGTGGTAGAAGCTGCACATTGCACAGAACAAAAGAGATCAGAGAAAGTTCATTAACCTTACTCCAAAGACTGCCTACACGACTATATTTATACACTACTCAGTATCCCCACTTGTCTACACAAACATGAGCCTCACCAAGGACTCTCGTAACGTTTAATGTGAAGCACCCCAGAATTTCCAGCTAGTCAGATCAGTCAATTGCTTAGGCAGTCTGACAATCATTAATACCTACCATCCCAAGAAACAGATGGAAAATGTATTTTTCAGGTTCAAAATATATTTCAGAAGTAATTTATGGTTACATCCTTGGTCAAGTAACGGAAGCACAAAAAGTCCCAGGAGCAGCTGAAATGCCATAAAAAGAACAGGAGTACTTGTGGCACCTTAGAAACTGACAAATTTATTAGAGCATAAGCTTTCATGGGCTACAGCCCACTTCACTGGATGCATAGAATGGAACATATAGTAAGAAGATATATATATAAATATACAGAGCAGGTGGAAGTTGCCAAACAAACTGTAAGAGACTAATTAATTAAGATGAGCTATTATCAGCAGGAGAAAAAAAAAACTTTTGTAGTGATAATCAAGATGGCCCATTTAGACAGTGGACAAGAAGGTGTGAGGATACTTAACATGGGGAAATAGATTCAACTGGCTAACCTACCCGGAAAGTGGCAGAGAAACCATACAAGAGGACTCTGCCCTGTAGATGCATAGTAAATGACAGGTGTCAACAAGGAACAGTGGCTAGACAAAGTGGGCGTGTCAACTAGGAATAGTGAGGTAGGGAGAGGGAGGCTGCACCCAACACACATCCACATGAGCCAAATTCAGCAGAGTAATCACTGTCACCCATCTTCCCCATTCCCAGCGGTGTAGACATTCTGGACTGAAGCAAATGCTCACATGGAGGAGTCTGTCCCCAACCAGCTCAACTACATTTAATAACACTTTCAGGCTCCAGGAGTCTTTTTTCTTTATTTAAAAAAAAAAAACAATGGGCCCATTATGTAACTCTATAAAACTGACTGAAATTACAGCAGCCAGTACTCAGCAGCTGCGACTCAATCATACCTTTTAATTCAAATTAAACTCCACTTCCATCACATGCCTCAATCCTTTACGGATTAATCCAAAACCTACTGAAGGCAATGAGTGTCTTTCCATTGTCTTGAAAGGGCTCTGAGTCTGGTACAATTCCAAACATTCAACATGATCCTTTCTGCTTTGGTTTGCTCTAACTTTGCAAGGCACCATGGTGTTTACAGATAGCAATATGTAACTTGAGTCAGGGTGGCTCACACTTCAAAGAAGCAGAACCTTAGTTTCTCCAGATTTTCCTATATGAATCCACACATTTTCATAAGACGACCAAGTCACTGAATAAAGAGGAATTTGCATCAACTGTCATTAGCAAAAGACTGAATCACAATTTGTCACCTGAGGTACCCCGTGACTTGCAGAATTGCTTTTACTTACTGAACTAGTTGATTTCCCAGCACCAGTTTGGACATAAGCCATTGTTTCACCAGGACAGAATGTAGACAATATTTAAAAACACTGTACTCAAAGAAATGTGCTGTGAACACAGAACAGAACAAATTGTTTTTCAATTTAAGGAAGAGAGCACAAACTGTTTTCTTTGCAAAATAACAAAATCTGAATTTTGAAGGGTTTTTCTAGGTGGTCAGTAAAGCAGTTCTGATATTCAAACAATCACCAATAAAAGGAAAACCCTGTAAAGCAAAATGTTTGTTTCCAACAGACCTGGTTTTAAGTACAGTTAGCTGTTAAGAATGAGGTATCTAACATCAACAACCCAAATTACATGATTACTAGTGCAGTGCTTAGACACTTTTAAAACCATCACTATAGAAAACTCTTTGATAAGTATACAGAGGTAAGTACCCACATGCATCGCAATGGAAACATTATGAACTAGATTAAGCCTCATGATCCTTCACAGGGGGAACAAGTAAGGTGGAGTTTCCTTACACTTTCTCCCACAGCTCTGCACAGGGCTAGACACAATCTCATTATTTGCTCTCAGAGCATTTTACGGAAATGGAATTCTAATGCTAAGTTCTACAAACTCTCAGAGGTGGAAGAAGATCAGTCATGGGGGTCCAAGCCCACTATGCACCTTATAAAACCATATATTTACACTCCCTGACTTATTGTGCTTGCTACAAGTATAATGCCTCCAAGTGTTGCACAGCACCTCCTGACACACCATACCTGAGCACACACAATGTGGGTAGCAATGGAAAGACACAATCTACACTAAACAGAATACAGACATATGCTTGGTTTCAGAGTAGCAGCCGTGTTAGTCTGTATTCGCAAAAAGAAAAGGAGTACTTGTGGCACCTTAGAGACTAACAAATTTATTAGAGCATAAGCTTTCGTGAGCTACAGCTCACTTCATCGGATGCATCCGATGAAGTGAGCTGTAGCTCACGAAAGCTTATGCTCTAATAAATTTGTTAGTCTCTAAGGTGCCACAAGTACTCCTTTTCTTTAGACATATGCTTGTAAAGGTAAAGCCTTCACTTAATATTTGTTGGGGGTTGATACAAGATTCAGTGAGTGGAAACCAAATCAACAGGGGAAGGGGCTGGAAATATATAAGAAAATTAACTCTGTTGTCTCAAACGTTCTTTTGTTACAACCCATAGAGATGACAGACACTGAACAATGGTAGACCTTCCTGGAGGAATGGCAGAATGGAGAGGTTACTTACCTTGTACACTAACTGCCGTTCTTTGAGATATCTGTCCCTAGAGGATGCTCCACTCCAGGGGCACTTTTGGTAGTAGTGCCCATTCAGCCAGCACATGTGCTCTGGACCTCCTCGTGCCCATACTGAGGATATGAAGTCCCACGAGAGGAGACTCTAAAGCAGAGGGGAAAGAGGGTGGGTACTGAAGCACCCAGAGAATCAAACATCTTGAAAAACTCCAGTTACCTTGTCCAGTAAGTAACCTCTCAGTCTTTGAGTAATGTCCCCACGGGTGCTCCACTTCAGCTGACTCCAAACCAGCATTCCCTGGAGGATGTGGGAGCTCTGGAGCCAGATTTAAGACCAATGACAGAACTGCTAAGAACAGCGTCTGCCCTAGAAGGGTGCAGTAGAGCACAATGTTTGGGAAAAGTATATACAGAGGTCCAAATGGCAGCTCTACAAATTTCTGCAATTGGTACATATTACAGGGTCACAGAAACAGACTGACATCTGATAGAATGGGCAGTTATTTGGAGAGGGGATTCAGAGTTAACAGTGTCATAACAAGAAGAGATACATCCAGAAACACACTTTGAAAGTCTTTGGGTAGAAATTGTGGATCCTTTGGATCCAGGTAAAAAAAAAAAAAAAAGACGACAACACACAAACACCACTCTGGGAGACTTTTTAAATGTTTCGTTCTGTCCAGATATAAGGCTAATGTGCTTTCTCCCTGCTGTGAGATGGTTTTGGGAAAAAAGACTGGAAGATGAATGACCTGACTGATGTAGAAATCAGAGCGTAAGTCAAGTAGAAACTTGGGATGTGGCCATAAAGACACTTTTTCCCGGGGGAAGGGGGGAACTGTGAAAGGGGGATCTGCCATTAATTCCCCTAGTTCTCCAAATCACAAGGCAGAAGTAATTACCACCAAAAAGGCTGTCTTCATAGACACGTATAGGAAAGAGCACTTAGCTAATGGCTCAAGCGGAGGTTTCATCAAACAACTGAGGACCACGTTTAAATCCCATATACTACTGGGCTCTCTAATCTATGGGGAAAAAATTATCAACCTTCTGATGAATCTGGAAGTTGTCAGATGGAAAAATACTGAAAGTCCCCCTAGGAGTGGAAGACTGTAATAACAGCCAAATGAACTCTGATGGAGTTCAGAGAGTCCTGACTTTTTCAGAAACCAAGCTCTGAGCCCTAGGATGCTCAGGTTGCAGAGCAGAAACCAAATGGAGTCCTGAGATAGCAGGTGGGGAATGGTCAAAGTCGTAATGCCAGGCAGAAGGTGAGGTGAATCAGTTAAAGAAACCAAACTCATCTTGGCCAAGATGGTGAGATTAGAATGATTCTGGCTCCGTCTTGCTTGATCTTGATTAGCACCTTTAGAATCAACAGCACTGGAATGGGTAAAGGCCCTTCACCCAGAGAATAAGGAAGGCATCTCCTAAGGATAGATGGTCCAGACATCCGCTGAAGCAGAACTTTTTGCACTTTCCATTAGTGGTGGTGGCAAAAAGTTCCATCTCTGGGTACAGGAATTAATGTTACTATATTCATGCAAACCCCACTTGAAAAGAGACCATTCTTGAGATTTCTGAAGATGACAGGCATTTCAGCGACAAATGCATGCTGTGCTATAATGCATGAGCCCCACATGATTTGTTTAGAACATAAAAACTTAAGAACAGCCATACCAGGTCAGACCAAAGGTTCATCTAGCCCAGTATCCTGTCTTCCGACAGTGGCCAATACAAAGGTGTTTCAGAAGGAAACAGGAACAGGTAATCATCAAGTGATCCATCCCATCGCCCATTCCCAGCTTCTGGCAAACAAAATTAGAGCCTCCCTGAAGAGCTGAAGACTCATTCATCAAAGGAGATCCTAGAAGTTTGTGGTCAGCCAATCTCTGATTAGAGCTTTTTCTTCCAATAACTGGAGGAGACTAACTGCTTAAGATCTTCCATCTAACACCTCTGCAACCAGAGCAGGGGCCTCTCTTGTACAGAGGAAAGGTTCCTTTTGGAAGATCCCAGGTTGAAAAAATGACCTGGATTTCCAAGATACAAGAGGAAGCCAACAGCTAATTTGTGGAACACAATTAAGGTCTTACCTACATTACAAATAAATCCATCCTTTAACTATGTCAATGGACAACCATATTGTAATTAGCTCCCCTGATATAGTAGTACTTGCAGTATACAAATGAGAAAAGCAAAATCAATGTATCAAAATGAACTTTGAGTATTATGTAAGCTCATTCCTTTTCTTCTTTAAAAGAACAATTATGCAAGAATTTAGATATGAGCAGAGTAAAAACAGAAGACAGAAAAACAACTCAGGCAATTATAATGTACTGTCCATAGCATAAAGAAAAATTTGCTTCTGTTAGTGTAAAAAGTGAAAGTACAGAAAACTGACTATAAAATTCACCAACATATCTTATGGGAACACAAGACATTAATTTCTAATAACTCAAGGCAGATTTAAAGTTTTCAGTAAGTTGCCACATACTGAATCATTAAAAAGTCCAAGTGATTTAATAAATCCCTTCTTTTAAATACATATTTCCCCCACCCACTCAGTGCTGTGAATTGCCTTAGGGCATAAGGTACAGTGAAGCATAAAATACATACATAATATACAGTAAACTAAGTATTGTCACTGTATTTTGTTTTACATAGTCCAGTTGCCACCTTAGCAAAAAATGCTTTTATTTTACTGGAAACCACGTTCACAAGCCCCATGCAGATCTCCGATATCCTCAGTGCTGAACCACAAACTACAGTACTGAGCACAGGAAACATAGTGTGTCTTTGCTGGGTTGCGAGGAGGTGTGTGAATGAGGGTCAGCTGAGTCAAGCTGAGCTCCACTCAGCACCAAGGCTGAGATAAGAGGAGTGAGATCAGGAACAAGAGATCATATTATGCCACCTTCACGCACATGGCACCTCCCCATTGGATAGTCAGTGCGTCTGAAAAGTCAGGCCAAAAGTGTCTTGAGTTAGGAACCCAAAAATCACTGGCTGCTTTTGAACATTTTGATCTGAGTCATTTAGGATCAAATTCTGCTTTTATGTAAACTGTTGTGAATCCTGAATGACTCCAGTGGAGTCAATGTACACAAGATCAGTATCACCTCTTTATTGTGTTAATTTTGTACACAAACACACTCTTTTTAGAAACATTATTTAGACTCGCATATCTACATTACAAAATTATGTCGATCTAACTTACCCTGGCATACAGCCACTGCAGTTATTAAATCACATGTGTGTGTGTGTGCGCGCGCACACACACTTGGCTCCTTGTGTCAATAGCGCATGTCCTCACTTGCATCAACTTATTGTCAGTGTGAAGCATTGTGGGACGGCTCCTGAAAGCTGGTAACAGTCAACGTAAGCACCGTAATTACATTGACTATGGCTCTACGCCGCTTGGGGAAGTGGTGTTACTAAATCAGCAGAGAGAGATACTTACTTAAGTGAAGACACTTCCACAGCTAGGTCGACACAAGGCAGCTTACATCGACCTAACTCTCTAGTGTAGACCAAGCCAATAAAAGAAATTAAGGTTCCTTTCAGAGCATGAAAACACCACCTTTCCCAAAAACCTTCATCTTTGACTCTGTGTTGATAGGAACTGAACAGCTCGGGAACTCATTTCTGCCTATAAAATGACAGCCAATTTGGCAAGTAAGCCACTGGCTTTGCGATGTCTAAATTTGGAAACTTAATTCTATAGCTGCTGGTGTGAACACTCCAGATCTACTCAGTGCTGCTAACAAACACTAGTGTCTCAGATTCTGTAAACTCTAGATAGGAAAAAATGATTATTTTTTTTAAGGCAAATAGTGGCTGGGTAAGAAAATCTTTGTATTTGTATCCCCCACCCCACCACATTGCCATGAAGGAGTATGTACTTTTTGGACTCATTAGATCTATAAATAATTATGCTCTCTCTGAAGCTGCCAATGGGATGGAATGTGAAATCCCATACACAACCCAACAGAATCCCACAAACATTTTGGTAGAAAAATGTATTGTGTAAACCCCAAATGGCATTTCAAATATTTCTATTTAATCACTGCCTTAAATAAACTAGCATACACAAGCATTAGGCTAGGTAGCCAAACTTTAACATACAGTTACTAAGACTGTGAGAAGACTGTCAATGTGGCTTTCTGTATTTAACTAGAGTTAACGTTTTTCTTTTTCAAATATGGTTTTCACAATTGGAGGAAAAAGGTAGCGATAATGAGCAGATACATCTAGTAACATATTATACTTTTAGGAAGAATGTGTGCGTCTTTTCCAATCATTTAGATCATGAATACTTTCCACAACTTTTCATAGTCATTTGTTTTCAAGTATTAGAATTAAGTTTTCCTCCCTCTCTTTCTCTCTCTCTCCCCACCTTCTCCAAACTGAATCATTACAACTATCTCCTATCCTAACCAATATGCAACTCAGGCTGACTTTGGGGCTACAGAACTAAAAGCAGTTTCAGCAATTATAGCCTTTTAAATCCAGACCTGAAAACTAATCTGAGAGACAAATATCAATTTAATTACACAATGATTCTGGACTAACCCTTCAGCCACATGAAAAACCAAACAAAAACACCAGGATTCCTGTCTGGGCAGTGAAACCGATGTGGATCTGCTCCTATGTTCCTTGAGCTCCCAAAACTCCGACTGCAACAGGAGTCCAAGTGTACAAGGGAGGCAGGACTTCGCTCATTTTCTCATGTATGTTCCAGTTTAGTCCTCACTACCTTCAAAATCATTTGTGGGGAACGACTGAAATGTGCAAAACAGTTCATGCAAATATTTTACTTGTGTGACTTATCACTTACCTACATGAATTTTCCATCATCTTTCTCCTAGATTTTCTATTTTAAATATCCCCCATACTTTGTACATGTAAAGAATTGAAAAATGTAAAAATACTTATTTTTAATAGAATGTATTAAAAGAGTTCTTTTTGTCACAGGGGAAAAAATACAAAAATAGGCACTTTACTTCTCATACATAGGGATACGGTCCAGTTCAGCAAAGGATTTAAGCAGAGGCTTAAGCTTAAATCTTAGCCTTACAGCACAAAGCCAATGATAAAATTTATGTTGGCTTCACTGGGAGTAGGATCAGGCCCTAAACCAAAAAGAAAGTTTAAACTCTAACGTTGAGGAGAAAATTAATTCAACTATCACTATGATATATCTTCTGTTAAAAGCAAAATGATACCCTCTATAGTCACCAATTAAAATTAATGCAACAGTCAATATTAGGTTTATTACTCTTACTCATTTCTTTTAGTATCTCCAAGCAATAAAATTGATAGGTCTTTAAACTCTTAAGTTTGCTGGCATACACATATTTCACTCCTCAAGATGAACATGAAATGTTCTTTTCAAGCAAAAGTCCTTGAGCTGTGATACACCAGCCCATCATCTCTCTCACTATTCAACATGTAGTTGTCTAGGAAACTGCCAAGTAACTCTTGGTTTCCATGCACGATACTCCTCTTTCCCCAGTGTGAGCAAGCCTCCATAGCCTGCACATATTCAATCAGCATTGACTGTAACAAGAGGACAACAAAATTATACTGGAAGCTGAAAAGGTTATTTACATAACTAAATTATGATACTGTATCTAAAAGATCAAATACAGTGAAAGCCAGGGGATGGTGGAAGAGTGGAATACACAACTGGCTTAAGTGGTACACTGGCCAAGTTCAGGCTTCCTATAGAGAGGTGAATTTCACTCTTCAGGATTAAAGGCCTCATTTTAAGAGGAGTTGAAATAGTTGAGCCCTTTTCATGGGGAGGCAACGTGAGACTGTTTTCAGCTTTGGCACGGATTTGCTGTGTGAGATTGGGCAAACCACTTTGCCCCTCTGTGCCATGGCTTCTCCAACAATAAAATGGAGATAATACAGAACTACTAAATAAAGGCCTTGGGAAGGTTATTCATGTTTGTAAAGTACTTTGAAGGCAAACACCACTATATGCACTAAGTGCTAAACAATTTTTTTTTTAATCACAGATAGCAAAACTATTTCATGTTTGATTCAGATTTCAAAACAAGGGGAAAATTCTTTTAAAATAGAAAGATTTTAAGAAAATAGATTTGAGAACCTAATACCACAGCTCATTGAAGAACAAGGCATGAAGATGGCTTTTAGGATGACCCTTTAAAATAGTATTGCGTTTCCTTCTCTCCTTTGGCCTGCGACATCTTGTTAGTTCAAAAAGGAATGATCATTTGGGTTAGTTTTTTTTTAAAAAACTATTACATTTCTTAATCATATTTTCCATCACTGATCAGAGTTTGAACTTTAATCTTTCCAAAACCTTGTTTCATTATTTTCTAATGTTCATTTTATAGGTTTTAAGTGATTTGAGGAGGTAAGAAAAATAATTGTTACTGCAACCACAACCCATAAAAATTGTCACTCCCACTCAAGGGAGATATTCATGTGATTAAGATCTGTAGGAGTTAGCCTCACAGGATAACCGCAGAATTCCTATTTTACAACCTTGCTAGGGATTGAGCAGTTCATTAAATTGAACACCTCAAAATTATAGCTGGTATGTTGCATAAGTTGTAGTGGTGCACTAAGTCACTTTTTCTTTTATCCGTCAAACCACTGCAACGCAATGATTTCGAATGCATTGAAGGCACTGGAATGTGAGGAGATGTCAACTTATTCTTCAGCAACATCACTTTCATCATGTGATTTTTTTTTTTCCTGTCTGGAAAAGTGGTTCATATGACTGGTCATTCACAAAACTGCTGTTCATGAGATGGAGGTTCTATTGTAGAGCCCAATTTTATGGGTTATAAATATGCCTTATAAAATGATAAATGTCAATGAGCTAATTACAATGAAGGCTGTCTCCAGGGTAGTGGAAGTGGGAGCAAACAAAGATGCCAAACTCTCAGTTTTATTGCAAACCTTGTGATATCTTTATTGCAAATAATAATTGTAAATAATCTTTATTGCAAATCTAGTATAAAGGCTAGAAACTTACTTTTTAAAATTCTTCACTAAAGAATTTTAAAAAGTAAGTTTCTAGCCTTTATACTTGTGGAGAAGAGTGTGAAAGAATGAAACCATAAAAAAACCTAATTTTTTTCTAAAAATCTCATTATTTTAAATAGACATGGCAGAATTTGATTTTTTATAATTTTATAATTTGAACAGAAACTGAAGTTTATTTTTATGCACCTTTTTAGATTGTTGATTTAAATGTTCACAGTTGCAAGGAAATTATTGCAGGTAGGTCAGACAATTTAATGACAGTAGAGGCTGAGATTCATACAGTGAAAGCTTTATAACCATTAAAACACAACTTGTCAACAACATGTCAAAATATACACAGTCAAAATCCTTAAGTCAAACTCAAATAAGTTTTCAAGCAGCATTTTTCTTACTTTGCCTATCTTTGCCTATTTTTTCCATCAGTTTGTTTGTGTGTGGTGAAATCAACATTTACCAATAAAAATAAAATCCTTCAAGCCTATTTTTAAATCAATCTCATTATTTTGGGGGGCTGGACTCATAGTTTTTGAAAAATTGGAGTTAGCAATACTAAAACCCTGTAAGGTGAAATTTTCAAGAGGAGCCTAGGAGAGTTACATGCCCAATCAATAAATTTGGGCACTGAATTGCCGTGGAGCATCCCTTTGAAAATTCTCACTAAGGCACTTTCAAGTTAAACCCCTTACCCCTTCTCCCCTGGTCACAAATGATAACTTTGTGAAAGCCATTTCTTTGGGACTTGGTCTCACAAACAGGTTAGTATGTTTAGGAAAGTGCGATCTTTCTTTTCAGATGTCATGTTAGCAAATCATCCTCCTCCCATGTTCCGTGTGCTCCATTTAAAAAAAAAAAAAAAATCTTCAGAATCTGTTGTACACAAAGGGTATGTCTACACCGCAAAGAAAAACCTGTGGCTGGCCTGTGCCTGCTGACTCAGGCTCACGGGCCTTGGGTTGCAGAGCTGTTTCACTTCTATGTAGACTTCCTGGCTCAGGCTGCAGCCTGGCCTCAGGACCCTGAGGCCCAGAAGTCTACACAGCAATGGAACAGCTCTGCAGCCCAAGCCCTGCAAGCCCAAGTCGGCTGGCACAGGCCAGTCACAGGTTTTTCTTTGCTGTGTAGACATACGCAAAGACTCCAGCAAAAACAACTAAACTTTAATGCTTCTAATTTGGGACACGGGTAGTCCCCCAGAAAGGTAGAAGTCTCCTATCCACAAGGTATGTAAGGACCATAAACAGCTTTTACTAAGCAACATGCCATTTGTTTTGACATATGCCTAGTATGCAATTGCTATTACATGTTTATATAATGCAAGATTTAAAATAGAAAGACTCCCAGTGACTTCAACAGGCTCTGAATTAGGCTCAGGTAATACCTCCATATTCAGAAGTATTTTCAGACAGATTTTGTTTTCTTAATTTCATCTCATTACCCCTTATTATATACTCCACCCTCATCAGTGTCCCACCCAAAGCAATTCCTCTTGCATACTAACGTTTTATGTGAAATCTGGATAGTTCTCTTGAGTTCGCTTGTCAGTATTCAATACCTATTTATATTATTTAGGATATACTAGAAATTATAAATAATTAATAAAATATCTTCCAGGGAATGCTGCAAGTCCTACGTTTTCACATGAGCTTCTGAGGAAGGAGAGGCCCATTGTTTGAGGGAAAATTATTTTCGGATGGGAAAGTACTTTTTTTTCCCCTAGAGCATTCAAATGTTTTGGGGGAAGATGTAGATTTTAATTTGGATTGTTATTTTAAGATTTGGTCGAAGGTGATTAAGGTAAATACATAGATTCCTTTCTTTGTATGTATGACAGCAAACCAGAAGTAAATAACAATACAAAAACTCCTTCAGCCCACCCTGCTGCTATTGTCTATGATCGTTACTTCATAGAATCATAGAAGATTAGAGTTGGAAGAGACCTCAAGAGGTCATCTAGTCCAACTCCCTGCTCAAAGCAGGACCAACCCCAACTAAATCACTTATTTCACAGTTACACAACAGACTATTAATACATGTCAGCACATCAACTGTTTAAATCAAACATGGAAAAGTACAGAGCAGGCCCCATTTCCATGCCTTCACTTAAAACAAAGTGAAAGTTCGAAATGAGAAATGTGGGAATTCCCCCCACTGAACCACAGGTGGTCAGAAATCTTCAAGGAAACTCCTTTTTGAGAGTTGTCAAAAAAGAATCCACAAAAAATGTGTACACAAACAAAAATCTGGCGTATATGCTGATAGTTTTCTGTGATGTGACTGCTGCTGCCATGTACAATGGGTCTGACTAGCTGTAATCATATAAAATGAGGAAAAGAACAGAGCTAAAAGGTTTGGTCAAGGTGGAACAGAGATAAATGGGGGAGAGGTGACCAGTCAGGAGCCTTGGGTCAAATAGCTCTCTCACCATCACCTAGGGTGACCAGATGTCCCATTTTTATAGGGACAATCTTGATTTTTGGGGCTTTGTCTTATAAAGGCTCCTATTACCTCCACCTCCTGTCCCGATTTTTCACACTTGCTATCTGGTTACCCTACCTCCACCTACTACAAGCAGAGCAGACCCAGGGCTATTGAGGAAGGAAACTCTCTCAGAACATTCATCATGGAAAGCTGTATAAGCCAAAACAGACAAGTCCAGATAAGAACAGCTAGAAAAGGCACGGTCTGACTGCCCAGTGGCCACTTCTCAGGACTCGGAAACAGAGGCTTCCACATTTTTCACCCAGGAGATAGTTATGACTCTGATGGAGTGAACTCTGAGGTTTAATCACTTAGACTGGGAGACAACAGAGACTGTGCAAGGAAGGACTGTGCAACTTCTCCTCACCTCCCTTGCTGGCTTACGATGAAAATGGCTAAGTAGACTGTGACCCTTGTCTCTAGAGAGAGAGTGGGGTTACGTGGAGGGTCACAGTGAGCCTCTGAGGCTAGCGAAATCTGCCAGGAAATGTGGGACCCACGGAGGCAAGGACAGAGCTTCGTCACACTCACTCACTGAGCACTGTCCACTGAACAAGACAAGAATCCTGTGGGGGAAAACGAGTATGTGATTATAAACCACAGATACGTTTTTAAAAAGCACCTAAGTGACCTGAAAATGAGACTTAGGAGCTTTGAAAATTTTACCCTGTATCATAATGCACATGTGCAAAGGGAGCAGAATTTGTGGGCATGGGCTACTGTAATTCATGGGTGCCGGGTTTTGTGTCATTCCATGTCTGATGTTTTATGCAAATTTTAATTTACTAATTTGGATATAGTTGCAAACTCCAGCTTGAAAAAAACCTGTGTGGATTTAGTGCAGGTGAAAGGCATCACCATGGCAGCGTTGGCTAATGAAGCTCTCTGTTGATCTACAGGGCAGCACCTGGCAAGTCCCCCACCACCCCTACTCTCTTCGCACCAACACACACTGACCTGCTAGCATGTCCCTACCATGGCTAGGTGGGGGGCTTCCTCCAGACCTAATAGCAGTTCAGTCTCCATGGCCCATGCAGTTCTTGGCCTGTCTACTGAGAGTGTCAATTAGTGCTAAGCATGAATTTAAGATGTGGGAGCTGGAATTGAGACCTACCAAACTCATGTCAACTGGAGCCATTAAACATTAAGCAGATGGGAACACACTTTACCCTCACTTGAGTTGGGTTGGATTCGTACTGGTGACCTACAGGCAAAAAGCTCTTATGCTCAATAGCCATGTCCTGTGGCATGGAATCTCCTAATAAGTGTTAATGTTACATCTTCAAGAACGATGCTTATTTTTTGGAAGAATATGTTTACTAAGTCAAGTTTTGACCTTGCACTTCCAATCTCTGGATACACAAGCAACATCTCCCACCCATTGTTCTCAATCTTCTTCAAATAAACTGTAAAATAAGCGGCCCACACTTTTCTTAAAAGGATAGCTCCCATTAACCAAAACACAAACACTAAAAAATACCCAAAACTAATTTATATATAAATTCACCTCTAAATAATATAATGTTTTGCAACATAAAATAGGGCATACTAAATTTCCCACCACCACACAATGGGTTATCATCAGCCAGGGTTGAATCCAGAACTTTGAGATACTATCTGAAGTGACGGAGATCTGTGCTGTGTAATTGGTGGGGGAAGCATGCTGTTAGCGTCTATGAGAATCAACCCATGCAGGGAGAGAAGATAGACACAGTTCACTGCTGGTTACGCAACTCCTTGTAAACCATCTCTAGAATGTTGGATATTACTAGCAAAAAAAGACATAATAAGAACCAACGGCTGAATGCTGAAGCTAGAAAAAGTCAAACCAGAAATTAGGCACAAATTTATAACAGTGAGGGTGATTAATCACTGGAGCAAATACCAAGGGAAGTGGTGGATTCTCTCACCTCTAGAGGTCTTCAGATCAAGACTGGTTGCTTTTTCATAAGATATACTTTAGCCAAACACAAGCTGTTGGTGTTGGGCTCAATACAAGGGGTAACTATGTGAAACATAATGACCTGTGACATCAGAAGATCAGACTAGATGATCTAATTGTCCCTATTGGCTTTAAACTCCATGAACCTATAATCTTGATTCTCTTCCTATCTCTGGCAGCAAAGTGTGGTCAAGTGGTTAGAGATAGCATAACCAAGTTTAAAAAATGTCCCTATTTGATTATCTGCAAAGGCTGAACCTAGGATATCTGATCTAAAAGCATAAGCCTCTATCACTTGAGCTAAAATACCACTTCTGTTGGAATGCAAGCTGTAGCAGACTTAAACCTCTTCATATAATCTAGCCACTAGTATGGGATAAAGAGCCACCCCGTGATAGTATGGCTTACACATGCACATAATTTGGCCCATTTCATCTGAAAGGCAGCATTGCAAAGGGGATGAGACTTGGTTTCTTATATTATATTAGAGACCTGGGTTCTATTCCCAGCTCTGCTTTCAGTGACCTTGTCAAATCCCCTGCTATAAAAGTGGAAAATGATAATTACCTCCCGCAAGGCATGGAAGGTAGGACACAATAAGGGTTGTGAAGTTCATAGAACTGTCAATAAAAGGAAAAGCTAGGATTAGAACTATGGGCACTTGGCTTTTAGCTCAGTGCTCTTTCCCCCGAGGCTACAGGGTACTATGTGGGTGAGTGTCTGTCTCCCTCATTAAAAATGCATCACATTTTATCAGTGGTGCATGAATGCATGACACTTGGCAGAGCTGTTAATACTGACACTTCCTAATTTGTGAGTACTCTGCTATTTTAATAATAGCCTTTTAATACAACTTTTTTTAAAATGAATACATTATTTTATATATCTTCATCTACATGCATGCTTTGCAAGGCAAATGAAGGCAAGGAAAGAAGAAGAGGCAATGGAGCATGTAGGCCGAGGAAGATGGCTAGCTGCCAATACACATACTCACATTTGGAAAAACCCGTTCATTCAACAAGTCACCTGCACCCAGATTTGCACCCTACTAAGCCCCAACCAGCTGCACCTGGATCCACCCCACTGAACCTGACACCAAGATCCGTCTACTGAGCTCTATCCCCCCACACAAAGACCTCCCCCTCTGCTGAGCCCCAACCACCTTCACTTGGACCCCCCTGCAGAGTCCCATTACTGTTGCACCCAGAACCCCCAATAAACGCCTGTTCATCCAGATCCCCCCCACACCCGGATCACCCACTGGGTCACCCGCACCCAGATAGCCCCACACAGAACCCTCTCAACCCACACCTGGTTCCCCCCACATTAAGCCCCTCAATGCTTGGATCCTGCCTTGCTGAGCCTGCCTGCCCACACAGAGGGGCAGGGCTCTCGGGTGTTTCTGGGGCAAGCTGGGTCCTTGCACCGAATCAGGGTTGGGTACAGCCTCACCGCTGAGTCTGTGTTCTGGGACGAGCTGCAGAGCGATCTCCCATCTCTGTGCAGCCAGTGGCCTGTGTTCCCCAACGCCATGCTGGAGCCCCCACATTGGACAAATAAAATTTGCAGAATTCTGCAGAATTTTAAAATATCGTGCAAAGAATTTTTAATTTTTTGGCACAGAATACCTTCAGGAGTAAGTATGAAGTAGCGTACATAAGGACATAAGAATGGCACACTGGGTCAGACCAAAGGTCCATCCAGACCAGTATCCTGTCCACCAACAGTGGCCACTGCCAGGTGCCCCGGGGGAGTGAACCTAACAGGTAATGATCAAGTGATCTCTCTCCTGCCATCCATCTCCACCTGCTGACAAACAGAAGCTAGGGACACCATTCCTTACCCATTCTGGCTAATAGCCATTAATGGATTTAACCTCCATGAATTTATCCAGTTCTCTTTTAAACTCTGTTATGGTCCTAGCCTTCAAAACCTCCTCAGGCAAGGAGTTCCACAGGTTGACTGTGCGCTGAGTGAAGAAGAACTTCCTTTTATTTGTTTTAAACCCGCTGCCCATTAATTTCATTTGGTGGCCCCAAGTTCTTATATTATGGGAACAAGTAAATAACTTTTCCTTATTCACTTTCTCCACATCATTCATGATTTTATATACCTCTGTCGTATCCCCCCTTAGTCTCCTCTTTTCCAAGCTGAAAAGTCCTAACCTCTTTAATCTCTCCTCATATGGGACCCGTTCCAAATCCCTAATCATTTTAGTTGCCCTTTTCTGAAACTTTTCTAATGCCAGTATATCTTTTTTGAGATGAGGGGACTATATCTGTACGCAATATTCAAGACGTGGGGGTACCATAGATTTATATAAGGGCAATAAGATATTTTCTGTCTGATTCTCTATTCCTTTTTAAATTATTCCTAACATCCCGTTTGCTTTTTTGACTGCCGCTACACACTGCGTGGACGTCTTTAGAGAACTATCCATGATGACTCCAAAATCTTTCTCCTGATTAGTTGTAGCTAAATTAGCCGCCCATCATATTGTATGTATAGTTGGGGTTATTTTTCCCCAATATGCATTACTTTACACTTAGCCACATTAAATTTCATTTGCCAACTGATTAAAAGACACGGAACAAAGGGTTGGAATAAATGGTAAATTTTCAGAATGGAGAACGGTAACTAGTGGTGTTCCCAAGGCTTAGTCCTAGGACCAATCCTATTCAACTTATTCATAAATGATCTGGAGAAAGGGGTAAACAGTGAGGTGGCAAAGTTTGCAGATGATATTAAACTGCTCACGATAGTTAAGACCAAAGCATAGAGAAAGGGTGACCTGTTAGGATACAAGAGGAATGTAGGGAAGTGTAAGAAAGTTGCTAATTCACAACATTCCTGCTTCACACATAAAGCTTGGCATTATGAAAACTACTGAAATCAAATTGTTACTATGTTTTGTAAATGACAGCATTACGCAGCACATAGGGATCATGGCTAACAGCGGTCTTTAATCAATTACTATTCATCCTTCAAATTCACTACCTTCTGTTTTAGTTTTTCAAAGAGTCTGTCTATGCTAGAAACCTAAGACAACCTATATTAGTTCAACTTACAGCCATTGCAGTAATTACTGCGGTGGTGCATGTCTATACTACTTTCCTTGGGTCACTGGTACGTGTCTCTCAGCTCTACTGGTAGCTCCCTGCTAGGAGACTGGCTATCCCACCCCTCTGATCCCCCATTACAAGCCAGGAGTGGGGAAAGCTGCCAGAGGCTTCTCGCCTGCCCTGCATTCCCCACCCAAGGCTTCTCAGATCCCCTCCCACCCACAGGGACTACGGCAGCCTTGAAATTGACATGGCTGCCCAAATCCGGGCAGGGTGCCCCTCAGGCTTCTCGCCAGGCTCTCAGCTGGGTTTAGGGCCCAAAGCTGCCCCAGATTCTTGCCCCAGCACCCAGCTGGGATCAGGCTCCAAAGCCACCCCTAGAAAAGACCCTAACTAGACTTGCGCCTCTCGTTGAGGTGGAGTTATTATGTTGGTGTAGCATGGCACTTATATTGGTGGCAGAAAGGCTGTAGTGTAGACACTGACATAATTAGGTTAACATAAGGCAGCTTATGTCGACCTAACTGTGTAGTCTAGATCAGCCCTAAGAAACTTACTTATAAGATTTTAAGTGGAGGCCAGTGAACTGAAAGGTGCTACGATCTGTACCTCTTCACCACTGGCCTATGTGTATCACTACAGTTGTGCGTAAAGTTTACACTGTAGGAGGACTAATATTACCCAAAATAAAATGGCACACGAGGCATAAAAAAAACCAGTTACCTACCTTTTCATAACTGTTGTTTTTTCGAAAGGTGTTGCTCATATCCAGTTCTTTCTAGGTGCGTGCGTGCCCACATGCACAGTCGTTGGAGATTTTTGCCGTTGTGGTATTGTAGGGTTGGCTGTAGCGCCCCCTTGAGTTCTGCGCTCATGCGTTGGTATATTAGGCACTGCTGACCCTACGCCCTCTCAGTTCCTTCTTGCCGGCAATTCCGACAGAGGAGTAGGAGGGCATGTAATGGAATGGACATGAGCAACACATCTTGAAGAATAACAGTTACAAAAAGGTGGGTAACCGTGTTTTCTTCTTCAAGCGCTTGCTCAGGTCAATTCCATTCTAGGTGACTCACAAGCAATATCCTCAGAGGTGGGCTCAGAGTTCACAGTCTAGCAGCTTGCAGTACTGCTTTACCAAATCCAGCATCGTTCCAGGCCTGCTGGGTAAGTGCATAATGGGGATGTGAACGTGTGGACAGACAACCAGGTGGCCGCCCTACAGATGTCCTGGATAGGCACTTGAGCCAGGAAAGCTGCTGAGGAGGCTTGTGCCCTGGTTGAGTTGGTGGTTACGATTGCTGGAGGTGGCACCTGTGCCCGCTTGTAACAGCGGCAAATGCAGGCAGTAACCCCAAGAAGAAATTCTTTGAGCGGACACTGGATACCGCTAAAGCAAAAATCTGACGACTGTGCACGTGGGCGCACACACCTAGAATGGAATCAACATGAGCAAGCACTCAAAGAAGAATCTAACTTTTCAATAAGAAGCACCAGCCCACTCAAGAAACAGGCATTTCAGTTTGGCACTGTTACAACAGGTTCAGCCTTTGAAGCATTGCTCTACACTGTAAAATGAACTGGACATAAGAGAGAAAAAACACTAATTTGTATCATCATTTACTAATCATCTACATATTTATCAAAACATTTTACTCTCATGGAAAAACTATATTAAACCAATTTTCATTAGCTGTAGAGAAAATGTTCTTAGATCTTTGTAACCAAGGAAGACAAATGGAGAGACACAGACTCATCCAAAATGGGCCTGAAGCATAACTCCAGTATAACCCCAGTTCTGAATTACTTTTGAGTATTAATCAGAGTTCAGATCCATATTTAAACACACATACTCAAGTAACCAACTTTTGGTTAGTAGATGGTTTTTGTAAAGTAGATTTTCCAGCTATTTTAAATACTGGGCCTACGTTTCCACTGAAGATGTGTTATTCTTATCTCTTCAGCAGTGACATGCTAACACTGTACAAGATTTCAACATAAAGTCTGTGCCCTGAAGTATTTAGAGTGCAAGATATGCAAAGTGGAGGACAGGATGCCCTGGGAGTCCAGAGGAAAGAACAACATGATTATTGTGATGGATTGAGGTCCTTTGAATTTGTTGACTTGAATGTTCACATAGGGGTTGATTAAACACCCGCTAAAGTCAGCTGCAGGACATCCACTGACTTCAGTGCTCTATCTGCAGCAGAGTAATTATGTGACTGATACAGCAGCACTAAAGAGACCCCCTTTTAAGCATAACTAAGTCATCAGTCTTGCAAATTCCATTCACTGGCAAGAAAAGATAGTTATAGATTTAACTTAGTCTTACATTTATCATTATTAGGAGTGAAAGCTTTTTCTTGGGCTTGAAAATATCTGAGCATATTACTAGGCTGGTATGTAGACACAATAGAACTATACACACAATCACCCATTTTGAACCAAATCCAGCTCTGGGGTCAATGGGCACAATTCCCACTGAAATAAATAGAAGTATCAGAGCTGAATTTGACTCTCAATTGCACAAATTTTCTTTAACAGAAATTACTAGGCAAGGTCTCCACCAATGTGCCATTGAAAACTATCTACTAGAATAGAAAACATCATTACAGTCTGATCATCAGTTTATAAGCAGCAAAGCTGTGTCGGTTCAGTTGGTACTCTTTGTCCAATATCACAAAATATACAAAAATATTTTTAAAAATGGAAGTGCAGGGGAGGAGAAGAGGCTACTACCATAAACACATTTCCTTGCTTTCACATGACAAATGAGATACTCAGCATAAATCCAGAGTAACCAAGTTCTGTGCGGAAGAGATCTACATGAGCAAGAACAGAAGCCACCACAGCCACTCCTCTTCCCATCCAGCTCCCATGGCTGGTGCATTGCCCCTCCACAGGAGAGGAATAGCCAGATGGCCAGTAGCTCCCTGGAGTTGCATTGCCCCACTCAAGAGACACTCCTTACCCAGCTAAAGCAAACAGAGATGCACAGTCCCTGAAAAAAAGGTTCATGTCCTGCCATCAACCTAACAAAACCACAATGGTTCTACTGTGATAAGAGATCTGGAGCATAACTTGCTGCTGAGTAGCTGCACAAACAAGTTGCTTTAATGCAACTGGGTTTGCCTGTTGCGAGAGGTATCTGGCTTAGATTACATATGAAAGACAAAAGAGATCAAGTACCAAAAATACTCTCAAAATACTTGAAAAAAAATTATATTCCTGGATAAACACATTTCAATAAAGGAATTTTTTAAAAAAGAAAGAAAAGGAAAGAAAAAAGTACTCCAAAAGAGAAAAACAGTAGCCTTCAAAAACCTATGCTCAACAGAAGGATCTGAAGGACTGTGAATAAAAACACCACAAACTCCTGTACTTTCTATTATTACCCTTGTACTCTTGTGACTAGCTTGGCTGACTTACAAAAAGAACAATTTCATAACAGAAGTTAAAGTAGGGGATGAGGGAGAGAAATACTGCCCACTTTTGATGTTGTTGGCACAGTTATTTTCTGACAGTCACCAATATTAGCAGTCTTTTACATACAGTGCCATAAAGTTATATGACACTTTCCAAACTAAGGGCCTCATCCTGGAAACTCTTAATCCTTAATCTTGATCCTAACACCTTTCTACTTATAAAGAGTAGCACCTTACTCTGCAAGTATTCCCACAGAAATCAGTTCTGTTTATCTATTGTTCATTATCTGCATTTGGCAACACTTTGTATATTGACAGTTTTACAGTTTCTCCTCTGTAGAGAGTCAGTTTCCTTTCATATAGCAATAGGAGTGATGCTACAAATAAACAGGAAAACCTCAGCAAAAAATTTACAAGTTTTGCAGAAAAACACATGGGTATGTTAACTTCACCAAGATGATTTTACTCTATTTGGGTTAAATTGATCATTTTCATGTTAACAGTGGGTGGAATATTCAAAAGTGCCAAGTAATTTAGGAACACAAGTCCCACTGACTTTCATTTTGGGACTTGAGCTGCGAAGTCACTTTGGCACTTTTGAAAATCCCACCCAAGATTTCTTTTATTAACATGCCTGAACAGTTTGAGGTTAGCAGTTATTCATGCTGCACAGTTTCAATACAACAGCAGAATTTGATTAAGCAAGAATATACTGGGAGTAGAATCTGGGGAAGGAAGATAGCATGGCAGTAGACTGTAGTAGTACAGTCTAAACCAGGGGTCGGCAACCTTTCAGAAGTGGTAGCCAAGTCTTCATTTATTCACTTTAATTTAAGATTTCATGTGCCAGTAATGCATTTTAACGTTCAGAAGGTCTTTCTCTATAAGTCGATATATTATATAACTAAACTAGTGTTGTATGTAAAGTAAACACGGTTTTCAAAACGTTTAAAAAGCTTCATTTAAAATTAAATTAAAATGCTGATCTTACGCCGCCGGCCCGCTACCGGTCTGGGGTTCCGTCCGCCAGCTCCTGCCAGCCAGGGTCCTGGCTGCCGGCCCCGGATCCCGGCCCTGCCTTCTCCCTGGTTCTAGCCATTCTCTTCCTCTCTCTCTGCACTGAGCTGAGGGTGGGAGTGCACCGAGCACAGGGCTGGGGGTGAAGGAGTAGGCTGGAGGTTGGGGTGTAGGGTCTGGCCAGGAGCTAGAATGAGGGAGGGGGCTCAGGGTTGGGGCAGGAGGTTTGGGTGTGGAGTGCTTACCTGGGCAGCTCCCATTTGGTGCGAGGGGTGCAGGAGCTCCTGTTTGGTGCTCAGGGAATGTGGGGGGTGCAAGAGACAGGGCATGAATTGTTGGGGCAATGGGGGTGTGTGAGGTGGGTGCAGGAGTCAAGGCAGAGGGCTGGGAACATGTGTGGGGGGTGCTGGAGTCAGGGCTGGGGTCATGGATGGGTGGAGGGGTCAGGGCAGGAGGCCAAGGTGTGTGGGGGGTGCAGGGGTCAGTGCAGAGGGCTGGGTGTGTGTGAGAGGGGTGCAAGGGTCAGGGCAGAGGGCTGGAGGGTGTGGGCTAGGGTCCTGGGGTTACTCCCAGAGCGGCTCACGGCAGGGGGGTGGAGAGGATATGCCCTGATTCCACCCCGCTTCTCCAAGGCCCCATCCCCACCTCTTCTCTGCCTCCACGCTGTGGCTCTGCTTCTCCCCCTTCCCCGCAAGGGCCATCAGCGGATCAGCGGCAGGGAGGGAGGGAGGAGGAGGAGCAGGGGCAGGAACCCAGCATGGCGGGAGAGGGAAGCTTGCCTGCCCTGCAGCAGCAGCCAGCAGGACCAAGCTTCTTCACCCTGCCGCTGCAGGGGGAAGGGGCGGGCGGAGAGGAGCGGGCCGGGGCGGGCAGGATTTTTAATGGCACGCGGCTGCCTGCCGGGTCCCGGACGCCGGCCCCACTTAGCCCACTGCCAGCCTGGGATCGGCAGCAGGCTGAGCGGGGCTGGCGCCTGGGACCCGGCAGGCAGCCGCGTGGCATTAAAAATCGGCTCTCGTGCCATAGGTTGCTGACCCCTGGTCTAAACTCTAATCCCATTCTAGCCCAGCTAGTCCCCCCACAGGTTGCTCAATACAACACAAGCCAAGAAAGATCCCAGAACAAAGTAAAGCAAAGAACAAAAAAAGTGGGAAAGCAGTTCTATTCCCCATGTCATTACATGCAGAAGATGCCCCACCCACAAACCAAACACTGTTAATGTGTTCATCTGATTTGCAAGACAAAAGACAAGAGAAGCCTGGATGCTACAGATCTTCAGAGTTGCTGCATTCTATCTACAGCAATAGCAGTCTTGTTGCCCAGCACAGTTCTGGAATCACCCAGGTCCATTGGTTCTTAGCAACTTTCAATTTCCATCTAGACAGAACCCAAGTACTCTAGTATCCAGTCTCTTGTCCAACATGAAAGTCATTGGGCTTTTGTTTGTTTGTTTTTTAAAAAAACACGACATCAACAGACTCAAAAGGTCAATTGACAAGAGGCTGACCCCAATCTAAACCCTAGGAGTGGATACTGGGGACACCACGAGCATTCTAACAAATTTATTTGGGCATAAGCTTTTGTGGGTAAAAAAACCCACTTCTTCATATGCATCTGAAGAAGTGGGTTTTTTTATCCACAAAAGCTTATGCCCAGATAAATTTGTTAGTCTTTAAGATGCCACCAGACTCGTTTTTGTGGATACAGACTAACACAGCTACCCCTCTGATACTTGACACAAACATTCTTCTCTTCAAGTCTGACCACAACCTCACTCAGGCAAGGATTATAACATTTCCTCCATCCCACCAGGACATGGAGGCAACCAAACTGGTCTCCCTCCAGAAACCATTGAACCTTTTACATTGCCAGCATGCCCTAACCAGGCAAGACCCCTCAGATACAAGGACAAGATGCTGAAGAATAGCATAATCACCTGTTAGCCACAATATACAATATCTTGGTCTCACGTTACTCATATCCACAACAACTGTGTAGGTTACCTTAATTCACCAATGAACTTTGTCAGATCAATGGTACACTACAGGCAGGAGAATGGGCTGACAATGGTGAAAAACTCACTTCAAACCCATGTGCCAACAGCAGGAAGACATCCTACAGGACTATGCTCTGACGGGGTAAACAAAAAGTGAGCCAGAGACAAGGCATTCTCAATTTAAGGAGTCCAGCTATAAAGACATGGGATGATACTCAAGAAAAGAGTAGCCTAATCAAAATCTAACCTCTTTTAGGTCACTTAAAGGCCTTCCTCCCTGAGAACACTTTCTCACCATAAATGGAACCGATTTTTTTTTACAACTCCTTGTCAATGGTGGCCCCAACTGGAGCCACCTCCTGCAGCAGGCCATGGAACAACAGGTGTGCCTGTTTAGTTATCCCTTCCAGAGTTCCAGAAATAGTCCAAACCCTCTTTACAAGTATACATGCAGTCCTTGTGACGTTCATTTGTTATAAGAGCCCCAGGCACATAAACCGTAACAAAACAAGTCCCAACAGTCCATCAACAGCCAGCCCCAACATCTCTCAACACACCTCATGTCCAGACTTCAGGCTTCTCTGGCCCTCCAGCGTCAGTCCTCCAGCTCTGAGAGCCAAGCTGACTTCAGCTGTTTCGCGCAGCAAGCCTGGGAGGGAGGGAGGGAGGGAGAAGCCAAGCAGCAGCATGTTCAGGGGAGGCAGCGGTGGTGGAGCAGAGGCAAGCTGGGGCGGAGAGCAGTTCCTCTACCCCTCCATTACTTCCTGCGCTCCCTCCATCCTCACTCACCTCCGCTCTGCCTGATCCCCTGAACATGCTGCCTCTCCCTCACCTGAGAGGAAGAGGGGAGAAGTGGAGCGACATCATGTTCATGGGAGCAGGAGGAGCGGAGGTGAGCGAGGGCGGGAGGGTTGCGGGGGGGGAGCCGCAGGAAGCAATGGGGAGTGGAAATGCAGCACGCCAGGGGGAGGAGGCGGGGCCAGGGATTTGGGGAAGGGGCAGAGTTGGGGCGGAGCCGGGGGGGCACGAAAAAAAAGCGGGGACGGCCAAAAAATTATTTGCTTGGGGCGGCAAAAATCCGGCCCTGCCAAGGAGTTGCTTCTATAGATATCCCCAGAAAACCACAATATATTCATGCACTCTTCTAATATCACTTGATTTGAGGCTGTCAGAGTCACTTGACTGCTTGGATAGGAAAACCTCTATCTAATCCCATGTGATACAACCAATTTTTGCTTTGGTTCACAAGCCAGCTACGCTTTCCATAAGACTTTTTCAGACTATAAGATTGTGCTTTTACAAACTAGAGACCTGATACTCCACTCTTTTACCCTGTTTTTATGTCCGGATAACAAAGCAGAGACTCAGGCTCAAACTGTCTAGATAAAGTAACAAGTCAGTTTCTTGTTCTATCTTATGCTACAAGAACTGCTCTCATGAGTAATTCTTCTGGATATGTGGCTATCCTGATATTGGCAATACTTGGTATTGAAATTGCTTTCCTGTTATAACAAACCTTTGTTAGGAAAACAGAAAGGTACTTTTTAACACTGACAGAGCTACTGGATGCAAATGTCATAGTTGCTCCCAAACCTACCCCTTCTCGTCTCACCACCATCACTTCTGACATATAAGTTATACAAGTATAGTGGAATGTCTGTCAATGGAGAATCAGTTGTTTGTTTATTTGTTTTTTAAAGACTTTAAAGTCAAGTACTAGTCTGAAAAGTCATGACCTCATAGGCATAGCAGAGTGAAAAAATTCTGTGGTCCCAATTCCTCATACTGGCATTTAAGTCAGTTACACAAGTATAAATTGGAAGTGAGACAGAGGATAAATCAGATGCTGTACTAGTTTGAAATTCCATAGCCAGATTCCACTCTATATTACAGTGTGCATCCTGAAAACTCCATTGACCTTGACGGGGATACTCCAGATTTACACCAGTGTGCCTCCATCAGAATCAAAAAAGTTGTATTGGTGTAAATCCAGGGAAAGCAAGAGACAGATCTAAAAATACTTTATCTGTGATGTATTCTGGAAGAGCCCCTACAGCTGTTTTAGAAGCATTTTTGTTTTGGCCTCCAGCCATGAAATGAATAGTTTTAAGCAAAAGCCAAAAGTATACACTGTCTAGATAACCTATTTTTAACTGAGTTTATATGTTGCAAAAAGCTTGGCTCCGCCTACTAGATAAACCTCTACTGCAAAATAAGATGGTGTGTGGTCATATTGCCTTCTTTTAGAAATACGGATATTCAGAGTAGAGTAGAAACAACATTTTACTTAAAGAGGGAACATCTGCCACCTAGATTTGCAGGGCTTAATTTGAAAGTCATTGCCTTGCCATCCCAGAAGAAGGCTTTATCATCCTGCCTGGTTCAATCAGACTGGATGTTTTGCCAAACTATACACTGTATGAAGTATCAAACAGGAAATTCACATTGAAATTATGCTCCCTTACTGCTATTCACATGTTGAAAGTATGTGCCCTTACTGCAGTTGATTTTACTAATAAAACAGGGACCTACAGTATTAATCTGTTCTGGTAACGATCTCAAAAGCTTACTCATTATCTTAATTCAAGGCTTTAAATTAGTTCCAGTGGACTCCCCTTTCATCAAAGGTTAACAGTCAATGCTATGTTGTATAACAAAAAACAGAATATGAACCTTAAAAAGCAAAACAAAAATATCCCATGCATTTATTTGTGCAACTTAGGTAACAATTTCCTTTTTCATTTTAAAGATATAAACTACCAATATTTAAGTCTCTGAATCAGACTGTAACCACATCTATCTAAAACCTGCTATGTTATCAACACAGTAGTGCATTTCGAGAACTTTCCAAATAATCTGGCGTCCACATCCAGGTTAAATACTTTGATCACTAACACGAGTCACTCTTTTGAATCTCTAAGAACTGCATCTCAGATTATTCATATTGAAAATTTCATAAGAATTTTTTCCCCAGCCCACCAAAGTTCTTCAGTATACAGCATCTTTTATCCAAGTTTTAGTGCAAAGTATGTTGTCCCATGCCACTTGGGTCCTTCCATCATTAATATTATGTGGTCTTGTACTCTTTGTCCAGGCATAATTCGGGAGCACAGTCCTTGCTCTGGCAGTGGGATCAACTCTTTAAAAAAAAAATCTAAATCTTTCCCTCCTACCCTTAATGTGTCCAAAATATAACTGTACAATTCACAAAAATCCTGTGGGTAGAACAAAAATCACTTATGAATACTGCACCACCTTGTGGTGCCTTGCAGTAGAGCTCTCTTCTAGTGGTATCCACTAGAACAGGTTTCAGAGTGGTAGCCTTGTAAGTCTGTATCAGCCAAAACGACGACGAGTCCTTGTGGCACTTTAGAGACTAACCAATGTATTTGGGCATAAGCTTTTGTGGCTAGAACCCACTTCATCAGCTGCATGGAGTGAAAATACAGGAACAGATATAAATACATGAAAGGATGGAGAGTTGCTTTACCAAATGTGAGGTCAGTCTAACGAGTTAAATCAATTAACAACAGGATACCAAGGGAGGAAAAATAACTTTTGAAGTGGTAAGCAAGTGGCTCAATACAGACAGTTGACAAGAAGGTGTGAAAAAAGGAGTACTAGTGGCACCTTAGAGACTAACAAATTTATTTGAGCATAAGCTTTCGTGAGCTACAGCTCACTTCATCGGATGCATCCGATGAAGTGAGCTGTAGCTCACGAAAGCTTATGCTCAAATAAATTTGTTAGTCTCTAAGGTGCCACTAGTACTCCTTTTCTTTTTGCGAATACAGACTAACACGGCTGCTACTCTGAAAGAAGGTGCGAGTAACAGTAGGGAGAAATTAGTATTGGGGAAATGAAGTTTAGGTTTTGTAATGACCCAACCACTCCCAGTCTCTATTCAGGCTTAATCTCATGGTATTCAGTTTGCAAATTAATTCCAGTTCTGCAGCTTCACGTTGGAGTCCGTTTTTGAAGTTTTTTTTGTTAGAGAATTGTCACTTTTAGGTCTGTTACTGAGTGATCAGAGAGATTGAAGTGTTCTCCTACTGGTTTTTGAATGTTATGATTCCTGATGTAAGATTTGTGTCCATTTATTCTTTTGCGTAGAGACTGTTTGGTTTGGCCAATGTACATGGCAGAGGGGCATTGCTGGCACATGATGGTATATATCACATTGGTATGTGACCACATATGGATGTGCAGTGAACGAGCCCTTGATCGTGTGGCTGATGCGGTTAGGTCCTATGATGGTGTCCCCTGAATAGATATGTGGACACAGTTGGCAACGGGCTTTGTTGCAGGGTTTGGTTCCTGGGTTGGTGTTTTTGTTGTGTGGTGTGTAGTTGCTGGTGAGTATTTGCTTCAGGTTAGGGGGCTGTCTGTAAGTGAGGACTGGCCTGTCTCCCAAGGTCTGTGAGAGTGCAGGATCATCCTTCAGGATAGGTTGTAGATCCTTGATAATGCGTTGGAGAGGTTTTAGTTGGGGGCTGTACGTGACAGCTAGTGGCGTTCTGTTATTTTCTTTGTTGGGCCTGTCTTGTAGTAGGTGACTTCTCGGCACCCTTCTGGCTCTGTCAATCTGTTTCTTCACTTCACCAGGTGGGTATTGCAGTTTTAAGAATGCTTGTTAGAGATTCTGTAGGTTTTTGTCTCTGTCTGAGGGATCGGAGCAAATGTGGTTGTATCGTAGAGCTTGGCTGTAGACAATGGATCATGTAATGTGGTCTGGATGAAAGCTGGAGGCATGCAGTTAAGTATAGGTGTCAGTAGGTTTCCGGTATAGGGTGGTGTTTATGTGACCATCACTTATTAGCACTGTAGTGTCTCAGAAGTGGACTTCTTGTGTGGACTGGTCCAGGTGGAGGTTGATGGTAGGGTAGAAATCGTTGAAATCTTGTGGAATTCCTCGAGGCCCTCCTTTCCATGGGTCCAGATTATGAAGATGTCATCAATGTAGCGCAAGTAGAGTTGGACAAAGTTCAGCCACCAGGTTTGCCGTGATGTCTCAAAGACCAGCTATCTTCGAGACACCACTGACTTCCTGAGGAAACTACAATCCATCGGTGATCTTTCTGAAAATACCATCCTAGCCACTATGGATGTAGAAGCCTCTACACCAACATTCCACACAAAGATGGACTACAAGCCATCAGGAATAGCATCCCCGATACCATCACGACAAACCTGGTGGCTGAACTCTGTGACTTTGTCCTCACCCACAACTATTTCTTAGTTGGGGACAAATTTATACCTTCAAGTCCGCAGGACTGCTATGGGTACCTGCATGGCCCCTCAGTATGCCAACATTTTTATGGCTGACTTAGAACAACGCTTCCTCAGCTCTCATCCCCTAATGTCCCTACTCTACTTGTGCTACAAAAAACCTTCAAAAACAGACTCCAACATGAAGTTGCAGAACTGGAATTAATTTGCAAACTGGATACCATCAGATTAGGCCTGAATAGAGATTGGGAGTGGTTGGGTCATTACAAAACCTAAACTTCATTTCCCCAATACTAATTTCTCCCTACTGTTACTCACACTTTCTTGTCAACTGTCTGTAACGGGCCACTCACTTACCACTTCAAAAGTTATTTTTCCTCCCTTGGCATCCTGCTGTTAATTGATTTAACTCGTTAGACTGACCTCACACTTGGTAAAGCAACCTCCCATCCATTCATGTATTTATATCTGCTCCTGTATTTTCACTCCATGCATTTGATGAAGTGGGTTCTAGCCACAAAAGCTTATGCCCAAATAAATTTGTTCGTCTCTAAAGTGCCACAAGGACTCCTCATTTTCACTAGAACAGTGGTTCTCAACCAGGGGTACACATACCCCGAGGGTATGCAGAGGTCTTCCACGGAGTACAGCAACTCATCTAGATATTTGCCTAGTTCAGTGTTTCTCAACCATTGCAGAACAGGTTTGGGGGTGGGGGGAGTCACAAGTGTTGGGCCAGTGTGAGGGGGTGGCATGCAGCACAATTGCCTGGGGGCTCACACCACAGGGGCCCCCCGCAAAAGCGAAATTATATGCTTCAGCCCCAGGCAACAGGGCTTGGGCTTAGGCTTCGGGTATGCTAAAATGTATATATCCTAATCGACTTATTTTATAATTATACGGTAAAATTAGAAAAGCAATTTTTCAGTAATAATATGCTGTGACATTTTTGTGTTTTTATGTCTGATTTTGTAAGCAAGTAGTTTTTCAGTGAGGTGAAAATGGGGGTATGCAAGACAAATCAGACTTCTGAAAAGGGTACAGTAGTCTGGAAAGGTTGAGAACCACTATACTATAGCACTCTCATACCCCCTGGCTCACCATTGCTGATATTCCTAGGGCAAAGCTATATAGGGGGCAGAACGCCCTCACCACCTCAATATCTTCCACCACTAAGCTAGAGACACAGAATAAACAAGGACTCTGACAGAAAGGGGAAGACAAGTTGGAAGAACTCAACCTTCAATTATTCTTCTTCTAGTGCTCTGCATATTCCCATTTATTAGACAGACTGGTAATCAATGCTGAAAACTCGCCTGGAGGTGGGAGCAGAGTCTTAACTGAACACAGAATGAAGCACTCAAGCATGTGCCCTAGATGCCAAGTCCAAAGCACAATGCTTAATGAAAGTGTGCACCAATGTCCACATTACAGCTCTGTACATTTCAGCAATTGGCACCTACCTAAGACAAGCAAAGGAAGAAGCCAGAGCTGTAATGGAATGTGGTCAAATCGAAGCAAGTACAGGAACTTTTGCTCGCGTGTAGCTTCAACAATATATTGTTTAATCCATCTACAGACAAGTCTGGGGAAGAAACCTTACAACCCATGTGGTTTTTTAGTACAAGACACAAACAATATAGGATTTACAAAAACTTTTAGTTTCCATTTAAATAATAAGCGAGGGTCCTTCTGGCATCCAAAGCGTGTAGCAGAGATTTCCCCTTTTTAGAATTAGGCTTGGGGGGAAAGAAGCAAATCAACAGTCTCACCTGATACAAAAAAATTAGACACACCCTTAGGTATGAACCTGGGATCACATCTAAGAACTAACTTGTCTTTATAAAAAGAAGTGAATGGTGGATCAGCCATAAAGGCATTCAACTGACTCTCCTGGCAAATGTGATGGCTAAACCATAGAAAGAACACTCAGCCATGACTTCAAAGGGCAATTTTACCACCATGACCAACACCAAATTGAGATCCCAAGAAGGGAAAGGATCTCTAACAGGGGGATACACATTTGATAAATCTTTCATGTACCTTTTGATCAAACAATGAACAAACAGTAACCTACCATCAACTAAACTAGGATAAGTGGAGATGGCTGTCAAATGAACTTTGAACAATGAATTAGATAACCTCTGAGATTTTTTAAAGCATATTAAGTCCAAAACTCAAGGAATGAAAGCAGGTACAAGGGAATCACTACTCCACTTTAAGAGGTGACAGCTTCAAGTAGACTGTTTTCTAGCGTTAATTAGTATGGACAAAGGACATGACAGCTCAAGAACAGATAGAGTTAAAGTCCAATTGCCCACAGCCTCAAGGGAAGAGATTGTGAATCTGGGTTGCAGAATGCTGCTATTGTTGATTCCTTTGACTTGACAAAAAGTACTTCAGCAACAACGAAGATTGGGGATGGGACTGCTTCTGGTACCAGAAAGGAGTTGAGGGCCTCTTCTTAGCAGAGGAAATTAAACCCAGAGAGCAGGCCATCAATCTCATGGCCTTTAGTTTTTCCAGGAATTGGTCTATCTTTTCACTGACAAGACCTTCCCCTTCAATGGGGAGATCCTCCAGCTTAAGTCTAGTGTCTAGAGCTAGCAAGAACAAATGAAACCAAGCATGCCTCCCCATGGTCACAGCAGATGCCAATGTTCTGGCAGTAGAGTCTGAAGCTTCAAAAGAGGATAGGAGGAAACGTTTGGCTACATTTTGGCCCTCCAACCTTCTTCAGTTGTCAAGTAAGTCCTGTAAAAAAATAGTCACCTCCCACAAACGGAATTGGTAGTGGACCATGACTATCTGATAGTTTGCTACCCAAATACTGAGCGATGAAGAAGAGACCACATTTCTCCCCAACAAATCAATCTTTTTCCCTTCAGTAACAGCTGGGGTGGAGTGTGGTAGTCCAGATCTTGCCCTGTTACTGGCAGCTGCCACCACCAGTGAATTAGGAACAGGATGGGTATGAAAGTAGAAAAACCCCTACAGAGTATTTGATACAACTTGTCGGTCTTCCTGGAGACTGAATGACAAAAAGCAGATGCAGACCAGCCAGATGTAGCTGGCTGTAGTAAACCATCCAAGAAGTAGTACCAAGAATATCAAACTTTGGGTGTGAAGTCTCTTCCACAGGCACGGTAGGCAGATTCAGAGTGGACACCATTCAATCACCAAATCACGAAACTGCACAGCATCCTCGGAAGACGAGGAGGCTGAAGTCACACTCACATGTTCATCCAGTGATAAATCCAGTTCATAGTCTGTTTCCAAAGGCTCCTGCTCAAATAGGGGAGCTACCTGTTTGTCTTCTTCCTCAGACAGTATTTCAGGTATTGCTGTCTGCAGTTGACAGATCTGGAGAAGTCAGATCTGAGGATCTCTGGACTGTTGGATCCTTTGTAGATGAAACATTACTTCTTCATACACACAAAGAGAATAATTGAAAAAAATCCTGAGATTGCCTCCAGTAAGATCATGGGCCGCAGGACTGCCAGTCTTCCCAGCAACTAGAATTCAGAAACATGCCTACAGGAGGTGGACCAAAGGGTGGTGCAAAGCAAGCCACATGTTTCTGCATTCTTCCTCTATCTTCCTCCAGGTAAGGATCTGGGTTTGGATCCAAGATAGAGTGTATTGAGGATAACAACTGATCTTGAGAGAGATATGGGGATCCAACTCTTTGTGGAGACACTGGGGTCCTCTAAAGGAGGAAGAATAGAATGTTTCAGGGAAAGGTCAACATCTTCTGACCTCTTTTTCTCAAGAGGAGATGAGGAAGATGATCTTGGAATGGGAAAATATGTTTCCTCTTCCAGCCCCTGGGTTTCATGCTCAGATACGACATATGCACAGGAGCCGAAAGATTAACTTGAGCTGTCATGTTGACAGATCTTTCTGGAATCAAGGATGCGTCCAGAATCAACAGAGGAACTGAGGATTTCATAAATATCAGATCTGATGCTATATACAAATCCATCTCCCATGCTACTGAAGATGGAGGTGAAACGGTTTCTAGAAGGGTCTGAGGACTAGAACCTGTGTCTAGAGGGCCTTGAACAGCCGACATTCCCACAGTGCCACCAGGAAGCCATGCAGAGCTGAAGCCAGGGAGCACTGTAGAGAGTATGTGCCACAGGAATTACCACCCAAGGGAGCCAGAATGACAGTATCCTGCAGCCCTCTGATTGGCCAAGTGCCCTATTTACCCCAGGGGTTGCCCCAGGAAGCTGTCTGCGCAGCCACACAGACTTTGGCCTGCTGCGATTCCAGACTTTGCTTGTGTCCTGGTCTCCAACCCCAGCCTGACTCTGATCCTGACTCTTGCCTCCTGACTCTGGCCTGGTACTATCTCTGATCTCCAGCCTGACTCTGACTGTGATTCCTGCCTCTGGTTTCCAGCCTGCTACTACCTCAGACCTCTGGCCTGACTCTGACCCCAACTCTTGCTTACTGAACCTGACTCATGCAATTCTGCCAGCTCCTGTTCAGCAACTACTGAGGCTGAAGTGCAGACCCCCAGCCCAGCTGTGACTGCTAGGCCAGACCACCTACGCAACGAATCATGGTTGCCCTGTCCAAATCAGACTAAGATTAGACTAGAGATCTAATAGTTCTCTAGCACAGGAACCAGCACTGCTAAAACTGACTGGTTTGTCCCTATCTCTCTTTTTCTTTGGTCCCATGACAGCCAAAACCAAAGGTGCTGACATCCCCAGATCTGACACACCAATCAAATCCATCTTCCCGGATCCAGAAGTGGAAGTCAGAACCAACCCTGGTTTTGCAGCCACAGAAGTTCTGTTGAGATTGAATATTTGCAAGGCATGAGGTACGGTTCCAGCAAAGGTGGCTAAGCTGCCTTTCAGCCTTTCTTCCAGAACCAGGTCAGCTGGTTTGGACATATGTAGTCTCAAGGCTTTGTCTGAGAGAGTCACAGGGACCAAATCTGGTCTCTACAAGGGCGAAAGTTTCATGGAACTCTTCAGTCATTTGGAGCTGCTGAAAACCCCCAGGGGTCAAGACTGGCCTTCTAGATCCTGGGTCTAAAGACAGATCAGATCCAGAGGGTCTGGCCTCGACAGCCTCTTTGAGGAGGAGGAACTACAAATGAGTCTCCCTATCCTTGTAGGCTCTGGGAGTAAAGGTCTCACAAATTGAACACCAAGAAGGCGCATGTCCTTCTCCCACGAACCTGAGAAACCACAAGTGGTCATTGGATACCAGAAAGATAGCTGGGCAGGAAGTGTAAATCCTGAATCCCAGTTTCCTCTGATTCGTCAATTCCACCATAAACTGGAACGGGGGGGGAGGGGGGGGGAAATCACTAGCTATATGCAACAAGCTAACATTATCTCAAGAAGGAAAAAAGCTCCAGCTCTGACGAGACCAGAGAGATTCACGTCCATCCAAGCATGCAGTTGGAAGGAACTGAGGTTGTAAGAGGGTTCTGCCCCATATATAACCTCTCCCTCAGTACATCTGTGACGCTGAGGGAAGGGGGGGCACGAGAGTACTCTAGCTAACACTTGTAGGAGAGAGTTGTTACTGTAAGGCATGACAAGGTCGTGAAATACCCATAAACTGGAATATGCAGAGACACTTGAAGAAAAACCAGTAGATCTCATCCTCTCCCACCTAGTATTTATTCATAGATTGGAAGAGGAAAAAACAAGCTTTCCTGAGTTTTCAATTCCCAAATACTTTCTTAGTTTTGAATAAACTAGTCATTATGAGCTAAACTAGGTGAATAAACTGAAATGGAGAAAGATTTTTTTTTTTTTTTGCATCTGCAGAAGATGCTACTAAGGTCAAAAGCTGGTTTAGGACTTCAAAATACTCTAGTTCCAGGCACTTAGACAGTGACTTCTACCAATTCAGTGATTTGACTTTCTTTATAACTTGGCAGCAAACATATACTGTACTGCTCAATTTTATTTTTTGTATTTAAATTATTTTAAAAGATTATAATCAGGTTAGGCCTTAACATAGGTTGTCAATTTCAAATTTAATTTTAAATAGTTGATTAAAAAAAATAAACCTGTACTTAATTTAAATAAAAAAAAAATCAATGTTTATCCACCCTATTGTAGCTGCGCAAAGAGCCAAATTTTATTCTCACTGAATCAGTTGAGATACTCCAACTGATTTCATTTGGAATTGGATTGGGCCCATAATAGTCAAACAAGTGATGATGCTTACTAACTAAAGGGCTCTTCCAAAATGAAAGTAGTTTCCAATTAAAGAAAGACTATCCTGTCCCATAAAAAGACAAGAATGAAGGATTCAGGTGAACTGACGAACATATGGGTGAATAAGGGTAGGAATGTTGGCGGAATGGAAGGGGCAATGCAAAACCTGACAAGAGATGATACGTAGGGAAGGGCCCATGTGACATAAATAAGTCCACACTCATTTTGCTGGTACTTCTTGAACAGAGAGGGACTTTGGGATCGCAGGGCTGCTATTACCACCATAACATGATGGGTAATGGAAGGCTAGTGTTTTCAACCAGGTGGCTAGAAAATTCCAAACCTGAGGCTGCATCAGCGGGAGATATAAAGGTTTGCTTCTGCTAGACCTCCTTAAATCATGGAAATCACTCACAATATTGAACAAAATGTCTCTAACTGAATCAAGCATATTTGAAGGTCCATTTAGCTCTCTGAGTTCTAGAGCTGCAGGCATTCTAAAGAGAAAATTTCTCTAGTTGTTTTTTTTCCCCAGTTTTTGTTCGGTTTTCTCCACATCTATTGGAGGAAACAATATTTCAAGCTAAGTTTTCTGACTCTGTCACAATTGGATTGTGCCCTTACAATAATACTGAGCAGCAGCTTACATTTTTTCTTTTGTCCTTACTATAGAAGGGACAGATCCAACAGTTTCATTTTCAAGTGTGGCAGCAATTCCAAATGAAATCAATATGAGTTTTGCACATATGAAACTTGTATGATCACATCCAAATACTGTAAGAATATTAATAGGAACAGGGAGTCCAAATGCATCAGGCAGTTTTAAAAATAGCAGCCCTCATTCTTGTTTAACAGCTATTTAACTTCAATTACCAATAAACATTTTGGAGAAAAGGACATCTTTGTTAAAAATTCACAGCCCACCCCTTTGATTAAAGTAATTAAAATGTAAAATCTAAAAATATACCTCCTATACATCCAATAGGTCCTCCGGCAGTATGGGAAGGCCAAGGTTGACATACCTGACATTTCTAACATGTAAAGAAAAACAACGTGAAGAGACGGAAATCTTAAAACACAAAAATGGACACAAAACCACATTTTTAACAAATTCTTGCAGGTCACCTTCAATCCAGAGAATTGGTGAATCAAACAGTTTTCTGTTTTGTTTTTTGTTCTGTTGTTATTATTTCTTATATTGCCTTTTTGATGTTGACTCCTAGGCCTGGAATAATCTGTCTTTTGCTGCACGACCTTTTCATGTGTTAAATACCTCCTCAAAATTCACTTCCTTCAGCTTTCTTCAGTTCTTAAATTCAGCTCTTGTATTAACTATGTCATCTCTCACCTGACTAGAATATAAAAAAACCTCCCCAAAACAAAGAAAATATGCAACTGCAACATAATAATCACTGATCCAAGTCTTAAAAAACAATGCTCAGCCACAGTAGCTTCCCTTTCCCCCTGTCTTGTGCTGACTCCCTGCATCTCTCACCAACCCCATGATTTGTAATCATTTTTCTCATCTGATTTTAAAGTGCATGCTCCTTAGGGCATGGAACCTGTTGTCTTATTTGTCTGTAAGTGCTACGTACATTAATGATTCTATATAATAATGGCCAGATTCTGCCACTTTTATGTTGAATAGTAACTTACTCCTGTAGTAAGGGTAGTTAATGTCTATGCAAGTCAGTGAGACTACTTGCCTAATAAGATTCTGATACTATTCAAATAAGGCTAAGTATATAAACGTAGGTAATTAAAACTATTTGCATGCCTAGTCAAAGGAGCGCATACATAGGACAGCATAGACTAACATGAGTCCAGATAATAGGAACTGTCATGCCAGATCAGACCAGTTGTCCATCTGGTCCAGTATCCTGTCAGTGGCCAGTACCAGATGCTTCAGAGGTATGTACAAGAAACCTGTACTGGGGAATAATCCACCCTTACGGGATAGTTTTTCTTCTTAACTGCTGTCAGTTGCTGGTTGCCCTGATGCACAAGGGTTCTTTTGGTTCACCCACAGATGGTTTGAAGTAATCACATAAACAGATTCTCAATATGTCATTCTTTTTATTCTATTTTTCTATTCTGCATTTTTGAAAATTTGAAGCATTTAAAAATAGTTGAACTAGCACACGAACTTCATTACACATCATACTTACAATGCTTAAAATTTCTGCCTTTTTATTAAAGAATTAACAAAAATGAGGAATATAAAACCATAAACTGGTTGCATAATATTGTGGTCTGTGTATCCTCCTAGTGACAACTGTCTGAAACTGCAGGGTTCATGCTTTTAGTCATTTCCCTTCAGTTTAAATACTAAGAATTTGATGTCATGGTGTTCAGAGAAATTACAGCTACAGGGTCCATTCCTCCAGACCTTTGCTCATCTGAATAAAAGTCCCTCCTCAACCCCCTAAACACACACCCCTAGTCATTTTTGTAAAGGTGTACAGAATTGGACCCAAGGTTAGCAGTTACTCTACTCTACTATTAAAATTCATAAACAACAAGTAAAATTCTCAGATATGCCTAAGAAGTTTAAATCCTATTTTCAAAAATAACAGGCTCATGAGACACTTAGGGTATGTTTACACAGCCAAAAAAAAAAAAAAAAGAGAGACCTGCGTAAGTGAGTCTCAGAGCCCAGGTCAACTGACTGAGGCTCATGGGGCTCATACTGAAAGGCTACAAACAGCAGTGTAGAAGTCCAGGATCGGGTTGGCGCCTGGGCCCTAAAAACCAGCAAGAGGGGAGGGACTCAGAACCTGGGCTCCAGCCCAAGTCCGAACATATACACTGCTATTTTTAGCTCCCCAGTGCAAGCCCCACTAGACCAAGTCAGTTGACCCAATCTCTGAGACTTGCTGCCATAGGGTTTTTTGCGGTATAGAGATACCCTTAGAGAAATTTTTAAATGTATCTAGGCACCTAAAGATGCAGAAAGTCACCTCATTGGATTTTCCAAAGAGCCTAGGTGAGGTGCTTAATCCCCACTTTTGAAAATTTTACCACACATCTTTCAATATTTAAAGCATTCACACACCAGCTTTGAGTTAAAGCACGGCATTCTTTCAATCCCAGTGTGGTCCAGTGGAGTTCTCACATACCCCAATTCCCAATATCTTACTACCACAGAAGGTCTGACTATCAGCCACATGTAACCTTGCATCTGCTCTATATTTGAAGTCAACATCAAAAAAGCACACTTTTCTCATGAAAAATAGGTTTTTTATGCTCTCCCATAAGGAACAGGCAGGTTCAGCTCTGTTTAGGTGGAGTGATGATGCCACATACGTTCTTCTATATGAATAAAAGGAATGGGATCAGCAACTGCCCCCAGGGGCTCCCTACTATTCCTCGACACACCCACACACGAACATAGGACCAGCTTCCCTTACGGACAATAGGTCTTTGTCTGAACTTAGCAAGTGGCCTCTGTGTTCTGGTTTGTCCCTAAGGGTTTGATAGTCAAGATGATGAGCACTCTACCCCCGAGCCAATTAAGCACTTAAGCACATGCTTTACCTTTTATTACAAGAGTATTCCCACTAAACCTTAGCTGGATTGAGCCCTGAATCAGGATCATGACACATGAGGTCATGCAAGATTTTCAGCAAACAATATTAACAGCCTTGCTTGTCTTGACCGTCTAGTACTAGATTACAATTTTTAAAAATATTGAAATAAATTTAACACTGTTGATCTGTTTTCCCATTAATTCTGGATTTAGCGATATTAAATAATTTTCAACATGGCTACAGAAATTAATTTCAAATGCACACTAGGGACATCAGCTGTTAAACAGTTAAAAAAAAAAACACTACCAGGTCTAATTTTTTTTTTAAAAGTCTCTGCGGAATCTGTGTTGTAAGTGGCAACTTAGAGTGTTATGCTTAACTTTGCAGAAATACTTGGTTACTGAATAAAGAGTCACAAAATAAGTCACAGCCTAAAATCCTGACCATGCAAAGATTGTGTTGTGAAGCTGAGTCAGCACGGCAACATCTCACGCTGGGACATATAGACGCTGGACCTGCTGCTCCAAAGATAGGGCCTGATCCTGAGTGATGGGAGTAAGTCACCCATAATTCCCCTTAATTTCAGCACCTCTGATGACCAGGCCATTGTTTTCAATTTAAAAAGAGGAGCCAAATTTTCAAAACACAGCAAAAGCCACAGATAGAGTGCTCTGATTTGGAGATCGGCTTCTACTGCACTACAGGTCCCAGGCCTGAATCTCAGAAGAGGAACAAGTCAAGAGAAGTGAAAGAAATACAAAGGGAAGGGTGAACCTGAAAGAGGTTTAGAATCTACATTTTTCATGCAATGACCACATAAGTCATACACACGGAGGAGGTGGGAGCGACAGTGCTAGAAATCTATGTTTACTCCTGTATGGCAAAGATGGTTTGAATTAAGAAAGGCCAGATAAGCAGTAAAATGAACAAGCTAAAGACAAAAATGATAACTGCTTGTAATCTAATAATGGCAATTTAGAGAAATACTGCCAGCATCTTCCCCCCCCCCATTTTGAAGTGAGACAGCTATTACTGGCATGAGGTCATCACGGAGAAGCCATAAAAACAATTTTGTAACAATAATAAATCATAATGTTGAGTTGCTAGAAATTAATAAATACACATCACTGTAAGAACTGCTATTGAACTATCTGTACTAAAAATATTTTCCCAAGTGGTATTCTTTCTGAAAGATCTAGCAAATCATCATCAATCTTCTACAGTCATCAAATGTATGCCTGAGTGGTACTGGATGAGTAACAAAATACCCATCAACTTCAGATTTGCCCGATAACATCTCCAAATGTCACACATGGTTCTTAATATTCACAGTCACTTTTCCATCAGCCACCATTTTGCTTATATGATCCAAGAATTCTAACAGATTAGAATGGCACAACTTTCTTTTATAGAAACTACGCTGGTTTACCCCTACCATGTTATGCTTGTCTAAATGTTTTATTAGTCTTCATTATGGTTTCAACCAATTAACCTGATAATGAAGTCAGGCTTGATGATCTTCAAATCCTAGGGACACCCCCCTTTAGTGCCTATACAGAAGAAGATAGGAACAAAATTTGCTATCCTTCTTTTCTCCAAGACTTAATACATTTTGTTGCTGACCAGCCATTTCATTTTTAAGTTCCTTTTGAACTCCGTTTCCTCCTCAAATACTCTCTTTAGCCCTCTAATTTTCAACATACATTTTACCTGCCAGCATTTATGCTTTTTCTATTGGTTCCAATAAAGCCAGATTTCCATCTTCTGAAGGATACCTATTTGGCTCAAAAAATCCTGTTTTTTACATTGCCGTGTAACCATACAGTGTTTTTTTTGTTTGGGGTTTCTGGAGGGTGGGGCAAGTTGCCTTCCTGCTTCCTTTTTTATATTTAAGGGTATGCATGTCTTCTCTAAGAGTCTAAGAGTATTGCCAACTCTTGTGATTTTAATCACAAGCCTTGGGTATTTGGTGGTTCTTTTAAAGCTTCAGCTACTGGAATCAGGAGACTGCATGAGAATTTCAGTTTTCTATTTTAAAAAGTATGTTTTTGGCCCTCATGGTTGTCGGAAAAAGTAACTGCAGTGTCCCCTACAGACTCAGAAACCAGAAGGAAAAACAAACAAAAAAAACAAAAATGAATTATTTTTTAAAATCTCTCAATATTTATGCCAATCTCATTGGTTTTGGGGGGGTCTGACTCATGATTTTTGAATGGTTGGTATTGGCAATACTTCTTGTGTGTGTGTCTTATATGGTATGCTTGAGTAGTCTCCATGTTACATTGGATAATTTAATCCATTGACATATATGAAGTAAATTTTTATGCAAAGCTTGTTCTGCAAACATGGATTGAGTGTACTTCTATATACCCTTGCATTATTGAAGTATCCTTATTCTGTGGTAGTATATAAACACTGCAACAGACGCAAAACAAGATGGACAGCTAACAGCAAGAGAGGAAAAAACAAAACACAGCTGAGTTTTTCTAAGAAATACGCTTTTAGATTTACCACGTAAAATGAGGTTTTCAGGAAACGGCTCATACCGGAAGCCAATGACCTCACAGTACTTTATAAATATCACACAATTACAAGTTGTAAGAGAACCTGCATTTAGATATATTTCCTGCTATCACTTTGTTTTAATAGTCAGTTAACTAAATTTACTCTATGCTACCTAATTCAATACCTACCAAAACCCAAGTCTGGATGAAAGCTGCAGGATTTCTAGCAACAAAGTGGGCGAGATATCATCTTTTATTGGACCAACTTCTGTTATTGTTATCTCACCCACCTTATCTTTCCAATATCCTGGAACGAACACGGCTGCAACTACTCCTGGGGACATTCTGCACCAAAAAGTTAAAAATGCTCCAAAATTCTGCAAATGTTATTTGTCAAAACAACACTACATAATCATGCCAGTTTCAATTATTTTGGTAATTTTTTTCAAAACACCAGTCAACAAGTATGTCTATAACATTAGAGACACACACAAAAACTCCCCTGGGAGTAGAGAGTCGAAGAAACCCCTGACAATCCAAAAAGAAAAGGAGTACCCGTGGCACCTTAGAAACTAACACGGGTACTCCTTTTCTTTTTGCGAATACAGACTAACACGGCTGCTACTCTGAACCCTGACAATCCAGTTACCGTTTCTCTGCCCCCTTCCCCCACCCCGAACCCAGCCAGGGGGCCAGACACCAACAACCTCTCCCACGCCCCCCCAAGGGCCTACCTGTGGGGCCCTCCCAGCCAATACACCTAACCCCGTGCCCCCCCCCAAGCCTGACCACAGGCCCCCCCCTTGCCCAGACACCCTTCCCTCCCTCCTACCGAGCCCAAGGATCCAGAGGGAAAGACAGCCTGATGCTTGACCCTAGGCTTGCACAGTTTCCTGCACACCACCCTCTCCTTCCCTCCAGGCATACTGGGAGCTGCAGCTGCCAGGAACCCTCTAGCTCCCTCTCCCGAGCAATATGCAAGCCAGGCTCTGCTGAGTCCAGTGGCCCCTAGTGGCAGCTAGCAGCACTGCAATCCATTTCTGTGGGGGAAGAGGAAATTCTGCACACCCAATATTAATTTCTGCAAAATTCTGCATTATACAGTGGTGCAGAATTCCCCCAGGAGTTAACACTGCACACAGGATTTATAGACTTTTAGCATACACGTTAAAGCTGCACTTGTCTCATTTAAAGCGTTGAAGCCAAAACACCATTAACTTCTTGGTAGCAGAAACATAACCTTCTAATGTTTAATGTCTGAACTCTAAAGTCTATTGTGAAACACATTTGCCATACACATTCCTGATTCCCAGCATCTAAACCAACCATCAAACATTACTTGCACTGCAAATGTACATAGGTTTCTAGAGAAGAGAATAAGATACCTCTTTTTGGCACATGGACTTTCTAATGTTACATCTTACCAAAATTTAAAACAAGTCCAATGACGATATTATGTTTGAGTGAGAAAGGATTCCCCCAGATTCATTTGAATATTTTATCAGAGTCCCCCATATGACCAAAATATTGGGGTCATGAAAATTTGTGTTTTAGATCAAGTTCCTGATCAGTCATACTACTTCCCAATACCAAAACAGCCTCTCTCTGAGGAAGAAGAGTTTCCTATGCATTTCTGACAAGGGGTACTATTTCTGGTGGGACAGAATTCCTGTCTGTCATCTGTTTTCCTATTTATAGACATTTCTCCTCTCCTATTCTACCTTGCCACAACCCCAATTCCCAGCCTTTCTAATCTGCCCATCCTTTGCCGCTTCCTTTCCTTCCCCCTAAAAAGATCCCCACTGCTATTATTACAGACTAGCGTAAGTTCTACTGTAATGTTAGAAACACTCCAGCAATAGACATCTGAAGCTAACTGTGGTTCTAGCAATCCCTGCTGAGACAGAATGGTTATAGGATGGAGGAGGAGTAAGGGGATAATGTAAGATCAGATCTGTACTGCACACCTACTGCAGCCTTTTGCAGCCTGACATGTCCCTTTCACACTGCAAAAGCAGTGGAACCATACTCCAAAGTGTTAATACATCAATTAGCATGTGTTCTGTCAGTTACATGGTTTCCTAAACAAATACAGATGTTTTGATTTTCCAATTTAAAAGCAAACAAGCTCTATAAAAACAAACAAATGGGGCTATTAAAGAACTGGGACTATGAAGTGATCACTAACATGCCAATATAATTTTCTGTCCAGCTGTCACATGCCATGAATGATCAAACATGCACCAGTCAAATATGCCTCTTCAGAGATTCTTTGAAGTGTTTATTTTCATTACTATACTAATGTAACAATATAATAATACAAGCTGCCATTTTTAGTCATTATTCCACTAATGAGTGCAGGGAGTACAGCTAGGTGTTTTCTGTATCCCATGAATTAGAGCTCCTCAAATGACAACGAAGAACAGATCATACAAGCAAAAAAAGTTTTACTTTAAGAATTAACTTCAGTATACACGTATAGAGAGTGGACCTGATTCTCTCATCATTTTTGCCACTGTAAATCCAGAGTAACTCCAAAGTCTTGACTTACACTGATGTTTAAGAGAAAGAACAGGCCCAATAATTTAAAGGGCATATAGCTTAAAAAGATGTATTTGGACATGGACACTTTTGGCAGATTTTATACTTTAATACATTCACAGATTCTAAGGCCAGAAGAGAAAATTATGATAATCTAGTTGACCTCCTGTATAACAAAGGCAGGTAACAGAACTTCCCTAAAATAATTCCTAGAGTAGTTCTTCTAGAAAAACATCCAATCCTGATTTAAAAATGGTCATTGATAGCAAATGATAAGTTGTTCCAATAGTTAATTACTCTCATCATTAAAAATTTACACTTGTTTCCAGTCTGAATTTGTCTAGCATCAGCTTCCAGCTATTGGATTGTGTTACACCTTTCTCTGATAGAATGAAGAGCCAATTATTAAGTATTTGTTTCCCATGTCAGTACTTACAGACTTTAACCACATCACCCCTTAGCCTTCTCTTTGTTAAGCTAAATATATTGAGCTCCTTGAATCTATCACTATAAGGCAAACTACGGCCCCTGAGCTCCCGGCTGGGGAGGCTAGCCCCCGGCTGCTCCCCCGCTGTCCCCCATCGCCCGTAGTCACGCCACCGCATGGGCAGCGCAGCCTGCGCCCGCCCACCTCCCAAGCTTTCCAATAAGCCTCTCCTGCTGCTCTGAGCGGCCTGGTAAGGGAGCGGGGGGGGTTCGATAAGGGGCAGGAGGTCCCGGGGGGCAGTCAGGGGACAGGGGGTGGTTGGATGGGGTGGAGGTTGGGGGGGGGTCAGGAGACAGGGAATGCGGGAGGTTGAATGGGGGTGCGGCCCCAGGGGGGTTGGATGGGGGCAGGGTCCTGGGGGGGGCAGTTAGAGAAGGGGGTCCCGGGAGGGGGCAGTCAGGGGACAAGGAATGGGAGGAGGTTGGATGGGTTGGGGATCCCAGGGAGCCTGTCAGGGGGCGGGGGCATGGATAGGGGGTGGGGAGGTCAGGGGGCAGGAAGTGGGAGAGGGCGGGGGCCAGGCTGTTTGTGGCGGCACAGCCTTCCCTACCCGGCTCTCCATACCGTTTCACAACCCCGATGTGGCCCTCAGGCCAAAAAGTTTCTCCACCCCGTTATAAGGCATGTTTTCTAGTTATTTTTTCATTCTCGTGGCTCTTCTCTGAACCCTCTCCAATTTATCAACATCCTTTTTGAATTGTGGGCACCAGAACTGCATACTGAATTCCAGCAGCAGCCGCACCAGTGCCAAATCCAGAGGTAAAACAATCAGTCTTGTTTGTTGAGATTCTTCTATTTATCATAGAAGATTAGGGTTGGAAGAGACCTCAGGAGGTCATCTAGTCCAATCCCCTGCTCAAAGCAGGACCAACACCAACTAAATCATCCCAGACATAGCTTTGTCAAACTGGGCCTTAAAAAGCTTGAAGGATGGAGATTCCACTACTTCCCTAGGTAACCTATTCCAGTGCTTCTCCACCCTCCTAGTGAAATAGTGTTTCCTAATATCCAACCTAGACCTCCCCCACTGCAACTTGAGACCATTACTCCTTGTTCTGTCATCTGCCACCTCTGAGAACAGCTGAGTTCCATCCTCTTTGGAACCCCCCTTCAGGTAATTGAAGGCTGCTATCAAATCCCCGCCTCACTTTTCTCTTCTGCAGACTAAATGAGCCCAGTTCCCTCAGCCTCCCCTCATAAGTCATGCACTCGAGCCCCCTAATTTGTCCACTTCTTTCTGTAGTGGGGGGCCCAAAACTGGACACAATACTTCAGATGTGGCCTCACCACTGCTGAATAGAGGGGAATAATCACTTCCCTTGATCTGCTGGCAATGCTCCTACTAATGCAGCCCAATATGCCGTTAGTCTTCTTGCCTACAAGGGCACACTGCTGACTCATATCCAGCTTCTCATCCACTGTAATCCCCAGGTCCTCTTCTGCAGAACTGCTGCTTAGCCATTCGGTCCCCAGCCTGTAGCAGTACATGGGATTCTTCCGTCCTATAGGCAGGACAGTCAATGTGGATTCTTCTGTTTATGCATCAGAGAATGTTCTTCTGTTTATGCATCCCTGGGGCCTCGGGAAAAGGGGTGGCATGAAGGGGTGGGGCCCTGGTTCAGGCACCAGTGGCCCCCATACTTTTAGGAAGCTTTTGCTGCTCCTGCCTGGAGAAGCCAGGGGGCAGAGATGGATTAACTAGACACGAGGCTAAACTGGGCAGGGACAGGCAGGTAATCCAAATTTGTAACCTCATCCAAAAAAAAAAAATCAGGTTAGTTTGATAGGATCTATTTTCCGTAAATCCATGTTGATCTGCATTAGTTACACTACCCTCTTTATTTATCGAGTGCCGTATTAACTGCTTCATTACCTTGCCCAGGATCAAAATCAGGCTGACAGGCCTATAATTAGCTAGGTCATCCTGTTTATCTTTTTTAAAAACTGGTACAGTCTTCTGGAACTTCTCCAGTACTCCAAGACTTATTGAAAATCAACAGCAAGCTCCACAGCAAACTCTTTTAAAACTCTTGGATGCAAGATATCTGGACCTGCTGATTTAAACTGGCCAATTGATAGGTCTCAAAATGTAATTGTAAACAGGGAGTCATCATCAAGCAAGTCTGTTTTCAGTGGGGTCCTGCACGGATAGGTTTTTGGTCCTATGCAATTTAATATTTTTATTAATGACCAGGAAGAAAACATAAATTCACCACTGATAAAGTTTGCAGAGAACACAAAAATTGGAGGAGTGGTAAATAGTGAAGAGAACAGGTCGCTTATACAGTGATCTGGAAGGCTTGGTAAACTGGGAGCAAGTAAACAGTATGCATTTTAATACAGCTAAACGTAAATATATACCTCTAGGAACAAAGAGTGTAAATCCATGTTGGATTCTGTCCTGTAAGAAGTTACTTTGAAAAAGGATTTGGGAGCGTGCAGTGAATAGTCAGCTGAATACGAGTTATCAGTGTGACACTATGGCCAAAAGAGCTAATGCAATCCTGGGATGCTGTCATGGGGTGCCCTCACCACGGGTAGCATCTCCAGCTGGCCATCCTGGGGACAGCTCTGGCCACGTGTAGCGCGCTCCTCCAGCAGTCTCTCCCCTACCGTCTTCTTGTACTGCAGCCCCTCTCACTCCAGGAACTGCAGCCTCCTTTTCATAACCTGGCCGAGTCACAACATAGTTCCCCCTTCTGGAGAGGACAGAGGGGGACTGTAACAAAGTCTTTCCAAGACCAAATTGTCCCAGGCAGTCCACAGTCCTCTGCCTGGGCTTGCCTCTACTTGGGGTTCCAGCTCAGGGTTCCCCCAGTTAGCAGCCAAGATCTGTACTGCTATTCCTTGCTGCTAGTCCCTTGAGCCTTCTCCTACCTTACTGGCTTTCCCCCTCTTTGGATTTGCCAGCCTCCCAACTCCCTCCTCCCAGGAAGCAATTGTGGACTACCCTCTATAGTCCCAACAAACCACCTTTCTCCCAGGGAGTGACTGCAGCCTACATTCCTGCAGCCCCCTTCTGTTGCCAGCTACCTAGAGTAATATATGCCAACTTTGGCACAGTGTTTAACATGGTACTGCATGACATTTTGATTAAAATACTAGAATGATATAAAAGCAACATGGCACACATTAAATCATCCCCCCACCTTTCAGTAATTCCAGTGAGATTGAATTTATGCTCATAAATGAGCAATTCCAATTCCTCTTGTTTGTTACCTAGGCTCTTTTAGTTCTTTAGTAGTAAATCTACATTAAATGCACCATATGATGACAATTTAATAGGGTAAAAGGAATCCTTTAATAGAAAAATCACTGCACTTACAGATGCATGGGGATGACTCATTTAAAAAGAAAAACAAAATATTTCCAGTATTTGAGCCAGAAGACTGCTGGACCACATCAGTTTATGGTAAAACACAAGAACAGATTTAAAAACATTTGAAGATAAGCGCTTTAAAAAGCCAACATTATCCTGGGCCAATTTATTAATCTAATGGTAGCACAATAAACCACCATACAGGAGAGATAAGTTTGAGATTCCAGCTTGGTATTTTGTTTCTGTGGTGGGGCTGCAGGGAGAACTTCACTTCTCCCTACAATCAACTTTCCCCACCAATTCACGATTTGTTGACAGTCTTCAGAGAAAATAGTGTCTACCCTTGCCACCCAGACAATCTCCACAACTAGGGTGGATGTAAGAAGGGCCCAGTGGGCAAGTGAACTGTGGAGGACAAATATTATGGCCAAGTAGGTGGCTTGAGGGGTGTGTTCAGAGAAAAACAGAATGGCTTGAAAAGCAGGCTGGCATAGGTGCCAGTTGCAATCTGGCCACCCAGCCTGGCCCCCAATGGGATCATAAAATGCCCTCCTCATCCACCAGAAGGAGAAAAATGAGGAGAGATCCCTATGTGTGACACCCATCCTCTTACACCTCCCAGACACAACAACACGCAAATGGACAATACCTGGAGCAGCCTACAAATCACAACTCCTCTTAAATTAACAGCTGTATGATCATCTTACATATTACACACGTTTACTGGTAATTACCACATGTACTGGTAATAAACAGAGCATTGCAGACACATTTTGTGGATTGTTCAAATCCTAACATTTGTATGAAAATTTAAAACTTCATTTTTATTTTATTTTCATTTTGGCACTGAACTTTGATAAAAGTTAATTTCAGTTACTCTGGTCTCCCTTGCTTTTAGTGTCCCTCTCGTTCCTTCGGGTCCCCCATTTTCTCCCTCATCTTTTTGCTAAACTTCCATCCCCTCCTCTATCACAAAAGCCTGCCTATAGACTTCATTTACTGGATTCCTCTCACTCATGCATCCTGGTCATCTGCTGTCACACACACACGCAACCACCACTCATTGTCCTTTCCTATTCAGTATCCCATGAATGCTGAACCCAATCCTTCCCTATGCCAGAGAATTCATAGCCCTTCCTACTGAAGTTGTCAGGATCCCTCTTCCCTGAAGCAGGGCTGAAGCTTCTGTTGTCCCCAGAGCACCCTGTAGGGCAGGATGAAACTAAAAAGTATCAGCACTTCCTCCTTTCAAAGTTGGGGAGAAGGTGAAGCAGGAGCACTCTAAAAAGTAACTCTGGACAGCTGGAATATGGGACCCATCTAGCAAATGCTGACTATGCTTTTCATGATTAGAGGGCAAGTGGAGGGGCCAACACCACAAAGCCTTGATGAAGAGGAGCAAAAGCAGGTAGAAGTGGGGAAGGAGAGGAACTGAAGAGTCTAAGCATTTTATGTAACTATCAGATGTAATTCAACAAAATTCTCATTAATTTTATTTAAATAATTCAAATGACACTTTAACTACACCAGTTGACTAAACCAAATAAAGAACATTAGAAAATGTTATTCAATTGCTTGTATGTTTAGTTATACTTGGGTAACAAAATTATAAAATAGATTTCTGGATCTATAAGCGTTAATGCCTAGTCATATTTCGTTGGTAAAGAGGTGGAAGTTGAGTGGAACTGGGAAAATGGCAGACACCATACACCCACACTGCAAGATATGCAGCATGTAGCTCTTCTTCAGGGAATTGGGAGAGAAGGATTGTGAAATTCAACGATCTAGTCTTCACAAATCACAGACTTAATCCTGGACCCGGAAGAACTGTTGCTCCTGTGACAGAAAAAGGGAAATCCAGAACTGGCTCCAATTGGACTTGTGTTGTCCAAAATAGGGCTTGGATTTGCATTGTGGTTTACAAAAGGAAATCTGCATACCTTGTTTAAGACCATGCTTGACTGGGGATTTCCAAACAAAGAAATGCAGCCAGGTCTTCACCAAAAGGAGGAAGTCTGATAAATACATTTGACTGTGTTGCTGGAGTAGGAAGAGAGATATTTTCACTGAAGTGTGAAACTGAGTCCAGCACATACCTAGATAGCAAGGGCTCTTGAATGAAAAGGATAAAAGAAAGCTTAGAGGAAATGTCACCACCCCAAGAATGTGTGCAGAGGGCTTGATGAGGTACTGACAAGTCTTGGAATAAGATGATGCTGCACAGCCTAGTCCTTGAAGTCACGCATTATGTAAAGCTCCATCCCAGCTTACACATTCAGCAGAGATGCTTGGGCAAGGAGGAAACTGGAGATGATCATCTTCCGTCAATCATTCTGACAATGAAGGGGTACACTGGCAGAATTTGGTCAGAGGCACCAGTCTACAAAAACATAGGCAAGACCACCTCAGCTTCTGATCCATAGAGGTTGCTAAGGGTGAACCCATTCTTCAGGAGAGACCGCCTCAGAAAATCTTAAGAGGATAAGATTTGTCTCCCCTTTTCAGGGGACTCCCCAACCTCATTCCTCATGCTCTTGAATCCCTGGTAGAAGTGAGCAGCATCTAGAATGGGGAACATGCCCATGGTCAGACACCTTTTCCTAGCCTGTTTTCTCTAAGGCTGGCTGTGGCTGTGCCACACAAAGCTGCAGGGGGTGGAGGGAAGAATTCTGGACAACTGCGTGAAGGCTCCACAACTGAAGGCAGAAGGGGGGTTGAAGAACAGGGCAGGCACTTTTTGCCCTTCCTGCTAGACTTCTTGTTCATTTCTGGTTTCTTTTGTTCTATTTAGATTTCAGATGTCAGTAGTTCGAGATCATAGAAACAAAAGAGTATGTCAGAGAATAAGTACTAGCTACTGTTACTCCATCGAGGAAAGAAAACAACTGAAGAAAGAAAAAGAGAGTGGGCACTAGCAAGAAGAGGAGGGGCTAGCCCCCAAAATTATTCATCCCCACAGGCATCACCTGCCTGACAGAAGAGAAGACACACTACTACAGACACTGATGAGGACCACAGGAAGGAACATTGTTTTAAATTATGGGATGCTTAAAGAGATATACTGAATAAAGAGGTAGTTCTTGTAATTAGCTGAATAAAATAACTTGATTTACATTTTAGATACTGTTGGCTGACACTTGTGGTTAGTCTTCTGTTAGCTTCTTATGGTGTTAGAAGCCATCAATTTGTTTTACTTACATCTGACAGGAAATAGACTTTAAAGAACAGGCTTGTTATATGCAAAGAAACTATAATGGCAATAGAGCTATAGACTATAGTATTTAGACTGTTTATCTCGAGTACTTTAGAAAAATCTAAGAACTAGATTCTAATAAGAATCAGGCCCTGAGACTTTCAAATGCAGCTTAAGTGAAATCCATGTCATAACTAACTTTCTAATGTATTTAACATTATATGTAAACTGTCTTCTCTTTTTGGACAGCAAGATTTATTGTCCATAAAGGTAAATATCATCCCTGGTTTCATTTCATTTAGTATTTACATCTGGTCATTAAATGTTCATGATGACCTTAGCCAAAGTTGATAACTGCTTGCTGTCCTTTTTAACAATTTGGGCAGAACTGGGTGTTATATCACAGAAGATAGTTATAAACATAACTAGACATATGTAACAGAATGCATCGTTGGAATGGCCTTGCATTTACAATATTTAGCTAGTGCTATTACTACTAGGATATCCTCTTCTCTAATCCTTCTCAAAAGTAACATAACAGAAAGAAAAGGAGTACTTGTGGCACCTTAGAGACTAACAAATTTATTAGAGCATAAGCTTTCGTGAGCTACAGCTCACTTCATCGGATGCATCCACCAAATGCATCCGATGAAGTGAGCTGTAGCTCACGAAAGCTTATGCTCTAATAAATTTGTTAGTCTCTAAGGTGCCACAAGTACTCCTTTTCTTTCTGCGAATACAGACTAACACGGCTACTACTCTGAAACCTATCATAACAGAAAGAGTACTCTAAGATTACACAGCTAGCATTGCCCACATTTTATTCCCTCCTTATTTGATGTGTCTTTGGACTACTGTGAACAGGCAGAAACCAAATAATTTAAAGATTAAACCTGAGACATTTGCCCATATTTTTAAAAAGTTTTAGGTTTTCGCTACAAGACAATAGTGTAGTTTGCAGACCATGACCCATGGAGAGGTGGCCTGTCACATGATGCTGGCTCCTCCTTCTTGCTTCTATCTCTTTCTATAGACATCCAGGGTCTTCACTGTACAGATAGCACAAGTTCTTGTAAAAGCAATTGTAAACAAGGAGGAATCAGTTTAGCTTCTTCCCTTAGAGGCCACTGCTGAACTTGGGTGGAAGAAAAGAAACAGGAACTGCCCTTGGGATTTGAGCTTTGGACTGAGAACCACAAGTGGGAAAAGAAGGTTGTTGGGAAGAAGAAAAAACCGCCAGTTGGGCAGCATGTGCAGTGGGAGAAGAGGGGAAAGTGATCAAGAAAAATGTGCAGGGGGAAAAAGCAGAGAAAGAGACCAGATGGCAAAAAAGCACGTGGAGGGGAGAAGGAGGGAGAGAGGGGAAGGAAAAAAAAAAGCCACTGGTGTAAGTTAAAGTGGTAGAAGTCAGTGAATTTTAGACCTATCATTTAGATGGTTTTAAAAATATAAAAACGGGGTCTTACAATTTAATAGAAATGTTTTCATGAGTATTTATTTCCACTGCAAGAGTATATAAAAACAAAACAAACATTCTCTTTTTTGAAGTGTTGGGCCCAAACTATAATCTCTATTAGCTTTGGCTGTATAGGCTTAAAACGGTTCAGTACGTCTGATTTCATCCAGAGAGGGCAATGGCATGCACAAACACACACCAGTATGGCAAAATATTTATGTCAGACGGTGGAGATGGATGGCAGGAGAGAGATCACTAGATTACCAGTTAGCGCACCTGGCATTGGTCACTGTCGGTAGACAGGATCCTGGGCTGGATGGACCTTTGGTCTGACCCAGTATGGCCAGTCTTATGTTCTTATTCTTTAAAAAAGCGAAATATTACTTCATACAATACAAAATGCCATTAAAATTCTTCCCTAAAATACAGAAAATCATAGAATCATAGAATCGTAGGGCTAGAAGGTACCTCAAGATGTCAACTGTCCATCCCCCTGCACTGAGGCAGGATTGAGTACACCTACACCATCCCTGACATGTTTATCAAACCTGCTTTTAAAAAACTCCAGTGATGGGGATACCACAACCTCTTTAGGTAACCTGTTCCAGTACTGAACTATCTTTATAGTTAGATACTAAGAAAAACTTTCTAAACTGAATCTCCCTTGCTGCAGGCTAAATTTATTATTTAACATTTTTACTACATAACTTGAATATTTGCACTCTATTTGTGCTTTTCTTAGTTCTGCTCATCTACACAAGTGATCCTTCTCATACATGTCTCATCAAGAAAAAGCATGCATTGAGGTTAACAGGTTAGAATCTTACTCTCCACAAGCAAGTTAAAAATATTTAAACTTAAGAATGGCTTCCTAGTTAGGACACAGGACCAGGATTCTTAAGTTATAATCCTGACTGTGTGTCACAAACTTCATCAGTCAAAAGATTTAACTTTTCTATGACTCACTTTCCCCTCTACCTAAAAAACTAAAATAATATCTGGGGATGGCTGGTTAATGTAAGTCAAGCATTTAGAAATCCTTGGATGGAAGGCACTACAGAACTATAAAATATTTTTATTCTCCTCTCCCAAATCACAAACCCTTTAAAAGATATGGAATGCAACTTAAAGCCCAGGATCTCATCTGATCCCTCTATCCCCAAACATAAATCACAACTCATGCTATTAAAGCATTACACAGAAAATAAATGAAATTTGTTTATTACACAGTAACAAACCCATTCTAAAATGGGTTTCAAAACACATACAAATAGCAACTGAAAGTTTAACCATTTAACTAAAACAACTATTACGCAATGGTCAAAAAAAAAACAGGTCTCCAGAACAGAAACAGCTTCATTTTATAGAGAACAGCAGAGGACGAGAGGAAGAAAAATACTTACAAACAAATCACTGCCCAAAGATGGTGTTCAGTTGGATATACTTCCATGCTATTAAAATTCACAGGGTTCATAATTGCTCCAGAAAGGTAGAGCACAACCATGACATTAAAACCAGAAGGCCAGAACACTGGGCAAAGTGATCACCCAACAGCCACAGATCATGCTCAGTAGACAATGAAAAGGAGTACTCTACGGTGACACAAGTACTCTTGTTCTTCTTGCGGATACAGACCAACACGGCTGTTACTCTGAAACCAGACAATGAAAGACACCTACATCACTGGAAAAAAATTCTCAAAATAAGGGCCTAAAAGCATGAACTGAAAACTCTCCAATAATGTAGCAAACAGCCTCTGGAAAACAAAGGTTAATTTGTTTGTTTTAAAAAGCACAAGAGAAACTGGAAGCAAACTTTTCTTCCTTGATATTAAACAAATAATTTCACAAGGACTCATTTCACTGTAGCTTGTTACATCCTCTCACTTTCAAGTTGTTTGTCAGCAGTTTAAATTGGTTGGGAAGGAGGAAGTCTCTAATCCAGCGGTGGGCAACCTGCGGCTCGCAGGCCACATGGGGCCCATCAAGGTAATCCACTGGCAGGCTGCGAGACGGTTTGTTTACACTGACTGTCCGCAGGCACAGCCACCCGCAGCTCCCAGTGGCTGCGGTTCTCCATTCCCAGCCACTACACCATTCATGAGCGCTGCACAGGTGTACCCGTGCACAACCTGCAAGAATTATGGGCCATATAATGCTTTTCATCCAAGAACTCAAAGCAGTTTGCAAACGTTAATGAATTCAGCCTCATAACACCACTATAAGGTAAGGATCAAGTCCCAAACCAGGAAATGGATAGAGAGGTTAAGTTACAGACAACATCAATGATAACACTTGGAAATAGAACCCAGCAATCTCAGTTCCCAGACCCTTGTTCTAGCCACTGGACAACAATGCCCTCTTTACAATCTGAAATATTGTTGGGTTGTTTTTTGTTTTTTTGGTGTGGCTTTTTTTAAAATAAGAGTCTTTACAAAAATCCAATACCAAAAGAAATTTTCCAAGACTTTTTTTTTTTTTTAAATTCCAATGGTCACAGTAGCAACCTCAGTATTGCCAACCCCAGTCATTCAAAAATCATGAGTCAGACTCAAAAAATAAAGAAATAGTATGGGGAAGAAGTCTTTATTTGCCTTCTGGTTTTACAGCTTTTAAGAGTTCACATTTTCAAAGGTTTTTGTCTGCAACTATAAGGGTTATATTTTTTTTAATGAAATCTCAGATTCTGACATAATCACATGATTCCAGCAGCTGGAGCTTTAAGGAGAAAACACACCTCCAAATATCACAAGACCACAATAAAATCACTAGAGTTCACAATACGGCAACCCAAACATAGTTGCACTGAAGGCCGGCCTTCACAGATTTTCATTGTCAAAGTTGAGAGAAATGCAATAAAGTAAATAAGTAATGGAACACTGAAGCATGAACAAGAAGTTCTTATATTCTTTCAGTTTTAATCATCTAATAGGTTATTAGTAGTATAGGTACAGTAATATTTATGAAATAAGTTCACAATTTCGCTTTTTATTAAAGTGAAAAAATAGGTTTCATTACTTCCCATTGCAAAACCAACAACCAACCGTTGTTTAGCAGTTTCCCTTTCAGACACTTTTTTTGAACTCTTTTATACTAAAAGAGTGATTTTTTTTATTTATTTACCAATGCAAATTGGCAAGTCATGAGTTCCTAAAGTGAAATTTTGGGCATATCTTATGTGAGATATAAACAGGCATTATTTAAATAGAAAGAAAAGAGAAGTCAGGCACAATAGCTGTTTTTCATAACCCTTTTTAATACACACCGTATTCATCACCACAACCGCTCCATAAAACACAGTGTACAGTACACAGTGAGCCTTGCTACAAACTGGCAGCATGAAGTAATATCTTTTCTTTTTGAAGGTGAACTAAGTTACAAAATGAAATATTTTTCCTCCTAGCTGTCTCACCGAGAAGATAAATGAGCTCAGTAATATTAAAGAGCAATGGGAGATGGGAACACATTTTAAAATTAATAGCATCTCACCAGCAGGAATGAAGGAGAAGTCAATTTCCTGGTGTGTCCACCATTGTTTATTCAACCTACCGATCCATGGACATCACAAATTTCAGTGTCAGGAGTGTGCTGCATGACTATGTTCCTTTCACTCTGCTCAAATCTATATCAAATAGATATGTCTTTATTGAGTAACAAGTTTCAGATAAATTGTTTTTGTTCCTCTTCCAAAATCCAAAGAGTAAGTATAGCTGTATCTATACTAAGCAAGTCAATGAGATTACCTAAATGAGGTAAAAATAAGCTTTCATGGGCTATAACCCACTTCATATCTGATGAAGTGGGTTATAGCCCATGAAAGCTTATGCCTAAATAAATGCGTTAGTCTCTAAGCTGCCACAAGAACTCCTCGTTGTTTTTACTGACACAGACTAACACGGCTACCCTTCTGAAACCTGTCACCATGCTAAGTGACTAAAGATATTCCTAGTTTCAGAGTAGCAGTCGTGTTAGCCTGTATTTGCAAAAAAAAAAAAAAAAAAAAAGAAAAGGAGTACTTGTGGCACCTTAGAGACTAACAAATTTATTTGAGCACAAGCTTTCGTGAGCTACAGCTCACTTCATCAGATGCATCCGATGAAGTGAGCTGTAGCTCACGAAAGCTTATGCTCAAATAAATTTGTTAATCTCTAAGGTGCCACAAGTACTCCTTTTCTTTTTTAAAGATATTCCTGTGCAGAATATTATTTGTGCTATGAAAGCATCTATTCTCCCTAAGGTCCTTGTTCTCCATACCTTATGTAAAATGCACCTACCATCCCAATCTTCAAATCAACTCCTGGCCTCTCATTCATTTCAGCATAGTTCAAAATTACACTCCTGTTATTAAAATGCTGAGCCCAACTTCCCTCTTACATCTGGGCAACCACTGATTGAAGGGAATAATATCCAGTTTACAATGGCATAAGTGAGAGAAGGATTATGGCTCAATCAGGCAAATGGCTGTGCACTCTCCCTGATCTTGTCCCCATCCCATGTAGGGTAACGCCCTAGATACGTATTAAACCCAGCACATATCATTAACCTAATTTTCCTGCACCCCTTCTTATACCCTTTGTCTGGCATTACAACCTTACCAATGACAGGTTTCAGAGTAGTAGCCGTGTTAGTCTGTATTCGCAAAAAGAAAAGGAGTACTTGTGGCACCTTAGAGACTAACAAATTTATTAGAGCATAAGCTTTCGTGAGCTACAGCTCACTTCATCGGACCAAATGCATCCGATGAAGTGAGCTGTAGCTCACGAAAGCTTATGCTCTAATAAATTTGTTAGTCTCTAAGGTGCCACAAGTACTCCTTAACCTTACCAATGTTAGAGCAAGAATTGTCGCCCCAGCAACTTGCAATAGCACTCCTGCATTTCTCTGTCTCATCATCTATCATAAAACAATTTCTCTTCTCCATTCCCTGTACTTCTCTGTTTGCCGTTATTTAATTCTTTACAAGCGTTCGGGGATACAATTTGCCTAGATGATTTTACTAGATGATTCCATCTTTTTGAAAAGGTTAACAACAAAATACATTGCAAGACACTCTTACAGTTATATGTCTCCTACCCTGCTTCTCTCCCTGCAATATTCAATAGCCTACTAGTCTAGAAAAAATATCCTGTTACTATTTGTGGTGAAAGCTGTGCAGCCATATCTAAACAGACGTGCCAACCCCCAAGACCTTTCATACAACATTATTAAGACACAAACCAAAAAGACTTCCATAAAAAGTTACACACACGGGCCTGATTTGGTACCTAGATGGGATGATGCCAAGATACCTGTAGATAGGAACTGGACCCTGGAGGGGTTTTAACAGGCAGTGCCCAGTTACACGGAGATAGAAATTCGTCCCTTCGGGGTTTGATGCGGCAGGGCTCTGGGAACAACAGGAATTGGTCCCTTCGTGGAATTGACAGGGCAGGGCCCTTGGGACTGACGGGCAGGAATTCGTCCCCTCATGGGGTCTGACAAGGCAGAGCCCTGGAACCCCAGAAGCAGGAATTGGTCCCTTTGTCTGGTGTGATGGGAGCAGGGCCCTAGGACCCAGGACCAAGAACTGGTTGCCTCATGGAGTCGGATGGCGCAAGGCCCTGGGACGCCTGGGTAGGAATCAGTCTCCCTCTGCCAGATGACTGGCCAGGGCACTGGTATCCAGGGGCAGGCATCAAGCCTGTGAGGGGCCGACCGGGGCAGGACCCTGAGGCACAGGGGCAGGAAGCAGTGCCCTGCTGGGGCCTGATAAGGCGGGGCGCCGGGACAGGGGCGGGGCGCCGGGGAAGCGGACCCCGCGGGGGGTCGGAGGGGGCGGGGCGCCGGGCCCCGCGGGCGGGGATTGCTTCCTTCCTGATCTGTCCGCTTTTCGCGCCCCATCCCCCACCTGTGTGTCCTTCCTTCCGGGCAGACGAGGTAGGATGGCGGTGGGGGCGGCGCGAGGCCCTGCCGCGTGACAAGCTGAGTCGGCCGCACGTGGCCCGGACCATAAACAAACAGGAGGGTGGGCGGAGACACGGCAGCGACGCGCTCACTGGCAGGGGCGGGCTGCGGCTAGCGCCGCGGCGCGGGCCGGGGATTGGTCAGCCGCGCAGTGGGCGTGGCCTCCAGAGCCGGCGGCTGGTGCAACGGGGAGGCGGCGGCGCCACTGGGAGCTCGGGTTCGGGCCGCTGCCGTCAGCTAGGGCTCGCGCTCGCCCCGCCCCGCCCGTGCGATCAGCTGCCACAGCACCTGACCCGTACAGCCGAGTCCCCCCGCACCCTGCCATAGCCCCCGCCCCAACACAGCCCTGTCCCCACCCTACACCCCCCCCAATGCATCCCAGTCCCCACCCCCTATTCACCCCACCCCTTCGCCCCAACACAGCCCTGTCCCCACCCTACACCCCCCCAATGCATCCCAGTCCCCACCCCCTATTCACCCCACCCCTTCGCCCCAACACAGCCCTGTCCCCACCCCTACACCCCCCCTCCTAATGCATCCCAGTCCCCACCCCCTATTCACCCCACCCCTTCGCCCCAACACAGCCCTGTCCCCACCCTACACCCCCCCAATGCATCCCAGTCCCCACCCCCTATTCACCCCACCCCTTCGCCCCAACACAGCCCTGTCCCCACCCTACACCCCCCCAATGCATCCCAGTCCCCACCCCCTATTCACCCCACCCCTTCGCCCCAACACAGCCCTGTCCCCACCCTACACCCCCCCAATGCATCCCAGTCCCCACCCCCTATTCACCCCACCCCTTCGCCCCAACACAGCCCTGTCCCCACCCCTACACCCCCCCTAATGCATCCCAGTCCCCACCCCCTATTCACCCCACCCCTTCGCCCCAACACAGCCCTGTCCCCACCCTACACCCCCCCCAATGCATCCCAGTCCCCACCCCCTATTCACCCCACCCCTTCGCCCCAACACAGCCCTGTCCCCACCCTACACCCCCCCTCCTAATGCATCCCAGTCCCCACCCCCTATTCACCCCACCCCTTCGCCCCAACACAGCCCTGTCCCCACCCTACACCCCCCCTAATGCATCCCAGTCCCCACCCCCTATTCACCCCACCCCTTCGCCCCAACACAGCCCTGTCCCCACCCCTACACCCCCCCTAATGCATCCCAGTCCCCACCCCCTATTCACCCCACCCCTTCGCCCCAACACAGCCCTGTCCCCACCCCTACACCCCCCCTCCTAATGCATCCCAGTCCCCACCCCCTATTCACCCCACCCCTTTGCCCCAACACAGCCCTGTCCCCACCCCTACACCCCCCCTCCTAATGCATCCCAGTCCCCACCCCCTATTCACCCCACCCCTTCGCCCCAACACAGCCCTGTCCCCACCCCTACACCCCCCCTCCTAATGCATCCCAGTCCCCACCCCCTATTCACCCCACCCCTTCGCCCCAACACAGCCCTGTCCCCACCCTACACCCCCCCAATGCATCCCAGTCCCCCCCCCCTATTCACCCCACCCCCTTCGCCCCAACACAGCCCTGTCCCCACCCTACACCCCCCCAATGCATCCCAGTCCCCACCCCCTATTCACCCCACCCCTTCGCCCCAACACAGCCCTGTCCCCACCCTACACCCCCCCAATGCATCCCAGTCCCCACCCCCTATTCACCCCACCCCTTCGCCCCAACACAGCCCTGTCCCCACCCTACACCCCCCCCAATGCATCCCAGTCCCCACCCCCTATTCACCCCACCCCTTCGCCCCAACACAGCCCTGTCCCCACCCTACACCCCCCCTCCTAATGCATCCCAGTCCCCACCCCCTATTCACCCCACCCCTTCGCCCCAACACAGCCCTGTCCCCACCCTACACCCCCCCTAATGCATCCCAGTCCCCACCCCCTATTCACCCCACCCCTTCGCCCCAACACAGCCCTGTCCCCACCCCTACACCCCCCCTAATGCATCCCAGTCCCCACCCCCTATTCACCCCACCCCTTCGCCCCAACACAGCCCTGTCCCCACCCCTACACCCCCCTCCTAATGCATCCCAGTCCCCACCCCCTATTCACCCCACCCCTTCGCCCCAACACAGCCCTGTCCCCACCTCTACACCCCCCCGTCCTAATGCATCCCAGTCCCCACCCCCTATTCACCCCACCCCTTCGCCCCAACACAGCCCTGTCCCCACCCTACACCCCCCAATGCATCCCAGTCCCCACCCCCTATTCACCCCACCCCTTCGCCCCAACACAGCCCTGTCCCCACCCCTACACCCCCCCTCCTAATGCATCCCAGTCCCCACCCCCTATTCACCCCACCCCTTCGCCCCAACACAGCCCTGTCCCCACCCTACACCCCCCCAATGCATCCCAGTCCCCACCCCCTATTCACCCCACCCCTTCGCCCCAACACAGCCCTGTCCCCACCCCTATACCCCCCCGTCCTAATGCATCCCAGTCCCCACCCCCTATTCACCCCACCCCTTCGCCCCAACACAGCCCTGTCCCCACCCCTACACCCCCCCTCCTAATGCATCCCAGTCCCCACCCCCTATTCACCCCACCCCTTCGCCCCAACACAGCCCTGTCCCCACCCCTACACCCCCCCGTCCTAATGCATCCCAGTCCCCACCCCCTATTCACCCCACCCCTTCGCCCCAACACAGCCCTGTCCCCACCCCTACACCCCCCCGTCCTAATGCATCCCAGTCCCCACCCCCTATTCACCCCACCCCTTCGCCCCAACACAGCCCTGTCCCCACCCCTACACCCCCCCGTCCTAATGCATCCCAGTCCCCACCCCCTATTCACCCCACCACAGCCCCACCCCCTGACACAACACAACCCCGTCCCCACCCCTACACCCACCCCTTTGCCCCAACACAGTCCCGTCCCCACCCCTATACCCACCCCTTGCCCTAATTCAGCCCTGTCCCTACCCCCTATTCACCCCACCCCTACACCCACCCCTCTGACACAACACAACCCCGTCCTCACCCCTACACCCACCCCTTTGCCCCAATACAGTCCCATCCCCACCCCATACCCACCCCTGCCCTAATTCAGCCCTGTCCCCACCCCCATTCACCCCACCACAGCCCCACCCCTCTGACACAACACAATCCTGTCCCCACTCCTACACCCACCCCTTTGCCCCAACACAGCCACGCCCCCACCCCTACACCCACCCCCTGCCCTAATTCAGCCCTGTCCCCCCATTCACCCCACCACAGCCCCACCCCTCTGACACAACATAACCCCATCCCCACCCCTACACCCACCCCTTTGCCCCAACACAACCCCATCCCTACACCCAGCCCTGTCCCCATCCCCTATTCACCCTACCACAGCCCCACCCCTCTGAAACAACACAATCCTGTCCCCACCCCTTTGCCCCAACACAGCCCCGCCCCCACCCCTACACCCACCCCCTGCCCTAATTCAGCCCTATCCCCACCCCCTATTCACCCCACCACAGCCCTACCCCTCTGACACAACATAACCCTGTCCCCACCCCTACACCCACCCCTTTGCCCCAACACAACCCCCTCCCCACCCCTACACCCAGCCCTGTCCCCACCCCCTATTCACTCCACCACAGCCCCTCCCCTCTGACACAACTCGTCCCACTCCTACACCCACCCCTTCACACCAACACAGCCCTGTCCCCACCCCTTCACAGCCCTGCAACCCACCCACCCCCATTCACGCCAACACAGCCCCTCCTCTGACACAACACAACCTTGTCCCCATCCATACATCCACCCCTTGGCCCCAACACAGCCCTGTCCCCACCCATACACCCTTTGCCCCAACACAGACCTGTGACCACCCACGCTCCCTCACCCTAACACAGCTCTGTGCCCCCAAGTACAGACCCCCCACCCTGACACAGCTTTGCTCCACAAATACAGACCCTTTCACCTCCCACGGTGTAGTGTCCCCCACAGGCATCCTCACCCCAACATATACCTATGCCCCCCCACTCCCTCATCTCAACATACCAACCCCCTTACACAGACCTGTGCCACTTGCCCCCAGTACAGCCCCGAATGACACCACCCAGAAACCCTCACTGCGGCAGGACGCACACCCCTCCCGTACAGAGCCCTGTGCCGCTCTAGGCACCCAGGAAAACCGCTTCTCAACACAGGTGCTGGAACTGGGGGTGCTGCCGCACCCCCTGGCTTGAAGTGGTTTCCATCATATACAGGGTTTACTGTTCGGTTCAATGGCTCAACACCCGCACTATACACAGTGTTCCAGCACCCCTGCTTCTCAACAACATGTTTTGTCCTTGACCCTCCACTACAGTCCTTTGGCCCCTCCCCACGGCCCTGTGTACATCTTCCCATTCCCAAATCACACACACAAATCCCGCATACCTTCCTCAGACCCACTCTTGTTTCCCCATTCCCAACACGTAACACCCCCATACTGAACTCCCCCCTCGAACCAATCACGTGTACAGCCCTCCCGCACACGTCTGTTAGCCCCTCCCCCTACACTCCCATCTCTCAAGATATAATCCACTCAGTATTCCTGACCCTTCCTCCTCATATACACTTTCCAGTGTCCTGCCCCACAATACCCTTTTACCCCTCCTCACCAGGATCAATTGCTTTGTAATTCCTCACTTAACTCCACTTCCCCACTTGCTCCTTAAGGCCTAATACACCCTTATACTCATATGGGGCCTTCTTCTACTCCACATACCTCTCTCTCCAAAAGAGTCCTTTCTCCTCTTTATTCCCCATCTTGCCATATACCCATGTCCCACCTCACCCTACCCGCTATCTATACCACTGCAGGCAAGTGCCTGCCCCCTACACTGGCCATGTGGCAGAGAGAAAGAAACCTGCGCCAATGAATTAGTGATTGTGTTTGCAGGGCTCTGGACATGTGAAGGGCATCACATTAGTGATGAGTATACTTATTGCCAGCCAAATTGCCTGTGTCATAACCTAGAACTTGCAAATCACAGCACCACCCACCCTTCAGACGACAGACATCCACATTTTGCTACTCCACACCACTTCAAAAGATAGCCTTTCCCAGACTACCAGCACACCTCCCTGAAAATCAAAGACAGACACACACACACCCCTCTCCCCTAATGCTAAGCAAGATCATCTATACCCAGCTGAAGATCCCTAAGCGTACTAAGGGGATGCTGTTCTGCTGCTTTCCAACCCACCACAAAGAGCAAAGCCCCCTTCCCAACCACAAAGCCTTCCTCTGCTTCGCAGCTGTCATTCCCCCCCCCCGTTTCCAATGCCCCCTCCCGCCTAACACACAGCGACCCAGCAGTCACTTGCCAAATCCCCACGAACCTCCATCACAGCATCCTTGTGATGATAACCACATGCCAAGCCTCCGCACCTGCTGCCACACACCCAGCTAGCCACACTTACCCGTTGCGCTCACACGCACAGGGAGCTCCAGCACCGACCAATAACCAGATGCTCAGCACTGTAGTAACCTAGTCCTTGCACCTTCCCTAAGGGGGAAAACATGCCCCCCCCTTAGTTAAAAAAAAGCCACCCGCTCCACCCTGCGTTTGGGAGGCTCTGAGCTCGCTGGGTGCCTGAGGGTAAAGGCTGGATGAGGTGGGGCACTCACTAAGGGGATCTATTTCTGCTCTCACCTACTCGGCGTAATGCTTTCCTGGGGCAAGCAAGGGGGGACTACCACGCTGCGAGCCTGCGACGGGGAAAGGCATCTTCCCTCTATGCTGGTGGCGAAGGTGGGGGCGTGGGTGGGGAGGGGGGGGGTTGTGTTGTTATGGATTTGGAACGTGACGTTTGGGAGATAAAAAGGCGCTCCGCCCTCCCCCCCCCCCCCCCCCCCATCACCACCCTAGCTGCAGAGGACCTGTGGGGAGGAGGAGAGGGGGGGGGGGCGAGTTATGGTTTGCAGTCCCGCTGCTCTTATTTTTCTGGCTGGCGGCAAAGGAGCGGGGGGGGGGGGGGTTGTGGTGCCCGCTGGGGATGTTATCTGCGAAGTGGAGAGGTGGGATCCCAGGATGGAAACAGCCTCCCTCCCTCCCCCCCCCCGCCCGCCCCCTCGTTTCCTCTTCTGTTTACCTCAAGTTCGAATTTTATCTGCGCAACATTAGCTGGAATGCGGACACTGGGGGGGGGGGGGACACACGAACAACCCAGGCGCTCCGGAGAAGCCATGTGGCATGCAGCCATGCCCCACACACACGCACCCCCCCCCCCACACACACACCCCTCCTCTTAGCAACACAAACATGGCGCAATCGCCTTCCTTTATTTTTAAATGCCCATTTCAAGCTGGAAATCCCACCTCGCTCCCTCCCTCTTGACCAAAACGCCTGGCCCCATCGCTCCCGACCCTGGACCAGAGGAAAGAGACACCGAGAAAAGAAGTTAAAAAGGAGACGAACATGCGAAACAATCCCACCCCGGACCTCAACTCGCATGAAAACTATGCCACCAGGCAAGGACACCCTTCCTCATTTAAACGTCCGGATGCAAAATTTAGGACGAACCCTCTCGCCCCCCCCCCCCCTCAGACACACACACACATACACCACACCTCCCAAAACAAATCTCCCTTGAGGAGCTTTTAAGGACTATAAATAACTTACCTTAAGACGATCCATGTGCTGGCAAAGCTTTCTCGCCTTCCCCGCACAGCGACCCCCTCCACTCCCCCCAGCAAAGTGGAAGAAAAACAAAAAACAGGTAGTTTCCAGATCTGTTCTTTCGTGTAATTTCCTTTTTCTGTGGATGGTGGGGACTCCGGACACAGGTGCAATCCCATCTGTGCTGATTAAAAGTTGTTCTTCCTCCTGGCCCGAGGGGGGGTGGGAGGGGAGCAGAGGGACCCCTCCTCTCTTTTCCATGTCCCCCTTCACTACCGGACGGAGGTGGGCTCCTGGGTGCTGAAGGATGCCCCGTAGTTTCCTTCTCTCTCTGCCCCCTTCCCAGTCACTGTTCATGCAGCCCTGGGCTCCCCTAAATGCTTTCCTCGCTACAATGTTGTTTCATTATATCATGTCCATCATGTGACACTGAGAGGCCTCTCTATGGAAACTTAAAGGGGACTCTCACGTGACTCTGCAGCAGCAGCGGCAAGACCAGCAGTAGCAACAGTATAACACCATCGCCTCCCGTCCAGCAACCCCCCCCCCCCCACCAGTCCAGAGGGGCTCCCTGTTTGGCAGGAGGGGAGGCAGCCGCGGCAGTGTACAAAGCCATGAACGCACCCGTCCTGCCTTTCCAAGGTAGAAAGAGCAGCCGCTCTTTCTAGTCCCAAAAACCACTCACTGCGGAATGGTTTCTTCGTGCTGCCTCGTTTATACCTAAGCAGTGACGACTTCCTAATATCAAATGGGCTCAGCTGACAAGTGCAAGCAAGTTTTGTTTTGTTTTTTTGTTCCCATCACACTGCCTGTGCTGCAAGCTCAGTTTGATCTCTGAAGGGGGAATAATCGTCAATCAGAATTAATAACCAAACAGGCTATAGTCTTTCTGCTTGCTACATCATCACCAGCACCAAAGAGTCCAGACTCAGAATGTAGCCTGCTCATTTTGTGGATGACGCATCAGCCAGAATACAATGCGGCTTTGCTCTTCTGCAGCTAAATTGGGTCTTCAGTGCTGACAGTAGCAAAAACTTGTTTGTGTCTGTAAAACTAAGCAGATGTGACATGGAAGATGTAGGCAATACCATTGTGCATTTTTAAAGAGTTATTTTATGGCTGTAAAACATTATTTTAAAACTACAGACATGACCAGATAATGAAAAACTGTGTACCATTTCATTCTGTAATTATATTTAATTTGTAAAGTAATTTGTGGTTCATTTGTGTAAAAAATGCCTTATAAAATACCGTGTATACTCTTATATACTTGGCTATATTGTATATGCTACTGCATTTTATATATATATAAATTATATATATATATAATTTCTTGATCATAATATTTTATATATAGAGAGGGGACCATTTAAAATTCTGTGAAATTATCTGTGTTCCATCCATTTAATATGTTATTCTTTAGCTCCAAATCCTCTCTCCAGCCCGTGTACCTTGGGGATCTCCTGCAGGGCTGGAGAGAAGGAATTCTGCATACAGGCCACACAGCTTGCAGCAGAGCAATTCTGAGGCTGCTGTTCTGACCTCAGTGCTGAAGTTGCCTCTGCTCTGCTTATGCCCCAATGGTGGGGAGCAGGGGTAGTCAATTATTTTTTGTCAAGGTCCAAATTTCTTGGTCAAGGTCCAGGCCCCCGCACAATTCCCGTCCCCTAACCTCCGATTGCCCCCCCAAGCTTCCTGATTGCCTGCCAGCTCCCCATGTGCCCTGCCCAGAGAGTTAGATGACTTTATTTCCTAAACTGAAATCGGGACACATGGGGCTGGCCTGAGCCATCTGGCATTGTTGCTCGCCCCCCCAAACATTCCTCCATGCCCCAAATTGAGACAAGTAGCAGAGATGGGGGGGGAAATGAGTATGGGCTGGGATCTGGGCAGCAAAGCAGAGTGTGAATATGTGTGAGTACTTTTGAGCTAGGAGCCAGGAGGGACCAAGGTGACTGCAGATTGCAGCCCTAGGGAGATGGGGGAGGCTGGGATGTGGCAGAAGTTGGTAACTGGAGGCAGACCGGGGAAGGGAAAAGGCCGGTTGGGGTGGGGAGGGAGGGTGGAGAGAATTCCAGGACTGGCCCCAAAGGATGCGGGGTGGGGAGGACGTGAGGCCAAGATGGGGGCTCCGGGAACTGCTCGGGGGTGGGGGGGCATGAGGCTGGGGTGGGCTCCAGGGTGGGCGGTAGGCTAGGGGACAGGGAGTACGGGGGGCAGGGGGACTCCAGGGACCGCTCAGAGCACAAGCATGGCCCTAGCTCAGCTGCAACTTGCGCACCGAGGCAACGTAGCTGTGGCTAGTGGGGGACACAGATGAGAGGTTCTGGGGGGGTCACATGCCTCCCCAATTTCTCGGGACTCCCAGAAGCGAAGAGGCAGCACTCCCACTGGCAGCGGCACTCTCCGTGTGTCCGTGGTGCAGCATGAGTAGGGAGGAAGCAGCAGGGCAGCTGGCTGAGCTCCTCCTTCTCCCCGCTACATAGGGCTGCCTCATCTTCCCTGCTGCTGGAGTCCCACTCATTGCCTCTGCTTCCACTCCCAACTCACCTCAGTGAATAGTCTGCAAAGCAGGTAGCAGCGCTAGGACTCCAGCAGCAGGGAAGGCGAAGCAGCCCCATGTGGGGGGTCACAGGAGGAGCTCAGCCAGCCGCCCTGTTCCATCCCCGCTCTGCATGAACACACGGAGAGCACCACTGCCAGGGTGAGTGCAGTCTCCTCGCTTCTGGGCATACCCTCCAGAGGGATCTGGAGAAATTGGGGAGACACATGACCCTTCATGCTCCACCCATTTGTCATCTCTGTCCCCGTGGTCCAAGGTGGGCTGTATAGCATACAATGGGTGCATACTCTCTGAATGGGCTCCCCAAATCCTGCTCCCAACACAGTGAAACCACACTGTTATTCAGGTTAATAAACAAGGTCCCAAGATTTGGACCAGTTGAGAGTCTCTGTCTTTGCTACTAAAAAGTTAAGTGAACAAAAACCATGCATTATTCACTTGTTATGGTTTACATTTAAATTTTTCATCTCAGTTACCATTTTTGAGTATGGACTGTGACTTTGAGAACCTTTAGGGTTTTTTTAAACTCATCCAATATTTCATAGAATAATTTGGGTTGAAAGAGGCCATACAGTTCATGAATTGATGCACACATATGTACCTACTGATCACTAATGGATGGAATTAGAATTACTCAACAGAGTATCACAGGCCCTATACTGGTAATGGAGATTCTCCTTTGAGTCACTTGTTGAAAGCCTGTATTTTTTTATTAAAAATATCCAAGCTTTGTCTCTGCTACAGACATGCAATTCTAACTGGTGATGGTGTGCCACGTAGTACTATGTTGCCACGGATTTGTTACAATATTTTTTGGCATCAGATTTTTTTATTCATTCATTACAGAAAGTGGGGAGCTGAGTTAGAGACCTGAAGTAAAAGTTTACAGTGAACAGTTAACCCTCCCGTCTCCTCTAGATTAGTGGATCTAAACCTTTCCAGACTATTGTACCTGTTTCAAGAGTCTGATTTGTTTTGTGTACCTCCAAGTTTCACATCTCTTAAACTACTTGTTTACAAAAACAGACATAAAAATACAAAAGTGTCACATCACACTATTACTGAAAAATTGCCAACTTTCTCATTTTTACCATATAATTATAAAATAAATCTATTGGAATATAAATATTGTACTTACATTTCAGTGTATAGAATATAGAGTAGTATAAAGAAGTCATTATATGAAATTTGAGTTTGTACTAATTTTGCTAGTGCTTTTGATGTAGCCTGTTGTAAAAAGGCAAACATCTAAATGAGTTGATGTACCCCCTGCAAAGCCTCTGTGTACCCCGAGGAGTACATGTATCCCTGGTTGAGAACCACTGACCTAGATGTCCCATATTCTTCCTGCTTGTTCTCCAACTAATCTTTGCCTTCCACTCCAATCTTCTCCGGCTGCCTTGCTCTCTTTCCCCTTCTCCTTCACTCTCCCCAGCTTGTCTTTATTAAATTTTGCCCTTGTCAGGTCCCAGCTCCACCTTCGCCCAAGTTCTCCCTCTCCTGTTTTGCCTACCCCATTTATCTCCCTTCTATTCCATGTTCCTGTCTTTGCCCTTTTTTTCAGAGGAGATTGTTGGAGTTGTGGGGGGAAAGTCATTTTCTAAGACTGCTGCCAGAGCCAATCTCTTTTTAGGCTGCCGCTACTGCTGCTTTTCTGCTGTGTCATGGAAAGAGAGAGGTACCTGGTCACAAGAACCAAGGGAGATTGGGAGGCTGGGGAAAGAAACATTAGCCAAGCATAATGAATGCATCCGATGAAGTGAGCTGTAGCTCACGAAAGCTTATGCTCAAATAAATTTGTTAGTCTCTAAGGTGCCACAAGTACTCCTTTTCTATTAGCCAAGCAGAATCTCTTGCAGCAGGTCTGAGCTGTTTGTCTTATGGAATCACTGATGTACACACATCCAGTGATCCAGTCCTAGATTTGGGGTAGAAAGAGAAGGCACCACTCCCATTCCAGGCACTGCCCATGGATCTGTTGATGATGTTGGGAGCTTTTCAAGCAGCAGGGTAGGAGCAGCAGGAGTAAATGATTCATGGCCTGAGAGACACATCATCACAGCTTTACATCATCTTATCAGGCCAAAAAACCAAAAAGAAGTCCGGTGGCACTTTCAAGACTAACAGATTTATTTGGGCATAAGCTTTCGTGGGTAAAAAACACACACTTCTTCAGATGTTTTTGTGGATACAGATTAACATGGCTACCCCTCTGATATTTATCAAGCCTAGGCACTTAAGATTACAGCTGAAAGGCAAACAGGAACAATACTTTCCTGTTTAAAGGGTTTTTTATTGTTGTTTTTGCAACACTTTTGAATTCTTGCAGTTAGGATTTGAATCTAGGAAAGATTCTTTCTCCCCACACAAATGGTGCTTTTTATAAGATCTTTCCAATCTTAGCTCCTTATTATTAAACCCATTTCTTTAAGCTTTTGAAAAATGTGAGGTTTACCAGATGTTTTTCATGTCCTCCATTCCAAGTTTCCGTACTATTACCTGGAAAGGCACAGTATGTCATATTGAGACAACTTGAATGAGAAAGATTTAAATAAATAAACATAAATAAATAAACACAGAGAGAGAGAGAGAGAGGAAAATCCTTCACTGTGTGACTTTGAAGGACTTTTACAGCTGCCTTAAAATTAAACACAAACAGAGGGAGTCTCCCTGTAAATGAATGAGTCATGGCAGATCTCTGAAGAGCAGTACTGTTTGGTGACTTTACTTAAAAATAACAATGGCAAATTTAATCTCTCTATTGCTGCTGCATATGTTTACATGTGCCTTTGCCACAGCTTCCTATGGAACATTCAGACAATGCAAGGAATTATTAGGACTTTATCGGTTCTGTCAGGCTGCTCCATATAAATTACTTTGTATGGCCCCAGTTCTTCAGTTAGATCCATGTAGGCAGAGCCTCGCACCTGTGCAAAGCCTCATTTAGGTCAGTACGGCACTACCAAGTATGGGCTGCCCATATGGAACCAATGGCAGGATTAGGGCCTATATCATTTCACAATAAAGTAATTAAAGGGATTCTTGCCAAAATAAAAGCTGTTCTCTGTTCCTCAGTGACTAAGACTATGTCTACATTTGCACTTTTGTCGGTGTAACTTATGTCACTCAGGGGTGTGAAAAAACACACACACACCCTGTGTGATATAAATTACACCAACAGAAGCACCGCGTGGACAGCGCTCTTCTGCTGACATAACTACCACTGCACTTTGGGGGTGGTTTAATGATGTCAATGGGTGAGATCTCTCCCATTGGCATAGAGTGGATACATGAGAGATCTTATAGCAGCCCAACTGCATCAGTACAGCTGTGCCACTGTAAGCTCTCTAGCAGGGCAGGATTAACTTTTTGTGGGCCTGGCACTAAACATATTTGTGGGTCCTCTGGGGAATGATTGTAAAAGGGGACGGGGGCAAAAGCACAGTGGGGTGGGAGCTAGAGTTGGTCCCTGGAGCAAGGGAGGGGCCAGGGGTAAAATGCAAGAGCAGCAGGGCTGGGGAGGAGGTAAACAGGATCCCTGCCCCCCCGCCCCTGCCCACATAGAGCAGGCACCTACCTGGTTCTAGCCCATTCTCTTCGTCTCTGTCTGCAATGAGCTGCCCCTCCTCCCGCAGCAGCAGGACAGGTTCTCTTCCAGCCCCCACGGGTGGGTGTTGGGAGTGGGAGGAGCGGAGGCTAATGTGGTTACTCCTGTAACCGGACTTTTAGTTTCCAGTCAGCACTGCTCACCAGACACTCACGTCCCATTTTCTACTGGAGTTTCCAGTCTAAAACAGGGCTGCCAGAAAAGTCTAAGGCAGAGAGGGGCAAGCAATCATTTTTAAAAGTGAGAGGGCTAAGCCTTAAGCGGGGGTGGGGGGGGGAAGCAAGTGGTGGGTGGGCTAGGGAGTGAAGAGGAGTTAGTGGGCAGGGCCATGTCTGCTGTACTGCCCAGGTAGGTTGGAGACTGTGGGGATCAGTCGAAAACAGTATCCCCAGCCCAGGTGACGTGACAGCCAGTGGTGGATTTAGACTTAGTGGGGCCCCCCGGCCCTTTGCTCAGCTTCATTTTTGGGGCCCCTCCTTGGGACCCAGACAAGAAAAAGAACATTATCTCTTATCTCCCCTCAACCCCCGTTTTTCATTCTTTTTTTCTTCATCCTCCTCCTATAAGTAATAGGAAGTAAATGAAAATAAAGTGATTGATTGTTCTTGTAGTCTAACTTATTTTTCCACAGACCACTTGAAAATCGTGGAGGAACTCGACGGACCACTTAATGATCTTTCCAAATATTGTTTGTACCATTAGCTAACTATTGTAAAGTGCTTTGGATAAGAGTGCTTTATAAAAAAAATGTAAAAAAACATTGGAGTGCGGGGTCTGGCCAGGAGCTAGGGTGAGGGAGGGGGCTTAGGGTTGGGGCAGGAGGTTGGGATTTGGAGCACTTACCTGGGGCAGCTCCTGTTTGGTGCGAGGGGTGGGGGTGGGGATGTGGAGGGGTGCAGGAGTCAGGGCATGGGGTGTGGGGGGGCTGGGTATGTGGGGGTGAAGGAGTCAGGGCAGTGGGCTGGGGGGATGTGAAGGGGTGAAGGGGTTGGGGGGTAGTGAGGGGGGTGCAGGGGTCAGGAAAGAGGGCTGGGGGTATGGGCTGGGGTTGTGGGGGTGCTCACGGCAGAGGGCTGGAGGGGGTATGCCCCGATTCCACTCTCTTCCTCAAGGCCCTGCCCCCACCTCTTCTCCTCCTCCTCCTCCCCTCCCGGAGTGGCGAGCGCACTGCGGCTCCATTCTTACCCCTCCCTCCTGCCGGCAAACAGCTGACTGGTGGCAGGGAGAGGGGGCGGGGCGGGAACGCAGCATGCTGGGGGAAGAGGCCGGGGAGGAGCTTGGCGGCTGGTGGAGCCTGCCTTGCTGCTGCAGGAGCCCCAGGAGCCAGCAGAATCAAGCTTCTGCCCCCACACGAGAGAGCGGGGGGCAGAGAAGAGTGGGCTGGACTGGGTCCCCTGTGGACCGTGGGCCTGGCACCAGTGGCACCAGGGTAAAATCTGGTACTGCCCTCTAGTGAAGACATGGCCTAAAAGTCCTAGATTTTTAAATTGTAAGAATTGTTTAAAATGTTGTTCACTTTTCAACATTTAGGCTTTAATACTTGTTGGCACTTTGTTCATCCTGGAAGAGGAAACTAAACTTGTTGGGTTTACTTCTCTTTCTAGTCTGGGGCGCACTGTCTGTTTCCCATGAATGAGCACAGTGCAGTTACATTTAAGTTCACAGCACTAAATGAGAAAGTTTAATTTAAAAAAAAACTGTGTTGAGTAATATTTTTTTCTTTTTCGTTTCATTAAAACATGACTATTTCCATCAGACTCTGGATGTACAATATGTTGACTGGTCCCCCACAACACAACCAATTTATTGAAATTGACACAAATAGCTTAGGAAATCCAAAATGCTCTTGTTTCTAAAACACTGGATGCTGACAGAATAAAATAAAATAAAACTTTGTGTACATGTAGAACACAGTGTTTGTTACTCAGGTTTCTAAGATGATGCCGCAGGAAATAACAAATCTGGCACGAACAAAACATGAACATGTAAATCAGCAGCTTTTCATCGACTGATAAGGAAAAATAATCCATTAACTATCTCTCAGAGAATTTTGGTTCTCTGTCTTCCATTGAACTGCCCAGTCCTGATCCAGCAAACACCATTGGGACTACTCATCTGCCTGTAAGTAATAGCAGGATTAGGATCCAATCATTTAGTGAGGGGTAATTTTCCCCTCAGATGCAAATTCTTGTACTGACCACCATTTATACAGTTAAGAAATCACCAGTTAGATGGATGCTCAGACAATGTTATAAAATACCTGACTATTCTAGAATGCCGAATATAACAGATCACTGCAAAGTTGCTGAGTCATTTTCACTGTTTCCACTGTAGAGTCAGCTAGTTGTTTGGTTTCCTCTGCAATTTGTTTGGGCCTTACAGACAGTAACAGGCAGTGGAGTAATTTTTTTAAGTATGAGAATGTGATTGTAAAACTATAAAAATTGGCAGGGTGATTCTTATTATTGATTATATTGAAGGGCAAAGTTAATGCCAGGAAATACTTTTAGCATTTTTTTTTTGAAATTGTTAGCTTTGAAGTTGGTGTCTGTGACCACAGGCATCCTTGTATTCATTCCCTACAAATTACTGCAATAATATTTGTACAAAATATGCTTTGTGAGGTATCAAGTGAAAGCTAATAACTTGCTGGTTATTAATATCCCTGTAAAATGCATGTGCTAACCTTGTTTTTGAAGTTATGAATGCCCTCTGTTTGATGTTACCCGCATAAGTTTAAGACCATACAGCCTAGCCTAGGTAAAGGGATAAATAGGTCTGTCCTAGACAAAGGAATATGGGATTACCTCAATCTATGTATTAGCTGCAAACAAAGCTATCAAGACAGTGTGGGTTAGCCTGAGCCTGAACTCAAGAAACAGAGAATTAACATGGCTCCTGCACCCCAGGGAGATTCAGGAGTCTGAATCCGCAGGATTTCTTTCTGACTTTTAGGACAAAACAACTTCTCTGGGAATATAAGGAACAGAGAAATTTCATCTTTATCCTTCACCTTAAGGAGACAAAGAAACCAAGCAATTTGAACTCTGTGATATGTCCTGGCCAGGCCGTCCAGTAAAAAGTTGGAAAGGAATGGATGTGAAAAAAAACATCTTGAACAAAGATTGTATCTTGCTAGATTGAATTTTAGATGCATGTTTTCACTTTTATTTGTTTGCAACCATCTCTACCTTTATCTGTTTTACTTAGTATCACTGAATCCATGCTCTTTTGTTAATAAACTTGTTATATTTGTACTATAAACCAATTCAGAGCTGTGTTATAGATTCATAGATACTAAGGTCAGAAGGGACCATTCTGATCATCTAGTCCGACCTCCTGCACAGCGCAGGCCACAGAATCTCACCCACCCACTCCTATGAAAAACCTCACCCATTGTTGAAGGGAAGGGTGTATTTATCCCAGTTAAATTGTTAAGCTGTGATGCACTGACTCTTTAACAGAATAACAAACATGTTATCTTCTGTGCATGCACAGTGGTAGGAGCTGGGTATTGCAGAGAAACATCTCTGAGGAGCTCAAGGTCTGGAGTTCACTGTTACCTGCTAGGCAAGATTTAGTTTGGGAGAACCTTGAAGAGTTTGCTGCTGAGAAAGACAGACTGGTGTGGCAGGGAGCTGATGCAGAGTCTAATCATTAGCAAAGCTCGCACTTGCTGAGGCAGAGAGGTAACATAGTGGCATGCAGCTTTGGGTATACCCAGCAGTATGTTGCATTGGCGTAGTCGGCAGGAGGTACACACCGTTTGTTGGTTCACTGTGGGCATGTCTACACTACGAAGTTAAGTTGAGTTAATTTAACTCAACATCCAGTTGCCTCAGTAATTAAGTCAGTCAGGAGTGTCCACACCATGCTTATTGTGTCGGTGGAGTGTGCCCTCACTAGCAGCATGTGCACTGATGCACAGAACAGTGCACCTTGATTAGCTATCCCACAGTGCAACTAGCCACGGGGAGTTTTGGAAAGAACTTGCCTCCTGGGACTGAAACATTGTCACAGAGGGAAATGGGAACATCGCTTCAACCTCCCATCATGCAGTTTCCTCCCTTCTTCCCTCCCTTCCTCCCCTGATATCAACTGCAAACAACGCATACTTTTTCACACTTTTTTTCAAAAGCCTGGCTTAGTCAGGCATACACCATAGCCCGAGAAGCATGGACCCTGCTCAGCTGTGCACTCTTGTTGTGAGCATTACAAACACCTTGTGCCTTATCCTGCAGTATTTTCAGAACTGAGACAGGAGCCACCATGTGGAACATTGCAATGTCATTCAAGCAGCCCTGCTGAAAGCCATAGAATGAAACAAATCCCAGTTGCTGCTGGCAGTCGTGGAGCAGCTGAACATGGTGGAGCACCATTTCTGGTCCCAGGAAACAAGCACTGACTGGTGGGATCACATCATTATGCAGCCATGGGATGATGAGCAGTGGCTGTAGAACTTTTGAATGGGGAAGGCCACTTTCCAGGAACTTTGTGCAGAGCTTTCCCCAGTCCTGAAGCACAGCAACACTAAAATGCTCTGACAGTGGAGAAGTGAGTGGTGATAGCTCTGTGGAAGCTTGCAACACTAGACTGCTACCGGTCAGTGGGGAATCAGTTCAGAGTTGGTAAATCCACCATGGGAGCTGTTGTGATTCAAGTGTACAGGGCCATTAATCAGCTTCTGCTGAGAATGGTAGTGACTCTGGGCAATGTGCAGGGCATAGTGGATGGTTTTGCTGTGATGGGGTTCCCTAACTGCCATCGGGCAGTAGATGGGGTGCATATGCCATACCATACCATACCTTCCATTGCATCAGTTTCCCTCTACCTCCCCTTCCCTGCAACATCCCATGCTTGGAATAAATAAAGAGTATTTCATTCTCAAAATGTAAACTTTTATGCACTAAAGATAAAGAACCTGAAAGAACAGGAAAATAATTTAACCTTGGGCACACTGTGATAAAATTGGGAGGGAAGAAACCAAGTCAGCTTATTTGTGAAAGCATGGAAGTCTTGCCCATTTAAGGTCTTCATTCTTAGTATCCTCCCCTGGTGTTGAGTGGAAGGGATACTGCACCTTCCTCCCCTGGCTCCTGGAACATTTGTGGGAGAAGGATTGGGAACAGGGCGATGTTTGCAGGGGCTGCAGAGCGAGTCTAGCCTCAAGCTGTTTTTCTCAAAGCTCAACCAGACACCTCAACATGTCTGATTGGTCCTTCGTAATCCACAGCATCTCATCCTGCATGGCCCATTAATGCATCTGGGATGCTCTCCTGTTCATCATATCCATGTCTCATTTTTCAGACAATGAAATCCTCCAGGCTCTGAGCTCTGTGTCAGCTGTCCTGGAGACGTTCATTATCTCATTGAACATGTCATCACATGTTCTCTTTTTACGTCTTCTAATCTGTGAAAGCCTCTCTGCCAGTGTGGTGGATGTGCTGAAGGCCAAGCTTTCCATTATAAGGCATGCAAAGCACAGGGTAACCATTGTCAGTGCATAGGCTGCTACATAGTCTAGTACAAGGTTGCTATTTAAAAAACACTCCCCTTATTACACTCAAGTGCAAGCCAGAACATAATCAGTCTCCCTAGCTATTCAATGAATGGTTTGCTGTTCCAGCCATGGTGAATATGGCCCAGCGGCATGGGCGACAGGCCTTGTGCTGCAACTTGTGGCAAACCCGCATCGGGAGCATAGGTGGACAGATGGACAATGCCCCCTCCCTTTAGCAACATGGATGGTTCTTTCAGACCAGGGACCAGCATTAAGCCTCCCAAATATCTGTCTGTCTGAGGCAGCCCCAGGAAGTCAGGGGGGGAGACTTTGCAGCCATGAAAGAACACAAAAAGCCCACCCCCGCTTCCTTTAACACTGCTGGTAGAAGTCACCCTGGGCGCGCAGATTCTTCATTCTATGCTGATCCCTGCCAGCTAAAACACTGGCATGTTGAGGAACCTGGAAATCACCATGGGTGGGGGATCACATGTGGCTCTTTTACAGTTAAAGTATGGCTCCTGGAGACCCACACACTCCCCTGCCATTCTCCACCTACCAGACTGCGGGGGAGCTCAGGACCTCTGCCTTGCAACAGGGTGGTGGGGTCGGGGCTTCTGCTCAGTGGGGAGAGGAGAGGTCTCAGGGCTTCAGCCTCAGGGGGCATGCCTGCTTGGGCTTGGGGCTTCAGCAAGAGTGGGGCTGAAGCCCCAAGCCTTGGCAGGCGCACCCCAGCCCTTGAACTTCAGAAGATTGTTGTACACAGCTCAGCGGGTCAGTAAATTTGCCCATCTCTGCTCTATTGTTTGCAGCACAAGCACCTGTAATGAAAACTTCCATGGGGGGCATCGGTCTGCCAAGGGTAACAGAAGTGGCAAGGGAGCAGAGCTGCAAGCATCTGAGTCTGGACCTGGTCTGTATGCAGCTATACTGTGTACCACAATGATCAGAGAATCATAGACTATCAGGGACCTCAGGAGGTCATCTAGTCCAACCCTCTGCTCAAAGTTCTTTGATTTTCACGCAGCACTGCTGCATGTCCCTGCCATAGCCCTTCTTCCCCATGACCTGCGCAATCTTTTCTTAGATGTGTACATTTCTTTGGCTGCATCGGAGCTGTGCCTGCACAGACTCTTCTCCCCACAGACCAGTAAGATCCACCACCTCCTGTGTACTCCAGGCTGGAGTGCGTTTGGGGTGTTGAGTCTCCATGATCAGCTGGGCTGAGGAGCTCTCCTCACTGATCAAACAGGAAATGGGAATTCAAAAGTTCCCGGAGCTTTAAACGGGGAGGGGCTGTTTCCTGTGTACCTGGCTGCTGTGCAGCGGAGTTGAAAACAATCTCCAGAGTGGTCACAGCGGAGCATTGTGGGACATCTCCTGGATGCCACTTCAGTCGACTTACACAACGCTGCATCTGCACTGCCTCTCTGTCGATCCATCAACGTTAAATAAAGTGCTATGCCTCTCATGGAGGTGGAGTAATTAAGTTGATGTTATAGGTGAGTTAGGTCAGCGGAAGGGACCTGGTAGTGTACACGCATACATTATTCGGTTGACATAAGGCAGCTTCTGTTAGCCTAAGTTTGTAGTGTAGATCAAGCCTGAGGTTCACACTTCCAGCACTGAAAAACTTGTTTTAAGTGATTCTCAAGTGAAGAGGCTGGGAACAGTCAAGAAAGGTTACAGTTTGTTTTCTGTTTGCTTATTTTGATGAGGGAAATAGAACAGAACCAGGGGCAAGATGAGCAAAGAATCATAGGCTAAGTTTAACAGAATGAAGGTTAGAGGAGTTATGCAAACAATTTGGCCTGTTTTATTGGGGTGGGGGACAGAAAAGATGAGAACTTTTCTCCTAGAATTTGACCAACAGGAAGAGCAGCTGAGCCTACAGTAATTGCCTGGAGACACAGGGAACACAGTGGCAGGAGGAGCTGGACTTCCCAGCTCACTATTTAGCCAAGAATGGATGCAGCTAGAAAGGAAAAAACTGCAACTAGAAACCCTTTGACTCAAACAGGAGCTAGAAGAAAGAAGAGAAGTAACATCAACATGAACTCAGAATCTGGGAACTAAGGAAGGAAAACCCCCAAATAACAGACATCCTTCCCCAAAAGCTGCTCAGCTGGAACAAGCTGTGCCGGCATATAAGGAAGCAGACTGTACTGAAAAATCCTTTACCATTTTTGAAAGATTATAGGAAATGCATAAAGTTCCAGAGGACAAGAAAGTCCTAACTTTGATTACTAAATTCTCAGGTAAAGTATTAAATGCATATAATAAAATGCCAATTGATCAGGCTTTGAAATACGACGAGTTTAAAAAGGTTGCATTGCAAAGGTTCCAAAATACTCCTGGAGTGTATCGATGGAAATTCAGAACCCTCAGAATGCATGACAATGTGAATCATAGAGACTATGCGCATAACTTATGATGAGATGTGATTTGATGAGAAAATGGGCCAAAGGGAAGGGGACAGAGAGCTATGAACAATTGCTTGATCTTTTTGCTCAGGATCAGGTCCTGAAAAAGTCAATCTATTTGGGTTAAATCCCTAGACTCTGTCCTAAAAGCAGTAGGTGTGGCTGATTCCTGTGCACAAGTCCGAGCATCCAATAAGCATGAGCCACAGAAGGAAGGACAGAAAAGCAGGTTGAAAGGGGGGCCCCATTTTGTCCCTGGGAAGAGAGGCTGGTGGGGACAAAATGGGGCCCACCTCTGAGTCCTGGGCTACCTAGGCACTTTCCTCTCCAGGATACAGCCTCCCTTGGGAATCTCATTTGCAGATCCCCTGTACAAGAGAATGGACCCAGAAGGTGTTTCATGTGTGATTCCACTGAACATCTGAGGAAAAATTGCCAAAAGATAAGGGAAGCTATGCCTGTACCCCGTCCAACCCAGGTTAATGCAGCTTTCATTAGCACAGATGTGCTTCTAGGGCTCCTGATTAGTTCTGTGAGGTCTGACCCATTGGAGGTGGACATGGAATTTATTAAAGTTGCCAAGGTGAATGGCAAAGAATGCCTGCAGTGGGCAGACAGTGGTGCCCAGATTTCTCTGGTTAAGGAAAGCATGGTCAAAGTGAATTACATGTTACTTGACAAGGAGGTAGAACTCCTGACATCGGGAGGATATAAAATTCCTATACATTTAGCTAAGGTACATTTGGAGTGGGCAGGTTTAATGGGTACCTTAAAAGTTGGGATGCTGGATTGTATTCCAACAGCAATTCTTGCGGGAAATGATATTTTGTCTGTTTCTAACATGGTTAATATAGTAACTTGCAGCAAGTTATGCAAATTACTATCATCTCAGTTCTGTAATCTCAGGATAGAATTGTGTAGCCAAAAAGGCAGCTGGAGGGGGGAGGGGATTGCTTCATCCCCAGCTCAGCAGGAGATAGCGCTGTGCTTTCAGATGTGGGAGGGGCCGAAGCCATCTCCTGCATAGCAGAAAAGAGTAGCCAGCATACAGATCTGAAGAGGGAGGCAGTATCCCCTGTAACTGGAGAGGCTGTTCAGGTTGCCTGTAGCTAGGGTTTTACAGATTTGCAGAGAGCATATCCCATGCTTGAAAGTATCTGGGGGCATGGACAGCGGAAGTGGAGGCACTGGCACCTGACCATGCCCCCCCCATTCTGCCCTTTTCCCCAGAGGCCCTGCCCCCATGCCACCATTTCCCCCGAGGCCCTGCCCTCGCATTGCCCCTTCCCCCGAGGCCCTGCCCCATACCACCCCTTCCCCAATGCCCTGCCCCCACACAGTCTCTTCCTCCCAAGACCCCGCCTCTCTCCCATCATTCATCCTTACAGGAGGTAAAAAGTGGGGGGGGGGCCATGGCTCCCTGCCTCCCCTGTTCCAATGACCCTGTGGCAGGGTACATCCTTGAGGGGAGCCCAGTGAGGGAAAATGGGAAACTTTTTTTTTAAAGAGGAAGGCAGATTGTTTAGGGGAAAGATAAAAGCCTTACATGCAACTGGTTGAGGCTGCCTATCACTGTGGTGAGTTAACGCTGCTTGCACCTGATAGTCCTTTTGCTGGTCACTTGGGGGCACAGGGAACCTACAATAGGTTAAAGAAGATTTTTTACTGGCAGGATACAGAATAATATGAGCAAAAAAACCGAGGAGGACTTGTGGCACCTTGTGGAGACTAAGAAATGTATTTGGTCATAAGTTTTTGTGGGCTAAAACCCAAGTAAATTTGTTAGTCTCTAAGGTGCCACAAGTACTCCTCATTTTTTTTGCTGATACAGACTAACACGGCTACCCCTCTGAAACCAGAATAATATGAGAGACTATTGCAGGTCTTGTGAGTTATACCAAAAGAGAAAGAGATCTGCAGGGCTCCAAAAAGTTCCTCTACATCTCTTGCCTGTGATACAAGAGGCATTATTAGGGTATGGACATTGTGGGCCCTATGCCATGTCTTACCCAAAGGGGGAAAAGAGATATCTTTGTTGTAGTGGATTTTGCTGCTAGATATCCAGAAGAAGTTGCTCTAACTAACACAGAGGCTGACTCTGTAGCAAAAGCCATTTTCATGTAGGGTGAAACAGCTAAAAGCTGCCCCATATCACCCAGCAACAAATGGCTTGGCTGAGAGATTCAACAGGACTCTGAAATCAATGCTGGGAATGTACATGAACAAGAGAGCCAGTGACTGGGATGAAATGTTATCCTATCTGTTATTTTCTTACAGGGCAGTCCCCCAAGAATTTGCAGGGTTGAATTCTGTATGGAAGGAAAATGAGGGGACACCTACATTTCATCAGAGACTTCTGGGAAGGAGACACTGAGGTCATGGGGGAACCAGTAACTAAATATGTACAAAGGGTTCAGGAAAGAGTTAAGAGACATGATGTAGGTGTGGGTTCAAACTGACCTTACTGGCAGCCAGACCAAACAAAAGGCAGGGTATGATAGTCGTGCTTGGAAATGTTCTTTTGAAGTAGGGGACTTGGTGTTGGTGCTCATCCCTATGAAAAAATGCAAAACTCCTGGGAAGGACCTTTTGGAGTGGTACAAGAGGTGAATGTATATATCATGTTAAAAGACCTCGCAGTAACACTGCCCCTCAGCTGGTGCTTGTGAATAGGCTTAAAGCTTATTACAGTAGGGAAGTGTGATAGAGTGGGAATTTTCTGTAAATATTTTCTATGAATACTGTATGAATATGCCTCAGTTTCCCTTATATGATGAGCGGTTAACTAGGTGGTGGGAAAAGGCAGTTTACTCTCGGGCAGGCTATGACAAAGGTGTGAATGGCACCCAGCTGTCTCGGATTTGGGGGCCCAGGTCAATGGAGGGTCTGGGAAGACAATGGCAAATTCAATCACCTGGACACTGGGTACTTAGCAACTAATGACCATGGATGGCCCACCCTTTTGCAGGGAGCCAGTCGTGTTTGACCAGCTGGATAACAAAGGACTGAGAAGGTGCCAGGTGAGACTGGCCTGGGAACTTGGACAAAGAGGGCACAAGGGGACAGAGTGGGAACCAGAAGGGGAACATATCACTTGGCTGGGGCTCTGGGCTAACCAGAATGGTCCATACTGTAACTTTCTTTTCTCTATGCTAACCAAGGAGTTTCTCTTCTGTGTTCCAGTTGACTAATAAGCCCAACTGTTCTGACAACGCTGTGTGAATGTCACTACAGATGCTGAAGAAGTGAGGGGATGCATTGCTCCCTTTGGGTGTACAAGTCACTCTCAGGTGTCCAACTAAGTTAAACTTACTTAAGGGAGCTCATGGTGTGAAGCAGGGGTGCTAAAGGCTTGAAGATTCAGTCCAAGGAGGCAGGGAAGCCAAGTGGCTTACCCTAGTGAACGAGTGAGATCCTAAGGGGGTCTGGCACCCTAAAGGGGTCCTTCCAGGGACTGTTCCAGAGCTGTTCCAGAGCACCAATCCTGTGCATCTGTGATAGGAAGCAATGGTAAATGTGATTTGATATGTTGAAGGGGAAACTGAGGCATCATACCTCATTGATTTGATAGCCGAATGCCAAGACAACTTACCACTTGAAAGCATTGAGCTATCCAATGAATTAACACAGACCGAAAGGGCAAAGATTCTGGCTATATGGAAGAGTCAGAGAAGTTTTCTCCAGAAAGCTAGGGAAGATGTACGTACTCACCCATAAGACTGACACTGTAGGTTCTTAGCCCATCCACAGCTGGACTTATTGAACTACTGGCACGGTGCAAGAGCAAATCCATACAGAAATACAGAGCATGCTGGACTTGGGGGTGATTAGAGACTCTGGTAGCTGTTGGGCATCACCCATTGTGCTAGCACCTAAGAAAGATAAAACTAAGTTTTTTGTTGATTATAGAAAACTAAATGCTGTCACTTTTCCACATGTTTATCCTATGCCCAGAATTGATGACGTACTTGGTATTTTGTGCAAAGCTATGTATCTTAGCGGGTTTGATCTAGTGCAAGATTATTGCAAGATCCCTTTAGATGAAGATGCGCAGAAAAAAAAATCTACTTCTATTACGGATGTGGGACTGTATGAATTCACAATTGTTACTATTTGGGTTAATTAATAGAGAAACCACTTTTCAGAGGCTTGTCAACCAGGTGTTAATCAGCTTTCAAAATTTTGTAAGAGCATATATTGATGATATAGTGGAATTTAGCAACTCTTAGTCTAATCATAAGAAACACTCGGGGACTGTATTGTCAAAGCTCAGAGAGGCAGGCCTGACTCTAAAAGCCTCTAAGGGTAAAACCAGAGAAGCAATGGTTCCTTATTTGGGTAACAGAGTAGAGAGCAGCCAAATCTCTCCTGAATCCTTAAAGATGGAAGCCATTGTAAACTGCAAACCGAAAAGCAGGTCCAGTCTTTCATAAGCCTGTGTAGCAAAGAGGCATGCCCTCCCTCGGAGATTGACAGCGAGGGATGGTCAGATGCCCCCTCCCAGTGGGCAGAACCAGGAAGGCCATGCCTACCATGCCGGAAGCAGAGTGGTAGGACAGGAAAAGGAAGTATAAAAGGCAGGCTCTGTAGTTTAGTTGTAGTGGAGCTGCTGAGGAGGATAGATGCTTCCACTCTGCTGCTGGGGCAGGAGCCTGCAGAAGGCTTCTGCTGTCCTGAAGACTCTCCTAAGCTACCGGACCTGGCTGATGTTGAAGAGCTGCTGGGATTGCCACTGGCAGTGTATTCTGGGGAGGTGGAGGATGACCCTGGGACTCAGATACCCCCAGAGGGGGAGAGTAAGAAGTAGCTCAGGGACAGCTGACTTCAGTCTGTCTACATTGCTGTCTACCTGAGCCAAGATGTCGGGCAATATCATTGTCTACTGCTCTGCCCCACTGCAAGGGTCAGAGAAAACTTCTCCTGTGCCCCCAGAGTGTTTGAGGCTCTACCCGGGCTCCTGGAATACTCACCACTCTGCCTTCTCTGAGAGTTTGAACCCTAGAGACAGCTAACCTGCCCCTTTTATAGACTGCTGTTCTAGATGTGTGACAGAAAAGGGGTGTGGCCTCCCTTTGAGATTGACAGTGAAGGGTGGCCATGCACATCTACCTGCTTACACCTGGTTAATGACTACTGCCCATTTGTGCATAGTTTCAGTGACATTGTATCTGCAACCACACATGTATATAAAAAGACAAAGCCAAACCAAGTTGTGTGGTCAAAAGCCTGTCAAGAGGGTTTTGATAAGGTACAGAAAAGCGTTGTCTGAAAAGCCTGTTGGGGCCAGCCCAGATTTTGACAGAATGTTTGAACTTTTACTGATGCATCAGACATTGATCTAAGAGCAGTATTAATGCGAGCGGGGAAGGCAATAAGAAGCACCCCATTGCTTTCTTACGCAAGACATTGGTACCAAGTGAATGGAATTACTCTGTCATAGAATTTTATGCCATAGTGCAGGCAGTCAAGCAACTGAGGGCCTATCTTTTAAACAGGAGATTTGGGGTACTAACTGATCTTTCTCCATTAATCTGGGTACACAAAACCAATGACACTAATTCTGTACTGCTTTGCTAGAGCATCATAATCTAAGAGTATGAAGCAGAGATTGTACTTATTTTCTTTCTCCTTAATATCATGGCCGATGCCCTGCCTAGGAAGGAGGTTTTTGACCCACTGCATACAGATCACCCAGTGGCTAATTGTCCTGCAGTTTTGTGATAGGGGAGGTGTGACTCTACGCACCCTTGGATTCACACCCCACATGCTACTGCTGTGATATTTATACAAAACATGTTTTGAGGTATCCTATGAAAACTAACAACATACTGATTATTAATATAATTGTAAAATACATGTGTTAACCTTATACAGAGGGAATTCAGAACTTCATGTATGATGTTACTAGAACATGTTTAAAACCAGGCATTCTTAGTGTAGGTAAAGGTGTTAAACGGGTCTGTCCTAGATAACGGAATATGGGATTACCTCAGTCTTTATATTAGCTGTAAGCAAAGCTATTGAGCTAAGCCAGTGGGGGTTATCCTGAGCCTGAACTTGAAAGACAGAGAATTAACATGGCTCCTGAACCCAAGAAAGACTCAGGAGTCTAAATCCTCAGGATGTCTCCCTGATTTGAAGGACAGGCATTCCTTGGGGAATATAAGAAACAGAGACTCCATCTTTATCCTTCACCTTAAGGAGACAAAGAAACCACACGATTTGAGCTCTGTGATGGGTCCTGGTCAGACCGGTCACAAAAAAACTGGAAAGGAGACTGGGTGAGAGAAACCATCTTGAACAAAGACTGTCTTGCTAGATTAAGTTTTAGACTTTTAGATGTGTGTTTTCGCTTTTATTTGCTTATAACTATCTCTGCCTTTATCTGTTTTACTTGGTATCACTGAATCCATGCTCTTTTGTTAATAAACTTGTTTTACTATAAACCAACTCAGCGCTGTGTTTGAAGGGGAGGGTGTATTTATCCCAGGTAAATTAACAAACTGTGATGTACTGACTCTTTTTAACAGAGCGGTGAATTTAGTATTTTCTGTGCATTCACCATGGTAAGCACTGTGCATTGCAGAGAAACAACTCTGAAGAGCTTGGAAACTGGAGGTCACTGATTGTTACCTGCTGGGCAAGGTTGAGGTGGGGAGAGTCTTGAGGAATTTTGCTAGTGAGAGAGAGAGACTGGTGAGGCAGGGAGCTGATGCCCGGTCTAATCTCCAGAAAAGCTCACACTTGCCGAGACAGAGAGGTAACACCATGGCTTACAGTTCTGGGTACCCCAGCAGCATGTTAATGTTCCTTTTTTTAAAACGTAATAGCCGTCTGGGGAGTGGTGTACTCCTTTAAAAATAGCACAGCATACACACTATGGTGCTCTGTTAATCTTGGGAGATCTGTGCGTGAGATATGGTTACAGGCAAAGTTTCCATACCCATGCTTCTGCCAAATATGGTCAGTATCTATATACATGTCTCTCTAGGCCCTTTATCTACCATCTGCCTTGTTCTGGTGTTACCAATCCAGCATAGGCATCCTAGTTTCCCAGACATAACATACACTGTCATGGCAATTGAGATTAGCATTGTGTGACAAATAGAAAATTTTTGACCAAAACTGCACGCTTCAAACAGCTGAGCCAATATGTGAATGAGCTGGATAAACAATATAAACTGTATCATATTTGCCACCCTCTCTCATATCCCATTTGTTCCTGCTGCATTTGCAAATTGTATGTGACTCAGCAGTACCATGCTATCCTAATGCACCCTTGGGAACACAAGAATAACCTGGCACTGCTACTATTTTAACCGAAGGCTGCAGCTACCTCCCAGCCAAATGCATCAGATTTTCCATCATAGAATCAGAGGACTGTAAGGGACCTCGAGAGGTCATCTAGTCCAGTCCCCTGCACTCATGGCAGGACTAAGTATTATTTAGACCATTCCAGACAGGTGTTTGTCTATCATGGGGGATCTCTTAAGAATCAAGGCCTTAATTTATAAACCTGAGGCTGATGAATCTTTGCATAATCTTCCTGTACCTTGGGGGGGCTGTTGCTATTTATTATCTGTATTATGGTAGTGTCTAGAGACCAACTGATTGAGGTCTCATTGCGCTAGGCACTGTACAAGTATAGAATGAGAGACAGTCCCTGCCCCTGAGGAGCTTACAATCTAAATAGACAATACAGACAAAGTTGGGGGGTGGGAGAGGGATATAATATTAAAGAGTGAACAGCATGGTCACTTGCCAATGTCATGTTAATTCAAAGATTCTTCAGGGGTAGGGCAGAAGATACAAGGTTTGTTCGAGGGAGGGGGAGTTAGATAAGCAGACGGGAAAGAAAAGGCAATTGAGGGATGTATCCACTGGGGACTGATGCCTCTGGAGGTGGGGTTGCCCCTGCACAGTTCTTGCTCCCTGGAGGATGCTCAGGGAGAGGTAACCCCATCTGGGTTTCATTCTGCCCTCTACCCTCTGTGGTGTGGCTGTACCTACTGCAGCTGCTTCTGTGTTTACTGCTGGCCAGCTGAGTTTCTGGGCTAGACTGAGCCATAGTTCAGTGCTGTGAGCACAAGACAATGCATAGCAGAAACTTAACATGAGCAGACCAGGGGAGGTACTTTGACTCAGAAAGTCACAATTCCTTTTCTGCTCCCTCTTGCTTCTAGCTGGGAGTAATTTACTACAGTCCTTTAGCGGGTGTAACATACTTCCCTCCTCATGAGGGCTCAGGTTTGCTAGATAGTGCATTGGAGAAGGGACAAGTCAAGGCTCCACCCACTTCCTATCCCTCTCTGGACACTCCCAGCCCACCTGCTTGATGATGTGGGTGGAGTAACGGCTGCGGGAGCCTCAAATGTCCCACATGTGTCTAAACCAAGATTTGAGTAGGCTGTGGAGGGGAGCATTTTACATCCCCTTAGTCTGCTGAATGCAGGCCAGGAATGAATGGGCAGTTAAGGCTTAGCAGAAGCTGCCTTTGATTGAACAAGTGTTGGACAAGTTATTCAATGTCTCTACTTCAGTTTCTTCATCTCTAAAATGGGAACAATTTACCTACCTGACCGCGTTGTTGCGAGGATTAGATAATGACCGTAAAGTGCTTTGAAGATGAAAGTTGCCATTAAAATGCTAAGTACTAATGTTTCAAAAGTCTTGTAGTATGATTGGTAACTATTAAGGCTTCACAGTTGTTGCTATTCTGAATGCCAAAGCCACTTTGAGCATCTCAGTAACAGCAGAGGAAGATTGCAGCTGCTCCTACTCCAAAAGCAAAGACCCCTATCACTTGAGCTAAAGAAGAATCTCTGAGCATGTTGCCATATATGGGATAAGCTCCAGAGGTGATTACAGGTTGATATGCCTAACTTCAGTACCCGGCAAATTGGTTGGAAACTATAGTAAAGAACAGAATTATCAGACACGCAGATGAACACAATATGTTGGGGAAGAGAACATGGCTTTTGTAAAGGGAAATTGTGCCTCAGTCATGTGGCCAAGGGTGATCCAGTAGATATGATGTACTTGGACTTTCAGAATGCCTTTGACAAGGTCCCTCACCAAAGGCACTTAAGCAAAGCAAGCTGTCATGAGATAAGAGGGAAGGTCCTCTCATGGATCAGTAACTGGTTAAAAGATAGGAAACAGGGTAGGGATAAGTAGTTGCCTTTCACAATGAACAGAGGTAAATAGCGGGCTCCCTCAAGCACTTGTACTGGAACTTCTGCTGTTGAGCATATTCATAAGTTTTAAGGAAAAGGGATGACCAGTGAGGTGGCAAAATTTTAGGTGATCCAAAATTACTCAAGATAGTTATATCCAAAATTGACTGTGAAGAGTTGCAAAAGGATCTCACTAAACTGCGTGACAAATTGCAAATGAAATTCAGTGTTGATACATTGAAAGTAATGCAAACTAGAAAAAATAAACCCAACTATACATACAAAATGATGGGGTCTAAATTAGCTGTTACCATGAAAGAAAGAGATTTTGGAGTCATTGTGGATGGTTCTTTGAAAACATCTATTGAATGTGCAATGCCAGTCCAAAGAGCTAACAGACTGTTAGGAACCATTAGGAAATGGATAGATCATAAGACAAAAAATATCATAATGCCTCTATATACATTTATGGTATGCCCACACCTTGAATATAGCATGCAGTTGTGATTGCCCCATCTCAAAAATGATACATTAGAATTGGAAAAAGTACAGTGAAGGGTAATAAAAATGATTAGGAATATGAGATATCTTCCATATGAGGAGAGATTAAAAAGACTGGGACTGTTCATCTTAAAAAACAGCTGATTAAGGGAGGAGAGGATAAAGGGCTATAAAATAATGAATGGTAAGGAGAATGTGAATTGTGAAGGGTTATTTACCCCTTTGCATAACACAAGAACCAGGGATCACCCAATGAAATTAATAGCAGATCTAACACAAACATAAGGAAGTACTTCTTCAAACAACACACAGTAAACCTGTGGAACTCATTGCCAGGAGACATTGTGAAGGTCAAAAGTATAACTGGGTTAAAAAAAGAAAGAGATAAGTTCATGGAGGACAGCTCCTTCAATGGGTATTAGCCAAGATGGTCAAGGATGCAACCCCATGCTCTGGGTGTTCCTAAACTTCTGACTGCAAGAAGCGGGGACTGGACAACAGGGAATGGATCACTCAATAATTGCCCTTTTTGTTCATCCCCTCTGAAGCACCTGGCACCAGCCATTGTTGGAAGACAGGATACTGGGCTAGATGTACCATTGGTCTGACCCAGTATGGCCATTTTTAGTTCTTATGGTTTTGTGACAGGGTCGGGCCAGATGGCTATAGGAGAGTAATAGAAGGCAGATATATTAGCCCCAGGCTAAGTAGGTCCCTTTTCCCTGGGTAAGGTAACAGGGAAGGTTCCAGAACAATCAGGAACCTTCTGGAGACAACTAAGACAGGATGATTAGAACACCTGCAGCCAATCAAGTAGCTGCTAGAATCAATTAAGACAGGCTAATCAGGGCACCTGGGTTTTAAAAAGGAGCTCACTTCAGTTTGTGGTGTGTGTGAGGAGCTGGCAGCAAGAGGCACTAGGAGCTGATAGTGAGAACACGGACTTTTGGAGGACTGAGATGTACAAGCATTATCAGACACCAGGAGGAAGGTCCTATGGTGAGGATAAAGAAGGTGTTGGGAGGAGGCCATGGGGAAGTAGCCCAGGGAGTTGTAGCTGTCGCACAGCCTTTACAGGAGGCACTCTGGACAGCTGCATTCCACAGGGCCCTGGGCTGGAACCTGGAGTAGAGGGCGGGCCCGGGTTCCCCCCAAATCCACCCAACTTCTGGTCAGAAACAGCAGGAGTCAATCTGGACTGTGAATTCCGAAAAACGGCCAAGCTGAGGGCTGCCGTGAAGCTCCAAGGCGAGCAAATCCCCAATAAGCACAAGACCCACCAAGGTAGAGCAGGAACTTTGTCACAACTGGTGTCGGAAGAGGGATTTGGTGTCCACAGCGCAGCGGAAGAAGGAGGGTGTTTGGAAGGGAAAAAAAAAAAGGAAGAGGGTCTATTTTTTTTTCACCACAATGGAGGAGGTAGTGTGGGCACTGATACAAGCCACGGCTGCCCAGCAGGTGGCTACTCGTGTCCAGGCAGCCATCCAACAGGAGTCAGTGCGGATGCAGCAAGAGACTAACCACCTGCTGATGGACCAGGCTGCTCAAGACCAGGCTATGTTGCGGGAACTGGTCAACCAGGTAAAGGCCCTTACAGAGCTGAACCACAGCCATGATGGGATGCAGATCATGTGGGCCAGCAATTGGCTGCTGAAAATGATGCGGGAGGATGATGTAGAGGCATCCTGGCCTTTGAGAGGACAGCCCTGCGGGAGGCTTGGCCCTGAGAACAGTGATCTGGCATCCTCGCTCCATCCCCGTGTGGGGAGGCCCAGAAGGCCTACTATGATTTGCCTGAAGGGGCTACGGCAGACTACCCCCAGCTGAAAGCAGAGATGCTGGCCAAATCTGGGGTAACAACCGCAGTGCGGGTCCAGTGATATCCTGAGTGGAGGAAAACAATACCTCACGGTCCCAATTATATGATCTCATCCATCTCGCACGAAAGTGATTATGAACTGAGTCCCCGAGTCCGGAGGAGATACTAGAGGTTCTGGTCATTGACCGGTATATGAGAGGACTACCGCCAGACCTTTGCACCTGGGTAAGCCAGAATGAACCCTCCACCTACGACGAGGTTGTCGTGCTGGTAGAAAGGTGAAGGACGGTGAGGGATCTGACCCGACCAGTTAAGGAAGAAGCACCCCGGCTTAAACTAGTAGCACCAAGCCCTAGAGCTCAGGTGACTGGGCCACCAGGAGAACCCAGGTGGAATAAAAGAGCAGGTGAATCATAGAATCATAGAATCATAGAATATCAGGGTTGGAAGGGACCCCAGAAGGTCATCTAGTCCAACCCCCTGCTCAAAGCAGGACCAAGTTCCAGTTAAATCATCCCAGCTAGGGCTTTGTCAAGCCTGACCTTAAAAACCTCTAAGGAAGGAGATTCTACCACCTCCCTAGGTAACGCATTCCAGTGTTTCACCACCCTCTTAGTGAAAAAGTTTTTCCTAATATCCAATCTAAACCTCCCCCATTGCAACTTGAGACCATTACTCCTCGTTCTGTCATCTGCTACCATTGAGAACAGTCTAGAGCCATCCTCTTGAAACCCCCTTTCAGGTAGTTGAAAGCAGCTATCAAATCCCCCCTCATTCTTCTCTTCTGCAGACTAAACAATCCCAGCTCCCTCAGCCTCTCCTCATAAGTCATGTGCTCTAGACCCCTAATCATTTTCGTTGCCCTTCGTTGTACTCTTTCCAATTTATCCACATCCTTCCTGTAGTGTGGGGCCCAAAACTGGACACAGTACTCCAGATGAGGCCTCACCAGTGTCGAATAGAGGGGAACGATCACGTCCCTCGATCTGCTCGCTATGCCCCTACTTATACAACCCAAAATGCCATTGGCCTTCTTGGCAACAAGGGCACACCAGAAGCCACAAAGAGTCGGAGCACTGAGGGGGAAGAGGATCGTGATGTTAGACTACCCAAACCAAGAGACCGGGGAATGCCTAGGGCTCCATACAGATGTTACGCCTGCGGGGAGTGGGGACACATAGCTGCACAGTGTCCCAATGACAAGGAGCCTATGCAGTGTAACCTGGGGAACTGGGCAGACCCATCCCTAATCCACCTTGTGGGGGTCTCACTAACCCCACATATGTACACCAGACCAGTGAAGCTAAATGGGGTAGAGACCACAGCACTGGTAGTTTCGGGGAGTGCTATCATGCTTGTCTCAGGGAAGCTCGTGAAGCGTAGTCAGCTGCTGTGGGCTAAGCATACGGGGATAACATGCGTCCATGGGACAGTTGTTATTACCCCACCATCCCAGTAAAAATCGAGATTCAGGGGAACATTACTGAGGTAGCAGCAGGTGTAGTCCCTAAACTCCCATACCCAGTGCTCATAGGGAGGGACTTCCCAGGGTTTGGAGACTTACTCCCGGTAGGGGAATTGGAGAAAGGGGGAAGCCCTGAAAGTAGTGAGGCATCCACAGTAGACTGTCAACTCCCAACCTTCTCTGAAATATCCCCAGATTTGTTCTCCACTCCCAGACAGCGTAGAAAGACGAAAAGGGAAAGAAGGGCAGCTAAGGCCTTGGGAACCCAAATACTGGCCAAAAGCCAGAGGGTCGCTCTCGTAGGTAGGCGGACCCGAGCAGCTGAAAAGGAGGCCACCGAGGAGGGAGAAGCACCTGAGTCTGACCCACATCCTAACGCCTCTGAACCAGTAGAGGCAACAGAGACTGGACCCCAGCTCTCGGGCAGATTAGCCCCGGGAGAGGAAATTTTGGACGGGACCAGGCTGAAGACCCAAGGTACGACAACATTAGGAAGGAGGTGACTGAAATAGATGGGGTCCCCGTGGAAGGGAAAACCCAGGGACCAGGACCCTACTTCATAATGAAGAAGAATCTCTTATACCGGGTTGCACCAGTACAGGGGCAGAAGGTACAGCAGATCCTAATACCTCAAAAACACCAGAATGCTGTATTAAGTCTGGCCCATAGTCATCTTTCTGGGGGGCATTTGGGGGTAGAGAAGACCCTGGCACGGGTCCTGCGACGATTCTTCTGGCCCAGAGTACATGAAGAAGTGTGGAGGTACTGTGCATCCTGCCCGGAGTGTCAGCTGCACAGTCCCTGTCCCCACTTCAGGGCATCTTTAGTACCCCTTCCCATCATAGAGGTCCCCTTTGAGCGAATAGCCATGGACCTAGTGGGACCCCTGAAGAAGACAGCCCGGGGCCACCAATATATACTTGTCATTCTGGATTATGCTACTCACTACCCAGAAGCCATCCCCCTGCGGAACACAGTCTCTAAAACGATAGCTAAAGAGTTTGTGGGGATCTTTGCCCAAGTGGGGCTACCAAAGGAGATATTAACAGACCAAGGTACCTCATTTATGTCTAAGCTAATGAAGGACCTCTGTACGCTGCTCCATATACATACCCTGAGAACTTCAGTCTATCATTCGCAGACCAATGGGCTGGTAGAAAAGTTTAACTGTCAACCCCCAACCTTCTCTGAAATATCCCCAGATTTGTTCTCCACTCCCAGACAGTGTAGAAAGATGAAAAGGGCAGCTAAGGCAATGATAAGGAAAGTGGTAAGTTGGGATGGGAAAGATTGGGACACCCTACTACCCTACCTTATGTTTGCATCCGGGAGGTACCTCAGGCCTCCATTGGGTTTTCCCCCTTTTAATTATTATACGGACGCCACCCCCGTGGTATACTAGATATTGCAAAAGAAATCTAGGAAGAGGAACCCAATGAGGGGTAAATATAATTGACCATGTGTTGCAGATGCGAGAACGGATAGCCCGGGTCACCCCTATTGTACGGGAATATTTGGAAAAGGGACAGGAGGCCCAGCGAACCCATTACAATCGCCAGGCAAAAGTCCGACAGTTCCAACCAGGGGATTGGGTGATGGTGTTGGTACCCACGACAGAAAGCAAGCTTTTGGCCCAATGGCAGGGGCCCTATGAGGTGGTTGAACCCATGGAGGAAGTAACCTAGAAGGCGTGGCAGCCAGGACATCGGAAACAAGAACAAATTTATCACATTAACCTCTTAAAGCCTTGCACCAACGAGAGGCGTGTGTAGTGGCCCAAGAGACTCCGATCCAGGAAAATAAAATGCAGGAGCAGATCAGGATATCCACTGATCTGACACCAAACCAGAAGAAGGAGGTAACTGAGATGATCAGCCGATACCAGGACGTGTTTTCAACCAAACCAGGCCGGACCACCAAAGCATATCACCACATTATCACCGACCCTGAGGCAAAGGTAACTTTAAGGCCCTATCGGGTCCCAGCAGCAAAAAGGGAGGAGATCAAGGCAGAGGTAAAACGGACGTTGGCGCTGGGAGTCATTGAAGAGTCCCTCCGTCAGTGGACAAACCCGATTGTGTTGGTGCCAAAACCCGATGGCACCACTAGGTTTTGTAATGACTTTTGCCAGCTGAATGAGATACCCAAATTTGATGCATACCCCATACCCTGTATTGATGAGTTCGTTGACCGCCTGGGCAATGCCCGATTTTTGATCACCCTTGATTTAACAAAGGGATACTGGCAGATTCCGTTTGCCAAAGATGCGAAAGAAAAGATGGCAGTCTCTACACCAGAGGGTCTGTTTCAGTATACTGTTCTTCCTTTTGGACTGCATGGGGTACCTGCCACCTTCCAGTGTCTTATGGACAAGCTCTTATGGCTCCATACCAGTTATGCAGCGGCATACCTGGATGATGTGATTATTCACACCCCCGACTGGGAAACCCACTTAGGAAAGGTGGGAGCGGTTCTGGACACACTAAGACAGGCTGGCCTCATAGCCAACCCAGCCAAGTGTGCTATAGGGTTAGCCGAGGCTAAATACCTTGGCTACATTGAAGGAAGGGGCATGGTCAAGCCCCAAATAAACAAACTAGAGGCTATCCAAAATTGGCCCCGGCCAAATCGGAAAAAGCAAGTCCGGGCATTCCTGGGTGTGGTGGGGTACTACCGATGATATATTCCCCATTTTGCACCAGAGCGAGTCCCCTGACAGACCTGATAAAAGCCCGAGGTCCAGACATGGTGAGGTGGACAGATGCCGCAGAGAAAGCATTCATGGATTTACAGACAGCCCTCTGCAGTAACCCCGTGCTTATAGCCCCAGACTTCAACAAAGAATTCATTTTACAAACAGATGCATCTGAAGAAGGATTGGGAGCTGTCCTATCGCAGATGTTCGGAGATGAAGAACACCCAATCCTCTACCTCAGCAGGAAACTCCTCCCGAGAGAGCAGAAGTATGCTGTGGTTGAAAGAGAGTGCCTAGCTGTGAAATGGGCCATGGAAACACTAAGTTATTACCTTCTTGGACGACGGTTTACCCTTGTGACTGACCATGCACCCCTCCAGTGGATGCAGCGAAATAAAGAGAAGAATGCAAGGGTGACCAGATAATTCCTGTCCCTACAACCTTTCCAATTCACCATACAACACCGGGCTGGAAGCCACCATGGCAATGCAGATGGTTTGTCCCGAGTACACTTCCTGACATCCCAAGTTGCCCAACCCCGTAGTGTTGAGCGGGGGCGGGGGATATGTGACACAGTCAGGCCATATGGCTATAGGAGAGTAATAGAAGGCAGATATATTAGCCCCAGGCTAAGTAGGTCCCTTTTCCCTGGGTAAGGTAACAGGGAAGGTTCCAGAACAATCAGGAACCTTCTGGAGACAATTAAGACAGGATGATTAGAACACCTGCAGCCAATCAAGTAGCTGCTAGAATCAATTAAGACAGGCTAATCAGGGCACCTGGGTTTTAAAAAGGAGCTCACTTCAGTTTGTGGTGTGCATCTGAGGAGCTGGGGAACAAGCGGCGCTAGGAGCTGAGAATGAGAACGCGGACTGTTGGAGGACTGAGGAGTACAGGCATTATCAGACACCAGGAGGAAGGTCCTATGGTGAGGATAAAGAAGGTGTTGGGTGGAGGCCCAGGGAGTTGTAGCTGTCGCACAGCTGTTCCAGGAGGCACTCTAGACAGCTGCATTCCACAGGGCCCTGGGCTGGAACCTGGAGTAGAAGGCCTGGGTTCCCCCCAAACCTCCTAACTCCTTGTCAGACACAAGAGGAGTCGACCTGGACTGTGGGTTCAGAAAAACGGCCAAGCTGAGGGCTGCCGTGAAGCTCCAAGACGAGCAAATCCGCCAATAAGCGTAAGACCCACCAAGGTAGAGCAGGAACTTTGTCACAGTTTATTCACAGTCCTCAATCCACCCAGCAGAGGACAGTGGTACCCATGCACACTAGTAGGGGTTATCCCAACAGTAATTATACATGTATGTATTTGGCTTAGTATTTCATATCAAGGAAGATGTTTATTAATCTATGCATGTAACATTCTCACTTAGAGGCATAATGGCTGAAATTATTATAAATGGGGAAGTAATTCAGCAACTTTAGTTACTATACATGCCAAATTCCCCCAACAGCCAAGGTGAGCATATATAGTGTCAATATATAACTGATTTGACCTGTCAATGCATCTCTTCCCCACCCTTTTTATTTTCAGCTTCTGATAGCAAAACTCATCACATACCCCTCTATGAATTGCTCCAGCATGCTCTAGTCTGGTGGTGTTACTTCCTTCACAGAAACCCATTGAAGTATAAAGTCTAGCTGTAGGAAGGAACGAGGTAAATGCTGCTTCCCTTTCATACATTGTGCATTTCTGCACAATAATTGTGCACTTTTGCATAGCTGTTATTAATTTTTGTAGCCCTTATGAATAAAGTGCCAAAACCCAGCCTTTATTTTAGCAGGTGCTCTCTGTCAGAGCTGCTCACAAAATAGGGACTTGAATTTTTTTTTAAAGTGAAACCATGCAATTTTTAAGGAGTAGAAGGGGTGGGGAACTCAATCACACATATACCTTATTTATAATGGGGAAAGATTCCACACTTGATGTGGTATCACCAGTATTTTATTATTATTTAATAATTATTTGTCAACAAAAATGTGTTTGCTGCTGTACAAAAAGGCACAATACTTGCCCCAACAGTCTTACATTCAAAACAAAACTAGAGTGGACAAGATGCACTGGGAAGCCCAAAGTGCAGAATGACGAGGGTGTATTTTTAAGTATTATTTTTGTCTGTTAGATCAATATGATTGTCGAGCCACTTCTTGCATGCATTGCAGAAGTAAACATAGGAGGGCATGGTGGGGCAGTCCCACAATCTGAGATCCAGTACCCACCTAGGGAAGAAAATTGAAAGGTTTGAACACATTTAATAGTGAGAGTACTCCTGTAATCCTTGATTTTTAAGGCATTCAGCACACCACTGACCATTTTCCCCAAAAAATGTGTAAATCATCTTTTAAGAGATCGGATGACAGGACATAAAACACTGATCCATGTGAAATATAATATGGTATGTACCTTGGCTATAAAAGATATATTCAGAGCATTACCCATGATTTACGATAGATCTATATTGTGAATGTTACTTCACTAAACAAGTGTATATACAGGGTTTAATCCTGCACAGTGCTGAGCATTCTGGCCTTATTCCAGCAAAGAACCTAAGTATATGCTTAATTTTATTCATATGAATGATCCAGTTGACTTCGGTGGGACTTAATGTTACCCATGCGCTTAACTATTTTGCTGGATCAGGGCCAGAGTGTTCAGCACCTTTCAGGATGAACTCACAGAGCATACATCATGATATGGTGTGGATGAGTTTGGTATGGTTGCAATATTACGCAGGTCATCCCAAATGACTGCCAATAAAACTCCTTTTAGCACACCATCATGTTCTCTGCATATGCCATATATCTATCTATCTATCTATCTATAATAGAGGGAGTATTTTAAGAATGTTTTAAAAATATTATTGGGACTATCTTTCATATAAAAGGGTAAACAGGATGATCTGGGTAACTATAGGCTTGTTAGCCTGACACACATCCCAAACAAAACCATGGAAAGGCTGATAGAGAATGTAATCAGTAATGAATTAAAAGTTGATAGCATAATTAATGCCAGTCAACATGGTTTTATGGAACGTAGGTCTTGTCAAACACACCTGATTTTTTTTTTATGAGACTACAAGTTTTGGTTAATAAAGGTAACACTGTTGACATAATAGACTTAGACTTCTCTAAGGTATCTGGCTTAGCTTTGCATAACATTCTGACGAAAAAAATTATCACTGTATAGAAATCAATGTAGCGCACATTAAATGGATTAAAACCTGGTTAACTAATAGATTGCAACAAGTAATTGTAAAAGGGGAAATTGTCACCCTATGAAGGTATTCTAGTGGGGTTCTGTGGGGAGCTGTTCTTGGTCCTATGTTATTCAATATCTTTGTCAATGATTTGGAAGAACATATAAAATCATTGCAGGTAAAATGTACAGATGACACAAAAATTGGTGGAGTGGTAAATAATGATGGGGACAGGTCAGTTATCCAGACTGATCTAGATATTTTGGTTGAGTGGGCTTATTTGAACAACAAGCAGTTAAATACAGCCAAATGTAAGGTCACACATTTAGGAACAAAGAATGTAGGTCACACTTACAAGATGGGAGATAATATTCTGGTATGCAGTGACACTGAAAAGAGCTAGATAATCAAGTGTACATAACCTCACAGTATGATGCTGCAGCAAAAAGAGTGAATGCAATCCTTGGATGCATACGCTGGCAAATATCAAGTAGAAGTATGGAAGTTGTATTACCTCTGTATATGGCATTATCGAGGCCATTACTGTAATACTGTGTCCATTTCTGGTGAACCCATTTCCAAAAGGGTTCAGAATGACTCAAGTTTTGGAAAATATTTTTGTTCAAGAGAAGGTTAAGAGGTGACTTGATCACGGTCTACAAGTACCTACGTGGGATAGAGATTCAGATGGTTCTGTAATCTAGCAGAAAAAAGCATAACAAGATCTAATGGATGGAAGCTAAAATGAGACAAATAGTGCAAACTGTTAACAGTGATGGTATTAATCAATGGAGCAACTTACCCAGGATACGGTAGATGCTCCTTCAGATGAAGTCTTAAAGTCAAGACTGGTTGTTTTTCTAAAAGAGATGCTCTAGTTCCAATAGAAGTTGTGGGTTTGATGGAGAAATTATTGGGTGAGGTTCTATGGCCTGCCTTCTGCATGAAGTCAGACTAGATTATTTGTAGTGGGCCCTTTGGGCCTTCAAAATGTATAAATCTATATTCTTCCACCTGTAAATACTTTTAGGGTCATATTTTTAAAGGGTGTTAGTGTCGCTGCGCTCAGTGTTGCAAAACCTAACTGATTTAGGAGCCTACATCTCATTTTCAAAAGGGATTGAGACAATTAGGAGTTCAAATATCATTGACTTTCGATAGAATTTAGACTCCTAAGTGCTTAAATACCATCTGAAAATGAGATGTAGGCTTCTAAATCAGTTAGGCATTGCTATGCTGAGTGCAGCAATGCCTAAATAGCTTTAAAAATCTGGCCTTAGTTACCAATTGTCCAGAGCTCTGACGAAGATAAATCAAAACAAATATATTTTCACAATTTCTAAAAATTACCTAAAATTATACATTTATAAAAATTATACCTACAATTTTTCTGTATATAAAAATAGCTGACTTTGTTGTCATGACATCTCAGGACTTAACAGTGATAGAAGCACATGCTGTGTATCCTGTTGGAGAGGTGGGAATTTTTTACCGGACATAAAGCTCCCTTTTCTTTATGGGTCACATGGCATCACACCTTATATTTTTCTCTGGTCCAGGACTGAGTACTGACATCCTGGGCCTTGGAGATGTGTAATTTCAGGAGGGATAGTCTATATTTGGGGGAAAGAGGAAACATGTTTGTGGCAGACTGATTCCCCCCCCCATGCTTCTCAGAGGTCTGAAATTTTACAATGAGGTTTAGCACAGATGGATTAATAGGAAAAATCCAGGTGAGGGTGTCAGAGGCATGTGATAAATGCAGTTTACACACAGCTCTAAAATGTAGCACATTGCACACAGCCTGATCGCATTATTAGCTATAATATTTATTTGTTGAGCACCAAATGTGTGAGTGAAATAGATTAAAGACAATGAAGAATGCAAGGGGGGGGAAAGGTCAGACAAAACTGAAGTCCAGGGGCTGACTGGATTTGTTTTGCTCTCATTCCGACATTACCCCTGCAGTTGCATCTTTAGCATTCTGTATTATGATCCTGTCATATTGTACAACTTGGATTCTGGCTTGTTCAGTAAATGCTTGGGAAACGAAGTAATATCAAGGTGCTGCAGATAGCAGTGATGGGATTTAGCAGGTGGCAATGGCCCAGATCCTTAAAGGTATTTAGGTGCCTGACTTCCATTGAAATCAATGAAAGTTAGGCAGCTCAATATCTTTGAGGGTTTGGGCCTGAGTGAGGTGGCACTCTTCCCTCTGAGTCAGCACTGAACCAAGGTCTCAGCATTCTTTTAAGATATGCTGAGTTGCTAAAGGTGCTGCCTTTCAGATGAGATGTAAAACCAAAGTGCTTGACCATTTGTGGCTATTAAAGATCCCAGGGCATATCCGAGTAGGTTGCATACTAGAGTAGGCTTGCTAATTGCAGTGTGCTGGCCAAATGACAACTGATATGAAATGACTGAGCCTGCTTCCAGTGGCGTTGATGGTAAAACTCCCATTGACTTTAGCAGATGCAGGTAATATTTTTGTCTGCTTATGTTCCCCCTACAGCTACAAATGGACTTGGACACCATATTCTTTTTCACCTTCTGGCCTGAACTGTTGTGTAATGTTGTTATATGCTGTTTAAGAGCTGCTATTTGTCACCTTGAAGTGGCTGCATTTCAGTTGTGGTTGGAATGATCCCTTATTTCCCAGGATGCATGCTGATTCAGATTACCTGCATTGGGGTGGGGTGGGGGGAAACTTCGCAAATACTCCCACATCCCAAGTCTGCAATCCTTGGCCCCAAGACAAGAGTCGAGGTGAAATTCTAAGCGTCCATGTTGCCAGAGTCTATGATCCCCTGGACTATCTGCCCCATCTAATGTAATCTAGTCTGACCTACATGTGTCCATGATAGCCATTATTTCCCAAATGAAGGCACTGACTCTGCAACTTGTTGCACAAAGGCAGACCCCCCATGGAGCCCCGATTAAGTAAGTGGGGCTCCATGAGGGCTCAGGGCCCATGTGCAACATATTGCAGAAACGGGACCCACAATGTAAATGTCAAAGCACAACGTAACCTGATGTTACACATCAAGGTTGGAGGTCTCTTCCAACCCTAATCTTCTATGATTCTGTGTGCGGATGGCCAGAATTTCAAGGCAGAAAACTCAGGACAAAAAAAAAGGAAAAATTAAAGGCCTAAACAAGACATGTTGTAGGCACTCCCTGTGCCAGATGGGAAGATCCTAAGTGGATTTCCAGGGGAGCAGAAAATCTCATTTTGGAGGTAGAGGCAGCATGTGGTGGGCTCCATTTTGTGCGTGTTTAAAAAAGAAAAAAAGAGCCATTGCTCAGTGACTGGGAATCTGATCAGAGCGCTGTCCAAGCAGGACACCAGCCCTCTGCTCTGCTGTAGTCCCCTGTTCTGACTTGGGAGCTGAGACTGTGTTACCGGCCCCCAGTCAGAGGAGGGGAGATTGTTTGTTAGAGCTCTGTCCAAGCCAGGAGCTACGGCTAAACTGCTGTTGAGAACCTGCTGGGGCTTCGAGGAAGCAGGGAGGAAATGAGGCTATTGGTGGGCTTTGTGGGAGCCAGGGCAAAGGCTGTTGCTGTGCCCAGAACTGACTGAGGTTGGCCTGCAGGGATGGCAGTGAGTAAACACCATCTTTGTTGTTTGGGAAAGGGCTTGCCGGGGAAGGGGGATAGCAAAGACACTTGGAGGCTGAGAAGAGAAGATGTGGTCTTACTGGCTAATGGGAATCCCTGGTTGCTAACCTCTGGTTACAGCAGCTCCCTTCTTCAGAGGGGCTGTGCAGCTTGGAAAAATCCCCAGTTCAAATTGCTCTGTCCTTGTCGCCTTGGCTGAACTACTGTACCACACTAACAGAGCGCTGTCCCTGGCTTCAAATCTCCAAGTGTGCCCATGCAAGCATCTAGAACTCTGAAATTAAGGGATGAGCACACTCAGGAATGGGCAACTGGTAGCAGTATAAATGTAAGTTGGTTAAGCTTTATTTACTACTGTAAACGGCATTTATTAATTGATTTATCGCCGCATCCCCTCCTGACCTAAAGTGGTTGTGACATTTTAATTAATCTCAATCTGTTGATTTTTCTATTTTTCAATCTGTTTTTCTAAATTGTTAAGTAAATGTGTGTTAACCCTAGTCTAACAGTATATTGTTTGTATAGCGTTTATAATTGGTGCTTTTGGGGTTAGACCCACTGCATAGATTAGCTCAGGTTTGTTCTTGGAAGTTTCCAAAGCATGCCAGTGTCTGTATGTAAAGGGACCACCAAGATTAATTTCTTTATAAGTAAAAGGATGGCAGCAGAAGGGTGGATAGAGGATTCCCATCTATCCAACATTACCACTGGAATACTCAAGATCTCCTTTACTGTCACCAATATTAGGCACCCAGGCGAGTGTTGCCTGCTCCAAGTAACCCAGGAAGGAAGTGCCGGGGGGGTGAGAGGGGAAGGTTTACAGTGTGATTACATGTGAGGCATGCTCTGAAGTTCTTCTTGTTGTCCCTTGATTGAAATGAGCTGAGTGACTGGCAGGAAGAGGGCCTACAGAAGAGCTAATCTCCTGGCAGCCTCATCAGTACAGATGGCTTGCAGCAGGCTTACTGATTGGCCATGCCTCCTGATTAGCTGCAGGGGCCAGCAGGCTGACTCTTAAGCCAGCAGCAGGCTCATGCTCACCACCATGCCTGATCCTGTTTTAGCTTGCTTCTCCCGCTCCTACCTTGCACCCAGCCTGGGCTCTGTCCTGCCCCTGCCTTGAACTCCTCCTTGCCCACTACCCTGCTTGCTCCAGTTCCTGACCTCCAGTTTGTCCCTTGGCTTTGGCGCCTGACTACTGACTCTGCTCTGACTCTAGTCCTTGGGTCCTGATGCCTGCTCTGAGTACTAGGCCTAATGCCTGCTCCAACCACTAGGTTAGACTGCCCCCCTCCCACTCAGCTGACAGTGATGAGATAGTGTTGTTGGTGCCTAGGGATGTCAGAAAATTTTTGATCAAACCCCAATTTTGATGAAAAATGGGAAAACATTTAGACATTTATGTGCAAGTCAACAGTTCCCTTCCCTGCTGCGTTCTGAGTGGCTGTCCCAGAGTGTAAGCCGTACAACACAGGCTCCTTGCAATAAAATTTCAGAGCATTGTCGAGTATTCTGTTTAGGGTTTTAGCTTCAGCTCTTTTGCAAAAGGAAGAAATGACACCCCTCCCCCTGCTTTCCAGCTGGATTTGAAGCCTACCCACCTCAAAAGGTACTGACTCTGCAATACCTGGTGAGAATGGTCTGGAATTCTTCAGGAACCCACACTCACCAAAGCTGCATTGAGAGAGTTCTGCTGCAAAGCTGAGGCCTAACGAAATGCCTACAGAGGGAGAACAGGTTCATTTAAAACTCAGGTCCAGATTCATAGATTCATGTCCCAGGGAGTTATAAATTATCCCTCCCTTAATCAGTTAATACCCCTGTGCTCCAGAGAATATTCATACTATCCTCTGTGGGTTTTCCAGCAGTGTGGAAGGCAGCTTTACTGTAGTTTGCGGCCAGGACTCCAGCAGAAACAAGTGGATGGAGGCTACTGAGGGGAATGAACCTAAACGGCACATCCCTGTCTATCTTAACCACGCACCCTTCCTTGCCAACACTGCCCATTTTCGGGCCATCAACGAGCGCCTTGTGCAGGGAAGGGAGCAATCTCTTTCCACTGTCACAGCCTACACTGCTGCCAGTCTTTCGTTGCAAGGGTCTTGTGCTGTGTTTAAACCTAGGGGCTGACCTGTGTGTTTTGCATATCATCACATAAATGTTTGGGAGGAGGTTCAGGCTTCAATGAGAAATGCTTTCCCATGCTACGTTTTCATTTTGGCACACACGCTGTTTATGATGCAAGGTTCCTAAAATAATTGTACTAGATGAAGAGTCTGTTCTCCATGCTTTGAGGCCAGTACATCATGACATTTTAGAGATAAAGTGTTGCGGAACACTCTTGGAGTTAAATTCCATTGGAACTCTTCTGGAATCTATTCTTCTTTCCCATTTCTTGCTATCCTATAGTACTTCCAAAACGACCATCCAGTACATTTCCATCACTTACATCTTAAATTGTGTGCAAATCTACATTTTTTTGCAACTGGTAGATTAATTTACAAAAATCATTTCTTCAGAATGTGCAGTGGAGATTATGAAATGCAAAATCAAATGATACTGGTGTCAGACAGTCCAACTGCTGGATGGTTAGCCTGTCCTTCACATCTTGATGAGGTGAACGAATGACAGCAGCAGTGTCTTGGGATAGCATCCTAAGTGTACTGCATTTCCTTTTTGTGCATGTGACCCGTCTCCAGACTTCAGAGGGGGAATTCATTTACACTGTACATGCATTAAAAGGACACTCAGGCTGGACATATATGTTCAAAAAATAAACAAACTCTTTACTTGGGTTACTTAACAACACATTAAGTTATTAAAACAACCACTATAAGATGGTGATAGTATTTCCTTAGATAAGTGCTGTGAAATTCACTGATAGGCACTATATACAAGCTATGTATTAACAACATTGAATTCACTTTGGGACTGGTTCTGACTAGCCCTTCATGCGGAGCCCTGTGTGTGCGGGGGGCGGGAGGAAGGGTATGGGGTCTTTACTCCTATTTTTCTTTATATGATCCACCTACATGACCAGGGAGAATTACAGTTCTTACCCTGGGGAGCACAGAAAATGCTCCCTCCCTATTCCCCTAGAGGTGAATAGTGCACCTAATGAGACAGGAAGGAGCCAGGATTGTGGGTGAGCAGCAGTGCTAGGGTGAGAAAACTGCACCCCACAATGTAGTACAGTAGCAAGTGTGTAGCCTCTCACTACCTGGGACCTAAGTCCTAGCGCTCCCCTGGGACAGGACAGCTCTGCAGCTCCTTTTACTATGGCCTGTCACTACCTGGCACACTTCAAGCCTTTCATTGTTGTAATTTTTTTTTAATACAGCACCCAACTATGTGCGAAGGGCTCTTACAATCTAAACACACAACATGTAGCTAACGTGATGGGATAAAAAGGTACAAGAAGATTTTCATTTGATCATTTGTTTATTATTGTATGCGAAACGCAGAGTGTGACTTTCATCTGTTATGTTATTTGTTCATTTTGTGGCACTACTTTGCCCCTTTTGACCCAAGCGGCTAGCAAAACTTCAGGGTTTAGTAGGTTGTTCCAGTTTGGAGGAGAAATTGGTGACACTCAGGTATTTCATAGAAATGAGGGCCTGGAAGGGACCTCGAGAGGTCTAGTCCAGTGCTGATGCATGACCAATTAAACTTCTTAGAAACCTCCAATTATTCAGATTCCACAAGCTCCCTTGGAAACCTGTTCCAGAGCATGACTACCCTTATAGCTGGAAAGTTTTTGCTAATATCTAACCTAAATCTCCCTTGCTGTAAAGTAATCCCATTACTTCTTGTCCTACCTTCAGTGGACATGGAGAACAATTGATCACCATCCTCTTTATAACAGCCCTTAACCTATTTGAAGACTTCTCAGGTCCCCCTCTCAAGTCTTCTTTTCTCAAGACTAAACATGCTCAGTGTTCTTCACCTTTTCTCATAAGTCAGGTTTTCTAAACCTTTTCTCATTTTTGTTGCTCTCCTTTTGACTCTCTCCAGTTTATCTACATCTTTCCTGAAGTGTGATGCTCAGAGCTGGACACAATACTCCTGCTAAGGCCTCACCTGTGCTGAGTAGAGCAGGACAATTATCTCCCGTGTCTTACATACAGCACTCCTGTTAATACACCCCGGAATTATATTAACTTTTTTTCACAACTGCATCACAGTGTTAACTCACATTCAATTTGTGATCCACTATAACCATCAGATCCTTTTCAGCAATACTACCATCTAACCCGATATTCCTCATTGTGTAGTTGCATTGGATTTCTTTTTTTTCTTCTTAAGAGAAATACTTTGCACTTGTCTTTAAGGAATTTCATCTTGTTCATTTCAGACCAATTATCTAATTTGTCAAAGTCATTTTGAATTCTAATCCTGTTCTCCAAAGTGCTTGCAACCCCTCCCAGATTGGTTTCATCTGCATATTTTATAAGCATAATCTCCACTCCATTATCCAAGTCATTAATGAAGATATGGACTAGTTCCGGTCCCCAAACTGACCCCTATGGGACTCCAGTGGATATGCCCTCCCAGTTTGACAGCAAACCATTGATAACACTCTTTGAGCAGTCTTTCAGTCAGTTGTGTACCCAGCTCATAGTAATTTCATCTAGACCACATTTCCCTTATTTATATATGACAGTGTCATATAGGACCATATCAAAAGCCTTACTAAAAATCAAGGTATATCACATCTACTGCTTTCCCCTCTCCAGTAGGTCAATAACCCTGTTAAAAAAGGAAATGAGGTTGATTTGTTCTTAACAAATCCATGCTTGCTATTCCTTGTAACCCTATTTCCTCCTGGTGCTTACAAATTGATTGTTTAATAATTTGTTCCAGTATTTTTCCAGGTACCAAAGTTCAGCTAACTGGTATACAATTCCCTGGGTCCTCTTTGTTCCCCTTTTTAAAGATAGGAACTATATTTGCCTTTCCCCAGTCCTCTGGGACCTCACGCACGCTGCATGAGTTCTCTGGGATAATTACTAACAATTCTGAGATTGCGTAAGTATTGTAGGATGAATTTCATCAGGCCCTGCCAACTTGAATACATCTGACTTATTAAAAAATTTCTTCACCTGTTCTTTCCCTATTTTGGTTGGTGTTCCTTCCTCCTTGTTGTTAATATTAATTGCATTGAGTATCTAGTCACCATTAACCTTTGTAGTGAAGACAGATGCAGTTTTGTTTATTCACAAAGAATGTGCAAAGACCTGTTTCTCTGAATGCAGCAGGAATCAAATAGCAGGAAACAGCTTCTTATGCTCACAGCATTGAGAATGCTCTTTTCAGCCTGCAACCCTGACCCCAAAACCTCTCCTCAGATTTCTTCTGGGGTTAGGCCCTCTCCTCTCACCACACACACACACACACACACACACACACACACAAAACAATAGTCAGCAAAAGGTCCCGGGCAGCTTCAGATACGCCTTTTATCTTAGATGGAGACTTATGCTTACAGCTACCTTAATGAAGGGTCAGATCACACCTATTAATCTCAATGGAGTTTTAACTCAACCTATAACAAGGTTTCACCCAGCTCATAGCACACCACCACCAGAGCTTCAAAATATTATGGCAGTAGTGTTTGTTGATCTCTCAGCTGCATACAATGCAGTCAATTATCGTGGGCTCCTTGCCAAGGTAGTGGTTGTAAAGATTCACCACTTCACAGAACTAATACAGACCATGCTGGAGAACAGAAGATTCTTTGCAAACTTTTGTGGCAAACAGAGCTGATGGCAATGACAGAAGAATGGTCTCCCACAAGGTAGTGTCTTAGCACCTACATTGTTCAACATTTAAATGACCAGCCAAGCTACCCCAGCACAAGGTGCTTTATTTATGCAGATGACCCATGCATCACCACACAGCACAAGGAGGTTGACATATTGGCGAGTACTCTGGTGAATGGACTTGAGACCCTAGATAAGTACTATTCAACCAACCAGCTGCATGCAAACCCAGAAAGACATAAGTCATGCATTCCATCTTACAAAAACAAATTGAGAGACCAAATGTGAATTTTCAGCTGGCTTAGAACAACACTTATCCTTCCATAAATCCCGTATACCTCAGGGTTACTCTTGACTGTACACTCTTCTTTAGTGCCTACATCAGCAAAACTAAAGCCAAGATTAGCATACAAAACAACATTGTCAACAAGCTGGTTATGTCCAACTAGGACCCATCCATTCTGCGATCAAGAGCACTGGCACTTTGTTACTCACAAGAACAGCCATACTGGGTCAGACCAATAGTTCATCTAGTCTAGTATCCTGTCTTCCAACAGGGACCAGTGCCAGATGTTTCAGAGGGAATGAACAGAACAGGGCAATTATCGAGTGATCCATCCCCTGTCATCTACTCTCCATTTCTGGCAGTCTGAGGTTTAGGGAAACCCAAAGCGAGGGGTTGTGTCCTTGATCATCTTGGCTATACTCCATGAACTTATCTAATTCTTAGTTCCACAGGTTGACTGTGCATTCTGCTAAGAAGCACTTCCTTATGTTTGTTTTAAGCCTGCTGTCTTTTAGTTTAATCTGGCTATCCCTAGTTCTTGTGCTACATGAATGGGTAAGTAACACTTCCTTATTGACTTCCTCCACACCATTCATGATTTTATAGACCTCTATCGTATCCCTCAAGTTGTCTCTTTTCTAAATTGAACAGTCCCAGCCTTTTTAATATCTCCTCCTATGGAAGCTGTTCCATGCCCCCAATATTTTTTGTTGCCTTTTTCTGTACTTTTTCCATTTCTAATATATGTTTATTGAGTGGAGCAACCAGAACTGCATGTATTGTTCAAGATGTGGGCGTATCATGAATTTATAGAGTGGCATTGTGATATATTCTGTCTTATTATTATCCCTCTCCAGTTTCTAACATTGTTAGCTTTTTTTCTGCCAAGTGCCACAGCACATTGAGTGGCTGATTCCAGAGAACTATCTACAATGACTCCAAAATCTCTTTCTTGACTGGTAACAGCTAATTTAGACCCCATTACTTCTCCGCTGAAATGCCTATGCAGTGAGGGATCATGCCCTCATGCAAAGAAGGTAGACACTGCACTTAACACTGCCTGCCACTATATTACAGGATGCCTTAAGCCAACCTACATCAACACTTCTACATCCTCCCAGGCATTGCTCCTCCTGAAATATGATGGGAAGTTGCTAGTAGAGTAGAGTGCACAAGGAATGCAGAGATCCAAGACAGCTGCTGTATAACTGATGTTGAGTTAACTGAAGTCATGACAGGACTTTTTTTTCCCCATCATTAAATCACTAACATTATCACCCAAACAGACCAGAGTTCAGTTATGGCAAACAAGGGTAGAGACTGACCGTGTAGTCCATGCCCTCCAGATCCCACCAGTCAAGCACCTACCACCTGGTGCAGATCTGCCCTAGACTACATGGCATTGTCTTATTTGACTCCACACTGGACTTGGCTGGTCTAGGGATGCAATAATCAAGTGAGGCTACATCAGTGGGCTCAATACCTATGACTGCAGCAAAGAGCCTCAGTATTTGATGCATCTCCTGCAATGCCAACTGTTTGAGCACAAATACTCTTTCAGTGACTTAGCAGAGTGCAATGATTGGGCAACTGCATGTGCATGGATGTGACAGGAAGCATTATGAGGCCACAAGAAGAAGCCTTTTAGCCCATTGACCCAGGTGAGGCCTAAAATAGTGACGCACAACAACTCCATCCCAAACAAAAAAATTTAACAAATTACAAACACAGCAAGGTTAACTATTTACATCTATACAGTGTCTTTGCATCAGGCTAGTTTCACATCACTGATGTAAAATAATTTTATTCCCACCCAAATCTCTTTGTGACTTTTCTCTCCCTGGATTTTTTCACCCATGTACTTCGGAGGCATCTGTTGTTTCTGTGCAACTTACTGGTTGTGACAAACAGAATGGTCAGGGACTGACTGGGGGACTCATTATTGTAACAACTTTCCCAGTCTCAGCATCGACAGCTACATTCTCCAATTTGGGTAGGCGGCCATGCTGAAATCCTGTCCCCTTTACACCACCTTAAGATGATCCTTATGGATATTTGAGTTTAGTCCTGGGACCCAACTGTACACCACTAAGTTTTGTTGGGTCAGCACTGTATAGGGTATCTCCCAAGATTTATCCAGCTTAGGGCTCCTACCCTTTTCCCTCTAGGACTGTAGAACCAGACCAGGTCCCCTTTTTTAAAATGTTCCCCATATGACCTTATATCATACAACCTTTTCTTTTTAAAAAAAGAAAAGGAGTACTTGTGGCACCTTAGAGACTAACAAATTTATTTGAGCATAAGCTTTCGTGAGCTACAGCTCACTTCATCGGATGCATCCGATGAAGTGAGCTGTAGCTCACGAAAGCTTATGCTCAAATAAATTTGTTAGTCTCTAAGGTGCCACAAGTACTCCTTTTCTTTTTGCGAATACAGACTAACACGGCTGCTACTCTGAAACCTTTTCTTTTTGTCAGAGGCTATCCTCAAATTTTCCCTAGCAAAAGGTGTGAGATTTTCAGTTTTGGATTGTAGGGTTTCTACATGGTCCAAATGGTTCAAATTAGTTTGTTCTTTTTTGGGAATTCCATACAGGTGGCTTGCTAGGGTCCTCAGCGCATGCCCAGACTGGAGTGCTAGGATACACTTTATACTCTCATTGACTGCAGTTCTGTAAGCCATCGAAAGGCTTGGGATAAGCTGGTCCCAGTCCCTTTGGTGCTGTTCTGCAAAGATAGCCAGCTGAACCCCCAGAATCCTATTGAACCTTTCCACCACCCCATCAGATTGTGGGCATGTTGGAGTGGGGTGAGTTTTGCGGATCCCTAGAGTCTCACCTGTTAAAACACCTCAGATTCAAAGTTTCTCCCTTTCTGTATGTGTAACTCACCTGGAACTCCAAATGTGGTGAAGAATTCATTCACGGGGACCTCTGCTACTGTCACAGCCATTTCATTTCTTAGTGGGCATGCCTCAGGGCATTTTGTGGAGGAGTCCATAGCTACCAACAAGTATTGATTGCCAGCATCTGTCTCAGGCAAGGGCCAAAGAACATCCATGACAATGTGCCCCATTCATAGAATCATAGACTTTAAGGTCAGAAGAGACCATTATGATTGTCTAGTCTGACCTCCTGCAGAACTCAGGCCATGGAATCTCACCCACCAACTCCTGTAACAAACATTGTTGCCTCATGAGATAATGCTGCAAAGGGGCTCACCCAGTTTTAGGGGAACCCTTCTTTACAATGCAAACTTAAATTTCCTGCACCAGTTTTCTGCATTCTGCCTGCATTTTACCCAATAGAAATTCTCCCTTAGCTTGTTCCAGCAGTTTTAAGATTATGACAATCTCATACCCTCTTTTTTCCAGTGTATCTGGTACAACCAGCTGCTACCAGTACCATCACCTGCTAGTTTCACCCATTTCCTATTGAATATTTCATCTTTAACTGCAAGCTTTGACTGTGGTGCTGTGAGGGGACACTATGTTCCAGGGTGACTGCATTTTCCAGTTGTCTTCCAATCACACATTATCCTTCTATCAGGATCCTCACATTTGGAAGTTTTTAGTTACTCTGGGGTCCATTCCTGCAACCTGACCCCATTGTTCCAGTGGATGAACCGGGAACATGGATGCATCTTTGAATCAAGGGAAGAGAGGAGCAACATGTCCTTGGGCAACTAATTCCTTGCTCTCCTGCTTGGGACTGGCTTTGCAGTTAGCTGCCCAACAAGGCTGTCTGGACAAGGCATCAGTGGTACTATGCCTATGACCACAACTGTGTGATTGTAAAATTGTAAAAAGAAAAGAGAACATGAAATAATGGGTTTATCATACACACTGTAAGGAGAGTGATCACTTAAGATAAGCCATCACCTGTTTCGACAGATTGACAGAGCCAGAAGAGTACCCAGAAGTCACCTACTACAGGACAGGCCCAACAAAGAAAATAACAGAACGCCACTAGCCATCACCTTCAGCCCCCAACTAAAACCTCTCCAACGCATCATCAAGGATCTACAACCTATCCTGAAGGACGACTCATCACTCTCACAGATCTTGGGAGACAGGCCAGTCCTTGCTTACAGACAGCCCCCCAATCTGAAGCAAATACTCACCAGCAACCCCACACCACACAACAGAACCACTAACCCAGGAACCTATCCTTGCAACAAAGCCCGTTGCCAACTCTGTCCACATCTCTATTCGGGGGACACTATCATAGGGCCTAATCACATCAGCCACACTATCGGAGGCTCCTTCACCTGCGCATCTACCAATGTGATATATGCCAACATGTGCCAGCAATGCCCCTCTGCCATGTACATTGGTCAAACTGGCCAGTCTCTATGTAAAAGAATGAATGGACACAAATCAGACGTCAAGAATTATAACATTCAAAAACCAGTTGGAGAACACTTCAATCTCTCTGGTCACTCGATTACAGACCTAAGAGTGGCTATCCTTCAACAAAAAAGCTTCAAACACAGACTCCAACGAGAGACTGCTGAATTGGAATTAATTTGCAAACTGGACACAATTAACTTAGGCTTGAATAGAGATTAGGAATGGATGAGTCATTACACAAAGTAAAACTATTTCCTCATGTTATTTCTCCCCCCCACCCCACCCCCCACTGTTCCTCAGATATTCTTGTTAACTGCTGGAAATAGCCTACCTTGCTTGTCACCATGAAAGGTTTTCCTCCTTCCCACTCCCCCCCCCGCTGCTGGTGATGGCTTATCCTAAGTGATCACTCTCCTTACAGTGTGTATGATAAACCTATTGTTTCATGTTCTCTGTGTGTGTATATCAATCTCCCCTCTGTTTTTTCCACCAAACGCATCCGATGAAGTGAGCTGTAGCTCACGAAAGCTTATGCTCTAATAAATTTGTTAGTCTCTAAGGTGCCACAGGTACTCCTTTCTTTTTGCGAATACAGACTAACACGGCTGCTCCTCTGAAACCTGTAAAATTGTAGCACTGCAGTTTCTCCAACTATGTAGCAAGCTGTCCCTCAGTATTCCTGAATCTAAAGAGTCATTGCAGGGAAGCATTGTGTGTCCTGACCATAAACATCCTCCCATACAAATAGGGATGAAAATATTCTGTAGATTTAACCACTGCTAGGAGTTCCTTTTGCTATAATACAGTATCACCCTCTCAAGTCCCTTGTGTTCATACTGTTCTCCAGCAGTAAGCACTAGCATCTGTATCCACTATGAAAAGGGCTTTGAAACGTCAATCAGCCAAGACAGAAGCAATCACCAGAGTGGTTTTCAACTCTGAAAATGTGACATCACACTCTGCTGACCTCTGAAATGGTTTCACTTTCTCACCCAACCTATGCAGTGAGTTTAAAATATTGACAAACCCACAAATGAACCTTCTGTAATAGGAGCAGAGCCCTATAAAATTCTGCATGTCTAGGAAGTTGGCCAGCTCTGTAAAGCTGCAATTTTCTTTTTCTCAGTGAGAAGGAAATTTCCACTAACTGTGTGCCCAAGGTAAATTACCTCTTTTTGAAACAACTCACGTTTCTGGCCACCTTCAGCTTATCACCAACCAATTATAAATGTTTTAGCATGCAGCAGGATATCATCTGGTTATAACAGACAGGCTGAAAGGGCCATGTTATGTAATACCCTCTCCATTAGCCTCTCAAATGTGGCTGGTGCATTGCACAAGCCAGAAGCCATCACTTTTAATTGCCACATCCCTTGACCTGCTGTGAAAGCAGTTTTTCCCCTCAGTCTTTTGGATCCATTTCCATTTGCCAATTCCCACTTTTAATAGCCAGTATGGGAAACCAGACTGAACCTTCTACAGCATCCAGGATATCATCTATTTGTGGTAATGGACAAGAATCTTTTAAAGTGACTTAACTGAATTTTCTATAGTCCAGAATCTGTCGCTGCCATCCTTTTTCATAGCCAGAACCGGGGCTGAGGCTTGGGGGCTGATTGAGGGCTGAGTTAGGCCTTCCCGATACATTTCCTCAATAGCCTGTAGTGCCTATCCCTTTTTGCTACTGGTAGCCAGTGAGGTGGCTGTTTAATGGGTCAGTATCCCCCAGTATCAATCTTGTGCAGTACAACCAATACATCTTTGTTGGATAAGGAGAATGACTCCTGATTCCTAATCAGAAGCTTTCACCCAGATCACACCACACGATCCATTGTCTACAACCAAGCTCTATGATACAACCGCTTTTGCTCCAACCCCTCAGACAGAGACAAACACCTACAAGATATCTATCAAGCATTCTTACAACTAAGTACCCACCTGCTGAAGTGAAGAAACCGATTGACAGAGCCAGAAGATTACCCAGAAGTAACCTACTACAGGACAGGTCCAACAAAGAAAATAACAGAATGCCACTAGCCATCACCTTCAGCCCCAACTAAAACCTCTCCAACGCATCATCAAGGATCTACAACCTATCCTGAAGGACGACCCATCACTCTCACAGATCTTGGGAGAAAGGCCAGTCCTTGCTTACAGACAGCCGCCCAACCTGAAGCAAATACTCACCAGCAACCACACAACAGAACCACTAACCCAAGAACTTATCCTTGCAACAAAGTCCGTTGCCAACTGTGTCCATATCTCTATTCAGGGACACCATCATACGGCCTAATCACATCAGCCACACTATCAGAGGCTCGTTCACCTGCGCATCTACCAATGTGATATATGCCATCATGTGCCAGCAATGCCCCTCTGCCATGTACATTGGCCAAACTGGACAGTCTCTACGTAAAAGAATAAATGGACACAAATCAGACGTCAAGAATTATAACATTCAAAAACTAGTCGGAGAACACTTCAATCTCTCTGGTCACTCGATTACAGACCTAAGAGTGGCTATTCTTCAACAAAAAAACTTCAAAAACAGAATCCAGCGAGAGACTACTGAATTGGAATTAATCTGCAAACTGGATACAATTAACTTAGGCTTGAATAGAGACTGGGAGTGGATGGGTCATTACACAAAGTAAAACTATTTCCCCATGTTATTTCTCCCCCCCACCCCACCCCCCACTGTTCCTCAGATGTTCTTGTCAACTGCTGCAAATGTCCCACCTTGATTATCATTACAAAAGGTTTTCTTCCTCGCCCCCCCCACCCCGCTCTCCTCCTGGTAATAGCTCATCTTAAGTGATCACTCTCCTTACAGTGTGTATGGTAACACCCATTGTTTCATGTTCTCTGTGTATATAAATCTCCCCACTGTATTTTCCACTGAATGCATCCGATGAAGTGAACTGTAGCTCACGAAAGCTTATGCTCCAATAAATTTGTTAGTCTCTAAGGTGCCACAAGTACTCCTTTTCTTTTTTAGATTCTTTTGTTGCTCCCCATTTACGTGTACAGGACTGCGCTGGAACAAGTCCAGTAGAAACGCTGGGAGCTCACCTTCAGCTCCTTCCCCTTTGTAGTTTTCCTCTATCCCAGTATTTACCAGCTCACATTTCACAACCACTGTTCCCGTTTTTATCATTTGCTGCTTGTCAGAAACCTCCAGCAAACAAACTGGGATCAGTTCTTGTTTTAGATCCACAAGATCTTTAGCAACTAAGAATCTCCCAAGACTCTGGGTCTCAAAAAACAGGTTTCAACCACTCCTCATCTTTCCCTGGCTAGCGAGTTACCACAGCATGTAGCTGTTACAATGATTTCTGCCCCTGGGGGTGGGGCAATTTCTTTCATTACAAACCAGTTGTATACAAACCATGTGTCTCACCTGGCCCATATTTTTCAAGGGAATTTCCATAGACTGAATTTGTAAGATACCTTTCCTGGCAAAGATTACGTAGCTGTTAGTCATAATGAAATCGAAGCCAGTGATCTCATCCATTATTTCAGCCACCCGACTTCTTGCTCAAATACCAGCCATCCAGTTTTCAAACCAGTTTTCAGATGGGTGTCCTTGCCCCTATATTGCTATCCCCATCTGATTCATGGATTCATAGATACAAAGGTCAGAAGGGACCATTCTGATCATCTAGTCCGACCTCCTGCACAGCGCAGGCCACAGAATCTCACCCACCCACTCCTACAAAAAACCTCACCTATGTCTGAGCTATTGAAGTCCTCAAATCGTGGTTTAAAGACTTCAAGGAGCAGAGAAGCCTCCCTCATATCACCCATGCCCCATGCTACAGAGGAAGGCGAAAAACCTCCAGGGCCCCTCCAATCTGCCCTGGAGGAAAATTCCTTCCCGACCCCAAATATGGCGATCAGCTAAACCCTGAGCATATGGGCAAGATTCACCAGCCAGATACTACAGAAAATTCTTTCCTGGGTAACTCAGATCCCATCCATCTAATATCCCATCTCAGGGGATTAGTCCTATTTACCCTGAATATTTAAAGATCAATTACTTACCAAATCACATTATCCCATCATACCATCTCCTCCATAAGCTTATCGAGTAGAATCTTAAAACCAGATAGATCTTTTGCCCCCACTGCTTCCCTTGGAAGGCTATTCCAAAACTTCACTCCTCTGATGGTTAGAAACCTTCGTCTAATTTCAAGTCTAAACTTCCTGGTGGCCAGTTTATACCCATTTGTTCTTGTGTCCACATTGGTGCTGAGCTTAAATAATTCCTCCCCCTCTCCTGTATTTATCCCTCTGATATATTTATAGAGAGCAATCATATCTCCCTCAACCTTCTTTTAGTTAGGCTAAACAAGCCAAGCTCCTTAAGTCTCCTTTCATAAGACAAGTTTTCCATTCCTCGGATCATCCTAGGAGCCCTTCTCTGAACCTGCTCCAGTTTGAATTCATCCTTTTTAAACATGGGAGACCAGAACTGCACACAGTATTCTAGGTGAGGTCTCACCAGTGCCTTGTATAACGGTACTAAAACCTCCTTATCCTGATGCATCCCAAAACCGCATTAGCTTTTTTCACAGCCATATCACATTGGCAGCTCATAGGTCATCCTATGATCAACCAATACTCCAAGGTCCTTCTCCTCTTCCGTTATTTCTAATTGATGCATCCCCAACTTATAACTAAAATTCTTGTTATTAATCCCTAAATGCATAACCTTATACTTCTCACTATTAAATTTCATCCTATTACTATTACTCCAGTTTACAAGGTCATCCAGATCTGCCTGTATAATATCCCGATCCTTCTCCGAATTGGCAATACCTCCCAGCTTTGTATCATCTGCAAACTTTATTAGCGCACTCCCACTTTTTGTGCCAAGGTCAGTAATAAAAAGATTAAATAAGATTGGTCCCAAAACCGATCCCTGAGGAACTCCACTGGTAACCTCCCTCCAACCTGACAGTTCACCTTTCAGTAGGACCCGTTGCAGTTTCCCCTTTAACCAATTCCTTATCCACCTTCTGATGTTCATATTGATCCCCATCTTCTCCAATTCAACTAATAATTCCCCATGTGGCATGGTATCAAATGCCTTACTGAAATCTAGGTAAATTAGATCCACTGCATTTCCTTTATCTAAAATATCTGTTACTTTTTCAAAAAAGGAGATTAGGTTGGTTTGGCACGATCTACCTTTTGTAAAACCATATTGTATTTTGTCCCATTTACCATTGACTTCAATGTCCTTAACTAATTTCTCCTTCAAAATTTTTTCCAGGACCTTACATACTACAGATGTCAAACTCACTGGCCTGTAGTTACCCGGATCACTTTTTTTTCCTTTCTTAAAAATAGGAACTATATTAGCAATTCTCCAATCATTCGGTACTACTCCTGAGTTTACAGATTTATTAAAAATTCTTGCTAATGGGCTTGCAATTTCAGGTGCTAATTCCTTTAATATTCTTGGATGAAGATTATCTGGGCCCCCCGATTTAGTCCCATTAAGCTGTTTGAGTTTTGCTTCTACCTCAGATATGGTAATATCTGCCTCCAAATCCTCATTCCCATTTGTCATGCTACCATTATCCCCAAGATCCTCTTTAGCCTTATTAAAGACTGAGGCAAAGTATTTGTTTAGATATTGGGCCATGCCTAGATTATCTTTAACCTCCACTCCATCCTCTGTGTTTAGCAGCCCCACTTCTTCTTTCTTAGTTTTCTTCTTATTTATATGGCTATAGAACCTTTTACTATTGGTTTTAATTCCCTTTGCAAGGTCCAACTCTACTCGACTTTTAGCCTGTCTCACTTTATCCCTACATGTTCTGACCTCAATTAGGTAGCTTTCCTTGCTGATCCCTCCCATCTTCCACTCCCTGTATGCTTTCTGCTTCTTCTTAACCACCTCTCTAAGATGCTTGCTCATCCAGCTTGGTCTACAACTCCGTCCTATGAATTTTTTCCCCTTTCTTGGGATACAGGCTTCCGATAGCTTCTGCAGCTTTGATTTAAAGTAATCCCAGGCCTCCTCTATCTTTAGATCCACAAGTTCTTCAGTCCAATCCACTTCCCTAACTAATATCCTTAATTTTTGAAAGTCAGCCCTTTTGAAATCAAAAACTCTAGTTGCAGATTTATTTTTGTTAATCCTTCCGTTCAGTTTGAACTGAATTAGCTCATGATCACTTGAGCCAAGATTATCCCCTACAACCATTTCTTCAGTGAGGTCCTCGCTACTCACCAAAATTAAATCTAAAATGGCATCCCCTCTGGTCGGTTCAGCAACTACTTGATGAAGGAATCCATCAGCTATCGCATCTAGGAAAATCTGAGCCTTATTATTATTACTAGCACTGGTCCTCCAGTCTATATCTGGGAAGTAAAGTCTCCCGTGATCACGCAGTTTCCATTAGTATTTACTTTATTAAAAACATTAAAAAGGGCTCTATCCATATCCAAATTAGATCCCGGAGGTCTATAGCACACCCCAAGCACTATCGTAGGAGAGGCTTTACTAGTTATCTTCCCCAATGTAAGTTTTGCCCAGACGGACTCTGTCTTATCCATTGCATCGCTTCTTATTTCTTTACATTCTACCTCATCATTGATATAAAATGCTACTCCACCACCTTTACCTTTGTTTCTGTGTTTCCTAAACAGCACATACCCTTCAATACCTGTACTCCAGTCATGACTACTATTCCGCCATGTTTCTGTTATCCCTATAATATCTGGTTTCACTTCCTACACCAGTAGCTCTAGTTCCTCCATTTTGTTACCTAGACTCCTCGCATTGGTGTACAAACATCTTAATTTTTGCTGTTTGGCCTCGCTCACATTTTGTACCCTATTAGGCACAGTCATTCTACAACCAGTATAACCTATTAGACTAGTATCCACACCGCCCTCGCTCCTTATATACATTCTCCTACCCACGGCTGTATCCTTTGTTACTTTGTCTTCTTCCCTCTCGATGCTAAAATCCGGCATGGAGATTACCTGGACATCTCCCAACCATCTCCCCCAAATTCCTAGTTTAAAGCTCTCTTTATCAGTTGTGCCAGCCTTGATCCTAGAAATCTATTTCCTTCCCTACTCAGATGAAGTCCATCCCGAGAGAACTGTCCTCTGTCTGTGAATGCCTCCCACTGAGCATACATCCCAAAGCCCTCCTTATAGCACCACTGCCTAAGCCATCTGTTGATAGTCATAATTTTGTCACACCTTTGTTGCCCTTCTCTAGGAAGGGGCAGAATCCCATTGAAGATCACCTGAGCCTCGATTTCCTTAAGCGTCTTCCCCAGTCTGGCATAGTCTCCCTTGATACATTCCAGTGAGAATCTACCAGTATCATTTGTTCCCACATGAAGGACAATCAGTGGATTCTTTCCCGCTCCCTTTAGGATCCTCTTCAACTTCAGGTCCACATCCTGTATCTTAGCACCTGGAAGACAGCACACCCTTCTATTCTCTGGATCAGCTCTAGTTACAGGCCTGTCTACTCTTCTCAATAAAGAGTCCCCGATCACATAGACCTGCCTTTTCCTGGTGACAGTGCAATTCTCCAGTCTCTCCCCTGTTCCCTCTGGCTGCAAGTTCTTTCCATTCCTATTTTCCCTTATAATCCTCTTCAACCCATCCTGTATCCCCCTGGGGCTCATATTTGGTATAGTCTCCTTTGACTCTTCCCCTTTTCCTATAGGACTAGACTCTCTTCTCCTCTTCCTTACCTTTCCACCTTCAACAAGTACCTGCTGAGCCCCTTCTTCATTTTCCAACTCTGCAAACCTGTTCCTAAGCTCTATTTCTCCTTCACTAGCCCATCTTTTCCTCTGCCTGGTTCTTTTAGTCACATGCTTCCACTGACCACTTTCCTCACCCAGTCTCCCCTCAGAATTCCCCAGCCCTGCTTCCATCTGTGAGTCTGAGCTTTTCCCTTCAGATACCTCATATCTTTGCTCCATCATCTGCTCAAACCCCTTCCTAAACTCAACCAGAATTTCCACCTGCATCTCCAAACCTCGGATCTTTTCCTCCATCAGCTCTATCAGACGGCATTTCATGCAGAAAAAACTCTTACCAGGTCCCCCCTCCAGGATCATGTACATACCACAGCTTCCACATCCAGTCATCCTCAATGTGTCTTCCACTACAGGAGTCACTCCCACAGCTGCCTCCGTATCTGTCATTGCCTTCCCACCTAAGTGCTGTTAATCTGGGAAACACAAGCCACACCAAAAAGACCACCCTCCCCCCAGCAAAAGCAAACCCCAAACAAGCACCACAATACAAACTCCCCTTACAAACTTCCACTCAAACTCCTCTGTTTACAGCTCTGTTTGCTAGCGCCTGTGCCGCTGCCTGACTGGCTGGCTACCTTTATAGGACCTCTAGTCAGAAAAGCCACGCCCTCTACTCAGGGCTCAGCTTCTCTCCCAGCACCAGGCCCCTACACACACACAAATACTAAAAATACAAAACCAAGTACAAATACCTTCTCCTCCAACAGAACTCCCACTCAAACTCCCCTGTTTATAGCTCTGTTTGCTAGCTACTGTGCCGCTGCAGCTGTCTGAAACCAGTTAGGTGGTTCATTTTTGGACCCTCTATTCCCTAGCCTGTTTAGCATGTCTGGTCCAATGCTACAGGTTTAAACCTTTGTCAATTATCCCTATATAGACATCACAGTCCTATTACACACTTGGTAGCCAAAGTCCCATTATTGTTGTTCAACTGCCCAGAACTAAACTAAAACTGTGGGGCTGGTCCTTGTACCTTCAAACTTTTCCCCTTCCGCTTGGTGTTTCCCTGTTTCCCCAGACTGGGAGATAGGCTTTCACTGCAAACAACCCCCCTTTCTGTACCTCATCCCAGCCATTGATTTGAGCTATAATGTTGAATGGATTCAAATAATCCTTCCAGGAAGCTTTTTCACTTTGTCAGCATTTGAATGGGAGCAGTCCAACTCTCCCCTCTGGGGTTACAAACAGGACAGAAAACTATTGTAAGTGTCCAATCTTACCCAAGTTCTCCAGCTGGCTCTGTTCCTCATCCAGGTGGCTGACTTCCACTGTGATCTGTGACCTTTTGTTTTCCTTCTGGAGCTGCATTTTCAACTCCCTAAGTCCTTGCTGCAGCTCATCTCTGTTAGCATGTTCCAAGTTGGCTAAAGCTTGCTGGTCTCCAATATTTCATGAAAAGCTTCTGGTTTATGGCAGTCAGGTTGCTGGTCACTTCCTTGATCTGGCTTTCCATTCCAGCCTGGGAGCTTTGCAGCTGGGCTCCCCAACCTCTATGGACACTTTGTGATGGTTGCCCCAACAGAAATTTGACCTCCACCTGTGAGTCAACCCTCAGTCCTTTCTGGAAATCCTCCAGATGCTGCATTAGTTCCTTTTTAAGTCAAGTCTCCACGTCTTGTTTTAAATTCTTTTGTGAAGGCTCCAGCTCCTGTTTTAAGTCTTATTTCAATTCCTTTTTGCCATCTTTGATTTCTGCACGCACTGCCATCATTTCCTCCATCTTGGTTCAACAGCAATGCAATGTTCAACAGCACACAGCTTCTCTCCTTGGAAACTGAACCCTGCTCCCGACACCAATGTTGATCCTCTTGGCTCACATGGTAACCAAAAATTCTGGGTGTAGTCAGGGAGGGGGAGAAATTGATGAGTCAGCTATTTCTGGACTGCAGTTTTGTTTATTCACAGAGAATATATAAAACCCTGAGTCTCTGAAGACAGAAGGAATCAAATAGCAAGAAAGAGTCTTTTGCTCATAGCACCAAGCACAGTCTTTCAGCCTGCACCCTGACCCAAACCTCTCTCTAGGTTTCTTCCCTGGTTATCCACCATGCTTTCAGCTGTTCCTTTGGCCTGTCTCTCTCTCTGTCTTTCTCGGGTTTTTCTGTTGTGCCTTCCCATGCACAAACACGTCCGCCCAAAACAATACTCAGCAAAAGCTCCTGGGCGGGTTCCTATACACCTTTTGTCAGACCTTACCACAGCACTGCAAAGCTTGAGACTGATCCCAGAAGCACTTAGGCCTTGTATACACGTAAAATGCTGCAGTTGTGCCGCTGTAGCACTTCAGTGTAGACGCTGCCTATGCCGACGGGAGAGGTCCTTGTGTTGGCATAGGTAATCCACCACCCTGAGATGCTGTCGCTAGGTCGATTGAAGAATTCTTCCATTGACCTAGCACTGTCTACAGAGGAGTTAGGTCAGTATAGTGACATCTCTCAGGGATGTGGATTTGTTTGCATCCCTGAGAGATGTAGCTATACAGCTGTAAAATCCTAGTGTAGACCCGGCCTTAATACTACTACTGGGTGTAGTACCTACTGCTGTAAGTCGTTCCATGAAGTCATCAGGACTACTCATGACACTACACCTGCTACACTTTGCTCCAGTCCTCTGGTATATTAGCAGATTTTAATGAGAAACTGCACTCTTGTTAGCAGTTCATTCTCTTCATAATTAAGTTCGCATACCTCCAAGCATTCTGAGGTACCTGGCCCTAGTAGCTTCTTGTTCTTTCATTTATCCATTATTTCTTTCCCAACACCTTCTTTTTTGATACTTCTGTCTCTGGCAGTATCTCATAGAAGGCACAAGGCAAATATTTCACCAGCCTCTGTGCTGAAGACTGATGCAAAGAAAATGTTGCAGTAAAGATCACTTCTTTCTTTAATTGTTCCCTTTATTCCTTGGTGGTGCAGTGGACCCACCAGTTCTCTCACAGATCTCCAGTTTCTGATATATTTAAAGAATTTCTTGACATTTATTCTAATGTCTTTTATTCTTTGATCTTCAAATTCCCCTCTTAGATTTCCTATTGCCCAGCTTACATTGTACTTAGATGAGAGACAACTAAGAGGAGATATGATAGAGGTCTATAAAATCATGAATGGTGTGATGAAAATGAATGGGGAAGTGTTATTTACCCCTTCACATATCACAAGAACTAGGAGGTCACCCAATGAAATTAATAGGCAGCAGGTTTAAACACAAAAAAAGTAAGTATTTCTTCAGGCAAAACACGGTCAACTTGTGGGACTCATTGCCGGGGATATTGTGAGGGCAAAAAATGTAACTGCGCTAAAAAAAGAACCAGATAAGTTCATGGAGGATCGCTCCATCAATGGCTTTTAGCCAGGGTAGTCAGGGACTCAGCCACATGTCCCTAAGCCTCCAACTGCCAGAAGCTGGGAGCAGACAGAGGATGGATCACTTGAAATTGCCCTGTAGTGTTCATTCTCTCTGAAGCTGTCAGGACCGAGATGTATGTGGTCTGACCTAGTGGTTTGGAGTCAGGCTTGATCAGATACCAGCAGGTCAGAGTCTGAAGCAGGTGAGTCAGGAGACAGGCAGGGCCAAGTTATCAGGAGATTGGAGTCCGAGACAGGCCAGAGGACAAACCAGGTGTCAGTAGGCAGCCAGGCTGGGGTTGGGTTACCAAGAAATCACCAGAAGGAGCAGGTATTGCTGGGGAAGCTGTCCAAAGCAGAGTGAACCCAGATGCATGGGTTACTTCCTCTTCCTCTACTGGATTTGAATCAATCAAGGCCCCCAGCATTCTACCAATCAGCGCCCAGTACTGGGGTGCTCTGTTAGAGTTCAGTTCCTGTTCCCACACTCATCAGCAGGTCACTGTAGACTAGGGTTCAAGACCTATGGTTCCTGACAGAAGCATTTGGTACTGCTGTCAGAAGACAGGATAAGGGGCTAGCTAGATCATTGGTCTGACCCTGTTTTTACCATTCTGATGGGTGCGGTATAAGAACTAGAAAAGAACAGACAGTGGATGATCTGCTTCCAAATGAGATTCAAATGTGAAAATCTTATGCAATTTGCCTTTATGGGGAAAATCTTAGCATTTAACAGGGATAAAATAAACAAGGGTCTATGAAAAATTAATAAGGTTCTTTAGAAAATACCGTAAAATCCCATCAAATTTAATAGCAAAGGGGATCCTGCTATGTTGTTGAATATCCTATAGAATTCTATAGGAAATTTCTAAGATGATCCAAAAAAACCAACAGAAAAGACATAATTCCTGAGTAAATTCTACAAGAGGATGTTGTATGAACATGATATAATATTCTCCTTCAGGGAAGAGAGGATCCAATGGCAGACCCAGGGACAGTGCTTTCCCCTGGTGCCATCTCATGAGCACTGAACCATATTCCCTTTCTGCTGCATTTGGCAATAAAAGCCTTTAGCTTCTAATCCTGTGGCTTAGATTGTGTTTCTAATATTTCGCCTTTATGATGTTGAAAAAATATAGAAAGAAAAGATTGCCTATTTATTTTCCTGGGACTCTGGTTATCAAACTGTGTCATTTTCTGTTTGTAGTAATGTCTGCTTCTGGAATGTTCATATCATGTCATAAATGCTACTTATTTGAACAAACAGATTTATTTCTTCTGCTGAAAGGACTTTTTGTGCTCTCTGGCTCATTTGCAATGTTATGACCTATTGATTTCTACTGTACCTATTATTGACTTGCCAGTATCATTATGAAGTAATGCTGGGGCTGTGTCAGAAAAATTTGTTGACTTACACAGTCTTTTTCATCAGTTTATTCAATATTGTTTTCCTAATCAACTGCTGCTCCAGTAAACCAAAACAGCTAGCTGTTGTCTGAAATGAAGAATAATTGGAAACATCATGCCTGCTTCTTTGAATGCAAGTAACAATTCATCCGTTTAGGACTCTCCTAACGCTCCTGAACACTGAACTCCTAAAAGCCTGGTGTCCTTTGTTTGGCTGATAATAATATTGAAAACTACAAACTCCTGGTAGCATTCAAGTCCATCCTACCAAAGACAGTAAAGACAGTAAAACTAAGTTCAAATAACATTAAGAATATGACTTTAGCCCACGAAAGTCAGAGATAACAACTGTTTGTCCTTTGTTTCTACTTTCTATCTGAAGGAATTCAAAGTGTCTATCAGACATTAACTGATGATGTCTTAGAAACACCCTTTATGGAGTATGTACAGCAATTGGATTATAAGCAGCTCTTTGTTGTGTGTCTGTACAGCCCCTAGCAGGGGCTTCTAGGCACTATCACAATAAGGATAATATCATGTTTTACATACGGGGAAATGGAGGCATAGAAAGGGAAACATGACCTGCCCAAGGTCACAGAGGAAGTCAGTGGCAGAGCTGGGAATAGATTCCAGTAATATTAGCTCACAATCTCTTGCTCTAACACTACTCCCTCTGAATTAAGGCTACCTGAGAGAGAGGAGGTGTGCGTATTACCAGATTAAATGGAGACATTATGCAGAACCAGCTTTAAAGACAAGTGGAGAGAATGCCTGTTTAGGACACCAAAGGTGATATAAACTCAGCACCTAAATGGGGCAGGACTGTCTCCCGCCCTGGCATCAGGATTCAATTCGTTCCCGATTTCTCTTCTGGCAGTCTGGGATCTTTTTTTTGTGTGGGTCCCACAAATCCTAAAGTCAGGCAGGCAAGAGCATCTTTTCCTTTGGTCCTCTTCCTTAGTGCCACAGCACATTGAAATGAGGCCCAGTGCGCTCAGGCATGTGTGAGATCCTGGAGAGCAAATGCCTCTCACTCACTTCTGCAGATTCTTTGCTCTGAGCCTAGTTCTGCTCTCTTCTGAGGTCTCTGCCTCACATGGACCGTCTGTCAGCAGTTCATCCTCCTTCACCTTTTAAAAAGGCTATTTCTGGCCTTCCCCTTAAATTGCAGATGTTAGCCTGCTGCTCTTTTGGAAATACATGGGCACAGTGTGCTATTAAGATAGTGCCTCTTGTCCAGATAGGACCTGTTTCTGTCAGATGCTGCTGAGCAGCTATGATGTCATTGATTTTAATGGGCAGGGCAGGAGCAGTGAAGGTGCTGAGCACCTCTCTGGATCAAGCCATGATATCAGCATGTTTTGGATTCACTGGGAAGCCATTTGGAAGTGGGCCAGGCCTTTCCAGGTGCAACTCAGCCCCTTTGGCAGGTTCAAGACCCATTAGTGAGCCAGCTCAAAGAAAACCCATTCCCACAGCTTTAGCTCTTGTACTGAAAGTGTAAGTGCTTTCTCTGTTCCTCCCTCAAGGATTGGAGCATCTAAACCCAGGGTTAGCCTACCCCATGCAGAGGCCCAGCTGCGTGTTAAGAGAGAATAAAAGCAGCTGCCAAACCCATTCTCTTGTCCCTAAAATCCTCAGTTACTCCTTCAGGTGCTGGAATGTGATGCTTGGAATGTCACATGATACAATATACCCAACACACATTTGTGGCACAAAAGAGAGTGATCAGCCATCAGCTCAAACCAAAAATAGCAAGGCTAGGAAAGATCAAAGAACATTGGAACCAGGGAGTTGAGCTGGCATGAGACTGATTGGCAGGTTGTTTGCCTTTCCATCGTAAAAACAACTCTCACAGCACTGACACCCCTCGCTAGCCCTAAACCCCCTCCATCCAAAACTCCCACCCCAAGCGGGATTCTCAACCTCACAAAGGGAGACATGCCAGAGATGCCAAGAAATCTACTAGGGAGTTCTCTGTGGCTATTGATTTGATGTGGAAGGTGCTCAGACACTATGGAGATGGGTGGCAGTATCGTAAAATAGACAGATAATCCTACATGGCAGAACTCTGCCACCACAGCTGAGGTGTCACTCACATGTAGATGCTCTCTGTGGGCAGAATATGTGGGATAGGTTTGGAATATGTTCATCTGTTATTAGCCTTTACAGTGTGGCATAAATTCAGGAGATTAAAAAACAGTGATAACCTTCTGAATGTATGTTGCCCCTTTCAGCTGAGGATTTCAGAGCACTTTCCAAACATTGATGAATTTAGCTTCAGAGCAGCCCTGGGAGACAGATGTATTTTTGTACCTTGTTTATAGATTAGACCAGGGGTCGGCAACCTTTCAGAAGTGGTGTGCCAAGTCTTCATTTATTCACTCTAATTTAAGGTTTTGCGTGCCAATAATACATTTTAACGTTTTTAGACGGTCTCTTTCTATAAGTCTATAATATATAACTAAACTATTGTTGTGTGTAAAGTAAATAAGGTTTTTAAAATGTTTAAGAAACTTCATTTAAAATTAAATTAAAATGCAGAGCCCCCCGGACCGGTGGCCAGGACCTGGGCAGTGTGAGTGCCATTGAAAATCAGCTTGCGTGCCACCTTCGGCACACGTGCCTTAGGTTGCCTACCTCTGGATTAGACACAGAGAGGATTTGGCTAGGGACACACAGCAAACCAGTGCCAGCAATAGATTTTAGGTGTGAAATCCTGGCCCCACTGCAGTCAATGGGAGATTTGCCATTGACTTCAGTTGGGGCAGAATTTCACCCTAGGACTTCTGGATCCCAGACCCTGTTATAGCCAACAGACCTTGTCTACATGATATAATGAAATTATAAGAAGCATCACATTGCATCATCTTTTGGGCCTCATATTAAAAAATCCTGCACAATAAATTACTAGCATTACAGGAGCAATCTTTGCCATTTCATGTGCCACTCCTATTGCTTACTCCAAAAGTGTAACTGACTGCATTGCAGGATAGCCAGGAGAATATTATAGCTCCTCCCAGTAAACTCTAAGTAGCACTGGGAAATACAAGGTTTAGCTGAAAAGTTTGATATGGTACAAGAACAAGATAGATAAGACATATAGTAGGAATGAAATAAGCGACAGGTCTTCAAAATGTAAGGGGCCAGATCGAATGATCCAACTGGCCTTTTCATTATTTATTATTACCAGTTATTTGTATTACAGGAGTGAATAAAGCCCCACAAAAAGACCCGGGCCTCACTGTGCGAGGTGCTTTACACAGCCATAGTAAGCCACGCCCTGTGCTGAAGAGTTTACAATCTGCATAGATAAGTAGACAAAGGAAGTATTATCCTATGGCCTCTATTTCAGTGACATTTAAATTGCTGAAGAATTGAATTGACTTGGCAATATACCCAACGCACATTTGTGGCACAAAAGAGAGTGATCAGCCATCAGCTCAAACCAAAAATAGCAAGGCCAGGAAAGACCCCTTGTGTGTTGTGGCCAGGAATCAGGACCTCGGTTTATTATTTTATCCAAAAAATAATAGTCATGCTTTTCCTTGAGGATCTCAAAACAGTTTACAAAGGTGTAAAGTTATTATCCCCAATTTTACAGAAAAGAAAACTGAGACACAGAGAGGGGAAGCGTCTTGCCCATGGTCACCCAGCACAGCTCACAAGGCAGGGATTAGAGCCTGACATCTTCTAATTCTACCTCTACAAACACATGGCCTTCCTGCCTGTAGCGCTCCCCACAAAGCAAGGCAGTAGTTCAATTCTGCCAAAGAGAGAAGAGCATCACCTGCTGATTCATAAACACCTCTTCCTGAAGTACCTGGGTTCTCCTTTGTAGGTCTCCCATCCAAGTTCAAAGTAGACTCAATCTGATTTAGTTTATGAGATCTCATATAGAGCACAAGGCTGGCTTGTTATTGCCACCTTGTCCTTCTCAATTATTCATTTCCTTTAGAATTCAGGGCAGGGAGACTCCCAGCAAGGGAGATGCCTTCTGAGGCAAGTCAGTTTGAAGAATGTCCTGCCTTATCAGCCTGTGATCAAACTGGAGATGACGTAGCAGCTCCCGCTGTGCTGGAACACTCACAAGGAACCATTTGACTATCAGTAAGAATGGGGCCAAACAGCCCACACACCAAAAGGAATCCAAGAACATTGCAGGGAAAATGAAGGCTGCAAACCCACAAGTTCGCTGCTGGTGCAGCCGGTGTCCTTGATCCTGACTGCAGCAAACCGACATGTTGCCAAGTACTTTTGGAACAGCTGCCGTCATTGAGCTTTCTACAGCAGCAGCTGGCAAGGAAATACAACAGGATTCAGGGAAATAACGTGGGCCTGTTGGACCCTAGCAGCTCAAGCTGCTGCGAGGAAAACATCTGATCCCTCATCTTGCAAATGAGCAAGACGCACTGAATAAGCATGAACTTTGTGTTGGTGATACAGATGGAGTGAGTCATGTGGAGCTGTGAGTCAGGTTGCTGTCAGAGAAGCATCACCCAGGACTACAAAGTCGAAAAAGGAGCCTAAAGCACTTGAGCTGGTTTCAGAAGCAAACATCGTACACTTGGCTTAAGGGAGGAGTAACTGACTGCCCAGTTCAGTCTGCAAATTCACGGCTCAATATAGCAGAAAGAGGGGATTAGTAAACAAGCTTGCTGTGGAAGCAAGGCAGTGTTGTGAGTGGTATGAGCAAGTTGCCAGAAGACCTGGATTCTAATCCCTCCTCTACCACCAATTTACTCCCTGAGTTGGGTCAAGTCATGTTACCTTGGTTGGCTTGAATTTTCCCCTTTCTAAAATGAGACTGGTGATACTGACTCCTCTCTGTAAAATGTTTTGAGATTCTTGGATGAAAAGGGATATGGAAATACAAAGTGTTACTGATAGAGATCGTTAGCACTGTTGTTGTAGCTGTGTTGGTCCCAGGCTATAAGAGAGAGAAGATAGGTGAGGTAATATTTTTTTTTATTGGACCAACTTCTGTTGGTGGAAGGAACAAGCTTGAAAACTTCACAGCGCTCTTCTGCAGTTTTGGTGAAGGTAACCAGAGCGTCTGAGCTAAATGCAAGTTGGGACAGATGGTCAAGGATAAGGGGTTCACACATGCTGTCGGAGCCCATTTAAAATGAAGCAGATGGTTCAGGGTTAGATTGTTAAGCAAAAGGGGTTCACACAAGCTATAGGAGACCATTTAAAATGAAGTGGGCAATTAAGGGTTATCAGGTAGTAGGATGTATTATAAATTGTTGTAATGAGCCATAAAAGCAGTGTCACGGTTGAATCCATGGTTTTTTGTCTTGCAGATTTCTGAATGTAAGTGCCCAAGCACGTAGTTGAAGATGTTGTATGGGTTTCCTTTGAGGATGAGGACTGAGAGGTCACTTATGGAGTGATCACTTTGTGAAAAGTGTTGGCGCACAGGTAATAGGGTGTTTTTGTCATTTATCATTTTCCTGTGTGAGTTCATTCACGAGCGTAATGATTGGTTTCATCCACAGAGTTGTTGGGGCATTTGATGCACTGGATTAGGTACACCACATGTTGTGATAGGTATATGTAAGAATCACAGATGATGAAAGGTGTGTTGTGGGGGGCATTGATCATCGTAGCAGTGGAGATATGTCTGCAGGTTTTGCATTTGTTGTTCTGGCAGGGTCTGGTGACATTCTGATCTGGTTTCAGATCCAAACGTAATGGCTAACATTATTTCTGTAATGGATCAGAACCCACAACAGACACTATATATCTACACTATGTAGATACCAGAATCCAGAATAGATACTACCGTGAGAGAGCCTCTGAAAATACCACAGAGTTAGATTTATAAATAAGGATAAAGACCCAGTCTGCAAACATCAGATCCAAATCCAAATCTTAGCTTTTCCAAGATTCGTGTGTGTTCAGATTGCAGCTATTTAAATCCCACTGCCTACATCAAGGCAGATGAGCTATCTCATTATTAACTATTAACTATTAACTGCATCATTGTGTATGTTTCTCACAATACAGAATCAAGACTTGTCAAAGAAACTTACCCCTGCAACAACAGTATTACTTTGCATTTTATGCTGCACCTTTCTGAGAATTTCAAACCACTTTCCAAGCATGACTTTATTAAGCCCCACAGCACACTGCCTGGTAGGAGCTATCATCCATCCACCTTTATGAGATGGGGAAACTGAAGCATACATAATTATGTGATTTGTGCAGCGTCACACAGCAAATTAGAGGCGCAGAGCTAGGAATTGGAAGTAGAGGCAGGATTCTGCAGTCTGCTAAGACTACTTTGTGTTAAGTGATACAAAGTAACCTTAAAGTGGCTGGAGATGGCTAGCAAAGAATTTCCCCTGTATTAGGGAACTCTCCACTAGTATCCAGGTGGAAAAAGTGGTATAACCACCTCCTGTGCCACATCCCTCCCCCACCACCACCACACACAGCCTAGTGTAAGGGGAGGAGGGGGAACATGTCAGGGGCAGAAAGGTTGTTTGGTGGAGTGGAACTTTGCTATGCCCGATCCTCAATTAGTCTAAAGTTCCTGGGTCCCATATAACTTGTCCCAGGGCTGTATAGCTCCAGATCAGGGAATCATAGAAATGTAGGATGGGAAGGGATCTCAATAGGTCTTTTAGTCCAGTCCCCTGCGCTGAGCCAGGGCTAAGTATTATCTTCTAGACCAGTGCTTTTCAAGCTATCTGATGTGGGGGACCGGCAATTTTTTTTCCCAATGTGCACGCAGACCGGCAGCTGATGCCTCGCGGACGGGCACCAGTCCACGGACCACCACTTTGAGTAGCACTGTTCTAGACCATCCCTGGCACCCTGCAGTCCCCATTCTCTACTCCATCTGAGTTCTGCTTGGACACAATGGAGAATCATGCCCTAGGAGTCCTGACTCCCAGTCTCCTGCTCTGTCCCTTAGACTCCCTCCCCTTCCCCAAGCAGGAAAGGAAACACTTGTGTTTTGTCCAGGAAATGGTGCAGCTGATCAAATCCTCCCTGTTGCTACCTTGCACTATTTGATGTTCTACAGGCGCAGATGACCCCAGCTAAGTAGACTGTCAGAAGAGCAGCAGCCTTTGATGCAGTAATTGGAAATTTCCATTCTTTGCTTGCAGCCTTGAAAAACAGAAGAGTCTAATACACCAGGAAATCTCCATGCTGTGCTAGGGAATTTCCATGAAGGAAATTTTTAAATATATTCTACAGCTATCAACTATTCAGGCTGGTGGGGGTTATTTTTGTTTTATATTTTGGGGGATTTTTTTTTTCAATTCACTTAAAAAAAAAATCAGTTCACGCACATAGCAAGAGTGTGAAAATATGAAGCCAAAAGGAAGGTAATGGGATCAGAGAAAGGACACACTGGGATGAGTAAGGCACCTGTAATGCTTCTACCAAGCCAACAGAGATAATGGGGACCTGTATTTCTGCTAGACAATAGCTGTCAGGCATATTTCAAGGAGAGTGATAACTACTCCCGAAGAGCTGCAGACAGCCATAGACTCATATCTCTGGGAGGATGTAGCTTTTTGGTGCTGTTAGTGTGAAGAGCCCTGGAGCCAGAGGGGTGGATCTGCCTGTGCCAAGTCAAACAATCAGCACAGCTCTCCTGAACCATACCATTCGACATCACGTGAGCCTTTGGTCTTGTTATTAGCAATACTGACTGGAAGTCTGAACAAAGTTCTCAGTGTCACAAAATATATGAGGGAATTGTCAGCAGTTCTGGAAAGAGGCTCATAGTAAGGAGGAGGACATCAAGGCAAATGGATCGGAGGCAAAGCTACTGTGTTTCCTGAATGCAATACGCAGTTCTCTTTGAAAAATATGCCCCTCTGGCCGACATCTTGAGAGCTAGGGGCTATGAGATTTAAACTCCTGCGCTGATCGTTGGAGCCCTGGGTGCATGGAACCCCAGTAACGAGGGAATGTTGAGAGAATACAGAATCGGTTAACACTAACTCGATTGATGTGGCAACTCATGGTGTCGGACACCATCAGGTGGCTGAGGAACATCTATCTAGAACATATCACCGGACACCATCAATATCAGGAGAGAGGAGCTGGAGAGCCATTGAGAAGCAAAATCAGAAAAATAACTGGACTACTTCTCTGATGGACTGTATTTACTGGGGGACAACCTATCCTACATGCTCAATTACTGAGGGACAATCTACACTCATTGCTATATATGCTTTCCACAACCAACTCCCTGTATAACTTTTCATGAGTGATGTCCCTGAATATTTGGATGCTAATATCTAAACTGTATTGTTAAATTTATTCACGTAAATTTGGGTTATTTCAGATTATGTATTATATGTATCTTATGATTTTTAAAACAAACTTTGTATTTTTGGATAATATAAGACTATATCCAGATGAACAGACACTCTTTTCTTAACCTGAGTATTATATAATTTTAACATTAGCTTTCATAAAATTTTTAAATATGAAGGAACTGCACACGCTCCCTGTTAGTTTGTGTGTGTGCATGTCACAATGCAGACTGTGATCTCTAAAACCAGGAATGATTTGGGACCTAGCTAACGCTGAGAATCTCTCTCCCTCTGTAGGCCTCAGAGATGATCAGCTGGGATGATTCTGTCTATCTACAATGGCGAAACACATAGCAGCATATACATTGAAAAGAACTAAACAAAATCCTTTCCGAACAATGCAGTACATGGCACGTACAATTCCCCCCATGGCAAGAAGATGAGTGAATGAACCACCTGTGACAGGTGTTAGTCACGTTACTTACTGCTTGGCTGGGAAGGTGCTCAGATGCTACAATGATGAGGGTGGTATAAGAGCCTATAGAGAATAGAAGAGAATTGAACTCATGGGGGAAATCTTACAAAATTTCCTGCCTTCTGAAGTCAGTCTTATATCCTGCAAAAGGAGAACTGGGGTGTGGAACGGCTGTCATGTGAGGAGAGATTAATAAGACTGGGACTTTTCAGCTTGGAAAAAAGACAACTAAGGGGGGATATGATCGGCGTCTATAAAATCATGACAGGTGTGGAAAAAGTAAACGAGGAAGTGTTATTTACTCCTTCTCGTAACACAAGAACTAGGGGTCACCAAATCAAATTAACAGGCAGCAGGTTTAAAACAGACAAAAGGAAGTAATTTTTCACACAACACACAGTCAGCCTATGAAACTCTTTGCCAGAAGATGTTGTGAAGGCCAAGACTATAATAAGGTTAAAAAAAGAACTAGATAAATTCATGGAGGATAGGTCCATCAATGGATATTAGCCAGAATGATTAGGGATGCTGTCCCTAGATGTACAAAATAAAAACCTGCAGCACCTAGATCAGCTGACTTGGGCTCACAGAGCACAGGTTGTGGGGCAAAAAATAGTGTAGATGCTCAGGCTGGAGCCCAGGCTTTGAGATCCCCTCCTCCCGCCACGGGGTTTCAGAGCCCAGGCTCCAGACTGAGCCCAAACGTCTACACTGCAATTTTTAGCCCCACAGCCTGAACCCCCCTGAGCCCAAGTTAGCTAATCCAGACCAGCCGCAGCTGAGCCATGGGTCTTTTATTGCAGTGTAAATGTACTATGAGTTAACTTTACAGTGAAGACAAGCCCTTAGTGGAAGCCCTTCAGGGATGTGTTCCCTTTTGCAGTATCTCAGTGCATGAGTTTGGCCGTCTTTAGAGTATAATGCAATATGTGGCTGTTTAAAGAACCATTGCCCAATAGATTTAGGTTTTATTAGAAAAAAGTGTTTTTAGAAATCCTAACACAATGGCAAATGTTTAAAAAAATTAAATTAAAACAGGTTTTTGCTGCAGTTTAAAGATTCCCTTGCCCTGTTTGCAACTAGGATGTTGCAGCAAATTGTCAATGTGTGAGAACCTGAAAGAGTGAGTGACTGGACCCAGAGGGGAAATTCTGTTGTGCAACCAGAGGAAAAATCCATAGAAAACAAACTTCACAAAGAGTGAAAATAAATTAGATCTTTAAAGCCCTTCCAGGTGGAATAAAATCTACTGCACTCATGATACATCAGTCAGATTCTTAAGCAAATGGGCTCAGATGAGCAAAAACACAGTTTGCTCCCTTACAATAGGGCTCCTTAATCTAGTATGGTCAGAGACTGGGAGGATGTTTTTGGTCAGTGGGCAACCGGTGGTAACAGGAGAGATGGGGCTTTCTTTGGGCCTATTTGGGGTGCAATCCTTCTCTCCCAGGGAAGTCAATCCACTAGGGAATCATGGAATTCTAATTTAATAATAATGATTAATGATTGATTGGTGATCCCACAATGTGAGGGTGATCTCTACCATGGATTTACATATGGGTCCTGAGATGACAATCCTGAAACTGCAAATCCGTCCGCAGAAAGATGTTATTTCCCGTGGTAGAAGCCTGCGCGTGATTTCTTTTAATGTGGGGAAGCTGGTGCACCTATAGCGACCACACGATCATGACAAGTTAGAGGTCTGGGACCCAGTAGTGGGGAAAGTCCGAGATGACGGGACATCTCCATTTGCTGCAACCTTCATCCGCTTTTACATGAGATCCGAGGACCCTCTTCTGCCTGATCCACCATTGAGGACTTGGGGGATTGGACCGTACTTTGTCTGGGACCTCCCCTCAGACCTGTTCGCTTTGGGAGACCCTACTAGGAACATGAAACTCCCGACAAATTAGCTCTGAGGATCATTGGAACACGCAAGCCCCTTCACCACAACAAGGTGACGGTTCCCAAAAAGGTTAATAATAATAATTAATACCTAGTGCTTATATAATAGTGTTTTCATTAGTAGATCTCAAAGCACTTTTAAGAGGTTGGTATTATTATCCCCATTTTACAGGTGGGGAAACTGAGGTACAAAGAGGGGATGTGACTTGTTCGAGGTCACTCAGCTTGCAGGAAGAGAACACAGGTCTCCTGAGTCCCAGTCCACTGCTCTAGTGTAACTTGTTTAGCGGGGTGGATGCCTTGGCCCACAGAGTGTTCCCTTCAGTGAAATCAATGGGCCAACGGGTCTTGCAGGGCAGAACAAGCTGCTGAATCCAGACCTTAGAGACGGCAACAGAGGGTGACTTTAGCTCAACAGATAGTTTAGCCATTGACTTCAACAGGAGCAGGGTCTTGTTGATTTGCTTTTGTTTTAGATTGTTCTGTGGGGAAGGGACTGTGCAAAGAGTCCTACACAAGCTGCAGCAGACTGATAGTATCCTTGTGATATCTTTTTTTTATTATTACCTGGCTGCTGCTACAGGGTTGCCTGAACTATTCACTCCCCCTTAGAGACAAGCTGAATTCAGCATTGTGTATGCAAACATGAGATAGGCCCAAATCAAAAAGCCTTTATCTAAATCACAAACATGGAACACAGTTCAAACCTATCTCCGTGATCAGCCAAATCTGAGCATCAGGATCTGAATTTCATGCCCTATGTTTCAGGAGTGTTCAGAGGTGAGATTTTAGTTTCTGTTATATAGATACGATCTGAGATTTTGCTTTCCATTCATGTCTAATCCAAATGCACTCAGGTTTCACTTCAAGAGGGACTCAGACCTGAATTCTCTGGTCTGGGAAGGCTAGATGGACAAAGGGATGCAGGTGTTACAACACCTAATGTTTAGGTGCCCTGCCACCCACTGGAATCCACAGCCTTGAGTTAGACACTGAGACTCCCTATACAAGGCACCTAAGAATGGGATTCACAAGAGCCAGCACGCTGAGCAACGAGCAGCTGCCTAGATGAACCAGTAGGAAATGCTGAGGAGAGAGGCACCTAACTCCCCATCCCTCAGAGAGTTAGGTACCTAAGCCAGTTCAATCTTTTCTTGTAAAAAATTCATTCACTGGGCCAGAGAGAGCGTGAGAACAGCCTTATAGCCTGGGGTTTAGAGTGCATCCCTGGACACCTGTGTTCCAGTTGCTGCTCCAAGAAATATACAAAGTGGAACAGCGTCAAAAGGAGAGATTGAGAACACTCCACCCCAGAATACCGTATACCCCGGTGGTTAGGGCCCTTACTGGTGATGTGGGAGAGGTCTGTTTAAGTCCCTGCTCCAAATCATCCATAGCAGGAATTCAAATCTAAGTCTCCCGCATGTGAGTGTCCTGATGATGCTATTGGGGATAAGGTGGGGCATTGCCTCCTCTGCCTAGTTTTCTTTATTTGTAGGTTAGGCTTGCTCTGAAATGCCTTCGGATTGGGCCCCCCGGGCGAGATGGGCAAGGGAATGGTTTGTTTGTGAATCCCGCTGGGGCTTAGGCACTGAGCTTCTAGGTGGGGTCAGGCCTCAGGCAGCTTTGAATGTCCCCAGCAGTGGACTAGGGACTATAGGCATCTCCGGGATCTTAGCAGGGGTTTTGAGGATCTTAGTGGCACCTAAGTGTTAAACTTAGGCCACTAGAGTGGCAGCTAGGTGCTATGATGGGGTGGCCATCCCACACAAGGCCCAGTGGGGTTAAAGTGGTCAGGTGGGCCAATTAACTGCATAGGCTGCACCAGAAGGAGGAGCCAGGGAGCAAAAAGAATTAATTAAAGAGGAAGGTCAGCTGGACAGCAACAGGAGGGGCCTGTATAAAGCCCAGTAGCTGAGAACAGAAGGGGGCTGCAGACTGAGAGTGAGATAATGGGCCAAGGAAATGCAAGAACAGGGCATTGGGCTGAAAGAGGTAATCCCCAGAGCGGCCAGGTGGAGGGGTGAGTAGAGGCCCCACGACAAACTGGAGGAGAATGTGGGCAGGCAGTTTCCTCAATACAAAGGGAGGGTAAAAGGCCATAGCGGGTGGGGGGAAGGAAAAGAGCAATGGGATTGCTGTATGTGGAAGCTTAGGGGGTTTTTTTGTTTATTTTTTGCAGAAGGCGGTTATGCCCTCCTGGGCTAGAACCTGGAGTTGCCACCCCCGCAGAAGGGGGCTGACAAACAACTGGAACAGCTCCAGGCCCTACTAAGGCTGGTGCTGGAGATCCAGCAAAGACGGTAGGAAGCAGAGATATACCTGCAAAAATAATTGATGAAGCTGGCTGACCAGCAGTGGTATTTATATGGGTTTTTGCAAAAGGGAAGTAGCAGAAGCTGCAGAGATCGAGACTGGAAAGGAGATATCAGGTCCAGGAAGCCAGAAGCCCAGCCAAAGGAGTATTAAGCCTGTGGGCAAAGCGGACACCTAAAAAGGGAGAGCCCCTACCTGTATGGGTTTGAGAAGCCTTACTCGGGAGGCAGGAAAACAAGAAAGGCCTAAAGAGCCCAACCTGTTGGGAGAACAGGAAAGGGAGGGGCATGTTTTGCCTCTGGTTGACAAGGGCATGTAAGGAGGGGATGCCCTTATATGAACTGTGAGGAGGAGGAGGCTAGAGCAGGGGAGGGGGCTAGGCGGGAGGAGGCCGAAACATGCCCTTACTAGCAAGACAAGGGAGAAGGTTCGTTTTGGGTGCCGAGAGGCCGGCCATGTAAAAAGGCACTGCCCTCTTAAGAATTGTGGTGTAGCAAAGGGAATGGTATGGACCCCCAGTGGGACAGGAAAAACGGAGGGGGTGTCCAGTGACAGAAAAAACGGAGGGGGTGTCCAGTGACAGAAGTATGCCGGAGACCAGCATGGTAGAGGTGGTAGTGATGACCATGGACCTTACAGGTGATCAGCCCATGCACACAGTTGTGGGTAGTAAGGAGTTAGAAGATAAAATGACTGGAACGGAGAAGGTCCAGACCAACAAAGGCACTAACACTGAAGTGAAGTGGGCTACAGTTGGAGCTCAAGCTCTGAGAGAAAGGGGGCTGAGGGAGTCCTGGAGCAGGTAAAGGTGCTACAGGAGAGATTAGTAGTGGCTAAGCAGGCCTTGCAAGAAGCTGCAGGGGCCCTACAACTGCAGCGAAGAGAGTACTGGGACACCATGGAGGAGAAAGGCATGGTGGGGGACCTGGAACCTCCTCATGGTGGGGGACCTGGAACAAGAAAGGCATGACCTGCAGGCCGAGCTCAGGCAAGTGCAGGACAGGCGGCTCTCTACTCACAAGAACTCAGGCTTGAGGGGGATGGTATATGATGGGGTGCCCATGCCACACAAGGCCTGAAGGGGTTAAGGAAGCCAGTTGGGCCAATTAACTGCATAGGCTGTACCTGGAGGAGGAGCCAGGGCTCAGTAAGGATTAATTACAGAGGAAGTTCAGGTGGACAAGAGCAGGAGGGGCCTGTATAAAGCCCAGTAGCTGAGCGTAGAAGGGGGGGACCACAGACTGGGACAACAGGCTGAAGAATCGCAAGAAGTGGGCACTGAGCTGAAAGAACTAATCCCCAGAGCAGCCAGGAGTAGGGGTCACTTAGTGGTGAGTAGAAGCTCCCGTGACAGCTGTCTAAGTCCCTTTGTGGAAATAGCCTGGAGTTGCTAAACAAAAACACAAACAATCCCGCAGTTTTGCCCATCTCTAGTTCTCATACAGTGCACTCAGGAGAGGGCAGGGGCTATGACAGATTCAGTGTCTCTGACAAAGCAGCAAACAGCAGCACTTTGGGGGCTATTTGGGGATGCTTCTGTGTCTGAATAGGACTTCTTAGGACTGTCTGTTAGATCTAGGATGCAGTGAGCCATATGGATCACAGAAGCTAGAGCTGGAGAAGGGCTGTTAGAAAGAGCCTGGCAAATAGCAGCAACATCTTTCTATATGCAGTCACTTGCCTATTTAATCAAATTTTGCTACAACGGTGTTTGGGCCTGTTTCTGACTTGTCAAGAGTTTTTTACTAGTTCAAGTCAAGCTTTACTGGAACAAACATTTGTGACAAGCGAATTTCAACCCTGTGAGCATGAATAGTCACAAAAATGGGATTTGCATTTGGGCTGTAGGTGTTTGTATGGTTATCCAATCAGGAAACAGCAGCATGTGACTCCATCTGATCAATCACAAGACACCCAAATATGTGGTATCAAAGGCAGAAAGATCTCTGTGATTGGTTCATAGAGTTTTTTTAAAAGAAATTGCAGTAAAACATTTAGAGTAACAACATTGCAAAATATTTAATTGAACAGTGAATGCACTGGAAGAAATTTGTTCTTTATATTTCACCAGCACTGTAAGGTAAATTTGTTAAATAAGGTATTTCTTGTGAATTACTCACTTCTCTCAAATTATTTCTAGCCCATCTCTCATCCAGCAGAAGATTGTTCACAACAGTATCTTCTCTAGAGTTTTGTTCAGTCTGGTTTTAAAAGTAACATTTTGTTCTTTGTTCCTTTTATTTAAATTTTTAGAGGAGTTTTTATTTTTTTTAAAGATGTACTGTACAATGCAGTATAAGGGGAAAAAACAAGGAGATGTAAACAAATGTTTTCCAGTTTTACAGTACAGCAAATAGCTAACATGTCTTAAGGAAATACTGAACATGTCATCTTATTTGCCTTGCTTTGGCCTGCAGCTTCCTTTTATATGGGCCGGCTTATATATAAAAGAAGGAAATACTGAAAAGCCAGGGGGAAGGTATGACCTACTGATCTAAGTAGCCTGAAAACTCTGATTTAATCCTTTCTCTTACACCGGCTCCTTTTATTGCTTTGGGCAAATTGCTAACCTGTGTGTCTGCTTCCCCAGCTATAAAGTGGTAATAATTGTACCTCTGGTGCAGATCCTCAAAAGGTATTTAGGCACCTCACTCCCACTGAAATCAATGGGCGTGAGGTGCCTAAATACCTTTTGAGACTCTGCCTCACAGGAGCATTCTAGAACTATACTGTATACTCACTGGATGCATGTAAAGTGCTCTGAAGATTAAATGTGTTAAACACTGAAAGAAGACACACAAACCAGTGTCCTTATAACTATTCAAAGTTTGTGTACCTTTGACAGTCACCATATTGCACAGTAGAACTTGTTTCACTCCAACTGTGATGTGGCATCTGCCCCGCACTGGGCCTGATAGGGTTAAAACCCAGCTGATTAGGGCAGCGGCTGGACCAGCCAATTAGGGCCCAGCCAGCCCATACAAAAGGAAGCTGCAGGCCAAAGCAGGGCAAACTGCTGCAGGAAGCCTAAGGGAGCGGACTAGCTTCCTAGAGAGCTGCAGAAACTTGCACCGTGAACAGGACTGCTAGGGCTTGCAGGCCCAAGACCCTGGGAAGAGGGTGAAAGAGCCAGAGGCAGGAGCCAGAGGTGCTGGGGCTGCAGGAAGTGGCCCAGGGAACTGAGACAGACTGATGGAGAAAGAAAGGAGGAGCAGTGGGAAGCTGTTGTTCACAGGGTCCCTGAGCTGGGACCCAGAGTAGTGGGTGGGCCTGTGTTCTCCCTTCCCCCCCCCTTGCCACTGAAGAAGCAGCCAGTCTATGGACTGCCCAGCTGCTGTGAGGAGTGGCTGGACTGCTGCAGGAGTCCCCTGGAAGAGAGGAACCTGGATTGTGACACAGCCGGAGGGTTGTGCCATGGAGCAGAGGCAGTGAGACTGGAGCTGCAGTGGGTCTGCAGGTGGAGACAAGGATGGGAGAGCCACCACCATGGGAGGGCACACCTACTGACCAGAGCTAATTCCTGAAATGGACAGCAGGAGGACCCAGTGTGGTGAGTGACCCTGACACACCACCACAGGCCCAGACTTCAAATATAGATTATATCCTGTGACCTGAATAATTTATAAGACAAAATTCCTGTCTTGTCAACCACTCCATTTTTCCAGTCTAATTCTACATCCCCACTCCACTCACATAAACAGAGTGGTATAGATTAGTGTGCCATGGGGGAACTCCGGTTGCCAGTGGCTTTCACTCCAGAAGCTCAGGAGAGGTGGGGGGGGACGGGACACAATAACTGAGGTGGTGTTTCCTTTTTTTAAAACTAAGTTTAGGGCTGATTTGACAGCCCTAGAGAGCCAAGTCTTCTAATTACTAACAGGAACAACACAGGCATTTGCAGGACAAGCTTTCCCAATGCTGTCCCATCAAGTGTGCCTCAGTGTCAATCTAGAGATGCCCCCCGTGCCTCCTTACCCCCCTCTGCCCACCCCTGGAATGTGGGGAGTTCAGTCTCCAGGGTTCACTGATGAAACTGCCAGCACATAGTTGAAGTGGCGATTTCTTCAATGTAAACACCAGGCCACTAGTAACTGGAAGCTGGCCAGTATTTCCTTTCTCATAGGCCACTCAAGAGCTATCTGATTGTAGCAGCTGTTGGTGTCTCACTGTCAGCCGGACTGAGGCTCCATTTGAACCAACAAGCTAGAGGCAAAGTGTTCTGTGCCCTATTACTAGCCCCTCGGAAGCTTCTGATGGAGGTAATAGTTATGATGGCTACGTTGTTTCTTTTGCTCAAATGAAAAGGAGTATTAAAACCCCAGCAGCCGCTGGGTCTCTGGGGAGCGTTGGGAGCAGAATGGCTTACCTCTTTCTTGGACAGTGAGATAATAATCGCTATCCTTCAACAGAAGTTCTGAGTTGCTGTGCTGGCTGGCAGCTACAAGGAACTAAATTAAGCCGCTTTGGAGCTGTGCAGAGAGTTCCACATACAGCTATTGATGTGCTCTTTGCTAGCTCAGTCAAGGATGAGCTTGGAAACTCCACCTGTGCTCTTAGCCTTCCCAGAGAAATTAGCTTGATGTCTCCAGTACTCCTGGCCTCCAGTGTCCCAAGGAGGTCAGGACCTGTATTTAGATCTCCCATACAGGAGAAAATTACTCTGCTGCTGGACAGTTGGGCTTCCCCAAATTGTCTTGTTGGTGGTGTATATTCTGTGTCTAGGTTAAAATACCACATCCGTCAGTCTGGTGTCCAAGTGCCTGGTCGTGTTTGGCACGGAAAACTACCAATCAACCACATCAGAACTTCCCATCCTTAAATGGCACACTGCCATACTATCTGGGTCTGAGAGCTGATTAAGTATTATTGCACAAGGGACTCAGGGTAGAGCTGGATTAGTGGCAGGATGGAAGACTAAGGAAACACCAGGATGATGCTGGAACAGGTGCTGATTCAATTGGTGATGCTTTTCCTACTGCATTAATACTAAACCAATATTTCAGCGCAGTATTAAAGGGCATTGTGTCCTCAGAGGTGCCCTCTTTTTAGATGAGTCGCAAACCCAACACACAAGCCCCTATGTGTCACCAAAGACTCCATGGCACTTTTTGCAAGGATAGGATATTAACCTTGATGACCTGCCCAAATTACAATCTGCATAACTAATTGCATCGTGCCCTCCTGTACATACAGTTCCACTGCCCATCCTAAACCATTGGGCAATGTTCCTGTGGTGAAATAGCACTCTATACATTTCAGCCAATAGCCATGACGGTAAGGCATGTCCACTGGAGACATGGGCTCAGGTATGCTCTGCCTCTTGCTAAATGAGGCACTTATCTACCTGCTCTCCTCTTAAGCCTCGTTCCTGTCCTCGGCAGGAGTAATCCAACAACCACACAGTAGTGTCTCATAATGCAGAATCAATTTGCCCCATCCATCTCTGGGCAACTCTCTGCAACTGAACTGTACAGGATCAAATGTTAACAGCACTGTCCTATTAAAGGAACAGCTACTGTCCAGAGAGAAGGTGGGTTTATCTAAAGCTACTTGATTCTACCCAGCCAGAGGGATCCATTAGATCTAGTTTAGCTGTTTTTTCGTCTCCAATTTCTATCATTCGGTGAATCAGTTTGTTGCTGTGTTAGAAGCTGGTCCTGTAACACTCTCAATCTCAGTAATTTTAGGTTTATAAAGATTCTTGGAAGCTGGCAAAATAGCTTTTAAACGGGGGGGGGGAAATCCCAAACCTTACATCAGCAAGGAAACTCCCCCAGTGGGTTATTTATGAAAACAAACATGTTTTTGTGTTTGTGGAGACTTGTCAAGTCTAACAATGCCATTGTTAGTGCAAGGGGGATTTCTGTGTTTCAGGGAACAGCCTGGAAGCTGCAGAGATCAGTGTTCCAAACCACAGACATTTGGGAATCCTGAGTCAGGCCTCAACAGATCATGAGATTGGCTTAAAAATCATGAGATGTTAAAAACAATAAATATTGAGGGTTGTTTTTGGCTTCTGCTTTTGGCGTCTTTAGGGTTCATGTTTTCAATCTTCCTCCTACCCACCATGAGGCTGGAAACTTACTTTTTTATGAAAGCTGAAATTCTCACATGCCCTAGGAGCTGGGCCTTTAAGAAAGACACCAAATAACTCAAGATTCACAACAAAATCATGAGTTGGCAACACTGAAACATACAATGAAAAACACATAGCTAGTTTTTTTTTTCCTTATTTTACCTAACATATTGTAGGCATCATGGTCCAGTGCATATGGTGCTAGGCTAGGAGGCAGGAGACTCTACCACACACCTTGGGAGAGTCACTTCATCTCTGTCTCAGCTTTTCTGGTCTGAAAACTGGGGATTGTGATACTTCCTTTGTTAAATCACTTCAAGATCAACCAATGGTAAGAGCAAGATAAGACCTCAGCAATCCCCATGGAATGGCTGGTTCACAGAATATCTGAGTTGGAAGGAACCTCAGGAGGTCATCTAGTCTAACCCCTTGCTCAAAGCAGGACCAATCCAACTAAATCATTCCAGCCAAGGCTTTGTCAAACCTAACCTTAAAAAAACTTGAAGGAAGGAGATCCCACCACCTCCCTAGGTAACCCATTCCAGTGTTTCACCACCCTCCTAGTGAAAAAGTTTTTCCCAATATCCAACCTAAATCTCCCCCACTGCAACTTGAGATCATTCTTCCTTGTTCTGTCATCTGCTACCACTGAGAACAGTCTAGATCCATTCTCTTTGAAACCCCCTTTCAGGTAGTTGAAAGCAGCTATCAAATTCCCCCCTCGTTCTTCTCCTCTGCAGACTAAATAATCCCAGTTCCCTCAGCCTCTCCTCATAAGTCATGTGCTCCAGCCCCCTAATCATTTTTGTTGCCCTCGGCTGGACTCTTTCCAATTTGTCCACATCCTTCTTGTAGTGTGGGACCCAAAACCGGACACAGTACTCCAGATGAGGCCCTACCAATGCCAAATAGAGGGGAATGATCACATCTCTCAATCTGCTGGCAATGCTCCTACTTATACAGGCCAAAATGCCATTAGCCTTCTTGGCAACAAGGGCACACTGCTGACTTGTATCCAACTTCTCGTCCACGGTAACTCCTAGGTCCTTTTCTGCAGAACTGCTGCTTAGCTGCTCAGTCCCTAGTCTGTAGCGGTGCATGGGATTCTTCCGTCCTAAGTGCAGGTCTCTGCACTTGTCCTTGTTGAACCTCATCCGATTTCTTTTGGCCCAATCCTCTGATTTGTCTAGGTCCCTCTGTATCCTATCCCTACCCTCCAGCTTATCTACCCCTCCTCCCAGTTTAGTGTCATCTGCAAACTTGCTGAGGGTACAATCCACGCCATCCTCCATCCAGATCATTAATGAAGATATTGAACAAAACCGGCCCCAGGACTGATCCTTGGGGCACTCAGCTTGATATTAGCTGCCAACTAGACATGGAGCATTTGATCACTACCCGTTGAGCCCGATCTAGCCAGCTTTCTATCCACCTTATAGTCCAGCTAGTACCCTACCAACCCTGAGGAGAAGCTGGGGGCTAATCTTAATTCCTCCAGCCATTCTGCATTTCCCCCCCCCCCTTTTTTTTTTAACTTACCCTCCCGCCCAATGAGGCAATTCCAATGCAATTTTTAGTGCCTTGTACCAGTCAGAAGGGGTCACTACTCGCTGCAGAGTACTCGGATGGATGCATTGTCCCTATACTCCCATAGTTATAGTGAACAAAAGGACTGTGCAGAGAGAGACCAAACACTAGCCTTCAGCCTGGAGTCCCTCCAGGGGTTGTGTTGCTGGTCGATTGCTGAGCTACCTTCTGCTTCTTTGTAAAAACCACAAAACAAAAATGGACGAGAGAGCTGGCAGCACGGGATTCTCTGGGAACTGCTGTATCTCAGTGCATCTGCAGAAGGGCTCGTCTCCTTGCAAGACGTGGCCCAGAGCTGGTGACAGAAGTCAGGTGAGGTAGATGAAGCTGTGCAGTGGTAAAGTGAAAAGAGAAGTGGGGCCTAAGACAGAGCCCTGAATGATGCTGAGAGACTGTGGGAAAGGTAAAGGAAGAGGCAGGGTGGGACTGATTGGGGAGCAAGCAGAGAGTCCAGATACAGTAAAAATCCTCGACAGCCTGCTTTGTTGGGTTTCATCTGTAAATCGTGCACCATGCTCATCAAACTAAATACTGCAGAAGAGGCATTCCTGCTTCAGTTGATAGTTCTGTCTGATGCCATTTGGGAGATCAGCATATCCCAGAAATGGGGAGCCTGCCAGGAAAACATGAGCAAGAGGATAAAGGAGAGATCTGCCTTCAGGGAAAGGGAATGGTGTCACCACTGATAGCAACTTTACCTCACCCGCAATGAGTAAGCGCTTGCTGACGGCATCACTGTTGCTGCACTTCCACATGAGCTTGTTACTGGGGGAAACGGTTTCTAACGAAATTACCTGTGACATAGTGGAGAGACTTGAAAAACAAACAGAGCAGCATTATACTGTGTTCGGGCTGGTGTTAAGGATGTGTCACTGGGACTGATGTTAGGCTAGTCCAGAATCTTCCCCAGGCTTATTCCAGAGTACAGGCACTAGATATGGTGGGTATTTATCAGCACCTGCTCTGAATGTGAAACCTCACCCTGCAATGTAATACCCGGGGTGTCACCAACAGCAGCTCTTTTTGGTTCAGACATACACCGTTGTTCGTTCTTTCTCTCTCTGAATATTTTGGATAGTATGAGAAAATCAATTACTTTTGCTACTTACTAATAGTTTGTTGTTGTTCTCTTTAAATTTAACACTCTGAGAATAATTAGACTCGCCACACCAAATCACCCAGCAGCATAAATACTAATTACACAGAAAACACTACATTAAAAGAACATTATAAAGGTTGCAAAGTCAAGCAGTCAAAAGGTAGGAAATAAGTTAGGAAACCTTCTTCAGTCAACCTTAATTCAGTCCCCTTGTGTGTAGGCATTATGACAATCATTAATTACATGATCACATAATTTTTTCCACCGGACCCCTGCCTCATTCAGTGCACAGGATGGATCTGATCTGGAGATGAATCAGGGTTGTGTAGTCCAGGAGGCTGTTGTCTGTAGAACCCCTGCTTTATTGTTACAGAAGTTGGAAGGAGAGTACCTATTGTGGTTCTGCGAGATGGGTCTAAGCCCATTCATAGCTTAAGGCCCTTCCTCTTAGCTGGGAGGGGGGATGGGCCAGTGAACCCGGGCCACAACTGAATACTGTGGACGACAAATGGGAAACCAGGACTGGGAGTGAAGGTCATAGGGTGAAAATCAGGTGGCTGGAAGGGGACACTGACGAGCAGCAGATGTCTGTGGTGCTTTGTTCAAAGTCAGTGGACACTGCCCAGAGGAACTCTACTTGGAGGGAGAGTGCTGAATGAGTTGGGGGCTTGCAGGAAGAGAAAGAATGATCTCATGGTAAGACAGTTGCATACTACACTGGAGAACTGGATTCTATCCCTGCCTCTGCCACAGAGATTCCATGTGATGCTGGGAAGATACTTAAGCCAAAGTTTCCACAGGAACACAATAGTGTGCTCCTTGTTTTCTGGGTACCTGACTTGAGATTCTGGAGTCTGATTTGCGGAATTGCTGAGTGCTCACAGCTGCAACTGAAATCGGTGGGAGTTGTGCTATGAACATATTCAGTGCTATATAATGCAAGTACTCTGAAAAATCAGGTTTCAGAGTGGTAGCCATGTTAGTCTGTATCAGCAAAAAGAACAAGGGGTACTTGTGGGACCTTAGAGACTAACCAATTTATTTGGGCATAAGCTTTCGTGGGCTAAAACCCACTTCATCAGATGCATGGAATGGAAAATACCAAAAAAAAAATCAGGCACTTGGTATTTTAAATGGGGCACCCAAAACTAGTAGATGCCTTTTGGCCTTAATTTCTTTGTGTCTCAGCTCCCGCATCTGTAGAGCAGGGATATCACCACCCTTTCATTTCGTTATTGTGATAATAAAGTAATGTTTGTGAAGCACTCAGATTCTGGAGTGATAAGAGCCATAGAAAAGCCTATGAGGAAATTAATAATTCTATCTTGACAGCAAGGTTTGAATAGTATGCAGTACATAAGGCCTGACCCCACACAGTGAATGGTGATGAGAAGATAAAATATTGAATATGTACTCGTTAAGTGAGCGCTGTCCATCCTATGTACTGAATGAGGCAGGGTTCCTGTGGGAAAAGTAAAGTAATTGTGTAACTACAAATTGTATCCTAATTTATATGTCCAAGAGGCCCAAATTAAGGTTGCACAGAGAAAAGCCAACCCCCACCCCGGACTTTAGAGCCCAAGCTCCAGCCCGAGATGGAACATCTACATGGCTATTTTTTAACTGTGTAGTGTAAGCCTAAGTTCATAGACCCAGGCTCTGAGACTTGTTACTGCAGGTTTCTTTGCCATGTAGAGGTACCTTAAGTGTCTGTCTAGGATTTTTATTCTTCAAAGCTCTTTAGAAACATTAATTAATCACCCATCACCTTACAGGGCTGATGTGATATCATAGAAATGCTTAAAATTAAATAATGCCCATCTAACAGAATATTTAGGTGTCTTCCCCAAGGCTAGAAGAAATCCACTTCCAGGAAGGAATTGGATACAGGAGTTTACAGAATAATAATAGAGTATCCACAACAGTGCACTACTGAGTCAGAGGAAGGATGGTCCAATGGTTATAGCAGTTACCTGAGACTTGGATGGAGTTCCTTGCTCTGCCCCAGACTTTGTGTGACCTTGGGCAAGTCAGTTGGCCTTTTTGTGCCTCAGTTCCCCATGAGTATATTAGAACTGGGAAAAGTACAAAGCAGGACAACAAAAATGACTAGGGGGGATGAAACAGCTTCCATATGAGGAGAGATTAAAAAGACTGGGGACTGGTTATCTTAAAAAGAGACGACTAAGGGAGGAATGTGATAGAGGTCTATAAAATCCTGACTGGTGTGGAGAAAGTGACCATAACACAAGAACCAGGGGTCACCCAATGAAATTAATAAACACAGGCTTAAAACAAACATAAGGAAGTACTAATTCATACAATGCACAGTCAACCTGTGGAACTCATTGCCAGAGAATGTTGTGAAGGCCAAAAGTATAACTTCGTTCAAAAAAGGAATTAGTTACGTTTATGGAGGGTAGGTCCATCAATGGCTATTGGCCAAGGTGGTCAGGGATGCAACCCCGCGCTCTGGGTGTCCCTAAGCATCAGACTGCCAGAAGCTGAGAGTGGATGACAAGGGATGGACCAATCAAAATTGTCCTGTTCTGCTCATTCTTAAGCATTTAATACTGACCACGATTGAATACTAGACCATATGGACTATACTGGACCCAGTATGGCCATTTTTATATTCTTATGTGCAAAATGGGTATAATAGCACTGACTTTCTTCACAGGTGCATTGTGAGGAGAAATACCTTAAAAAGATTGTGTGGTCGTCAGATACTACAGTAATGGGCAGCCTATCTGTGCCTAAAATAAATGGTTTACAGTCGGATTAAAGCTGTGTCCTGAAGAGTTTGCAGTCTAATGAAGTAATCACACATACAACTCAGAGATGAAAATGACCTATGAAGTCACCCAGTCCATATCCTTGCCAATCTGGGATTGGTCTTTATATTTTCCAGTGCTCTGTCTTGTGTGGTTATAAATGTTCCAAGCAATACAGCTTCCACAACTTCTTGGAGAATATTCTACAGTTCAATTGATCTCTCTCCAGAGGTAGCTACTCAGCCTATGGGTTTCCTTTCTTAATTTTAGCCCATTAGTCCCATTTATCACCTTCGTTGTGTTGTAAGGATAAATATCAAGTTAACAGAATGGGAGTGTGCAAATATGATGCTCACAATAACAGGGAATGATGAGCTAATACCTCTGTTAAGCCTTTGAGCGTTGCCAGTGTAAATTAATGCTTCCAGGAGCATGAGCTGACGAAGGATGAGCTGTGTGCTTGTGAACTAGATAAAAACGCAGGGCTGTCTCTCCTCTTCACTAAACCTTGGCTTAGCCAGACTAAACGTATTTAGCTCCTTTAATCTGTCCTCAAATCAGCCCATCCTCCACTGTGATTGGATGATGGAGAGAATGTGATAGATATATTAAGTTGTAAACATTTATACAGTGAAATACTGGTTCCATCAAAGTCCGTGGCAAAACTCCCATTGACTTCACGGGGGCCAGGATTTTGCCCCCACACGTTTAGTTTTGCAGTACATAAATCAGTGTTTTAAAATAAGCCAGTTCATCCTTTTTTCCTCTTTACAGGTTTGTTCTGATTGTAGAAACACACAACCATTTGCATTTAATAGCATCATAAGTGGCATTTATTCAAAGCTTTAATGAGTTTCTTTGGTGCCCCTGGGGATTTCTCAATTAGGAAGCTAGTATGATACAATTTTAAGCACCCTACTGTACACATCAAAAGCTTTTGATGACTTTGCTCTATTGACTTTTGCAGGAGTTTCATTTGGTTTTACTTTTAAATACATGCATCTCAGACCAGCAGAAGAAAGTAAACAGGACATTTTTGCAGCATTTTAGTCCCATAGATTTAAAAAGCTCCTCAGTGCTGCAGTGGGAACAGATTAACCTAGAATTAACAAGGACATAGACAAATGCAATGCTTTTGTTTTGGTTGCAGATGTGGCTGATCTTTTTAGGCCTGGAGTGTACAGAATCTCTGTACAGGTCTAACCTATTTTGGTTAGAGGTAGTATGGTGGGTGGATTGGTTTTAGTTTTTTTTACTAAAATAGTTACACCAGTAGAACTCCTAGTGTGGGCACAATTATACTGGAATAAAGGTGCCTTAAATGGTATAGCTGCTTCTCCTTTCCATATGAGAAGAAGATATTTTGTTATAAACACATTTATACAGGTATTTCTGTATCTACACTAGGAAGGTTTTTCAGTTTACTAACCTGATATAGTTAAAGCAGTACAACTTTTATGTTCAGACAAGTCCTCAGATTGCTTTATAATTCAGGCCTCCTCTATTATACTAGCTTTACAACTGATTTTAAAAACTGTACTTAAACAGTATGGTGTACTGGGAGACATAGGTTTTTTTGAATCTCCTCAGATATGCTATAACTCCCCATACTCAGCACTGTTACTTTGAGGGGATGGATTAGTTTACAGGATTTTTAGTTGTAACAGCAAATTCTGTATTTGGAGTTCACCTTTAGCTGCACTTACACCTTTATAAACACCAATCAAGTCATGCAATTTTTTTTTTTAATGAAACAAAAATCTTGTTTCATGGCAGTCCGGGCCGAATCCTGCAGTTCTAAAACAGGCAAATTTTCCACTGATGGAGGACATTCTTCTGACTCAGCATAATTCCAAGTGTTCTTTTAAAGAGACATCCTGTGGTTTTGGTGAATACATTCTCTTGGCTATCGTACTAATGGCATTTTAGATAATTAAATCTGGAAGAATTTTTAAAATCAGATTGACTTGTCAACATCTTTCTGCCTAGACAATACAAATAAATTGGTCAGTTTTATTTTGGGTTATAGTTAGTCGGTTTCACTTTCTGATTCTGACTAGCTAAATCAGGGGTGGGCAAATAATGGCCTGGGGGCTGCATCTGGCCCTCCAGGCAATTTAATCTGGTCCTCAGGCTCCTGCTGGGGAGCGGGGTCCAGGGCTTGCCCCACTCTAGAGTCCTCACCCTCTCCTACACCCCAACTCCCAATTTTGTGAGCATTCATGGCCCGCCATACAATTTCCATACCCAGATGTGGCCCTCAGGCCAAAAAGTTTGCCCATCCCTGAGCTAACTGGTTTGAAACAGTACAGGGGAGTGTTTTATTTACTTTAAAATACTCTTCTCTACTGGATTTTAAAACCATTCATGAAAACATTTTAACTGGTTCTACATTACCAAAACCTTGTTTTTACAAAATCTAAATTTTGAACCAGTGAACCTGGTGGTCTGGGCATGAAACTATCAAAATTTCCTTTTGGGGTGAATCATCGGAGATCATAGAGAAATGAAACTACCCATAGAAAATGGGTATTTTTTTAAAAAAAGTCCAGAGTGACAGCTCTTGCATGGAGCTGATAGTAGGATTACAACATGGGAATGGCCAATGAAAGGGGCACCAGATTGGTGCTCAGGAAGCTTGTTTCCTTTTCCTGGCTCTGCCATGGACTCATTTGTGTGACCTTGAGCAAATGTCTCAGCCTCTCTTTATACCTCAGTTTCCCAATCTGTAAAATAGGGATCATGACATTTAACCATCTTTGCAAAGCACTTTGAGATCTACAGCTTGGAGGGGAAACACTATAAACATGCTAAGTGTAATTAACAACATGGAGCCATAGCACCAGATTTGTAACTGCTGGTCTTCATGGAACAGGCTTAGATTCCCATATAGCTGAATCAGTCCTTCATTCTTCTCAGCTAGATGCACTGAATTCAGTGCAGTTTACTATCAGAGGAGACATTAAAAGCCAAGCTCCTGTCCAGTCGGCATGTACATTGGGTTTTCCATAGAAGTAGGGATTGCCCCAGGTTTTTTTGGCCAGAATGTTCCTCTTTGGCTGCTATAATGGAGCATGCTGTATGCTGGCAGTCTGCCTGATTTCTGAACTTCACTGGTGCTGCATATATATTAGGCCTGATTCTGCATGTCCTCTTGATGGAGGACTCAGTGGCGCTTCAGTGGGAGGGTCTGTGTAAAGGATATATAAAAGCAGGGCCACCCTCTGGGAGGTTCTTTGGGATGGATGGTGCTATGCAGGAAGGCAGGATGATAATCTCATTTTAGGAGAAGAAAAGATATAATCTGTCCTCTCACCACAGAGTGCCATGGTAGCCAGGGTGTTCTGGGTCTGATCCAAGGCCAATTGAAATCCATAGACTCCCATTGACTTCATAGGGCTGTAGATCAGTTAGTTCTCAGTCACGGTCTTGCCTCTAAAATAACATTCCTTGGCCAAGTTCTGCTCTTACTAGCATCTGAGCAGTTCCCATTGCCTTCAGTGAGAGCTGCTTGTGTGCAAATGAGAGCAGGATTTGGCCTTTTGTTTCCTGTAAGTAAACTGAATCAAAGGATGTACTGTCCTTGACAGATATGATTTTCCCTGTCTTCCTGTGTCTGATTAAATGTAACTTATACTTGCTGTATAATTTACTCTGATGTTCATTGCTGCAATTTAAGGTGTCATTATTGACACCAAGATGTAGCATTCAATAGGTAAGTACTAAACACAAAGGGCATAATATCTTGGAATCCACATATGCTACATAGCTGAATGTCAGCAATATAGTCGTGCAGGGAAATGTATTACCAGTGACTATCTCTGTGTAATATAGTTTCTATATCCCTTTTTTAACCTTAATGTCCTCTCTCACAGTCCATTCTTAGCCAAGAACTGCTCAGGATAAAAGATTTTTCCCAGATATGTACTTATATGCCATTTACTATATACACTTTTTTTTTAAATGATCTCAGTTGAAATAAGTCATGTCTCTTTTGCACAGACATTAAAGCGCAAATGGGGCACTCTTTTTTTGTAAGAGCGACATGCATCAGTGCAGAGCTGGCCACAAGTGGGCCTTACAACTTTATTACAATAGCAGTACTAGAGTTAATTTGATTAATTATAGTAATAATAATGGTAAGTGACTAGTTAATGCCTGTAAAAGCAATTTGAAGCATATGAACACAATGTAAGTGCTATTGAATTATTACTTGCTTTCCTCTGTATGAACCCTCATTGTGATAAACTATAAGGAACATCATAGTTTATCCACTCAGGAATTGTATTATTGCCTTGTGAAATAGAAAGGTAGTGATGATATCACTTGCATACAGAGCAGACACAGACCAGCCTAGTACGCTTGTCAAATAAGTTAAGGGAGAGCTCCCATGTGGTGTGTAGAAGTGGAATCAGGAGAGTGTTGTGGATGGTCTCCAATGAGCTCTAGTCACAATAATGTTCTCTGGGTGTGGGTACAAGTACCTTTCACCCCAGGATATCAGAGCACTTCACAAAGGTGAAGATTGTTTTCCCCATTTTCCAGCTGGGGAAAGTGAAGCACAGACAAATTAGCCTACCTGCTTGTCACCATGAAAGGTTTTCCTCCTTCCCTCCCCCTGCTGTTGGTGATGGCTTATCTTAAGTGATCACTCTCCTTACAGTGTGTATGATAAACCCATTGTTTCATGTTCTCTGTGTGTGTGTATATAAATCTCTCCTCTGTTTTTTCCACCAAATGCATCCGATGAAGTGAGCTGTAGCTCACGAAAGCTTATGCTCTAATAAATTTGTTAGTCTCTAAGGTGCCACAAGTACTCCTTTTCTTTAGACAAATCAAGTGATTCTACCTGTGTGGAGTCAAAGTCAAGGCTGGGAATAGCGAGCAAGGTTTCTGATTCCCAGTCCACTGCAGGAGAGCATGCTGCTCACGTATTCTCATGTATGCCACCTGGTTTTTCAGAAAATTTTAGAAGAAACACACTGAAAGTGTGGGGCTGCCTCAGATGATCAAACTTGTAATAACTGAAGCAAACCCAGGCTTCCAGGTGAAGAGACAGAAAAATGAAACCAAAACTTTACTTTAATAAAAGCTTTCCTATTAAATTGGAGGTGAAGAACACACTGGTTCTCCCATTAGCTCCTATCTTGTCCACTTTGCAACCACGCTCCACAGCTGCATCATTCTTCCTCTTCAATCCTCTCCCCATGCTCCTCTCTCTCCCTTTTCATCTTCTCAGTTACCTTCTCTATAAAAAGTTCAGTGCACACATCTATATTTAGCTGTGGGGGGGGGGAGAGCAAGAATTCATCCTAATCCATCCATTTATCAGTTCGTGTGAGATCTCTACTCTGATCTGAAGGAATTCGACAGAGAATTCTGAGATGCCTGTAGTAAGATCTTAGTCAGGGCTGAATGCAAACAGACCGCTACGTCTACTAGAAGCAATTACTCCAGCAGCTGTTTCCCACTGAGAGATCATCCAGGGGACAAGCAAACTAGCCTCTTGTTTGTTATGATGCATTTTAAAACTGAAATAGTGGATGATTTTAATTGAACTTCAGAGTTCATTTATGTTCCTCAATAGAGCTGGAAACCACCTATATAAAAGTTGGTAATTTGCTGTGACTTAAAACAGAAGAGATGGGCCAGAACTAGGCACCCTCACACTTAAGGGAAACTTGGATCCAAATCTAGACTCGATCCTTATGACTATAATAAAGGATCCAGAAACCAGTAAACAAAGAAACCACACCAACAAAAAAAAATTTAACTAACAAAGCTGCGTCTCTTCCTCATCACATTCATTTGCTTGTATGTTATATCCATGCCCCCAACTATTTTGCTTGTTTGTGCCTTTTGGATTGTATATTGTCTAGGGCAGGGATTGTTTCTTTATCTATTGGTATAGCACCCAACAGACTATGGTCCTGAACCTGACTCAAGAATTTTGGATGCTACTATAATATAAATGTTTTAATAATGGGCCAGATAATCTTGGATCTGAACACCCTTGAATCATGGGGAAATTTGGATCTGGATCTAAAGTTTGCTGTGACTGTTTCTCTTCCTCATTGCTGATCAGCAAGAATTTAGCAAGAAAATACATGAAGTGGGCTAACGCTCCCCCGATGAGTAACATGTACAATTTATACTTTTGACTTTTAGTGAAAATCCGTGATCCGGTGCCTCTCAAGTAAAGTCAATAGGAATCTCACTTTGGCTGATCTCCAGGAAGTCTCTCCAGTGTGTGACTAGATCTCCCATGATGGCTAAGAAAAGACAACAGCAAATTAAATCCTACTTGGAGCCTAGCAATGAAGGTTTGATACATTACCTTGGGCCGTGAGCTTGTCTGATGTCACAGCTGTCAAGCTGAACAGCTTTGAGCCTTGGAGACCTTCAGAGAAAACCCAGAGTTCTGGAGAAGTGGTGCCAGGGATTTGTTGTTTGTTCATTGCTATTTTTGTCATTTGCATGGCTGTGGTGCCTAGAGGCCTCAACCATGATCAAAGCCCCACTCTGCTAGGTGCTATACAAACACATTATAAGAGACAGTCCCTGCCCCAAAGAGATTACAATCTAAATAGACAAGATGAACAAAGGGAAGAGAAACGGCTCTGTTGTAAGGTAGGCAGTGCTATGTTGCAGGAGGTACTATATTTTGGATGCTAAAACTGAGGTCTTCCCCCACTTACGTCCCATGATACCTTTCACCAAAGCAAGGATGTGAACCACCATATCCTGGACAGATTCCAGTTCAGATAGGCACACTTCCTGCCCCTGAAATTCCCTCTGCACTTCAGATTGGAGGCATTCTTCCTCCTCATTTCCTGCCATAAAATGTTGTGTAGTGTTGCTCTGCACTCTTAAACAGCTGCTGTGTTCCCCCCAAGAAGTGGCTCAGTTTCAGAGGCAGGAAAAGGGATTAGAGCAGAGTGAGATTTTTAGATGACAAACTTTAAAAAAAAAAAATACAGATTCAGTGACACTGAAACATTCTGTGAATTTGTGCCGATTTTTAACAAATTGTTTCAGTCAGGGGAAAACGCACACAAAAATCTGAAAAAATTTAAATATTTCATTTTTTTAATGTTTTATTTTTTTTAAATGTGAAACAAAAAATGGCCCAAATCAGAATAAAATGTGGGGTTTTTTTTGGCTTTTTGTTTTGGGTTGAACAAACCAAAAGAATTTTTTTGACTCCTTCTCAGTTCACTGAAAACATAATTTAAAAATCCCTCATTTTTGGTTGGACCTGAAATGATTTTTAAAAAGTTTATTTGGAATAGCCAGCAAACCAACAACTCCATTATTTGTCCTGCTCTAGAAGTGATTGTTGCATATGGAGTGGACCCTTCACGATAAAAAGTGCTATATGGAGGTATCTTCCTTTTTAATAATACCTTACATTTAATTGAGGAACTGGCAGGCTCTGGGCTGAATTGTGTTCTTGAGCACCCGTTCAATGGGGCTGTAGCACCTGAGTGGAAGTGGCCTAAGGCATCCTACCTGTGCATTGCAAATGTAAGTGAGGGAATGGTCCCACTATTGTAAGGAACTTTCCTGACTTATTCACTACCCGGTGAAGTGGACTAGAGAAAGGATCAGAGTCCTCGCTCCCACTTCCTTTACCCAGAGGCCTGCCTTCCCTGACCTACTGATCATTCCATATAGTTCCAAGCAGATGCAATTGATTGAACAGCAACCAATTTAAAAAAATAAGGAAAAATGGGAAAGGTGAAAGGAAAACCTGCCACCCCGCTCTGTGGCACGGAGACATCACATCCAGTGTCTCTGGAATGTCCGGGCAGTTCAGTCTGTTCCTCACAAGTCCCAGGCCTCCTGCCCAGGCCCTGGCTGTGCTGCAGGGATGCTGCAGATTGCACACGTGCTCTGGCGGTGGCCACACGCCCTCAGACTTTAGATGGCACAACCCTTCTTCCCAGCATTGCCCCCGCCCCGTCAGGATTATGATCCCCCTCCAAGTCTGGCTTGCAGGGCCTCTTGGCTGGGGTTGTCTCCATGCTCACCGCACCCAGCCCCACTCTGCCTCAGTGCTGCTGCTCTGCCTCCAGCTCCCTGGGCACCTTCTCTGGTCCTTCTGGCTCTGGTTGCTGCAGCTCTCCTCCCAGCACAAGTCTGCTCTCTGGGCTGCTTCTGTGACTGCTCCCAGCCCTGACGTGCTTCCTTGGCTCCTTTTCTGGCCCCTCTGGCTGGCATGGCTCTGCTCCCCAGCTCAGCTTAGGCCCCTGCTGTCTCCTTAGCTCAGCCCCACTCTGACCGACCCAGGTAATTCCAGCTCACACGGAGGACACCCTTTGGCTTCCTGACTCCCTAATTAGCCTGCCCACCCTGCCAATCAGGCTGACCTGGAGCATTGGCCTCTCCCCATTGTTTCCGGGGTCCCAATTTCCCATTGACCCTTCCCCTTTCTTTTGGTACTGTGAGCTTGCCAACCAAAACACCCCACTGAGTTTTAGTAAGGGGACAGCAGTCCCCTTACACAGACACAGCTAGAATGCCTGGATGGGATCAGAGGACTGGATTCAGTGCAATGCCCAGTGTTCACTGCACCCCCTTTAAAGGGCGTGGATCTTTCATTCTTCTCTGCCACAAGCCTTCTCGCTCTAGGCCTCCTGCCAGGTGCTAGCAGTGATGGGGACTGGCCACTCCCTGAACAGAGCTGGCCATGCCCCTTTGCAGCAGAGCACTACCAGATGTGCTAACTGGCCGTCCACTCAGGCTGCTGTAGGAAGGTGAGGGAAGAGACTCCCTGTATCCTCTTACTACTCCATGCCCCAGTGCAAGAACAGCTACTTTCCACATAAAAAAGAACAACCTGTTCATCTGAGACGAGGGACATCAGGTATGACTAATGGCTCTCCAGGAAGGCATAGGCAGCCCCCACTAGCAGGGAATGTCTGCTCCTGGCACTAACACAGCCTTTGCTAGGCCACCCTCTGGAGAGCACAAGCTCTGTTTCACATTTATTACCCCTCCCCTTTATGCCCCCTGCCTTGTTTTAAGGCTCAATGATTTCCATTGTGTTCAGAATAACACTGCGTCTCCAGCCTCACAGCTCCTCCTTTAACATCCCCACTAGCAATGCTCCGCTCAGTGAGGATTTCAATTTTCCATTCTAAACTTTGTCTTATTGAGCCAGTGAGTCATCTTGCTCATTAGCTGAACTTTGAGTCTCTCTCCTTGTTATCCGCTGGATCTCTTTCCGCCTTGTTTCCTAGCAGCGGAAACGCCTGCCTCTCCCTTGGTCTGCTGTGGATTGCAGCATAGCAGCCTGTATCACTGCTGCAGTAGCATGTCCCTCAATCTGAGGGACTTCAATAAAAATAGACAGGAGGAGGGTTTGTTTTCAATTCATAGTTGCCTTTCTGTGTAGCGAGGTTACTTCTAATACAGTGAGTTGGATTATTCAAGGATATTGTGTGTACAATGGCACACAAGCATCCATGCATTCCCTCTTATTTTTCTTTGTGTTTTGAAAGCTCCAAGGGCACTCGGCAGCAATTCTTTATGCCAGGTGCTAATATTCTGTTATTAACCCGGCCAAATGAGAGCTGGTTAGGGTAAATTCTCCTCTTCGTCCAACAGAGTGGATCTAAACTCTGGTTTCTCTGCCTTCCCTTCAGGCACTGACCTCCCAGAGAGGGAGAGTAAAACGTTGCAGCCAAGAGCTGCCACATGGCTTCAAGAGGAGAATTTTGCTCTTACAGCTGAACTGATTGTTTTGGTGGGGGAGGGGGAATGGATCAAGAATGAAAGGGGTTGGAGAAGGAAAGAGTTTTAAGACCCTCCCACGAGTGACTTAGATGACCCAAAATTACCTCTAGACCACTGAATCTGAGTGGATCAAGATTAGGACAACCTGTTCTCAAGCTACAAAGAGGAATAAAGAATGATCATTCTAAGGAGATAAATCCTGAGCAATGTCACCTTCCTACCATTTGCTTCTCCATGTCTGGATGAATCATTTCCAGATGTCCTTATTTCCTGTAGGATAAAGGGAGCTTTTACATTTCATTGTCTCGTTGTCATCCAGATCATTTTTTTTAGACCTTGATGATTTTTTACTATTAAGGTTTGGCAGCTCTAATTGTCTTCCTAAATTGTGAGGCAGTATGACAGATAAATTCTTCTCTCTTGGCATCCCACCATTTCTCAGTCTCCTTACATTTCTTCCAGTAACTTGTCTCTCTTATAACTGAAATGCTGGAGAGCCCTCCTCTTAAACTTATTATTTATGACCGTAGGAAAGGTTACTCAATAAGCCATGATTAAGACATCACCACAGTATTATTTATTATTAGCCCACTGCCTCAAGCATATTTGTCCTGAGTGACAATGTATTGATTGTCTCTGGGAGATTATTGTTTTGAGTGAGCTTTGTTGTATTTTGAAAAAATAGATTTTTTTAATGCACTCTTTTTTTCAGGCACCTCCCCAGGGTGTTCCTTAATGAATCTACCCTGACAATGAGTTTCTCTCTGGCAGTGAGATCTAGTACAGTTTGATGGTTTCTCAATAGAATTGGTGGAAGCCCCTTCTCTTTGAGTCCTTTACAACTCTACTGGAGAATACAACATAGGGAGCAATCCTTGGGAGATGGACTATGTAACCTAACAAGTCTTTTCTATCACAAATTTTTCAGATCCTGGGTCTCTTGTTTCCTGCACATCCAGTTCTCTAGTACACTAGGCTTCACAGAGCAGTTAAATTTGTTGCCAGAAATTATGAGCCAATCGGGAGCTATGCCAACCTATACATTTCTTGGAAATCTAATTAGAACATTAATTCCCACTGACCTAAGAAACCCCCAATAAACAGAAAGATGGATATAATTAATTGCTGCTGCCACTTGGGGATCACTGTGTTTGTGGAAATGCTTGCTATTTTGTCAGAGCAGAAGGCTTCTTGAGAGCACTTGGTTTATGAACTCTTCACTGAATGTGCTGATATGGAGGTACAATAAGTACCCACCAGATGGGAAACTAGTTTATATACTATCTAAAATCATCCACGAGAAAGTGAATTGATGCTAGGCCACAACAGAGACATATCTTACACTTCCCCCCGCCCCCACATCACCAACCCAACACCACACATGCTCTGCAGGGACACTCAGTGATCAGGGGTCTTTCTGAGTTAACGCCAGTGACACCTGGGCTTATTTCTTGGTGTTTGTCCAATGTAGTGTATGGATGGACTTTCTAAGAACAGAATAACTAGCCTTGTGGCTCATTTCAGCTGATGGTAGCCCAGGCACTGAAGAATACAGGTTCAGCCTCACAGATGTTAGCCACTAATCCCTTTCTACTTACTTCAGGTTAATAGAACTCCAGATGATATTAAACTGGGAGGACTTGCAAGGGAAAGTGACCTAGAAAGATTAGAAACATGGGCATAAAATGAGATTCAGCTTGGAGAAATGTTACCTCTATCAATGAATTGAAAATGCTGAAAAAGAACAAGGGGTAACCATGGCTATGCATTGGCAGTAGGAGATGGCTGGGGAAAGAAGTCCCCTGAAGTTTAGGGATGCATATTCAGAGTCCTCTCATCACAGAGTACATGAGAAGTCTCTCTCCAGGCAGCTCTGGTTCAACTGCACCTCTGATTTGGCATTAGTTCTGGGTAATACATTACCAAAAAGATGTGGTTAAATTGGGAGCTGGGGTTCAGAGAAGAACATGAAGAATAATGATGGGGGGAAATTAGCCAATCTGTACTTATTTAATTTGTTTAAGTCACTAAGTCCATAAATAGGCAAAGGTGGTAAATACCAAGAAAGGCGAGGACATCGTTAGGCTGGTACAAGGGGTATAATTAAGGGGATGAAATTAAAAAAGGAAATAAATTAGGATGAGTTCCAAGAAAAACTTCCTGACAGTAAGGTCAATTAGAAGAGCTTCCTTGGGAAAGCGATGGAAGCTTCATAACCTGGGACTTTTAAAATCTGATTGAAGAAAACATTTGAAAAAGTGCTAGATGGAACAGTCCTGTCTTTTCAGGAAGAAGGGATAGAATCACAGGATGGCCTGTCGTTAGGATTTTCCCTCTCTAACTTATATGATTTGCTTTGATCAGGTTAACAACTTGTGCATGGCAGAGTATGGAGCTGTTGACCGTGAACTATCTCTGTGAATTCAAGGCAGAATCTGTGTCTCAGTGATCCTTTTGATATTAGAAGGGATGGTGAAAAAGGGGGACTATGAGAGGAAAGGTATCTTCCATACAGATGCCAGGAGAATATAATGTATGACTGAAAATTTCAACCTCCAGGTCAGCAAAGGGTCCATTTCATATTACTGGAGTAAGATAGGTGGTCGAACTAGCATAATGATGGGGAATTAAAATGTCTACCTCTCTAATGTATCTAGTTTAAGGTACTTTTAAGCAGTGACTATCAAAGGTAGAGTTTATGGAAGTGATGAATGACATAAATGAGGAGAGGGATAATACATTGGTGAGGTTTGATACAGAACCAAACTCTGCGGTGCTTTATGTGCACGTGTTTCCAATTGCCATGAATGCAACTCAGAGAAGACTTTGGCCTGCAAAGTCTTTGGACAAAAACAATCGATAGTTGTAGATATTTTGACTCAGGCTGTAGAGTGAGTGGATAGAAGCTAAAAAAAAAATAAAGGCCAATCCTGTCCTCAGATGCATACACAGTGTAAGAGAAGGTGCTATTGTCACTAGCATAGCTACTTCTAGCTCCTTTATGATTCTCTCCTGAACTGCCCTTGGCTTGGGAGACTCGCTTTTGTGGTAGGATTGGTGCTGCCGAGAAGCCAGAGTGATGGAACTAGTGTAACACACGTCTGCTTTTCCACCCCCTCCATTGTGAAGCATTTACAATTGGCCCTACCTAATGGAGTTGCTCAGGTAGGTAATGACTCAGAGGCAAGCAATGTTGTCACTTTACTCCCTAAATGCTATTGGCTCTAGTCCCTGGCTGGTTCACAGTGAAAAGATTATATACTGACATGGCTAGCTACCATCCAGCGCCTTGTACTTGTTGGTTCAATCAAAATCTCTCTATCCATAATACTGTCATCTTTAAGATGGGTCAGTATGTCCCTCTTATCTCTGGGGAGTGCACCTGTACCATTCTTAGTGTCAGGGTGTTCTGGTACTGCCCTCCTGGAATGTGTTTGCATGAGTATTCTGTACCTAGCAATTAATAGGAATGTGTGTTTCTGCAATATCAGCCCCAGATTCTTGCCAGATTCTGTGAGCTTGCAAGCAGGCAGAGCCTGACTTTTGCTAACTTTGCTTCTTTGCTTTATATCAGCAAAGCTTGACCACTACTTTAGTTCAGGCCTTAGGCCTCACCCCAGGCCTCTGATCATAGAATCATAGAACCTCAGAGTTGGAAGGGAACTCAGGAGGTCATCTAGTCCAACCCCCTGCTCAAAGCAGGACCAATCCCCAACTAAATCATCCCAGCAAGGGCTTTGTCAAGCCGGGCCTTAAAAACTTCTAAGGATGGAGATTCAACCACCTTCCTGGGTAACCCATTCCAGTGCTTCACCACCCTCCTAGTGAAATAGTGTTTCCTAATATCTAACCTAGACCTCTCCCACTGCAACTTGAGACCATTGCTCCTTGTTCTGCCCTCTGCCACCACTGAGAGCAGCCGAGCTCCATCCTCCTTCAGATAATTGGAGGCTGCTATCCAATCCCCCTCACTCATCTCTTCTGCAGACTAAATAATCCCAGTTCCCTCAGCCTTTCCTTGTAAGTCATGTGCCCTAGCCCCCTAATAATTTTTGTTGTCCTCTGCTGGAGACTCTCCAATTTGTCCACCTCCCTTCTGTAGTTGGGGGGATCAAAACTGGATGCAATACTCCAGGTGTGGCCTCACCAGTGCCGAATAGAGGGGAATAATCACTTCCCTCGATCTGCTGGCAATGCTCCTACTAATACAGCCCAATATGCCATTGGCCTTCTTGGCAACAAGGGCACACTGCTGACTCGTATCCAGCTTCTCATCCACTATAATCCCCAGGTCCTTTTTCTGCAGAACTGGTACAAGGCCTTAGGTTTCAGGCTCTTTCTACTACAGGGGGCAGTCCAATAGGATACAAGGTTCACCTCAGACCTAGCAACTGGGGTATCCCTTGTAGTCCCCCTCCCCCCAGCTAATCCCCTGCCACAGGTTTTAACTCAGGCAACTTTAAGAGCCCTGTAGGGCTCTTGCATCAGTGCTCCTGCCCTGAGAGTCCCCTTCAACCCTTTCTAGGCTGCCTCCTGCTTTGGCAAGTTCCCCTGTATCCAGCTACAGCTTGTCCAGAGCCAACTTTCAGGCTGCTATCTTTGCCTGCACTCACTCTGATCCACTGCCCCACGGTTAGGGTGACCTTATGTCCCTATGCTGAATATGGGATACCTGGCAAAATTACTCGTATTCAAGCAAGTTCAACTGCAATCAATCAGAACTATGCAGTACAAATGTTCAAATTGACTGAGCCCCTATTCAAAAGAAATATGGCGTTGCTGGATTCTTCTTATTTTTAAGGTTTATGGGCTCATACAGGGAGGGGTGACACGCTCCCATACGCTTCTCTTACATAGGGGGGTGACCGACCAACCTGACCCTCCCTGCCCGGTGCTTTCTGCCCTCCATGCCTGGCTGGGCCTCGGGATGGACCCGCCTCTCCTGGTATCTGGCACCACGTTTTCCCAAGGCAACATTGGGAGGGAGGGGGGAGCACACAGGGTCATATGCCTCCCCACCCCGATTTCTGCCAGGGTGCACACCAGAATGTGGCCAGCAGCAGACTGTCAGCACTCTGTGGGAGGGAAGGGACGGGAGCTGCTTCCAGTGCAGGGGAGGAGGGGCGGGGGAAGGGATGACCTGCCCCGTTTTTTTGCAGAGCTCATCTCTTTCACCCCCTCTCCCCTGTGGCTGGAAGCAGCTTGTCCCTGCTTCCCTGCACAGTGTGGAAAGGCAGCTAACACCTACAGGCTGCTGCTGGCCACCAGCATAACTCTGATTAGAGCGCAGGCAGGAAGGGCTTAAGTCCCAAGGATGCATTGTGTGCCAGGGAGCCTGACTGCAGAGACTTCAGTGAACTCGGCCAGAGAGGTGGCTTTGCAGGGGAGAGCACCAAGGGGATGGAGAAGCCCTGCGCTCCCTGCGGGCAGGACCCAGGGGGAGGGGGGAAGGGTGCTGTGGAGCCTGCAGGGTCATGGTGCAAACAGGCTGGAAATTGCTTCCCCCCACCACTCCAGAGTTTAGCTGAGGGGCGGAGAGGCTCCCCGTGCCAGCAGTGTGCAGGACTTTGGCAAATGCAGGGCTCAACTTCTCCTGGCCAGCGCCCCGGGCTGGAGGGTTTGGGGCTTTCCTGGGGTGCCAGCCCAGCCAGAGGAGGTGGGGGAAAGGAAGGAGCCTGTTAGCCAGGCTGTTGGTGAGTTGAGCGCTCCGACCAGGGGCTGGTTCTCCACACAGTGCTGGGAGCAGGACATACCTCACTTGGGAGGGATATGGAGGAGGAACAGCGGGGCTGGAGTGGTGATAGGGCAAAGCAGAGAGAGGACAGCATGAGGGGAAGCATGTAAAGGGCTGATGGGTGGGCAGCAGAGGTGATACGTAACCGGCCACCACCTGGTACCTGCCTGCGCTCACCAGCCCTTGCAGTGCGCAGCCAGTGCCAGCCGGAAATGGGATCGGGGTGAGCTCTGCTGGCCAAGAGCTGTGCTAAGGGACCAGCAGGGGGAGCAGCCGGCCACACGCCCTGCAGCTTTGCCCCACCACCAGCCTTGCGCGCACACACACACACACACTCTCACTGCTCCTGGGCGGGCAGCTGGTGTGCAGGGATCCAGCCAGCAGCAGACCTGCCAGTACTGACGGAGGGAGACAGAAAACATGGGACAATTTGCCCATTTTTAAGAACAAGTCGGGACACCTGCAGGAGGGCTTAAATATGGGACTGTCCCTTTAAAAATGGGACGTCTGGTCCCCCTACCCATGGTTCTCCCTATGAGGCTGATCTGCCCCTGCCCCCATATGTTCCTTTTCCTGCTCACTTGGCAATGCATCCAGAGCCCCCTAATGGCTAATGGATGAACTGGGTGCCTGTCTCTCCCACAATGCCATGGGACCTAATCCTTTCCCTCCAGTTTCATTCTGGGGTGTGTGTGTGTATATAGCCAGCATTGTTTCACTGGTCCGCCCCTTAAGAGTTACTGCCATGCAGGCCCCATGTTTTATATGCATCACGTTGTGTGTCATTGAGATGCTGCATCCTCACTCATGATGCGCTGTCTTAATGCAGCCTATGGGGCGGAGGAGTTGGTGGGTGTTTTGCCTGGAAGGAGAAGGCACGTGTTTTCCGGCTGTTCTTAAACTATCAACTCTGAGGTCTTAAGTATTCATATAAAAAATCCCACAAAACCTGGCCAGAATGAGCCCCACACTTGCTGCTGGATGGTGGGGGTGTGTGTTGGTTCCAAATAAACCAGGGCCTGTGGAATATTGCCACTCAAAAATGTTACAGCTTTGGCAGTTGCATATGATGCACTATTAGCACATAATGTGACCATATCTCATTCTATCCTCTTCATCCTGGCTACTTCATGTAAGGTGGGGGCACTTCTCTCTTCCCACTCAATGCCTGCCTCCCCCTCACTTGCAGCTGCTGAGTTAGAGTGAAGGAGAAGAGAGCCCAGATCTCCCCTACTCTCCTCCCACCCCCCCTACCTCTCTCCTTCATTTAGGTCATCACCTTTTTAATTCCCAGCTTGCTTTACTTGTGCCAATGAGCTTTAGCTGGAACTAGAGGCCGGAAGGCATGAAAATAGCCCTAGTAGCAATCTGTGTCCTTCTAGTGTGCATAGAAACAAAACATTACACGGGAGATTGCCATCCCTTTCTGATCTCTCTTTCCTGACTGCCCCAGAGATCTGTAGTATCACAAGGACCACCTGACTATCCTTGAGACTCTTTCGTGTGCAACCAAGGGCAGAATGTGGTTCTCAGGATAGTCAGATGATTCTTGGATGTTACTCTAGACCTCTAAACAGTAAGAGGAAAGGTCAGTAAACCTTTGACGTGCCAGAAAGGTCCATAAACAAACCAAAGCTTTGAAGGGTCCTTGTATAACCTATCTAACTGATGCTGATGTGGCTGGCTGCTGTTGAAGGGTGGGACAGGAAGGAGCACAGGTTTTAGTACAAGACTCCTTTGTCCTGCTGTTAGTTGAATGGCCTGTCATAAGGTTCTGAAGATGCCTGTGTTGTTTCTTTACATCTGTACAAGAAGCCAGACAGCAGAGAGTAGGGGTGGAAGCTCTGTGGTGAAGCTGAGAGAGTAGCTTCAGAAATAATTCTAGTTTTCATTTTCTAGTAAAGTTCCTTGCTCAGTGATAGACTGCGATTGTTTCTATGATTTACTGTCACATGACAAGGTCAAAGGCCAATTTGTCTTTAATCTTAAGAAATAAATTGTGATAGGATGGGGGCTCAGGCCCTACTGCCCATCCTGTGATCAGATTGTTGATAAGGGTGTTTGCCCCAATGCCATTACCAAACCCCACTCTGGATAACTCCTTTGCATATACTATTCTTCAGTTCTCTCCTAAACAGTTATACAGCATTGCTGTGTACTGTTAAATAGCTAACATAGGGTAAAAAGTGCTTTATAAATGTACATTACTGATTGAAATACTATTAATGAGAATAAGTACTAGAGAAATCAATTTAAAATGTGTGAGTTCAGAAAAGCTGACTGCTGGTGATGAAATGGTGGAAGAGGTGGGATTACAGGGGTACTGGAAATCTGCTGTACAAAAGTAGTAAATATTAAAGAATAGGCAGAAGAGGCTGTAGCTGACATCCATCCCAGTTAGGTCTGAAAAGGCCGTTAGAACGAAGTAGCACCATGCAAAGTGGGATAAACAATATCCAAAAAGCTTTTAAAATATAAAATAATCTAATAATGAGAAGGATTGGGTTTAGGGAAGACCTGTAAAAAATGATCAAGAGCATGGCTTCCAGGGAGCCACCTGATGTACTGGGGTACCACTGAGCCAGCCTGTTCCACCAGCATGGGCCCCCTCACCCTGTTCTGCTAAGCCAGGCCCTCAAGCCTCTTTTAGCACACACAGATAGGGACACACTCAGCTGCAGAAAGACACAGACACTGAAATCAGTATTGCATGGGAAGGCTTTCAGTGATGGAATTGGCCAGCGCTCAAGTGCACTCACCTTCTGGAGAGTAAACCGAAAATTGTCTTGTCTTGTGCTGCACCGAGAAGTGTACAGCGTGAGCTAATTGAAATTCGCCCTTTCCCTCAATGTGGAGAGAGAGATGCACAGCTTTTTGCGCCCCCTCCCCACCCAGTCATGAATTATACAAACTGGGTTTAAAACAAAAACAAGTTTATTAAGTACAAGAGGTAGATTTTAAGTGATTCTAAGGGATAGCCAACAGATCAAATCAGATTACCTTAGTAAATAAACAAAAACCACAAACTGAGTTTAACACACTAGATAGGATATAAATTAGCAAATTCTTACCCTGAGTGATCAACAGGCTGGCAGACTCTTAAGGCATAAGTTGCCTTGGCTTTCCCAGGTTTTCATACACAGGCTAAAGATCCTATAGTCTGGGACCATCACTTTCCACAGTTCAGTCCTTGCTCCTCAGTTGTTTCCAGGTGTGTTGTTGCAGGGAGAGTGAGGTACCCTCTTGATGTAATTGTCCCCCTTTTATATCTTCTTCCCACTTGCTGGAAAGCTCTTTTGCTGTGAGCTGGGTCAAACAGTTCCCATTGTGTAGTGCTCTCTCTGAGAGGTTTCTGTTGTACCCAGTTCCTGGGTTTCAGAGTAGCAGCCGTGTTAGTCTCTAAGGTGCCACAAGTACTCCTTTTCTTTTTGCAAATACAGACTAACAAATTTGTTTGAGCATAAGCTTTCATGAGGTACAGCTCACTTCATCGGATGCATTCAGTCCTTGAGCTTGTGTGCATTTCCTCAATAAGCCATTAACATAGTTTGGCCTTTTTACTGTTAGACCTGAAAGGCTGCTTGTGGGTGTTTTCAGCCTCACAACAAGTTTCAGTAACACATACGTAGCCAAACTTCAACTTCACATATGACAATAGCACATACAATCCAACGAGATATTAACATCTAGCAGATCAAGACTTTGGGAATGATACCTCATAAGACATGCTTTGTACAAAATATAGCCTATTTCCATTAACTCCTCCCAATTCTTCTTTTGTATGACAAATTATAAAGCAACATTAAAGGTTGAGTTCCAAGTTTGTCATCCATTCTAGGGCTTCTGGTGACATGGAATGTTTCTAGGTTGTCCCTCTGGAGAAGGATCTTAGGGTACATCTACAACAAGGGTAAAAGACCGTGGCATGGCTGTGACTGGCCTGGATCAGTTGACCTGGACTCGAGGCATTCGGGCTGTGTGGCTGAACACTATTGTCTAGACACTTTGGGCTCAGGCTGTGGCCTGGGCTCAGGGACCCTCTACCTTTGCAGAGTGCCAGAGCTCTGGCTCCAGTATGAGTTGGCTGACCCTGGCCAGCCAAGTTTTTTTTTAATCCCTATGTTGTTGAAGCCTGAGAGGGCAGCGGTTCACTGGATGTTACACAGCGTGGATGGCTTCTCCACATTTGCATATTGGACTGTCCATTTGTGTAATAGGTAATGGCATCGCCCATGTGGGGTTCTGTTGTCGTCTGCTGGTATTACCCGGGGTTCTTTCAACCCAAAGCTCTTGGTAACTTTTACTTTGTGCGAGGTGGTGTCAGGAAATAAATCCGGAGTCACGGCCGTGCAACTGATGGATGACTGGCACAAACAGGACAACACAAGAGTGCTTTCACTTAAAGCTAAACTTTACTTAGTCTCAAGCACTTCTACACATGTCTGCAACAGGTTAATAAAACACCCCCAACCCTTGATAATTACCAGAGCTGAGTGTAGCTCTCGAGTGGCACAGCGACAGCCCGTCTGCTAGTGGGGAACACAAGATGCATCCAGAGGGAGAGTCCAGTCCTGAAGAGTCCCCCCACCTCAAACTTTTCCCCCTTATTTATACATTAGTAATAGAATGGCATGTCCCTTAAAGAAAACTTCTTAAGCAAGCAATTCCAATGGGCAAGCAAGAGGCTCCTTCTGATTATCATTTAACCAGGTGTGGGTTTTTCCAGAGTTTGCAGCCTTGAGGCCCCAATAGACATTCCTGGGGCACATCCTGCTCTTCTAAGATGCATGTATCAGCAGCTTCAACACAATTCTTATCAGGAAGGATGCGGGGTCAAGCTGCCCTTTCTGTGGCACCCAAAACCCCCCCTCCCCTCATGCCTTGGTTAAGCTAAGCCTGCTGACTTGGCTAATTTACAGCCTGCTGACTTGGCTGCTTTTAGCAATAAGCCATAGTGGTTTCAGGCACTTTACTGGTTGGCCAAAATCTTGCCATACACTGGGAGCCGTATCTTTCCTGGCATGACAAAGCCAGGTGGATGGTCTGTAGGATCCATAATCAGCACGCTTCTCGTGATTCCTGGTCTGGATGGCAGATGGATGACTCTGTCCCCCTTAAGAGGGAGTCCCCGACCACCAATATCCTGGAATTGAGTTCAAGTCCCCAGAGCAGGTGTTCCAGAGTCTTTGTCTCAGGATTGTTTCCATTCTGTGTTTTCAGTGGTATTGGCTTGGCGCTAAGTGGTATCCTGAAATGCGACATGTCAATGCTTACTTGCTATGCGACAAGTGAGTCTCTTGTAATGTGAAGACATGAATCTTCTAGCCGCTTAATAGATTGGTCGGGTAATCTCATTTCCCAGGAGAATGGCCTTTTACATTGAGGTGGCATGCACAGAGGTCTGAGCCTATATTTCTCTCTGTGTTTGCCCTGAAAAGGGCCATTTAACTTGAGATTTTACTTGAGTCATAGGGCCTAAGGCCAGAAGGGCCCCCAGATAATTTCGTCTGATTTTCTATAAATCCCAGGCTGCCAACACCACCCAGCTCCCACACACTAAACCCAACAACCGAACCCAGACCAAAACATTATAACCCACAGGAGACCAGACTATTATGTCCCACAGGCAGAGAATAGGAGAACTCCTGGGGGAATTCTGTGCCAACATTTTTTGCAAATTTTATTTGTCAATAAATAAATGTGGATGCTCCAGCAGTGGGGAGCACAGGCCAATGGCTGCACAGAGGTGGGAGATCACCCTGCAGGCCCCCACCCTCCCGAGACATGGACTTGGCAGTGAGGCTGAACCCAACCCTGACACAGTGCAAGGGCCATGCCTGGCCCAGAAATACCCCGGGCAGGCGCACCAGGTAGGTTCAGCTCAGCAGGATCCAAGTGTGGAGGGGCTTAGTGGGCGGGTGGGATCCAGGTATGAGTGGGTTCTGGGTGCAGGCAGCTCAGTGGGGGGTCTGGGTGCAGGGGCAATGGGACTCTGCAGGGGAATCCAGGTGAAGATGGTTGGGGTTTGGCAAGGTGGGGGGTCTGGGTGTGGGAGGATAGGGCTTGGCTGAAGCGGGGTCTGGGTGTGAGGAGCTCAGCGGAAGGGTTGCCAGTGTTGCCACCTTTCTAATTGCTGATATCTAGAGCCCAGAGGCCCCACCCCGTTGCTCACTCCTCTCCACTCTTCTCCCCCGCCCATTGCTCGCTGAATCATCTCCATCTCCCTCACCCCCACCAGCTAGGCTCTCTCTGCTCCAGGGCTGGGCTGGGAGCTGCTATAGCCTGACACAGAGCCTGTCTGCAGGAGGAGGCAGCCTCGGCTGAGCAGGGGCTGGTGTAGGTTAATGATCTGGACCTCCCTCTGCCCCATAATAACCCAACTTTTGGTGTCCGGTCAGTACATCTGACTGGATGCAGGGGGTAAGGCTCATTGGGTTGGGGGTTCGGGAGCAGGGGACTTGGTGGTGGAGGCTCTGGGTGCAGGATAGTGAGGTTGAGCAGTTAGCTCTGGGGTGGGGAGGTCTGGATGCCCAGGGGTTGGTCAGACGGGGTGGGTTCAGCACCCCTTTCCTCCCTCCTTTGATTTACCTCTCTGCCGGCTGCTCTGGGCACCCAAAATGTTGTGCGCCCATTGCTGGGGAGGGGCTCTTGCGGCTTCAGTTTGCTTCCCTGTCAGAAAGTCATATTTCTGCAGAGAAGCAAAGAAATCTGCAGGGGACATGAATTCTGCATGCACTCAGTGGTGCAGAATTCCCCCAGGAGTAATAGGAGGGACCAAGGGGCACTAGTGCCTGAGGCCTCTGCAGGGAAATGATTGAGTTCTTGTTTAGACTACAAGGCTGTTGAGTGGCGTTCTGTCATGACATTGATGGCATTGGTCATGCTGGACCACTTAACAAGAATGACCATGGGAAGGTTGCCATCTTCCTCCCCAATTTACTATCATATATGAATTTAATTAGAGTTTCTTCTTCTTCCAGATCATTAATTAAAAAAGGCTGATTCTTAACTTTGATTTCTGCTGTACCTCACTAGATACCTCGGGCCTGATTTGACACTCTGCCATTTAGCATTAATTCTGTTCTAAGTGTCTCTTTGAGCCAGTTTCCAGTCTACATGTGTGGTCGCTCTGATTTGAATGACTTTTTCAAGTAAGATTTTGAGACACAGTAGCAAATGCTTTAACCAAAATCCAAATATGTTACATCTGTTGTTTTCCCTTTGCCAACTAGTTTTGTCATTCTATCAAGCAATCTCTCGCCCCTCCCCTCAAAAAACAATTCCCTAACAAAATTGTGGCTGTCATTCCAGCAGCCTGATTCTGGTCTCACAGTAGTTTTAGAGTAGTGTAAGCCATTCACTTCAGCAAAGTTACTCCTCATTTACACCATTTATATTTTCTCATAATGCTTGTTTTATTTTGTTGGGAAGATAGATTAAACGTATAGGACAGTTGTTGCCAGGTTTGTTTCTCACTTTTTGAAAATTGGTACTGCATTTCCTTTCTTCTGTCACACAGAACCTTCCTATGAGTTGGATTCGACAGAACAAGAAGCAATGGTCTCAAGTTGCAGTGGGGGAGGTCTAGGTTGGATATTAGGAAACACTATTTCACTAGGAGGGTGGTGAAGCACTGGAATGGGTTACCTAGCGAGGTGGTAGAATCTCCATCTTAAAGGTTTTTAAGGCCTGGCTTGACAAAGCTTTGGCTGGGATGATTTAGTTGGTGTTGGTCCTGCTTTGAGCAGGGGATTGGATGAGATGACCTCCTGAGGTCTCATCCAACCCTAATATTCTATGATTCGCACAGGTGGATTAGAGTTGCGTGGACCCAAGGTTCCAACCATGCAGTTGTCTATGAATTTTCATTGTCAGCAAATCAGCATTTAGAATCATTAGCTAATTTCCTTAATGACTGAGAACAAATACCCTAGGATGTATGTAATCTGGACAGACTGATTTGTCCACATGAGATAATTCCAAGTATCTCTTTGTTTTCTCTTTATACATGGTTATTTGTAGAGAATCTTCCTTCCTTTCTAACTGTTCTTGTTGAGGAAAGAATTTTCAAGAGGTGTCCCGTATATCTCTTTTAGAGCTGTCATTAACTTCATTCCCCTCCACATTCACACTTTCCTCCTAGAACTTCTTTCCTTTGATGTATTTGTAAAAGCTTCTTATTTCCTTTGACTGGCATTAACTGGTTTTGCTATTTAGCTTCCCTTCCCTTTTCCCAGAAAGCCGTAACTGATTTAGAATATATTTGCTTGGTTACCTCCTCTTGTCCTTTTTGAGCAGCTTCTGGGAAACCGCATTGGCTGATTCTTATTTCTGACACATTTCTGAACTTCGGTCTGTTGCCCCTTGATTATAACGTTGTTTAGGATTCCCCCAGCCTTTTCCCAAACTAGTGGACCTAATTCTTCCTCCTGTTGCACCTTGCTTGCTAGATTATTTTTAATTCCCCCCACACACTTTGCTTTCAAGCGTTCTGTGATCCCATTCCTTGTTGTGCTGAATTCAAATAGCTCATGGTCACTTGTTCCAGGTTTTTTCTATGCTTCTCACTCCAGTAAGAAGTAGATATGGGAAGGCTGTCTGAGGAGTTATTGATTAGATTAGTCTACAGAGCCGGTCTTCTCCTGTGATAGGGGAATGTGCTCGGGGGGTGGGGGAGGTGAATAGGGAACCCACTGCAGTCATGAAGCAGCAGGACAGGATAGTAGCCCTAAAGAGCCTGGTAAGGGACCTGGTCTGCTAGATAGAGGGCTTGAGTCTCTCAGTTCTTCTGCTGTGGAGTGTAGCACATAGTGGCCACGCTGCCCCTTTGTGATCTACGCCCATTATCCCCTGAATCCCTCTTGTGATTCAGCCCTAGTGAACTGACAGCTTTGATTTTGTGGATGCCTTCAGACACTGCTACGTGACTCAAGGGATTAGAAGCTTTATGACTGTGATGTCACATTCTAGTCTGTAGTGGCCTGCCTTAAAAGTGTCTAAAGCTGTTTCCTGGCATTGGGTCAAATGTTCCTAGAGGTGGCCTCCATTTTGTGATACACCATACCTGCCCCTAAGGTTGGTCCTAACAGTGTCCCTGGCCATGCAGAGTTCTATGTGATAGTTTAGGAGAAACATGCTTAAGGCCATCATTGGGAGGAAGCGCCAGAAATCTTCCAAGGCAGCCTGTTTCCAAGCGCCCTAGAACCTTGTTCTGCAGCCCAAAGAGGAGTGTACGAGGCTTGGATAAATATCCCATGTAAGATTTCAAATGTTTGGAAGTTTACCTGTCATTACATGTGCACCGTGGCTGGCGTCACAGTAACTATAATATTTCTCTGATTACATCAATGTTTTCTTTTCTCTTCCTGCCTGACAATGATCATATTTTACCCTTCTAGAGCACTTCTTATATATTTAGCCCCAGATCTCCAAAGGCATGTAGGTACCTAACTCCTACTGAAATCAATGGAACCAAAATACCTTTGATGATCCAGGCCCTAATCCTTGTGAGGGAGAATTTTACAGATGGGGAAACTGAGGCACATAGAAGTGAAAGGGAGTGTGTCAATGGTAGGGTTACATCTCAGGAGTCCTGAATCCAGCCCTCTCTCCTCGAGCATGCTTCCTGGATCTTGGTATGAGAGAGGCAGTGTGGTCAAGTAGTCAGAGCACAGCATTATGTCAGGTGCTACTAAATTCTAACACTAGTTCTGAAAGTGATTTTTGCCTGAGGCCTTGGGCAAGCCACTTAACTTCTTGTTACTCCTAGTTCCTGTGTGTAAATCAGGGGTGATGATGCTTACCTACTTAACAGAGTGTGACACTGATTTAATCCTTCTAAAGCTGTGCTTCTTATCTCAATTTCTGAATCCCCTGGCATAAGAACATAAGAATGGCCATACTGGTCAGACCAATGGTCCATCTAGCCCAGTGTCCTGTCTTCCGACAGTGGCCAATGCCAGGTGCTTCAGAGGGAATGAACAGAACAGGTAATCATCAGGTGATCCATCACCTGTTGCCCATTCCCAGCTTCTGGCAAACAGAGGCTAGGGACACTTCAGAGCATGATTTTACATTCTTGCCCATCTTGGCTAATATCCAATAGCCTCCATGGACTTATCTAGTTCTTTTTTGAACCCTGTTATAGTCTTGGCCTTTACAACATCCTCTGGCAAAGAGTTCCACAGGTTGACTATGCGTTGTGTGAAGAAATACTTCCTTTTGTTTGTTTTAAACCTGCTGCCTATTAATTTCATTTGGTGACCCCTAGTTCTTGTGTTTATGAGAAGGAGTAAACCACATCTCCAAGCAGTATTCAAGAAGTGGGTGTACCATGGAGTTATATAGAAGCAATATGATGTTTTCTGTCTTGTTATCTGCCCTAGCCTTTTTGACCTCCACTGCCAATTGAGTGGATATTTTCAGAGAACTATCCACCATGACTCCAAGATCTCTCTCTTGAGTGGTAATAGCAAATTTAGAACCCATCATTTTATATATATATATATATATATATAGGTGGGATTATGTTTTCCAATGTGCATTACTTTACATTTATCAACATTGAATTTCATCTGCCATTTTGTTGCCCAGTCACCCAGTTTTGTTAGATCCCTTTGTAACTCTTGGCTTTGGACGTACAAATTTGTAAGATAATTATAATCTTCAAATTTTGCCACCTCACCGTTTACCACTTTTTCTAGATAATTTATGAATATGGTGAACAGTACTTGTCCCAGTATAGACCCCTGGGGGGCACCACTGTTTACCTCTCTCCATTCTGAAAACTGACCATTTATGCCTACTCTTTGTTTCCTATCTTTTTAACCAATTACTGACCAATGAGGACCTTCCCTCTTATCCCATGACAGGTTACTTTGCTTAAGAGTGTCTGGTGAGGGACCTTGTCAAAAGCTTTCTTAAAATCTAAGTACACTATATCCATTTGATCACCCTTGACCACATGCCTGATGACCCCCTCAAAGAATTCTAGTAGTTGCTGAGGCATGATTTCCCTTTACAAAAACACTGTTGACTCTTCCCCAACAAATCATATTCATCTATGTGTCTGACAATTTTGTTCTTTACTGTAGTTTCAACCAATTTGCCAAGTACTGAAGTTAGGCTTACCGTCCTGTAATTGCCAGAATTGCCTCTGGAGTAGTTTTAAAAAATTGGCATCACATTAGCTATCCTCAAGTCATCTGGCACAGAAACTGATTTAAATGATAGGTTACATACCACACTTAGTAGTTTTGCATGTTGAATTCCTTCAGAACTCTTGGGTGAATACCATCTGGTTCTGGTGACTTATTACTGTTTATCAGTTTATTCTAAAACCTCCACTAATGACAGCTCATTCTGGGACAGTTCCTCAGATTTGTCACCTAAAAAGAATGGCTCAGCTGTGGGAATCTCCCTCGCGTCCTCAGTTATGAAGACCGATGCAAAGAATTCATTTAGATTCTCCACAAAGGCCTTATCTTCCTTGAGTGCTCCTTTAGTATCTCGATAGTTCAGTGGCCCCACTGGTTGTTTAGCAGGCTTCTTGCTTCTGATGTACTTAAAAAACATTTTGCTGTTACAGTTAGTCAAAGACTCAAAAAAGTTCTTCAAATTCTTTTTTGGCCTTTCTAATTATATTTTTATGTCACTTGGCAGAGTTTATGCTCCTTTCTATTTTCCTCAATAGGATTTAACTTCCACTTTTTAAAGAATACCTTTTTGCCTCTAACTACTTCTTTTACCTTGTTGGAGGACCTGCCGCCGAAGACCCGGAGTGCTGCCGGGTGAGTAAAAATTGCCTAAAGTTAACTATGTGCTTAAGTGTATTCTTGTTACAGCGTTCAAAAGCTTTCTAGTTGCCTCACAGCACGCTGTCTGGTTCCTTGTATTCTTTAACAGTCGGTTCTAAACCGGTTTCAAAATTTAACAACCGGTTCATGTGAACCAGTGCGAACTGGCTCCAGCTCACCACTGGGTGTACTTTTAATTTCTGTTTAACTAACTTCCTTATTTTTGTGTAGTTCCCCTTTCTGAAATTAAATGCTATTGTGGTGGGCTGGTGTGGTGTTTTCCCTGCCACAGGGATGTTAAATTTTATTATGTTGTAGTGACTATTACTAAGCGGTAATAGTGTCCTTTAGCATTGGTCATCAAAGAGTACATGGTTATTTATTTAGCATAGACACTGTCTGGTGCTACTCAGACATGACACTCCTCATCTCCAAGGAGTTTGTAGTGATCATGCAGTTGGCTCTGCATAGGCAGATTAGAGTTCTGCATGGACCCAATGTTCCACTCCTGCAGCTCCATTTGCAGGAACTGAGCCCAAATCAGATAGAGAGAAAACAATTCAGACATAAAACGCTGGGGGCTTGATGCTGTTCCCATTGAAGTCAAGGGCAAAACCCCCATTTACTCTGCTGGTGTAGAATCAGAGCCCATGGGAGGCACTCAACAGGAATGCTATTTGCAGTTCTGATGGCACAAACTCAGAATGGGGCTGAGGGGAGAAAAGAAATGCAGTGTATTCACTGGACCTAGTCTCACTCCGGAGCTTCGTGAAATTCTGTCAGTGCTTGGATATCTGCTGGGAACACTGCAGTGGTGATGAGGGCTTGGTTCTCTAATGCAGTGCTTCCAGCTGCACAGATGCTATCCTCGCTGTTATCCTGGAATTAAACCTCATTTTATTTTTCTCGCTCCCAAAACAAACTTCCTCTTTGGCAGTCATGTCGCCAGTCATCGCTGGGAAGAAAAGCTGCGCAGGGTTTTCCATCCAGGCAATGGCCTCCATGGGTATGTCTACACCGCAATTAGACCACCCGCAGCTTGCCCATGCCAGGTTCTTGGGGCTTGGGCAAAGGGGTTGTATAATTGCAGTGTAGACATTTGGGCTTGGGCTGCAGCTTGAGCTCTGGGACCTTCCCACCTCGAAGGGTCCTAGAGCCTGGGCTCCAGCCTGAGCCCAAATGTCTGCACCACAGTTAAACAGCCCCTTAGCACAAGCCCCAGTCATCTATCATGGGCCAATTGTGGGTGTCTGATTGCAGCATCAAATTGCCCCACTGTTGCCCACTCACCCTGAGACAATCATAGGGAGAAAGTCTAATGTTAACAGCAAACTGAAACATACTGGAAACTGCCCTGTCTTTAAATACATACCAACCTCATTGAAACAAGCTGAGCGGTTCTGTTAAAACGAGGAATTAAAACTTAAACAATGTTGCTTTTAAGTGCTAGCTAGAGCTATGGTTTGGGTTTTTTTTTTTTAAAGTCAAGACTGGTGCTCAAGAGTAACGTGTGTTTAATCTGCGTTAAGTGAGAAGATGAGAATTCCGTAACAAGTTTCAATATTAGTAAAGAGACGACAGGTCAAGAAAGGGTATGTAAATATACTTTATCGCTGCAGTCCCTGTTTTGGTATAGTCAGCCATTTGTACTGCTAAAATGTAGAGCATTGCTTCCATCCGTTCACTCCTTTGGCTTGGCTGCACCATTTGATTTTCTTTTCATGCATTCATGTTTTTTGTTAGTTTGTTTTTTCTTGAAAACTTAATTTCACAACCCATCTTGTGCAATTCTCATGGAGAAAAGGAGTACTTGTGTCACCTCAGAGACTACCAAATTTATTTAAGCATAAGCTTTTGTGAGCTACAGCTCACTTCATCGGATGCATCCGATGAAGTGAGCTGTAGCTCACGAAAGCTTATGCTCAAATAAATTTGTTAGTCTCTGAGGTGCTACAAGTACTCCTTTTCTTTTTGCGAATACAGACTAACACTGCTGCTACTCTGAAAACAGTTCTCATGGAGAATTCTGTAAATCTAAATCAATCAAAAGCACCAGGATCAGTCATTGTCAGATGTTTTTGAGTTTATTCTGGTTTGTTGCTTGATTGCATATAATTAGTTAATGCTTTAAAGATGTAAAATGTTATATAAGTGCTAAGTAGTTACATAAGTGCAAAGTTATGCTGTATTGTGCTATGAAAAGTTGAATAGTATTTTGCACCTAAATAGCACCTTTCATCCTAAGAAATCAGTTCTTTACTAACCTTAATTAAGGCTCCCAGCACCACTATGTACTAGGTTACTATTTTACTACCCATTTACATCTGAGAAAAATGAGGCAAAGAGTGACTTATGCACAGTCATACAATGAGCCAGAGGCGTCGCTGGGAAGCAAATCCAGGAGTCCTTGTTCCCCGGTAGGGTTGCCAACTTTTTATTCATACAAAACTTTTTATTCGTACAACACACCCTAGCCCCATCCCTTCCCCACCCCATTCTCTAGGCCCTACCCCTCACTCACTACATTCCCCCTCCCTTGGTGGCTTGCTGTCCCCAACCCTCACTCACTGTCAACAGGCTGGGGCAGGGGGTTGGGGTGCAGGAGGGGGTGTGGGCTCCAGGGTGGGGCTAGAAATGAGGGGTTCAGGGTGTGGGAGGGGGCTCTGGGCTGGGGCAGGGCCAGGGAATTGGAGTAAAACGAGGGTGCTGGCTCTGGGGTGGGGGCTGGGGATGAGGGGTTTGGGGTGCAGGAGGGGGCTCTAGGCTGGTAGTGGGGCCGAGGCATTCGGAGTGGGGGACAGGACTGCGGATTGAGGCAGGGGGTTGGGGTGTGGGAGGGGGTACAGGCTCTGGGCTGGAGGTGCGCACTTTGGGGTGGGGTGATGGGTTCAGAGTGTGGGAGGGGGCCCTGGGCTGGAACAGAGGGTTGGAGTGCAGGGGGGGACGGCAATGTGCTGCACCCTGGAAGCAGCCAGCAGCAGGTCTGGCTCCAAGGTGGGTGGCCAAGAGGCTCTGCACGCTGCTCTTGCCCACAGGCACCGCCCCCACAGCTCCCAGCCAATGGGAGTGTGGAGCCAGTGTTGGGGCGGGGTCAGCGCACGGAGCCTCCTGGGCTCCCAGCCTAGGAGCTGGACCTGCTGCTGGCCGCTTCCGAGGCGCAGCACGGAGACAGGACAGGTAGGGACTAGCCTGCCTTAGCCCTGCAGCACTGCCCACCAGACTTTTAATGGCCTGGTCGAGGTGGTGACCGGAGCTGCCAGAGTCCCTTTTTGACCAGATGTTCTGGTCGAAAACTGGACACCTGGCAAAACCTATTCCCAGGTGCCTGCTCCAACAACTCAATGACATTCTCTCCCATTATGGTAGATCCAGAATAGCATAACCCCATGTGCAGCCTAGACTCTCTTTTAGCTTGACATAGCCGCAGGGTCATATGACAACTCCTTCTGACAATTTGCAGGATCAACAAAATCTTTATTTTTGGAGCAATGGGGGAAACTTCAATCAATTTGCAAAGGGCAGAAATGCTTTGAATGAACTCAACAGATGTTTTTAAGCTTGAGTGCTGGCCGTTTTTGATTTATGGAGATTCATAGAATTCAAGGCCTGAAGGGACAGTTAGATCATCTGGTCTGATCTCCTGTATATCACAGGCCATTAAATTTCACACCTTGTGTTTGGCTAAAGCATAACTTCCAAAAAGGCATCCCATGCCAGATTTGAAGACATGGAGAATCCTCTACTTCCCTTGGTTGTTTGTTCCAGTGTTAATCACCCTCACTTAAAAATTTGTGCATAATTTCTCATTTGAATTGTCTGGCCTCTGCTTTTGACCATTGGTTCTTGTTCTGACTTTCTCTGCTAGATTAAAGAGCCCTTTAATATGTGGTATTTCTCTTTGGGAAGGTACTTACAAACTAATCAAGTCACTTCTCCGTTTTCTTTTTAATAAGCTAAACAGATCAAGGTCTTTAAGGATGTCAACACTGCAATAAAAGACCCTTGGCTTGCCTGGATCATCTGACTTTGACTCGCAGGACTCAAGCTGCAGGGCTATAAAACCGCACTGTAGACATTCAGGATGGGCTGGACCCCAGTCTCTGGAACCCTCCCCATCACAGTCTGCCACAGCCTGAGCCCAAATGTCTACCCTACATCTTTATAGCGCTGCAGCCCAAGCCCGGTTTGCCCCAGCCACCTGGCCCAGGCCAGCCAGGGCTGTGCTGCCGGTCTTTGATTGCAGTGTAGCTGTGCCCTGCGTCTGTCACGGTAAGGCAATATTCTTCAGCCCTCAAGTAAGTTTTGTGGCTCTTTTCTGCACTCTCTACAATTTTTCAACTACTTTTTTAAGATTTGAATTAACATCTAATTGTAGGTTTAAGGAAAATCACTCCAACCTCCAAAAACACATTGCTGACTGTGGTAGTTACTTAACATTTGTGATAATTGGATTCTCAGAGAGCCAGACACTTTCTGAGCTATAATGAGATTCATACTTTAATTACTATGTCCTTTTCCCAGGCATGCAGTGGAGCCAATGAAGAAAACAACCACAATCAACTCTTAGATGTCTTGTTACAAGATATGGTCTCAAACGACAGTGGTTTAGCTTCTTAATGAGGGTGTGTTCTTGAAAGACAGTTTTAGGGCCAGATTCTGTTATACTGGGGCCTATTTGTGCCATTGAGGAGATGCACAGGGATTGGATTCTGGTCATAATGTGCCAGTGCCGAATTTCCCCTGCAGAAGGGCTCTCCCCTCTGGTGTACCACCTCTGGAGGTGGTAGAATCTCCTTCCTTAGAGGTTTTTAAGGTCAGGCTTGACAAAGCCCTAGCTGGGATGATTTAACTGGGACTTGGTCCTGCTTTGAGCAGGGGGTTGGACTAGATGACCTTCTGGGGTCCCTTCCAACCCTGATATTCTATGATTCTAAAGCCAACAGAGTACGCTCCTGTGCCAGCTACCCTCGCCACCGTGCTAAAGTGAGCATGCTTGGAGATGAAGGGGGCAGAGCAGCAGGGCTGGGTCATGGGCTACATTCCACTGCGCCAATCCTCCATTTACATAAGGTCCCTTTGGGCCATACACAAGTAACAGAAATCAGAGCAGCCCCTAGGTTGCTCTAACTCAACCTAGGGCTGGGCCAATGCAGAATCAGTGAGCCATCACCAGCACCCCGACAGCCCAAAGCCCCCTCTCCCTCCTGCACTGAGCAGAGCTCAGATCCAGAAGAATAAAGCCCTGAAGCTTGAGTGAATCCTCCTCTGGCTTTCTTACCCCCCATCAAGCCCTACTGATCTACTGAGCCCCAATGTGCCATTACAAAAGGGATTTAGTGGACATTGTGAATGGTGGTTAATCCTAGCTCAGCTGTCCTGTATCCACAGGTGTCCCTGGGCATGTGTCCAGTATGGGTGGCTGCACAGGGCCTCATGAGTTTGGGGACCCCACTCTCTACAGCCTTCCCCATCGGCTGACTTGCTGTGACCCTGCATCTTGAGATGAACTTGGACTCAACCTCCCTAGCCCGAGTGACATTTACCCTTCCCCAAAAGCTTCCAAACTTCTCCCTGCGCTCTCAATAACAAGCTCCTGAAACCACCACTCCACTCCCCCCAGCTGATGAAAAATCCTTTTTAACACATCCCAGTGACAAATGCCTTTTTCCAGCCTCTGCTGAAATCCTCTCTAGCTCCCCGGTCCAACCCCACCTTCTCGCTGGAAAACCCAAAACCACAACTGTCAAGCATCAACAATCCCCCCACCCCAGCTAACCTCTTCACTCAAATATGCTGCATGGTTTACCAGAATGTGCCCTGGGCATAACATGTCCCTGTTAATGCAGAGCTGTGCATAACCTAATGCCAACTCCACCTACAAGGACGCCATCCATTGTGGAGCCATCAAACCACAGCTCTTAGCACAAACTCACACTGGGCAGAGGGACAGATTGGAATAGAATATCCTCTCACCAGCTCTTCAGGAAGCCATACAGTTCAAGCCCTCCCGGCGGCAGCATTCACCTCCCAAAGTCGGTGGAAGGCAATAAAGCCAAGCTGTTCCAGCTGGTTTTACTGAGGTTCCTCTTAAAACCATCCCTTTATCAAAATGGGGAGTGAATCACAGAGGGGCCTGAGAGATTCAGGATCCACCATGCTGATTCTTTCCCGGTGAATGTACTGACCCACATCAGAACAAACAACAGTTCTTAGCACTTTACCCAGTATTGCCTCTCAGCCAAGGATTTTGAAACCCTTCCCATGGGCAAGGAATTATCACTCCTGTCTCACACGGAGAGGATCTGGGTCACAGAAGCAGTCGGTGACTTACTCAAGGGCACACAGAATGTCAGTGGCAGAGAAGGGACATTCCCACTGCGTAACTCTCACCACTAGATAATACTAAACTCAAAGAATCTGTGCTCCACCAGGAAAGAAGTGGGGCCCCTTCCATATTGAGGGGTGTGTGTGTGTGTCAATTTTAAAGCCCCCCCACCCCCGACAATTATTTTAGCATTTACTTAGTAACTATGCAGCAGTCTGTAACACGGTCTTACCTGACCCAGCATCAGACTCTGCTGATCCTGCCAACTGTTTCCCTGCTCTGGTCAAACCTCATGCTTCTTAATGAGCCAACCCTCCAGGCAACTCAACAGCTACTCCCTGCTTCTGGGGAGAAACAAAAACTCCAATCCAACAAACCTGTTCGATTCGGGGGCACCCCCACGAGTCCACTCAATGCACTTGCCCTCACTGGGTGATAGCTCATTGTCTAGCCCCTGGGCTCAGCAATCTGTTTGCTGTGAAACAGACTGAGCCAAACCTGAGTGGCACTGTGACCCCGTGCACCAAATTGCTGCTGTTGGAGTGGGGTCCAGCCCCATGGGACAAGAGCCACCGCTGCGGGGTGAGTGAGGGGCAGGCTTGCTGTCCAGCCCTTTCAGGGCTGGTATGGAGGGGACACCTGGAAAAGTGTATGTTTGCCTAGGGCCTCGCAACCCATGAGAAACTTCCCGTGACCCACTGGTGGACTGGGACCTACCATTTGGGAAACACTGGTTCTGGTTACCTAAGCGCATGCCTAACTTTACACGTGTAAGTAACACATGAAGTCAATTGACAGACTTGTGTTTAAAGTTAGGCACGTGCTGAATCAGGGCCCAGGACAAGAAGTCTGTATCCCATTGCAAGTGGTAATTTAAGTCAGCAAAGTATAGAATTTGGCTAGGGTATCAGAAGTCACTCCCTTATGTTTGGTGAAAGTGCAACAGGTGGTGAAGAACTCAGTTTAATGTCCCATTGGAAAGGCAGCACTATGGGCAGTACAGCACCCTGTAATGCCACTGGAGGGCACCGGTTTAGTAATGAGTCAAGGAGAAGAACAACTGGGTCTACTGCTGGGGAGTGGACACAACATCTGGTTGCAAACTCATGGCTGATTTGCTTCCTGTATTTCTAGTCTCTCTCAAGGTATTTTTCTCTCCTCACTTGTGTCTGCAACATCCCTCAATTTAGTGTAATCTTCAAATTGAATTAATGTGCACTCTCTTGCAGCCCATTAATAACAATACTTAGTTTGCATCTAAAGCCGATCCCTGTGATTTCCCTAGTCTGACAGATTGCTATTCATAATTACCCTTTCCATCTGGTTTTCAGTCCGTATGACAGTGCTCATGCCCAAGCCAATCGGAATTAATTTTTAAAGGAAACTTTTGAAAGGGACTGTATCCAATGCTCTACTAACATGTTGGTGTATTACATCGACTGGGTTCCCATAATCTACTAACTTTGTAAATTGATGGAAAAGTCTATCAAGTTTTTCTGATATGATTTGTTCTTTATAAACCCCTGCTGCTTAATGATCATGCATCTTTTAGCCTCTAGATGCTTACAGATTTATTTCCCTTCCTGTTCTTCCCATGATTGTACCTGGGAATAAAGTTAGATTTACTGGACAACAATTATCAGGATCACCGTTCTTTCCTTTTATTGAATATCTGTACTGCATTTCTTCTCTTCCTCCCCAAATCCTTTGGTGTCTCTCCAGATTTCCAGGACTATTAAAAAGTAATTGCTCTCAATTTTTATTCAATTAGTAATTTAGGACACATGCCATCAGCACCGCCTGATTTTTATAGAAGATATGCAGACACACATTTTTCGTAGTATTTCTTTGCCTGCTGTTATCATTAGCTATATTCAAGGGGGTTCATTATTTCCTAATAGTATTGTAGCAGGAAGGACTGGTGACCAGCTTGCCTAGTGGTCAGCTCATGGCCTTACAGTTTCTGCCATGTTAATCATCCCAGGGGGGCCTCAGCTGCTGCCTCAATCACCCCCGACATGCTCAGATTGCTCCCCCAGAGTTTGTCACTCCAAAGAAGCCTCGGGGGACCTGGGCCCACCCACTCCACTGGGTGCCAACCCAAGGTCCTAAGGTTGTCTCAAAGTGTCCTGCCCAGTTACTGAGCTACCCCAAGTAGAGTTGTCCCCTGGGTCACTTCCTACCAGTCTGGAGCACCTCAGATTTGGGCATGTACTTTCTCTAGTATATCTTGCCGTGGTATACTTATAAATGCCCTTAGCCCTTGTACCCTTTTGGTAATTTCTTTTTTCTCCACCTTTACCTCTTCCATACAAACTAATTGACACGTTTCCTTGTTTCTGTGTTTTCCCATTTCCAGTCTGTCATTTTTATCCTCGGATCTGCACAGACCCTTGAGGAGCCACACTGGCTGCTGCTTCTTAGTGTGTCCTTTTTGTCACACGAAGTATAGTCTGCTGCAGCTTCCCTGTGGTGTCTTTTTCAGGTCCCACATTGCTGGATTTTAATTGTTATATGGCAGCATGCCCTATATGCTAAGTGCTTTCCAAACACCTCAAGGTGGACAGTGCCTGATCCAAAGAGCTCACAAGCTAAGGACAGATATACAAGTAAGCCAGAGGGAATGGGAAAAATAGGCAAATTATATGCACTTTGGGGTAGGGTTACCAACTTTCTAATCGCACAAAACTGAACATCCCTGCCCCGCCCCCCACTCGCTCCATCCCTGTTCCCTCCGTCACTCACTCTCCCCCCCACTTTCACAGGGCTGGGGCGAGGGTTGGGGTGCAGTGTGAGGACTCTGGCTGGGGATGCACGCTCTGGGGTGTGGCTGGGGATGAGGGATTTGGGGTTCAGGAGGAGGCTCCACACTGGGGCTGAGGGGTTTGGAGTGCGGGAGAGGGTGTGGACTCTGGAATGGAGCTGGGGAGGAGGGGTTTGGGGTGCAGGAGGGAGCTGGGGCAGGATGTTGGGGTGTTGAGGGGGTGCAGACTCCGGGAGGGAGTTTGGGTAAGGGAGGAGACTCTAGGCTGGGGAAGGAGACTGGCTGGGGGTTTGGGCTCTGGGGTGAGGCCAGGGATGAGGGGTTTGGGGTGCAGGAGGGGACTCCAGGCTGGGGCAGGGGATTGCAGTGCAGGAGAGGGTGTGGGGTCCCAGCGGCACTTACCATGGCTCCCGGGAAATGGGAAACATGGGTGGTGCCAGGGAGGCTCCGCCTGCTTCCCTCGCACCCTCAGACGCCACCCCTGCAGCTCCCATTGGTCATGATTCCCAGGGTCACCTTAGCGTTACACTATACCAGGAAAGCACTCTGCATGTGAGCACAGCTTATACCGGTAAATCTGCTCTTGTACTGGGAGACTAAACCCACCCCACTCTCTAGCAAAACAAACTGTACTGGTAAAAGTGCAGTTTTGCCAGAGTAACTGCATCTACACTAGGGACTTTTGCCAGTAGCTGTGCTGGTCAGGGATCACACCTCTTCACACCCCAGGCCACCATAACTGTGCAGGCAGAAGTCTGTAGACATGGCCTTGGTCACAGGTCAAGGTCCTTTGGCATCAGCCCTGTCTGTGCCACCCTTACTCTTGGCTTTATCCTCTACTTCTGTGACTCCGAGCACGGAACCTTCTTCAGAATATTTCATTGTAACCTGCTGAGACTGGTCCTGGGACAGGGGGCTCAAAGAGTGAAACTCTTTGATTTGAAGTCTCAGATTGCCTCAGCTCAGGTGATGCTGCAAACGTATTAGCTGTGACCCTAAGGTACCCCAGTGCCATTATGTCTGGTACGTAGCAGTGAGTCTCAGCTGGCCGGCTCTGCATACCGCACAGTGTCATGATATTTATTTAAAAGGTGTCTTGTAATATGTGATCAGAAAATTAGTAACTCTCTGATAATATTCTTGGATGATCTATGGTTAACATGCAAAGACCCATACAGATGTGCTGCAAATGTGACCAAAATGTGTTTAAACTAGGCATGTCAGGAAAAATCGATAAATGGGTTTTTCTTAGACAAAAGGTTGTGAATTCTCAGTCTACCTTGTGAGTCATGTACAATGGGGATACGCCACCAGTTAAAAAAAGAAAAAAAAAAAAAGCAAGCAGGCTGGCAAGGGTGGAAGGAAAACTTCATTTGCATTGTAAAATTGCAGCAGAAACATCACACAGAAACTCACCAGGTGGGGGACATTTTGATCAAGATGGCATTGCCCAGGGAGGAGACAAGAGACCAAATCCCCCAGGAGACCTTCCTGGCTCTTGCCACCAGGACAATGAACTTTGGGGGAATATAAGAAACTGGAAAAAGACTTTGGTTATCCTTCACCTGAGCAGACAAAGAAACCAAGCACTCTGGGGCTGTGTGTTGGATCTAGAGTAGCAGCATCCAAATCAGCTCAAGCAATAGTACACACCCCTCAGCAGCTCCTGAAAAACAGTGTCATCTACTTAGAAGATAAAACCAAAGATATTGTAAACAGAAGCCATCTACTGAGTGCAGTATAGGACTCCATCACTCTGAAGGAGGGGAAAAAAATCAGCCCCCTAAACTTTTTCTTCTAAATGGATTCCCAAGCTACTGGATCCACAGGTTAAAAAAAAGAATAAGTTAAAAGTAGATAGGGCCCATCAGGCACTGAGCATGGCTATATGTGTTGACCTTCACCCCGACCTGTATTTATGTGTCCACATTACTTTAAAAGCAGGAGTTCCATTCTGTAGTGTATGAAACAGGATGCTCACTTATTCAAACCAGGAAATACTATTGTTTTTCCAGGATTATTCTCCCCTTTTACAGAGACAGAGAACTGCATTCAATCCAGCAAGGAAACTACTCAGCTAAGGGTATTAGATGCATACCTAGTAACCAACAACTTTGAAAAGGTTCAAAAGAATCCAAGTCTTTGTTTAAAATCCATGAAATTTGCAGTGATTCAAGAGTGGAAAAAACTCAGCTCAAAAAAATGTAAGGAAACTTTTTTGCATTAATTTACTGCTGTTATGTAACTAAAATGGCAATGCTATTTGTTAAATGAAAAAATATGTCAATACTGTAGTCATTCTCTCTTACTAGGTCTGTGGTCTGAGTTTAGTGTCAGTCACTTAATTCCAGGTCCCAACCCAGGGGTTGCTTCCTTTAATAATTACTACTGCTATTCCCAGGGCCACTCCCCACATAGCCCCTTCAGGGTTCTCTATCTGTTCTGTGCTTGAGCAGGGTCTCTCCTAGGCCTCCTCACCTGGAGAGTTTCACAACCTTACCCCCTTCTGATCCCACCCAGGTACTGCCCCGTTCAAGCCCTGCAGCTCTTTTTAACTGGACTTGCTGCACAGTGATTGTCTGCTTCTCTTCAGGTTTCAGAGTAGCAGCCGTGTTAGTCTGTATTCGCAAAAAGAAAAGGAGTACTTGTGGCACCTTAGAGACTAACAAATTTATTAGAGCATAAGCTTTCGTGAGAAATGCATCCGATGAAGTGAGCTGTAGCTCACGAAAGCTTATGCTCTAATAAATTTGTTAGTCTCTAAGGTGCCACAAGTACTCCTTTTCTTTTTGCTTCTCTTCAGCCTCTCTAGGTAGGCCTGGAGGATCCACCTTCACTGCTCCTTTCCTGGGGCAGGGTGTGGTAGGAGTGTGAGGGGGCCTCAAAGGGCCTGGTAGACCCCACACACAATAACCTTGATAGAGACAGTCCTCTTATAGCCCTTTCTTTTCTCCTGGTTCTGATATTCCTGGCTCTGGATCCTTATGCCTGTCTAAAACTGCCAAATGGGCTAAATAGATGTTTCCATGCTCACTCAAGGCCACAACTCACCTTAGGCCCAAGTCAACAAGGCATGTGCTTGACTTTAAGCATGCAAGTTATCTTATTGACTTCAGTGGGCTTACTCACATGCTTAACTGATGTCAATGGAACTACTCGCATAAAATAAGTACTTTGAGGAAACAGTGTCTTGCTGATTAATGACTAGCCCAGTCAAGGTAAAGATTCTGACATATATGCCATTCTGATTTTGTCGCGATTAATTTTATTTGAGATTCAACACAAGCAAACTTCATATTGCTTGAAAATCTCCATCTCCCAGAAACATAATATTTGTATAAAAAGAGAGGAGAAAGCAAGCTATATGGTAGCTTGCTACATGATTTTATCCTTGTTCAATTAGTTGGGAACCACTGTTAGAGTATTGGAGTATAGTAAATAGCACTGGTACTGTGATATGTTTGGTGACCGGACTTTTGTTCATCACTAGATGTGACTATTTAATAACTTTGTTCGCTTTGGGTGAAATTCATCCCTATGCAGTTCAAGGCCCTTGCACCACTTATGCCCCACTTAACCTTTATTTGAGTGCGTAAGTGGGACATAGTCTTGGGTTGAGTCAGCTTGATTCAAAATGAATGTCCTCCCCCAAATTCTGCCCTGCTGAAATATCTTGCCAGTCCTACCTACTTAGGATAAACCAGGAGCAGCTAAAACATTAAACAAATGTATATGGCATAGATAGTACCAAAAACCATCTCAGGCTTCAAAGACAGAAAACAAGAGTTCACATTAGCCTCTCCACCTGGAAATACTATAACTGGGCGGCTGTAATTCAACATGTTTGGAACAATTTACATTTGAGGAAAACTCAAAACAACAGGCAAAGCACTGAAGAATCATACTGCTCTCTTCTTATTCTTTTGTGTCTGATTTATGACAAAGACATTTTGCTCAGTCAAGAGCTCAGACATCATCCTTTTTTTCAGTCAGGGAAAAGGCAATTGGGTACCCTTGACAGCAGGCCAAAGCTCTCATCAACTTCCTATGTGAGCTAGTAGGTTTCCTCCTTTGAGCCAACTCCCTTAGGTTGGGGGGCTGCTGTGGGGATCCATACAGGCAATGCTTGGAGAAGAAAGGATGGTTACTTACCATACAATCATAGAATATCAGGGTTGGAAGGGACCTCAGGAAGTCATCCAGTCCAACCCTCTACTCAAATCAGGACCAATCCCCAATTTTTGCCCTGATCCCTAAGTGGTCCTCTCAAGGATTGAACTCACAACCCTGGGTTTAGCAGGCCAATGCTCAAACCACTGAGCTATCCCTCTCTGCCCCATAGTAACTGTGGTTCTTGAAGATGATTGCCAGTATGGATCGACACTACCCAGCCTCTTTCTTCTCTATAGTACTTCAGTCTTATAACAGATTTTGTATTTAGTGGAAGGAACAGATTGGTGATTGGGGATGCACTGCCTTTTATTATCCTCAGGGAATATACAATATTATCAGAGGACATAGGCAAGGTGTATGTGAAGCTTCAACACACACTGCTACCTAGAAAATTCTGAGCTTGCACACCAAAGGCACAGCTATATGGAAAATGCTAGGGAAGACAGCTTCCATGACCTCCCTGTGGCCACTACTTAGACTCTCATTGGAACAGGAAATAGCAAGGGTCTAGCAACATAGGCTGGAAAACACCAAAGGATTGCATGGGTCTGATGGGGTTCCCGGGGTGCAACCGGGACTATGGAATCGCTGAGCCCTCTGCCCCACCAACCTGGGGTATCCCTCTTACACTGATGCTGTGTCAAGCCACAAACTTCTGGCAGGTACTGTACTTACACAGACATTCACAGGCAGGGTCACACCCAACTGAGTTACATGAATGATCTCCCAGACACTCAAGAATTATCAATAGAGAGGCTCCAGCCAATTCCCCCCAGCTCCCCAGCCTTGCACCCCAGAACAGTACTGTTTTGCACTGGTCAGAAGCCTGGCCAGTGTAAGTTCATTACCCAGTCTCCCCTTCCTCGATGTGGAGAGGACACACGCTAGCCTTTGTAAACTGAGCTGAGATTTCCCAAGCACTTCAACCAAAACCCACTGTTTTAGATGAAATATAAAACAGATTTATTAACTACAGAAAGATTTTACGTGATTATAAATAGCATGTGTAGAGTTCAAAGTTGGTTAATTAAAAAATAAAAATAAATTTTCAGTCTGAATTCTATAAACTAAACAGGATTTGAATCAAGCAGGGCCTCACCCTGATAGATGGTACAAACAGGTCACAGATCCTCAGTTCACAGTCTGGAACCGCCTTCCCCAGTTCAAAGACTTTGTCCTCCAGACGTTTCTTCCAGGTGTTGAGTTGGAGGGAGGGGAAATGGAGAGAGGCCAACTGATGATGTCACTTCCCCTCTTTTATAGTTTCTTCTAGCTTGCTGGAAAAATCTTTTGCTGTGATGTGGGGACCAGGCAGTTCCCATTGGTCAAGCAGTCTCCATTGTATATGTGCTCTGTGATAGTGGATGCTTTCTTTGATGGGTGTTGATGAGCCATTAACACTGTCTGGCTATCCATGGCTACCCCCTTGTTGTACCTGAAAGGCTAGTTGTGGGTGTTCTCAACCTTACAACATATTTCAATGACACATACAGCAATAGATCATAACTCCATGTACCATGATAGCACCTACAATCCAACAGGATATTAATGTTCAAAAGATCAAGACTTTTAAAATGATACCTCACAAGGTATACTTTGTACAAAGCATATCATACTTATATGACAGCGGTGAATGTGGGCATTCCAGGGTGCTGCGTTGAGATACAGAGTGGCACAACGGGTCTAAGGCCTTGTCTACACTCGCAAGTTTCTGTGCAGTAAAGCATATTTCTGCGCTGTAACTCCCGAGGTGCACAAAGAGCGCACAAAGAGTTGGACGCAATACTCAGTGGTGACCCCACCTCCACTCCGAAGGCCACTGTGGATACTTCGGTGGCTTGCATGCCAGTCGAGAGTGGACCAAGCCAGGAGGAGGAAATCTTGGACGAGGATGTGGAGGGGGACCCAGAGGCAGAGAATGACTCGGAGGTCAGAGATGCAAGCAGCCAGGAGCTCTTCTCTACCCTGGAGGAGGCTAGCCAGTCACAGCAGTTGGATCTTGACGAAGTGCACACAGGAGAGGAGGTCCCTCCTAAGTGGTTTTGATTTTGGGAATTGCTGAAGAGAGTTATTGGGGGCAGGAAGGTTGCAGAAACCAGGGGGAACATTGCTGCACACCGGCGAGCTGCATAAGGGCCAGGGCAGAAGCTGCAGTCTTATAGAAGACCCTTCCTTGATTCCTGCTCATCCTCAGCATGAGATATCTTCCATAATGTGGAAAAAGTGGGGACAGTAATGATTATAAGCCCCTCCCGTGTCCCTCCCACTGCTGGCTCTCCCCAAGAGCTATGTGCCCAGTGTACAGTATGCTCCTGGAACACTGATTTCCCCTGCCCCTGGAGTTACTCACCATTCTGGGGGTCTTATGGCTCATGTGTGCTTGCCTGGATTCAGCCAGTTACTGACAGGTATGTGAATAGTGGCTGTGTTTTAAATCACTGAATCAGTGGTCTGTATGTTTCAAACAATACTGCTTCTGTAAAATATTGCATTTTGGATTCACAGATATGACCTTGGGAGTCCAGCCTCTCTCTTTGTTATCACCAGCTGAACGGCTGTGCAGAATTAGAAAGCGGCCATGAAGAACTAAAGAGGATTTTCTGCATGATGTCATGATGCACTCCACGGCTGAAAACAAGAATTGAAGGAGTGGCAGGACAGCGAGAAGAGGGACCGAAAGGGGAACATAGTGCGCTAGAATGAAGCCACAGAACAGCTCTTAAAAGTTATGGCGCACCAAGCAGACAGGCGCTACTAGCACTACAAACTGAGCAGCTCCGCGCCTGCCCTCCCCTGCAGTCACTGTTGCAAAACTATTTCCCATGTGCCCCCCAGACACGTCCAACACATTCTTATCAATCTCTTGGCTCCAGGCATTCCACTCCTGCTCTGTCACAGTCCAGCCCTGCGGACTCCCAGTACCCTGCACTCAACACCCGTCTGTCTGCAGTTTAGCCCTGCTGAAGTACAGTACTTGCTGCACTGTACGCCAAAGGACAAGGTTACATATGATTCCTGGACATACACAAATCTTTAACTGTCCTGGGACCCCACCTCCTCCTGGGACCCTCCCTTCCCCCATCCCCCACACTGATGATGTGTTTTTTGTTTGTCTCTCTCCTCCTTGTTGTTTTTTAATAAAACAATTGTTTTGGTTTGAAAGCAATCTTTCTTCCATTAATTGAAAGCAAACAGAGCTCTGCAAAGCAACAGGCAATTTTCTTAAACTTAATAGTGCTTCATCTGCACCTATCACAGTCACCTCCTAGCATTACAAGCACTGCACTCCAGAGTATAGCAGCAAATATTAGTGGCTTTCAGCTTCAAATTGCTGCCTCAAGGCATCCCTGGTCCTTATGACACTGTGCTGCGCCCCTCTAATAGCCCTGATCTCTGGCTGTTCAAATTCAGCCTCCAGGCACTGAGCTTCAGCGGTCCAGCCCTGAGTGAAGCTTTCACACTTCCTTTCACAAATATTATGGAGTGTACAGCACACGGCTATAAGCATAGGAATATTGTCATCAGCCAGGTCCAGCCTCCCATATAGGCAGCGTCAGCTGGCCTTTAAACGGCCAAAAGCACACTCAACAGTCATTCTGCACTTGCTCAGCCTGTTGTTGAACCACTCCTTTCTGCTGTCAAGGTTCCCCGTGTATGGCTTCATAAGCCACGGCATTAAGGGGTAGGCAGGGTCTCCCAGGAACACAATGGGTATTTCAACTTCCCCTACAGTGATCTTCTGGTCCAGGAAGAAAGTCCCTGCTTGCCGCTTCTTGAATAGGCCAGGCACACGTCATGCACCTTTCCGGACCAGCCTGTGTTAATGTCCGTGAAACGTCCACAGTGACCCACAAGCACCTGGAGAACCATAGAGAAATGCCCCTTCCAATTAATGTGGCTAGGTGGTCTGATGCCAGAATTGGAATGTGCGTGCCATCTATCACCCCTCCACAGTTAGGGAAGCGCATTTGTGCAAAGCCATCCACAATGTCACGTATATTGCCCAGAGTCACGGTCTTTTGGAGTGGGATTCGATTAATGGCCCTGCACACTTCTGTCAACATGAGTCCAGCACTTGACTTTCCCATTCCAAACTGGTTAGCGACTGATCGGTAGCAGTCTGGAGTAGCCAGCTTCCACAGTGCAATTGCCACGCACTTCTTCAATGACAGGGCAGCTCTCATTCTCGTGTCCTTGTGCCGTAGGGCTGGGGCGAGCTCATCACACAGTTCCGTGAATGTGGCTTTCCTCATCTGAAAGTTCTGCAGCCACTGCTCGTCATCCCAGACATGCATGACAATGAGATCCCACACTCAGTGTTTGTTTCCCAAGCCCAAAAGCGGCGTTCCACTGTGGTCAGCACCTCCGTGAATGCCACAAGCAATCTCGTTTCGTAGCTACTATGCGTGGCGAGATCAATGTCGCACTCCTCTTGCCTTTGTAATTTAAGGAATAACTCCACCGCCACTCGTGACATATCAGTAAGAGCAAGAAGCATATTGGTCAACAGTGTGGGATCCATTCCTGCAGACCGAAGAGGCAGAGCGTGCAGTACACAAACCGCTGAAAGATGGCGCCAAATTCAGACAGAAGCACAGGGATTGCTGGGATGTGAAGCTGTCAAGGTTCCTTCTCCACTCTGAACTCTAGGGTACCGATGTGGGGACCTGCATGAAAGGTCCCCCTAAGCTTATATCTACCAGCTTAGGTTACAACTTCCCCAAGGCACAAAGTCTTTGCCCTTGGATTAGGTAAAATGCTGCCACCACCAAACGATTTAACAAAGAACCATAGAAAAGGACTACTTGGAGTTCCTCTTCCCCCAGCTATCCCCCCAAACCCTTACACTCCCTTTCCTGCCGAGGCTTGAGAATAAACAAGATGAGCACAAACCCCTTGGATTTTTAAGACCCAAAAAACCCAACCAGATTCTTAAAAATCAGAACTTTATTAGAAGAACAGAACAAAGATAAAAGAAACACTCTGTAAGATTAGAGTGGAAGATAATCTCACAGGCAGTCAGATTCAAACATAGAGAATCCCTCTAGGCAAAACCTTAAGTTACAAAAAGACACAAAAACAGGAATACACATTTCCTCCAGCACAGCGAATTTACAAGCCAAAATAAAGAAAACCTAACACATTTTCTAGCTAGATTACTTACTAACTTTACAGGAGTTGAAGGGCTTGCATCCTTGATCTGTTCCCAGCAAAGGTATCACACAGACAGACAGACAAAAGCCTTTCCTCCCCTACTCCAGATTTGAAAGTATCTTGTCCCCTCATTGGTCATTTTGGGTCAGGTTCCAGCGAGGTTACCTTAGCTTCTTAACCCTTTACAGGTGAAAGGATTTTGCCTCGGGCCAGGAGGGATTTTATAGCATTGTATACAGAAAGGTGGTTACCCTTTCCTTTATATTTATGACAGAAGCAATACATCATGGGGCATTGGGACAGGACCCAGGATGCTCTGTGACCCCCTCTTCCATCCCACAACTCTTAGCAGCAGAAGAGGAAGAGATGTTCTGTGGGATAGCTGCGCAGAGTGCACCACTCCAAATCCCGCTGCAAGCGCCGCAAGTGTGAACACTCTATTGCGCAGGCAGTTGACAGTGTGAACACACAACAGCGGATTCCCTTCAGCGCTCTGTGAGTGGCACTGTAACTACCAGCGCTGCCAGTGTAGACATACCCTGTGACTGTCTCCAGGATGCAAAAAAGCATGAGAAATACTGGCTGAGTTCTAAAACAACTGCAGGGAAACAGTGCTTCCTCACCATAAACAGTTTCCCTCTTAGATAGTGCTATTGGCTAGATTTCTAGGTTTTCCAAAGTTGGAGTTTGTGAAGGCAGTGATGTTTTCCAAGGCAATTTTGAGAAAGCATTAATTTAAAATAGAACTTGGGGGGTGGGGGTGGGGTAAAAATGTTTGTTTGGAAATCAGGAAAATAATTAGCAACTATTCAGAATTTTTTTAATATTCTCATTCCAGCAACAGTAAACCAGACCCAGTGTTTTTCTTGTGTTTTTAAAGCATCTAAAGCATAAGCCCAAAATCAGCTTTCTTAATTGTACCACTCTAAGGCACTCATTCTACATTAAGCACAAAAGAACACAAGAGAGTTAATGCACTAGTCTAAGAAGCACACACTTACCAAACAATGTGATTCTGAGATATTTAACTTCTAGGAAGCATAATTGAGATCTCACCTGTTATGATCAGGAGATGTGACAATGATTGAAATATTATCCATACTATAATTCACAGAATCATAGAAATTAGAGATGTACAATTCCTACTGGGTCAAGTCTACTTCATTCATTCTGGGATCAGGACTGGACTTATCTCTACAGTATATTTTCTAGTGTGTTGTCTCTGTCCAATATAATTTTAAAAATGTCTCAAGCAATGGGCTTTCATCAAATCCCTTTGGAGATAATTTCATAGTCTACTGCTAATTAATATTTATATCATAGTCGTGTCCAAACGCCTCATTTAGCATCATGGCCTCATTGTATTAGACATGCTACCAACACATGCATAATCTGTGCTCTCAAGACAGTCAAATAGAGCTCACTATTAGAAAATTTCCCCTGATATTCAGTCTACATTTTCTCTTTCTGAATTCCATCCCTTTATTCTTAGTGCTAGTCTCTTGCACTTTAAACAATTCTTCACCTTTGTGGGGTTATCTCCTTCAAATACTTGTAGACAACTATCACATACTCCCGCAATTACTTCTTAGTCAATAAACTAGATGATAACACTCAACAGAGGTTGAACATCTGAAATATTCAGATCAGACCTGATGACAAAGTTAAGCACATGACCAGTCTTGTTGGAGCTCTTCTTATAAAGCTCCCAAAGTCCCTCACTTCCAAGGAGACGTGCTGGCCTATCTGATAACAGTCATAATAGTTAGCACTTTGAAGAAGAGAAGCATTACACAAACATTAGCTACTTATCCCCACTATCTCCCTGCAAAGTGGGTAATTAAATATTGATCTCCATTTTACAAATGGAGCAAATGAGGTACAAAGTGATGTGACTTGTCCAAAGGCATAGAGGGCAACAGTGTCATAGTCAGGGTTAGGACTCAGGAGTTCCTGGCTCCTAGACCCGTGATCAGATCACAACCCTTTCTCTTTCTCTGTCTCTCTTTCTCCTTTTGAGCCAACATCAACCTGCATATTGAAGTCTCCAAGGTTCAGAACCTTATAGGACTGAAGCAGCTCAGAAAACTGAGCTGTGACATTTCTTCTCAAACTCGTAACTCATTTCAGTGCGCAAGTAAGGTATGTAATAGAAAATCTTTAAAATATAAAGACTGAGGCTGGTTCAGGTGTAATAAAGAGCTCTAGCTTTTCAGTGGCTATATATTTCATACAAATGTGTAATTATGACACTATAGCAACCGTTGAATTACCTACCATATTTTACATCCGAGTTGCAGGACAGAGCATCCTCTTTGGGTAATTCACAACAGATAATCATAACATACACATGTACTTTGTTTTTAAAGAGAAAAACATTTAAAGCGATTGTGAAGGGGGATATTCTGTCTTTGTGGTATGCAGTGAACTGTGAGCTGCACTGACTCATGTGTGTATTGGAAGGAGAACAGACAATACTAATATTTTTGGCTTCTTTTGTCTTGCCTTTGCAATACAATTGGGAATATCTTGCCTGCCTGTTTAAAAAGACACTGCAGGGAGATTTTCATTTCCTCAGTGGAGTTTATGACCGCTTGAATACTCTAAATGCTAACGTCCACTTTCTTACCTCATATCATTCCCTCCTTTGTATCCAGCCCCACTGGTTTATGGATGGAAAGTCTGTGAAAGAGGGCTGTTACTGGCATTCATTTTTAATATTATGTTTTGAAAAGGCCACCAGTTTGCAATTGGTTTGAACACTGCTTTCAGCGTGCACACACATATGAAGAAAGGGGATTGAATTTAGGGGCATTTTCAACCTCACCCGAGCCCCTGTGATTGCCAGTGAGATCTTGCAGTGATTTAGGACTTTAACAGTCTCTGAATCTGCAATGTGTAGTGTGTGGGACATAAGTCTGCGCTTAAATGATTTACTGATTCGGTTCAGATTGCTGGACAGGGCCTACATGAGCTAATGCAGCTTATCATGTTATGAGAATGGAGGTGCAACCAGTTCCTGTCTGTAGCAGGGCAGTCACCCTGCTCCGGCCCTGAAAGGGTTAAAGCCAGCCCTTGGAGAGTCTCAAGAGTCTCTCTCTAGCTGTGGAGAGAGAAGGACCTGGCTGCCTGGGAGCTGAGCAGGGCTGGGGGAAGGCCAGAGGAGCTGGGAAGCTGCAGCCTGGAAAACCCCCAGGCTGCAGGCCTGGCTAAAGGCCAGGAACGGTACTGGGGCTACAGAGGGGCAGCCTGGGAATAGGCAGAGGCAGCTGGTCCAGCCCCCCTTGCCGATGATGAGTGGCCATGACAGACTGCAGTCTGCCCCCGTGAGCGGGAGGCTAGACGATGACTGGCAGTAGCTACTGAGGCAAGGTGGGGATAGAGGGCAGGGGGTTCCCTGGGGAGGGGAGACCCAGAAAATGTGGAGGTACTGCAGAGGGCAGAACCCTGAGGTTAGGGGCACCAGGGTCCGGGAGGGACACAGGGGGCCAGTGGCAGGTGAGACGCTGGCCTGCCAGAGGGCACTATGGGCTGGAAGAGCTAATTTGCAGGAGAACCAGCAGGAGGCGCCGTGCCAGTGAGTCATCACCTCACTACACTTTTTATCTCTGAGCTAAGGAGGAGGGGAATGAAGGAGGGGGGTAAAAGAGGCATTGCCATGTGACCTGTTCTCTCTCCTCCTCTCAGTGTGCAAATACCATGAGGTCCCAGCCACAGAGAATGGATTGTAGGAATTGTATCCTTAACTTTCTTTTGTAACCAAGCTTCCTGTTGTGTTACCTGATGGTTACTCATACATTTTTTCTGGAATCTACTTTTATTTTGCATTGTCTCCTGTACTGTGTTCGGGACCCAGCATTAATTTCCTAACAGTGCCATCAAAGAGGAATATAAAAATAGCATCTTTCCTCTGTGACCAAGGCCTCTTGAAGGCACATTTCCAAACTGCACTCATTCTAGGCAAATGGGGCTTCTCCTCCTATTTGAATTGAAGCCCCATTTCCTAAGGGGGGCTGGGGGGGCTTTCTTTTACATTTAAGACAAGCCAAGGATTTTGCAGAGGGAATCTAGTTAGGCAGAAAATAGTTACCAAAATCACACATAACACTACTTGAGTAGGGGAATACTCTACTTTTATGAACAGTGCCATAGGATCTTTAGTTACAAGACTTCGGTTTTACTTCTCATCTGAAAGACTGTACCTCTAACACAGCTCCATCAAACATCCTTGGTTCAGTCCTGTCTTGGAGGGAAGAATGCTGTGTAATGAATCACCTGCCTAGATTTTTCCATGAAGGTCTCCAGTCCACGTGCTGACCAGCTCTGCAGCTCTTGAGATCTAGCTGGATCAGAGCCCGAGATGAAGTGGCTGTAGGCTATGGGTTTGTTTGTATTCTTAATGGTTTTGTCACTACTTGGCACTAATGTCATTTATTTTCACGTCCAAATATCCACACACATTTTCATGAGGAAACTCAAAACACGCACACAAGATAAGCAAGTTTATGACTAAGGCCAAAATGTTTGTATAAGGACAGACACAAACAACTGTCAAATCCCCTAGCTCTCAGTGGATTTCAAGCATATTTAAGAAACAAGATTCTGGGTTTCGGAGTGGTAGCTGTGTTAGTCTGTATCAGCAAAAACAACGAGGAGTCCTTGTGGTACCTTAGACTAACAAATTTATTTGGGCATAAGCTTTCATGGGCTAGAACCCACTTCAGCAGATGCATGGAGTGAACACACAGGAGCAGGTATAAATACATGAAAGGAGGGGAGTTGCTTTACCAAGTGTGAGGTCAGTCTAACGAGATGAATCAATTAACAGCAGGATACCAAGGGAAGAAAAATAACTTTTGAAGTGGTAAGAGTAGCCCATTACAGACAGTTGACAAGAAGGTGTGAGTAACAGTAGGGAGAAATTAGTATTGGAGGAAATTAAGTTTAGGTTTTGTAATGACTCAACCACTCCCAGTCTCTATTCAGGCCTAATCTGATGTGCAGTATGTTCAGCTCACCAGCAGAGGGCATGTTTTGCTGTCACCCTGGCCCTCACCACCAGATCCATCCTCTGCCTGAGGGACCGGTGCGTGAGCTGGTTAGACAAACCAGGGATGGTCTAGATAATATTTAATCTGGCCATGAGTGCAGGGGACTGGACTAGATGACCTCTCGAGGACCCTGCCAGTCCCATGATTCGATTATGTTCACAGCACTCACACCGAGAAGTTAGATAAAAACATACAATACTCTTTCTGGAAGGTTGCAATGTAACACTATATCTTAGAATCCACAACCCTAACATACAAGAACCTAAAACAGAAAGAGACAAAGCTGGCTACTCCCTAAGATCGAGAAGCACAACTCACTTCCACCTTACTCCAGGCTGGTTCTTTGCAGACTAACTGCTGAAGATCGAGATTGCACACTTCCCGACAGAGCCCCCTAGCCTGTGAGCAGGACCAGGAAATCTCTTAATCTTTAAGTGATAGCTTGTAATTTTCACAGTTGTTTTTTTTTTAATACACTACTCTCCCCATATCCTGACATGAATAGGACCACCATGAAGGAAGGACTAGGACTATTGCAGAGCCACTGCATGAGTTTTCCTATTTTACTCCACACATTTCATATTGAGAGCTCTCAGGTTTTATTTGGGATCACTAAGAACTTCTGGGATAGACTTGTTAGTCAGACTTTAATTTGAGGCAGTGTCTCTTGTTCTGGGATTGGTAATATATTATTAGAAATGTATCAATGGACTTTTTACTCCTCATAGTAATTGAATAAAAGAACCAGTTTTCAGTAAGAAATTTAGATTAGATAACTTTTAAATCAGGAGTGCCACAAACTCAAACTTTGTAACAGAATTACCGAGGAAGTTCTAGAAGCTTGTATCTAACATGCACCTGTTGGCATGGTACTGCTGAGCTGTTTTGTTTTGATATAGTAAAAATGCTGAGAACCCTCTGCCAGAAAAATGAGGCCTCTTTAAGATATCTCACATTAGGCCCCCAAAGTCACTCGTCACTTTTCAAAAACTTGGTCAATATCCTTTAGCCTTCAAGGAAGCAGAGTGAATTTTTTGTTTGCAGTTGGCTTTTGTTGCTGCACTCTGACTCATTTTCCTAAAATAAAGTTAAAATATATATTCTGTGTGTTAACTTAATCTAGTCAGGCATCTTTATGGCCTAGCTGGCCAGGCCTATTTCTCCAACTGGTCATCTTAAGGAGATGTCTGTTTCTTTTGCCTGTCCTCTGCCCCAAGTTGTCTCCCTTTTCCATTCCAGAGGTCTCTGGGGGTATGTCTTCACTGCAATAAAATGCCCATGTCTGGCCTGCGTCACCTGACTTGGGTTTGCAGGGCTTGCGCTGTGGGGCTATAAAAGTGCAGTGTAGACATTTGGGCTGGGGCTGGAGCTGGAGCCCAGCCATGGGTGTTTTATTGCAATACAGATGTACTCTAGAATGTCCTAAACCCCTTCCCTCTACTATTACCCTCTCTAAAAAGAAAAGGAGGACTTGTGGCACCTTAGAGACTAACACATTTATTTGAGCATAAGCTTTCGTGAGCTACAGCTCACTTCATCGGATGCATTCAGTGGAAAATACAGTGGGGAGATTTTCACACACGCACACATACATACACACACACACACACACAACATGAAACAATGGGTTTTATCATACACACTGTAAGGAGAGTGATCACTTAAGATGAGCTGTTACCCGCAGAAAGGGGGGAGGGGGAAGGAGGAAAACCTTTTATGATGATAATCAAGGTGGGACATTTCCAGCAGTTAACAAGAACATCTGAGGAACAGTGGGGGGTGGGGTGGGGGGAGAAATAACATGGGGAAATAGTCTTACTTTGTGAAATGACGCATCCACTCCCAGTCTCTATTTAAGCCTAAATTAATTGTATCCAGTTTGCAAATTAATTCCAATTCAGCAGTTTCTCGCTGGAGTCTGTTTTTGAAGTTTTTTTGTTGAAGGATAGCCACTCTCAAGTCTGTAATCGAGTGACCGGAAAGACTGAAGTGTTCTCCAACTGGTTTTTGAATGTTATAATTCTTGATGTCTGATTTGTGTCCATTTATTCTTTTACGTAGAGACCGTCCAGTTTGACCAATGTACATGGCAGAGGGGCATTGCTGGCACAGGATGGCATATATCACATCGGTAGATGCGCAGGTGAATGAGCCTCTGATAGTGTGGCTGATGTGATTAGGCCCTATGATGGTGTCCCCTAAATAGATATGTGGACACAGCTGGCAACGGGCTTTATTGCAAGGATAGGTTCCTGGGTTAGTGGTTCTGTTGTGTGGTTGCTGGTGAGTACACCACCCTATATCGGAAACCTACTGACCGCTATTCCTACCTACATGTCTCTAGCTTTCATCCAGATCATACCACACGATCCATTGTCTTCAGCCAAGCTCTACGATATAACTGCATTTGCTCCAACCCCTCAGACAGAGAGAAACAGCTACAAGATCTCTATCATGCATTCCTACAACTACAATACCCACCTGCTGAAGTGAAGAAACAGATTGACAGAGCCAGAAGAGTACCCAGAAGTCACCTACTACAGGACAGGCCCAACAAAGAAAATAACAGAACGCCACTAGCCATCACCTTCAGCCCCCAACTAAAATCTCTCCAACACATCATTAAGGATCTACAACCTATCCTGAAGGACAACCCATCACTCTCACAGATCTTGGGAGACAGGCCAGTCCTTGCTTACAGACAGCCGCCCAATCTGAAGCAAATACTCACCAGCAACCACACAACAGAACCACTAACCCAGGAACCTATCCTTGCAACAAAGCCCGTTGCCAGCTGTGTCCACATATCTATTCAGGGGACACCATCATAGGACCTAATCACATCAGCCACACTATCAGAGGCTCGTTCACCTGCACATCTACCAATGTGATATATTCCATCCTGTGCCGGCAATGCCCCTCTGCCATGTACATTGGTCAAACTGGACAGTCTCTACATAAAAGAATAAATGGACACAAATCAGACGTCAAGAATTAAAACATTCAAAAACCAGTTGGAGAACACTTCAGTTTCTCCGGTCACTCAATTGCAGACCTGAGAGTGCTATCCTTCAACAGAAAAACTTCAAAACCAGGCTCCAATGAGAGACTGCTGAATTGGAATTAATTTGCAAACTGGATACAATTAATTTAGGCTTAAATAGAGACTGGGAGTGGATGGGTCATTTCACAAAGTAAAACTATTTCCCCATGTTATTTCTCCCCCCCCCCCACACCCCATCCCCCACTGTTCCTCAGAAGTTCTTGTTAACTGCTGGCAATGTCCCACCTTGATTATCACCATAAAAGGTTTTCCTCCTTTTCCCCCCCACCCGTTCTCCTGCTGGTAATTGCTCATCTTAAGTGATCACTCTCCTTACAGTGTGTATGATAAAACCTATTGTTTCATGTTCTCTGCGTGTGTATATAAATCTCCCCACTGTATTTTCCACTGAATGCATCCGATGAAGTGAGCTGTAGCTCACGAAAGCTTATGCTCAAATAAATGTGTTAGTCTCTAAGGTGCCACAAGTCCTCCTTTTCTTTTTGCGAATACAGACTAACACGGCTGCTACTCTGAAACCTATTACCCTCCTCTGTATCTCTCAGGCTTGGACAGAGCCATCTCTCTTCCATCTATCTCCTCTGTCTCATCAGAACAAACACTTCTAAAACAACTGCTAGAAAAATCCATTGAAGATTGCCAAACCCAGTAGACACTTACTTAACTATACGGGATTTCAAAGAAAGCCGCTAGGTACTTACACCTCATATATCCTGTGGTCTGGGTAATATGTCAGCTAAAATGATGAAAATCACTACTGTGTAAATCTGGACATCTGTCTGAGAACTGTCTAAACTCATTCTCTGTGACAGATGATTTTCTCTGACATATGGTCAGTGGTGCTATCATTCCAGTCCAGAAATATGATGATGTTCTCAATTCAAAAAGCTATCGAGGTATCGGGGTTAATAGCAACATCAATAAATTATTCTGTAGATTCAACAGAAAAGTACTACACTACCTAACAATACATCCACCACAATACATAAGAGTCGTATTGAATCCCTTCCCAAAATACAAACCACAGCACACACATTTACAACGCAGTTGCTTATCAATAAACATACAGACAAACAACAAAATGAGGAAAGATATTTGCATTTTTCATAGACTTAAAAAAAACCCTTGTGCTTTACTCTAGCAATTTAGGCTCAACTTTCAACTGCAGCCAAATGGAACTGTTGGCAAGACATGTGACATAATTAAATCTGTGCACCAATCAATCAGCTGCAGGATAAAAATAAATATACGAACTCATGTCTTCAAAGAATAAAGAGAGGGGTAAAAGAAGAAGGCAGATTCACTTCCAACTTGTTCCAACACCTACATCAGTGACCTACCTGTTCTTCTCTAACAGTTCTCTAATCCATTCAACTCCTCAGAAAGAAAGTTAGTTTGACATGGATCACAAAATATTAAGCTTAGCTGGTGAAAACTGACATCAGATAGCTTCACTGACATATCCTGAGATATAGCAGCAAAGGTTCTGGTCCAGCAGGGAAGTATTCGCCAGTTTATGAGGCTCCTTCACCTACTTACACACCAGCAAAAATACTTTTAAAAGCCTTTAGCTCAGTCTGGCGCCATGAGCTATGACTTTAAATTATTGTAAAACATAACAGGAAGCAAAACGTATGACATAATTAAATCCATGTACAAATCCATTTACTGCAGGATAAAAACAAACAACATTAGTGTTGCCAACCCCCCAGGATTGGCCTGGAGTCTCCAGGAATTAAAGATTAATCTTTAATTAAAGATTATGTCATGTAATGAAATCTCCAGGAATACATCCAAAACAAACTGGCTACCCTACAACATGCAAACAGATGCTTTCAAAAAGAAAGAGGAGTAAGACTGGAATTAAACCTTCAATCTGTTCAAAATTATTTAATTACCAAATTAAAAGTGATATTTCAGTGTTACTCAATCCATCCCAAACACACCAATAAATAAATCTGAGATAAATTATCTACTGTACTCAGATGACCTTGTTCTACTGGTGCCCAAACAGCACAGAAGAATCTAAACTTTCTTTCTCTGTTCATGTTTATTGAAATAAAAACTTCCAAACAAAACCCCCAAATTACTGTCACAATCAGAATCATAGATTATCAAAGAAACCAGCCAAACCCTCCCCACTCTAGACTCTTTGTCCTGAAAACATGAAGATCAATCTGATATCATAGGCCTTCAGGCCACCCACCATTCCACCAAACTCATTCTTTTTTCTCCACTATCGCCAGTTACCAAATAACCACACCAATAACGTGAACCAGAGTTTCAGGGGTGTTGTTCTGTGTCTGAAGACAAGCTGACCAGCAGCTCTGCCATAAGTAGCATAAAACCAGTGTTAACAACTGCCAGAGTCTCAAATAAAACAAATATGGCAAATATCTGTCCTTCGTGATCAAGGCACGATGCTGAGTCCTCTAGTGTCTAAAAAAGTTCAAAAGCCAGTACATAAGTCTGGCCACAGAACAGCAGGACTCACTGTTTTGAAGCCAACAAATCCCAAATGTGGATGCTAAAGGAACAGAATAAAAAAAGGTGCTCTGTTGTCTCCTCTGAACCAGAGCATGCTTCCTGGGGACAATCTTTATATACTATATGCTTCCCCCACAGGTTACCTCTAGCATCTGAAGAAGTGGGGTTATTACGCACTAAAGCTTATGCCCAAATAAATCTGTTAGTCTTTAGGATGCCACCGGACTCCTCGTTGTTTTTGTGGATACAGACTAACACGGCTACCCCTCTGATACATAACATATCCACCACTATATATCCCTGTTCTGGAAAGGAACTCTTTTATTTTGAAAGTATAATAATGCCCCACTGAGACAATCTTCTGGGCAATTCAGTCATGCTAAATGGTGTTCTGAAAATGTTCCTTAAGCATCCTCTGGTACAGCACTCTCCTGAACTGTAAGCCACTGGGCTGGAATGCTGTTGCCTGACTTTGCCAATGGCAAATACATCTTAAAGCAAGTTGCATGTAAGTGGGCTATTGCAGGAGAAAATACCATTTTGGGAGCTGCATCCCCTTTTTCCCACCAATTACTCCATTTCTTCCCCTGTGACATTTCCCAGTAACACTGGAAATTAATGGCCATACCCTGCCCCCAGCGGCGCAAACCCTATGGAATGTATAAAACCATGCACAACCCCCCTTCTTTAGCTGGCAGGTAGACTATGCTTCCCTTCATTAGGTTATATTTATTCCTTTAGAGCATCTGAAAAAATAACCAATAATTTTCCAGGGGGAGGATACACATAAGTCACATAAATGCAAAGGGGTAACAGGAATGTTTTAAAAAGAACAGGAGTACTTGTGGCACCTTAGAGACTAACAAATTTATTTGATCATAAGCTTTCGTGAGCTACAGCTCACTTCATCGGATGCATTCAGCTCACTTCATCGGATGTTTTAATGAACCATATCTTCCGCCGCATCACCTTACCCTGGCAGGAGGCAAAGTACTTCCCCCAGTTCAACTCAGCTACTGACTCACCACTGAAGGTGAGTCTCAAAATATCTCTATAGCCCCAGGAGGGCTCATCACAATCTGCAACGAATCTGGAAGAGCAAAAGAGCAACCCCTAATCCCCATCCCCAAAGCATTGCTTTTCTACGTGTTAATTGCTGTTTCAGCTGCAGCTGCTTAATTAAGTGTCAAAAAATATATTCCTAGAATCTGTCCTGTCCACCAGCACTGTGACATCATTGGCATGGGCAAAAATGGCCACTGACAGAGTGAAATTCTTCTCCCTCTTAATCCACCTACTGTATTTAAGACCTGAAATTCCCTGTTACCAAACACTCTCTACAGCAAAGGGTGCAAAGAAAAACAGTATAACTATGGACTCAAGGGACAACCTTGCTGTACCCTAGAAAGCATCTGCATAGGCCCCCTTTTCCCTATCATTCGTTAAAGGGATTCATAATGTATGAACATACAAGAGCCGTAGCCAATTAATAAGCTGTAAGGAAATGCCAAATTGAGGAAGGACCAACGATAATTAAGGCAGGTTCACTCTGTCAAAAGCTTTCGCCTGATCTAAGGCCAAAACATAACCCTGTCATTCTCCCCATTGCCCAGTTTCAAATACTTCTCGCAAACTACACAAAGTGTCTACCACTGTATGACCTTTAAGTGCCTCAGACTGACTGGGATACAGTCATTTCCTTGCTATTTTTCCCAATCTCTTGGCTACAATAGAAGTCAAAATTTTGTAATTTGTGTTCAAAGGGAAATAGGCGTCTCGTTCCTGATATTTTCCAAATATCCTTTTTTTTTGTCAAAAAAAATCAAAAGGGCTTCATAAAAGATCCCAATGTGCTTCTAAAATATTATGTGCCATGTGTTAATTTTTTGGCACAGAATTTTTAATTTTTTGGTGCAGAATGCCCTCAAGAGTAATCCATCACTGAAAGCACATGAGAGTACCATAGAGGGGGAGATCTATAAACCTCTCATAAAATTCTGTTGTCAAATCATCGACTCCGAGGGCAGTTCCCTTCTGCAGTAACTAGATATCTGCACGAACCTCCATTTCTTCTATTGGCCTCACAAGTGAGTCCTGTTCCTTATCTGCCAATGTTGGAAAATCCGTGATACTATCCAAAAACTGCTACTGCTGGAAAGGCGGAATGGTTTGTTCCCAAAAGATCTCACTGTAATATTCCTGAACTATCCTCACTATGCCAGCAGGGTCCCTGTGGACATGCCCAGCACTAGGATCCCATAACACCATCATATCCTGCTGCAGTATCTTCCTCACATCCTGTAAATACATTACAGGAGGTTGCCCCACCTTTTGTCCTGAAGTCCTTTGCAAATTTATCTCATTCCAGCCATCTCCTTCAGTACTGAACCACTTCCTTCTTAATTTTCTCTAAGACCCTTGTATCTATGTGTTCCTCAGGTTGCAGTCGACTATGAAGATTTCTCAAATGGCTCTGCAGTATTAAATAATGTTTATAATCAGATGTATACAGACATCATGAAAAGGAATGTAGAGAGGTCACCAGGTTCCTCTTAGTCAGTTCCTACCATTCTGTCTGGGATGAATAAAACTCATGAACTGTCTTTTGTTCCATAAAGATGCCTTTGACCTTTCTACATGCCACTGCGTTATTAAATAAACACGTATTTAGTTTCCAATGACCATGGCCAAAGGCCAGAGTTCACTGTTCTGTACTCCGTGAGTTTAAATCGGACCAAACAGAGATAAGAAAACTCCACAGGCTGCATTCTGAAGCATCCGCTCACTGAGATAGGTTTCCCAAACACCCTGTCCAATCAACCAACCATTTCCCCTCCAAAAAATATGAATACTCCCTTCTTCCTTAAATTAGGATGCCCCAAAACATCACTGTCAGTGGAATCACACACTCATTGTAAGTTTCCACAGCTCATAATTCTTCGAGTTGCTTTGCTCTGTTAGCCACTGCAGCTAAATAACTAAAATCCCCCATTAAAAACAACTGTCGAGCCATTAATAAAAAGGAGCAACCTCTAAAAAAGATCTTTCCTCAGCTTCTGACGCTGTGGGCCACAGATGTGATACCACCCTACTCTCTACCACCTTCTGCATCAATAGCACATAAGTATAAAACTACCCCTACTCCATGAGCTCATTGGACCAAAAAAGATGGGCCTCTCCTCCAGTTCCTCTGAGCTACAAAATGTCACACCTAGAACATAGTCTCATTTCCTGGATACCCACTAAAACCAAATCCTGCCCATCCAAAATTGAAAGATCATCTGCCCCTAGTGCACACTCAGGATGGAGCACATGTTCTAAATTGCAATTTTCAGTATCATCTAAACAAAGGTTCACAGCTACTTGTGGCTCCCATCCAGTTGCCTTGTTGTTGCTATTAAACCCTCTGACTTACCTTCCTCTCTTGTTCTTTTTTGTTTACCCACTTTTTCCTTGCTGACTCATTCATTTCTCACAAACTGGGAGACTTCCTGTGTCCCCAGATCTTGATCCCATTTCTGATAGTTCTTTTTGAAGTAGCTCAGGCCCAATAGCTCATGGGTCCCTTTCCCTCAATGAATGCATGTTTGACGCACCCATAGACTCCTCTCTCTTCTCTTCCTCATCCGCAATAGCACCTAATACAGGAAACCTGTCATGTGTTGGAACTGTGAAAATGCTGTGTGGTTTGGACAGTTGTAAGGCATTCTCAGTCACTATAAGCCCAACTGTCTCCCTGGATCCTCTCTTTCCATGTGTGATTTCAATAAACTCTTCTATTTCTGAAGTTAAGCACATCAAATCCTGTTCCCCAGCTGTAGGGTCTACCAGACCCATAGCCTGCTAATCTCTCTATGGTGGCTAGGATTCCTGCATAACAAATTTCGCCTGCGGATTTTCCTTCCCCAGTTTCTCTTATTCTCTCCCCACTCCATCTCTGATGGTGTCCCCCACTTTACTATGCTCATGTCCCATCTCTATTGTCCTGGCTCTCAGTGGTTCCCACTCCCTTACCCTGACCCCTTCCCAATCTTGTATCAGTAAAATACAAGCTCAGTCCTTCCTCCAAAAGTAGGGAGGCCCTGCCACTCAAAATGGGGCTTTCACCAATCCTTGCAGAGTTGTTTGGCATCCTCTGATCCTCTGGCAAAGAAGGGTCCTTGTGAGGCTAGGAATGATGTTTTTCTCAATTGTGATAGCCCTTTAGGCACTGCCTGTAACCAGGTCCACTTTTCCATACATGTTGCATCGAATTAAATCCCGGCAACCCTCAGTCTTGGGTGCATTAGAGCAGCAGCGCATGCACTTCCTCACCACAGCCCACACTAAAATGTTCTGTCGGGTCACATGAAAAACATGTGCATGGCTTCCAGGGATACCTAGAGCAGGGATAGTCAATAGGCGGACCGTGAGCCAAATCCAGACCGCCAGATGCTTTTGAATGGACCCCAAAATCTTTTTATTTACTTATTATTTATCATCATTATTATTATTATTTTTGTATTATTTTCTCTGGAGTCTGGACATTGACTATACCTTGACCAATAAATTTGGACCTTGACAAAAAACAACTGACTACCCCTGATCTACAGTATCTCTGCTCAGAACCAATGTATAATATATGAAGGAACTGTTGGATTGTATTACTTACTTGGATAAGTTCAATGGTGCCTTTAAATTCGCCATTCCAAACCCTAAATCAAACATAAACTTTTACTGGGGCATCACAGAAACAAGGCTCATAACATCAGCTGATAGTGCCACAAGATCCACCAGTCAGTGCACAGTAACTTCTGCATATGTCTCCACCATCACGTACAAAGAACTTACTCACAGAATAAAGCCTCCTTCAGCCCTACCATCTGAGGCTGCAGCTATCTCGTTTGGAAGAGGAAGCAAGAATGAATTATCACACTCTCTGTCCCTCACATACTCCTCACTGTGATATCTACTTGAAATCTATTGCAGCACATTTGGACGATAAGAGTCAGTGTAGGAAGGAGGGTCTAGCGGATAGAGTGTTGGACTGGGACTCAAGAGACCTGGGTAAAATGGGGATCTTACCTTACAGGGGTATTATGAGGATAAAATCCATTAATGATTGTGAGGTGCTCAGTGACATGGGTCATATAAGTACCTAGATAAGTAGTACCAGCCTGTCCCTCTAACCTTAGAAAACATCCTGCAAGCCTAACTCTGCACACTTATGAAATTTGCAGATGACTCTAACCTGTGTGGAAGTGTGGAGAGCACTCAGAAATAACACAAAAGTGGATTAAAAAAATGGACAGAAGTTCAGCAAACAATGCAGTTAAATTCAGCAGAAATGCAGACTGATATGTTTTCACAGATTCCAGGGCCAGAAGGGACCACTGTGATCATCTAGTCTGACCTCCTATATAGCACGGGCCATAGAACTGCCCCCAAATCATTCCCGGGGCAGATCTTTTAGAAAAACATCCAATCTCAATTTAAAAATGGTCAGTGATGAAGAATCTATCACAACTCTTGGTAAATTGTTTCAATGACTAATTACTCTCACCGTTAAAAATGTACGCCTTATTTCCAGTCTCAATTTGTCTAGTTTCAACTTTTCGGGGGAGAAGGGTTTGAAATACAGATATTCAATGGAAGGGAGAAATCTGCAAAACGGTAATGGTGTTACATAGCAAGTTAGCTATGAATTTGCAGTGGTGATTTGGTCACAAGGAAAAGGCCAATGCTGAGGTGGACTGCTTATGAAAAAGCAACACAGTCAAGAGCAGGGAGGTAAAATGTCTTCTCTAAAGGGCCGTGGACCGACCCCATCTAAAACAATACATTCACTTCTAGGCACCACATTATCAGAAAGAGATTTTTAGCTCCTTGGGGTAGGGACTGTCCTTTTTGTTCTGTTTGCACAGTGCCTAGCACAATCAGGTGTTTGTCCATCACTAAGGACTCTAGGTACTATGGTAATACAAATAATAAATAATAATATTGAATGACTGGAGGGGATTTAGGGAAGATGAATAAAAAACATCTTGGCACTGGAAGAACTGACTTCTCAGCAAAGAATACAAGAACTGAATGTGTCCTACTTAGAATCATAAAATATAAGGGTTGGAAGAGACCTCAGGAGGTCATCTAGGACAACCCCCTGTTCAAAGCAGGACCAACACCAACTAAATCATCCCAGCCAGGCTAAGTGATGACTAGGGAGGGAGATGTTTCAGAGTAGCGGCCATGTTAGTCTGTATCCACAAAAAGAAAAGGAGTAAATTTGTTAGTCTCTAAGGTGCCACAAGTACTCCTTTTCTTTTTTTAGGGAGGGAAAGGAATTCTTTAGCTTAGTAGCAGTGGGTAAAGGAATGATATGAAATTAAGAAAGGGGAAAGTTAGGCTGAATATCACTCTGACATTGAGGTGCACTAGGTTGTTGAATAGTCTACCAAGGGATATGGTGGAAACCCCATCACATGGGACTTATTTGTACCGTGGTAGCAGATAGGAGCCTCAATCATGGACCAGAACCCCATTGTGCTAGGTGCAACACCAAACAAAAAGGATCCCTGCTCTAAAGATCTTAGACAAGACACTATCAAATACAGTCCTACAGTGGCCAAGGGGAGATGGACTTGATTGTCTAACAGGCCTTTCCATCTATAACATCTGTGATATCAGGAGACATAAATGAGATGGCACACAGCAGCCATGAACCAGCAATGGGTGGTGATGACAAATAATCCTAAGGGACAAAGCCCTTTTCTTGTAGTTTATTTTTGTATCCGTTTCTTTGCTGCCCAGTGCCAGGCAGGTCCTCACTCTGTTATTGGGGTTCCTAGCAGACACGCCACCACACTGCAACCCAGGGACGGAGCAGAGCTTGGCCTCCCAGAAACCACTTGGTCTTGGATCTCAGCATATGTCTGTGAGCCCCTGCCCCGTCTGTCCATCCGTGCAGTAGGTCAAGGGTCCTCATCCTGAAAGTGCCTGCATGCCAGAGAACAAGGTAAGCACATAGAGAGAGAGAGACAGTCCCATCAGACAGCCAGTAAAGCCAGACTCACTGAACTGCTTGCCTGCCCATCTACTATAGTTGCCTGCAGTGTGGGCCTGTCTGCAATGTTTGTTTGCTTGTTTGTTATGTCTGCAATGTCTGCCTGCTTGTTGGTAACGTCTGTCTTTCTGCAATGTGACCGAGGCCACCTGCAATGGCTGTAGTCTGGGTCTATCTGTCTCTCTGCAATGTGTGTGTCTGGCTATCTGATGTGTCGGTCGGTCTGCCAGCAATGTCTGCAGCGAGGGGCTGTCTACTTGTCTGTAATGTCTGCCTGTGCTGTCTGCAGTGTCCGCCCGTCTGTCTCCAATGGGTCTGACTGAGTCGGAAATCTCTCCCGTCTGTCTGTAGTGTGTTTGTCTGCAGCGGGTCTGTCTGCAGTGTCTACCCGTCTGTCTGCAGTGGGTCTGTCTGGCGGTCTGTAATGTCTGTCTGCAGTCGGTCTCTCTGATGGTCTGTAATGTCTGTCTGCAGTGTCCACCTGTCTCTCTGCAGTGGGTCTGACTGTGTCGGCAATCTCTGCCCATCTGTCTGCAGTGGGTCTGTCTGGTGGTCTGCAATGTCTGTCTGCAGTGGGTCTGTCTAGTGGTCTGTAATGTCGGTCTGCAGTAGGTCTGTCTGGTGGTCTGTAACGTCTGTCTACCATGTCTGCCCATCTGTCTGCAATGGGTGTGACTGTGTCGGCAATCTCTGCCCATCTGTCTGCAGTGTGTCTGTCTGGTGGTCCGTAATGTCTGTCTGCAATGGGTCTGACTGTGTCGGCAATCTCTGCCTGTCTGTCTGCAGTGTCTCTGTCTGCAGTGTCTGCTCGTCTGTCTGCAGTGGGTCTGTCTGGTGATCTGTAATGTCTGTCTGCAGTGGGTCTGTCTGGTGGTCCGTAATGTCTCTCTCCAGTGGGTCTGTCTGGTGATCTCTAATGTCTGTCTGCAGTGGGTCTGTCTGGTGGTCCATAATGTCTGTCTGCAGTGGATCTGACTTTGTAGGCAATCTCTCTGCAGTATGTCTGTCTGCAGTGACTGCCCGTCTGTCTGCAATGGGTCTGACTGTGTCGGCAATCTCTGCCCGTCATTCTCCAGTGGGTCTGTCTGGTGATCTGCAATGTCTGTCTGCAGTGGGTCTGTCTGGTGGTCTGTAATGTCAGTCTGCAGTGGGTCTGTCTGGTGGTCTGTAATGTCGGTCTGCAGTGTCCGCCCGTCTGTCTGCAGTGGGTCTGACTGTGTCGGCAATTTCTGCCCATCTGCCTGCAATGGGTCTGACTGTGTCGGCAATCTCTGCCTGTCTGTCTGCAGTGTCTCTGTCTGCAGTGTCTGCCCGTCTGTCTGCAGTGGGTCTGTCTGGTGGTCCGTAATGTCTCTCTACAGTGGGTCTGTCTGGTGATATCTAATGTCTGTCTGGTGGTCCGTAATGTCTGTCTGCAGTGGGTCTGACTGTGTCGGCGATCTCTGCCCATCGTTCTCCAGTGGGTCTGTCTAGTGATCTAAAATGTCTGTCTGCAGTGGGTCTGTCTGGTGGTCTGTAATGTCGGTCTCCAGTGGGTCTGTCTGGTGGTCTGTAATGTCTGTCTGCGGTGTCCGCCTGTCTGTCTGCAATGGGTCTGACTGTGTCGGCAATCTCTCCTGTCGATCTGCAGTGGGTCTTTCTGGTGGTCTGTAATGTCTGTCTGTAGTGTCCGCCCATCTGTCTGCAGTGGATCTGACTGTGTCGCAATCTCTGCCAGTCCTGTCTAGTGTCTGTAATGTCAGTCCTTCAGTGGGTCGTCTGGTGGTCTAATGTCTGCTGCAGTGTCGTCCATCTGTCTGCAATGGGTCTGACTGGTCAGCAATCTCTGCCCGTTCTTCTGCATGTGTGTCCTGCAGTGGGTCTGTCTGGTGGTCCATAATGTCTGTCTGCATGGGTCTGACTGTGTCGGCAATCTCTGCCTCTGTCTGCGTGTCTCTGTCTGCAGTGGGTCTGTCTGCTGTCCGTAATGTCTGTCTGCAGTGGGTCTGTCTGATATCGTAATGTCTGTCTGCAGTGGGTCTGTCTGATAGTCCGTAATGTCTGTCTGCAGTGGGTCTGTCTGGTGATCTGTAATGTCTGTCTGCAGTGGGTCTGTCTGATAGTCCGTAATGTCTGTCTGCAGTGGGTCTGTCTGGTGATCCGTAATGTCTGTCTGCAGTGGGTCTGTCTGGTGATCTGTAATGTCTGTCTGCAGTGGGTCTGTCTGATAGTCCGTAATGTCTGTCTGCAGTGGGTCTGTCTGGTGATCTGTAATGTCTGTCTGCAGTGGGTCTGTCTGGTGATCTGTAATGTCTGTCTGCAGTGGGTGTGACTGTGTCCACAATCTCTGCCCGTCTGTCTGCAGTGGGTCTGTCCGGTGGTCCGTAATTTGTGTCTGCAGTGGGTCTGACTGTGTTGGCAATCTCTGCCTGTCTCTCTGCAGCGTGTCTGTCTGCAGTGTCTGTCCCTCATTCTGCAGTGGGCCTGTCTGGTGGTCTGTAACCTCTGTCTGCAGTGTCCGCCCGTCTGTCTGCCGCGGGCCTGAGTGTGTGGGCAATCTCTGCCCGTCTGTCTGTCTGCAGCGGGTCTGTCCTGTGTGCCCGCTTGTCTCTGTGCAATGGCTGCCGGGCGGACAGACGGACAGTGGCCCGAGCCGCGAGTCTCTCGCCTGCCCAGCCCGCCCTCGGCTCCCCTCGGGCTGCGGCCCCTTTAAGAGCGGCGGCCCCTCCCTTCCCCCTTCTGCGGCTGCTGCTGACAAGATGGCGGCGGCGGCGGCGGCGGCGGGGCCGGCCGGGCCCGAGAGCCGGGTGCTGGGCTACACCCTGCACCGCTGGAGCAGCTTCTCCTCCACCTACCTGCCCGAGTGAGTGTCCGAGCCGCCGCCGGCCCTGCGCGGGCCCCGGGGGCAGGGCCGGGGGGGGCGGCGAGGCGGGGGCCAGGCGGGGCGGCGGCCCAGCGTCAGCTCTGTGGGCCCGGGCTGCGAGCGGCCTGCGCCTTGCCCCTAGCCGCTGGGGGGCCCGCGGGCGCCGGTGTCCTGCGGGGAGAGGCGGCGGCGACACCGGCATGGGGCGGGGAGGGGCACGACGAGGACGAGGAGCTTTAACCCGGGGAAGGGCGTGGCCTGATCCTCTCTCCGGGGAACCTCGCTCGTCTTCCTCCCCCTGGGTGGCCTTGTCCTTTCCCCCGCTCGCCGAGCCTCCGAAAGGCCAAGCCTGCGGGCGAGGGTTGGTGCCCCCCCCCCTCCCCCCCGTGCCGCTCGGCGTTAGTGTGGCCTGTTCCTCCGTTTAAAGCGTGTGCGTGGGGTCAGCTCTTTTAAGCGGGCTTTTAAGGTTTGATCCCGGCTTGACGCATGGGAGCTCGAAGTTGCCTTTTGCCCTCTTCGCGTAGCCTCGTTAATTCATACCGAAGTGGGGAGATCTCGGTGGATGCGAATCTAGGTCGCCCTGCCCACTAGTTATGACCTGTTTAAAGTCTGATGGCTGTTGACAGTAAAAGGCGTCAACTTGGTAAGTGCCATGTAAATAGTATGCCCTGGTTTTATTCTTGGTGGTGTCCACTGTGTGCCGGTTCAGTTGTGAATTTTCACAGATTTTTAAGGCCAGAGTGACCATTGTGGTTCTCTGTAAAGTGCCCTTGTGTGTAAGCAATCTGACCAGCTGCATGAAACTGGTCGTTACATTCTGGTTGAGCGTGAGCGTGTCTTCTAGACTGACCTCCACTCTTCACTTAGACATTAAGTGATGGAGTGGTCTCATCCTTTCCTCTGTTTCCATTGGTTAATTACCTTTACTCAGGTTTTTTTTTTTTGAAGTGTTTTACTTCCCGTTTAAATTTTTTACTTCAACTTCAAGCCACTGGATCTGGTTATGCTTTTTGCAAGTCTGGATTCCTTTAGTGTCAGGTATCTGCTCTATGTGTGTACTCCTACGCTGTGACCAACTCAGCTCTTCACCTTCCCATTGATAAGCCATATAGACTAAACTCTCTCTTTTTGTAAGGCTTGTTTCAGAGTAGCAGCTGTGTTAGTGTGAATTCGCAAAAAGAAAAGGAGGACTTGTGGCACCTTAGAGACTAACAAATTTATCTGAGCATAAGCTTTCGTGAGCTACAGCTCACTTCATCAGATGCATTTCCCCACTATATTTTCCACTGAATGCATCTGACGAAGTGAGCTGTAGCTCACGAAAGCTTATGCTCAAATAAATTTGTTAGTCTCCAAGGCGCCCCAAGTACTCCTTTTCTTAATTACAACACAGAATAGAAAGTATACAGTGCTCACTTTATATTTTTTACTACAAATATTTGCACTGTAAAAAACCAAAAGAAATAATAATTTTCAGTTCACCTAATACCAGTACTATAGTGCAGTCTTTTTTTATGAAAGTTGAACTTACAAATGTAGAATTATGTACAAAAAAACTGTTTTATTTTTGAATGCAATGTATAACGTTAGAGCCTACAAGTCCACTCAGTCCTATTTCAGCCAATCGCTCAGACAAACAGGTTTGGTTTCAATTTTCAGGAGACAATGCTGTTCGTTTACAATGTCACCTGAAAGTGAGAACAGGCATTCGCATGGAACAGTTGTAGCTGGCATTGCAAGACACTTGCATGCCAGATGTGATAAAGATCCATATGTCTCTTTATGCTTCAACCACCATTTCAGAAGACATGTGTCCATGCTTATGACGGGTTCTGCTCGATAATTATCCAAAGCAGAAACGGACCGACGCATGTTCATTTTCGTCATCTGAGTCTGATGCAACCAGCAGAAAGTTGACTTTCTTTTTTGGTGGTTCGGGTTCTATTGTTTCCAGATCTGAGCATTGCTCTTTTAAGACTTCCGAAAGCATGCTGCACACCTTGTCCCTCTCAGATTTTTGAAAGGCACTTAAGATTCTTAAACCTTGTGTCCAGTTCTGTAGCTATTTTTAGAAATCTCACATTGGTACCTTCTTTGTGTGTTGTCAAATCTGCAGTGAAAGTGTTCTTAAAACAAACTTGCTGGGTCATCATCTGAGACTGCTATAACATGAAATGTATGGCAAAATGCGGTAAAATCGAACAGGAAACATACAGTTCTCCCCCAAGGAGTTCAGTCACAAATTTAATGAATGCATTCTTTTTTAATAAGCATCATTAGCATGGAAGCATGTCCTCTGGAATGGTGACTGAAGCCTGAAGGGGCATATGAATGTTTAGCATATCTGGGACAAAAATGTCTTGCAACACCGGCTACAAAAGTGCCATTCAAATGCCTGTTCTCCCTTTCAGGTGATCTTGTAAATAAGAAGCAGGCAGCAGTATCTCCTGTAAATGTAAACGTTTGTCTTTAGCGATTGGCTGAACAAGAAGTATGACTGAATGGACTTGTAGGCTCTAAACTTTAACATTGTTTTGTTTTTGAGTACAGTTATGTAACAAAAATCTGCATTTGTAAGTTATACTTTCATGACAAAGAGATGGCTACAGCACTTGTATGAGGTGACTTGAAAAATACTATTTCTTTTATTAAGTAAATATTTGTAATAAAAAACAAAGTGCGCACTATACACTTTGTATTCTATGCAGTAATAGAAATCAATATACTTGAAAATGTAGAAAAACATCCAAAAATATTTAATTTAAATTGCTATTCTATTGTATAACAGCGAGATTAATCGCAGTTCTTTTTTTTTTTTTGATTTAGTCATGTGAGTTAACTGCGCTTAATCGACAGCCCTAATTAAAGTGTGTGTTTTAGTGTGCCCAGATTACTAGCAATCTGGGTTACTCTGTATAGGTGACACATCCTTATAGTTATTCTCGTAATTTTTCTGTTGTATAAAATCATTGCTGCTAAAGTTTGCATATTTTCTTCCAGATAGTTGATAAATATTGAATAGTTGGGCTGAGAATGATCCTAGTGGTAAGGCACTTAAACACGTCACTTGATGATTTCACACTAACTGTTTGGAGACTTAACTTAAACATGATACCAAATGTAAAGGCGAGGAGCAGTAATTTCCCTTGGCTGCAGGCTAATGTATTCTGCTACTCTTTAAATGGAGAAATGTTAAGTGGAAGCAGCATGGGAAGGAGTATTGAAATTTTGAAAAAATCCTTTGGGAGTGGAGATGATGCAGTTACAGGATGTACTCCCTGACACAGTTAAAACGTGGCTTGTTTTAAAAGTAGACAGGACCAGACCAAATTATGGTCCAGAAATGTTGCTAGATCCCACAGTTAAAACATGGTCCAGTCCTGCCTACACTGTAAATCTGGATTATTTGAACCATAATGGAGCATGCTAGGAGACTATGTACTACTGTGTTATGGATTGAATTAATGCTGGTTTCCCCAAAATGATTAGCTCTGTCACTGGGAGTAGAACCAGGCTTACTACAGTTGTGGTGAAGTATTAGTGTGGACAGGATTTCTTCTGTCCATCTCTCCTGGATTCTACGAACAAAACCATGGTTTAGTGACTCACCTTCGGTACTCAGCATGATTTTAAATGCGAAACAAAATTATGAAATGCAAAATCCTTATCCTTGCTGGCCAGCTAGAGCCCTGCTAGCGACAACTTTTTGAATGCTAGTGGGGAGCTGAATCCATTGTTGACTTAAACTGCTAAGTGGATAAAATGTAGAAAGCTTGGAACTGAAGTTTAATTTTTAAACAGTTAACATGATTCTAGGTATTCTCCCTGAATGTTACACAAATATTTATAGGTAGCATTCAAATAACTCTCTGGTTGCTTTCTGTTAATATGTGGCTTGGGCCAAGAGGCTGGAAGTACAGCCGGTACTTGGCAATCTACTCACCTGTTTGGCATTGACAATAGGGACATCTTCTCTGGGGACTTTGGTTTTTTTGTTGTTGTTGGTTGTTGTAGATTGGTGGTTGCTAAACTATTAGTTATTGCAGAATCTGAGTTCAGATTCTTTAAAAATAGGTTTAGTCTGTGTTTATAGAGAAACTTCCAAATATCACCCAAGGAAGTAATCTCTTGAATATGCAGGATGACAGCTCCAGCATCTTATAAAGCTGTTCCTGAGTTTCCCAAGCAGTCAAATGAAGTTAATGATGTTCAGGACACTTTTGCTGCTACTATTCAGAACTCCATGTGCAGCATCGAGGGCTTCAAAAATCCAGGAATCATGTCATTGATTCTGGTTCTTGGGAAAGTTATGAGCTGTTGACAGGAAAATGGAGTCTAGAACAAATTCATACACTCATTGCTGGACCACTTTGTAGGATTTGATAAGATCAATCATGGAATTCTGCTGTCCTGCCTCAGATGTGGCAGAGAGTAGCAAGATAGACTGAAGTAATCTTAGTGCTATTTCAACTGGATGAGGCTGCTCCTGGAGAGTTGTGCTGAGCATCTGATCCTCCACTTCCATAGCTCTCGCCTCCCCATCTTGTTCATCTGTATGAACTGCTTGGGTAGAGTGAAAGCATGGACTGAAATACCAGCAAGGTTCAAATGGCACTAAGGACCACTAACTCACTTTGCATAAATCAGAAACAACCATCTGATTGTAATGACTTCGGTCACAATTCATCTGAGCTGGGTTTGTTGAAAATTCTTTTTAAGGGAGTACATCCTGGTGTGTATTAAATACAGTATGTGAAAAGAAGGGGATATAGACATTGGTACCTTTTAATGTCCCATAAGTGTATTCCACTGGGGCTATCTTTCTAGCACATAGCAGCCTGAACCTCCAAATAGTGCCTAGTTTAGCCATCATTTTATGGTGCTGAAGTAGCTTGATACCTACAAGACAAGAAGGAAAATCCAGTTTTTCCTTCCATTTCTTGCTCTGACTCACTGTAGACTGACGTTGCCAAAGAGCTGGCAGGCTCAGCCCCCTTGGAAGAAAGGGTTGTCTCATGTTGATGACTGGTTTGTTGTGAATTTTTTCCACCCCTAAAAATGCAATATTTTTTTTCTGTAAAGCAATAAAACTGGAAAATTCCCTTCAGGGTTTTTAAGTGAAACAGAAAAGGTGTACTTTGTTTCACTTCATAAGCATATATATTCCTCAGACACAACTGCGTATATTGTCCAGAATTGTTTTAATCCAGCGGAATTCTGCACCACTGCACATGCGCAGAATTCATGTCCTCTGCTGATTGTATTTTCTGTGGCGCCCCTCCCCCCAAAAAAAATTTCTGATAGCAAGGTGCTGTAGTTATGCCTCTTGCCCACCAGTGGTTGCTGTGGCACCAGAACAGAGGGTGCCTGGCTCATCTACCGTATCAGGTACTTTTCCGTACTTTTCTCACCCATCCAACAGTCCTCCAGGTTCACTCCCAGGATCCTTCCCAGCAATTACTTCCTCCTCCCTCAATTCCTCCATTACCTCTGACTCCCCCAAGACTTTGCAGTGCTTTTGAAGGTTGCGGGAAATATGTTTGTCTTGTAATTTAAATAAATTATTACTCAAAGTTCTGTATTACTATGCCTAGTAAGGAATCTATTTGTCAAAAAACATTTCCTGAATCTTTTTCTCTGTCCTTATTGTTAGTCATATTTGCTGACAGTTATTTTGAAATAAATTATCAAAATAATTGAAACTGGTGTGATTATATTGTGGTATTTTGACTAATAAAATATGCAGAATTTTTAATTTTTGGTGCAGAATTCCCCTCGAGTAAACTATTTATCATTATTGTGTTTACCCTTGGATATGGATATACTTGCTTTTTCGCAATCTAACCTATTAAATTTTGATCTGAACAGTCGAAGTGCGAAGAATGTTCTTGATTCTGAGCTGGCTGGAGTGGCTTTCCATTTTCTTTTTTGAAAACTGGTAACATTCTGAATTCAGTTGTCCTATTTCAACAGTTTTTCTAAATAACTGATGTGACAAGCTGCTTTTTAGACTGAGTCGAAATTTGTATTCTAATTTTAAATGGTAGAAGGAGGAACTCACTTATGTTCCATTGGTCACAAATTAACTTTTTATTCCTGTTCTGGACTCAATCTTTGATTTGTGATCAGTCAAGACTAAGTTTGAGAAGTTCCTGAAGCTTGTTTGGGACTTTCCTTAAGTAGTTCCAGTTGTTTGCTTATTAGGTGAAAGCAGATTTCCATTCAGACTGCAACAGTAGTGTCATCAGATTGCAGTCTGTCAGGTCTTCTGAAAATGCCTTTGTTGGCTTTACAGTAGAACTCACAGTTACGAACACCTCTGGAATAGAGGTTGTTTGTAACTCTGACATGTTCTTAAATCTAAACAAAATGTTTTAGGTGTGGTTTTTTTTCAAAAGTATACAGCTGAACATTGACTTAATATAGCTTTGAAACTTTACTATGTAGAAAAATGCTGCTTTTAGTCATCTTAATTTAAAAGAAACAAGTACAGAAAGTTTCCTTACCTTATTAAAGCTTTTTTAAATCTTTTCCTTTATATTTTTAGTAGTTTACATTTAACGCAGTACTGTACTTACTTTCCATATCTGCTGTTGCTGGATTGCATACTTTCAGTTCCAAATGAGGTGTGTGGTTGACTGAACAGTTTGTAACTCTGAGGTTCTACTGTATATGTTTAGTGCTGTTATATAGAATCCATTAGGTCAAAAGCATGCTACATTTTGATCAGTCATTCTTGTACACAGTGCAAATGTCAACATACTTAATGACAGTTGGATGCAGATGTAGAGAAACAATTTTCCTGAGTGTCTCTGTATTTTAACTATCCATCTGCCCTCTTTCAATCAATTATGCTGCTAATGGCAATTGTAGAAGAATGTTTGTTTGAACCACCATAGTGTGCTTTAGATCACTTTAGGTCTTAATACTTTCTCAGTGAGCTGCAGTGTGCTCTCCATTCATGTGTCAGAAGTTTAGATGGTTGTACCTAAATTTTCATCCTTATTTCATTTTTCTTTTCAGAGTAAATAAAAGACCATATTATGCTTCTGTCGGCACTCTTGGATGGCATCTTCAGCAACTTGTATGCAAATGAGGTTTTCCTTCTAATGTATAGAATCACTTCTATTAAATACAGGTTTCAGAGTAGCAGCCGTGTTAGTCTGTATTCGCAAAAAGAAAAGCAGTACTTGTGGCACCTTAGAGACTAACAAATTTATTTGAGCATAAGCTTTCGTGAGCTACAGCTCACTTCATCGATGAAGTGAGCTGTAGCTCATGAAAGCTTATGCTCAAATAAATTTTAGCCTCTAAGGTGCCACAAGTACTGCTTTTCTTTTTTCTATTAAATAGGAACACTTTTTCCCTTTAGAGATTGTATAATACTTACTGGGTCAATTCTCATTTTCAGCAAGTGATGTGCATTAGTGTACCTGATTCTTTTATTCCTCGGTTCTTTCCCTAGCTTTTCTGTTGCTGCATCTAGTAGTGAACCAGCAAGTTTAAATCAGTCTGGAAGAGTATATCCAGGGCAAAGTGTCTGAACAATTTAAATAAATGGATTTTTTGTGTGTGCTGCACTGAAGGTTATAAAAAAGTTGCAACTCGAAGTTCAAGTCTTTTTTTTTAATGGCATAATTACTGATTAATCTTTACTGTACTTTAGGGTGTTGAAGATGAATGGAGACCACTCCTGAATGCAGCTGGCATGGAATTACTACTGGAAACTTGGAACCAGACACTTTTTCTTAAATCATCCTGGCAATATTTTGATAGTGGCATATCCCTTGCTAGGTCATCAAAAACTCTGTGTTGTGGTCTTCTATGTCAATAGACAAGTTTCCTTCAATAATGAATTTGACCTTTGAGTTATCCAGAGCAACTGATTATTTTTTTTTTACTTGATACAAGAATGAACATCTTCCATCTTGCTACTTACCAGCTTTTGTCAATATTTACATTTTACTTTTAGAAAGTGTGTTTTTATTTCTTCTTCCTTCAATTTTGAACACAGAGTCCGATAAATTCACACACTATTTATTTGATAATGTCTGGTAATCCCTATGCACTAATGATCTGCTTTCAATATTGATCAGCAGCTTTAACATTTATTGTTGGAATCAGAAACAACCATAAAGTGAATTCTGACACTGACTACTGAAAAATAAGATGAGCTAGTGAGCCTTATCACGTTATTGGGTGCACAACTCACCTTGAAGTTGTTCTTAGATTCTATCAAACAATGTGCTTTTAATAGTTCAGGACTTACCCTCTTCCTTCTTTTCAACACCCAATGAAAAATGATTTTGCCCATTAGTCATGCCCTGCTCTCTCCAGTGACTCCACCCATTTCCCTCCCCTCCCCCCCCGACAGCTCTAGAACTTGATTTATTGTTTCCTAGTAGTCCTATTAAAACACAGGATTTTTATAACTTCTGTTTTAGACTTGGTAAAGTTCTCAGTCACAGACTGAAGTTCGAACCTGATATTTATAAGATCAAAAACATTTTAAAGATTATCTTTGTGAATATTTCAGAGTAACCTAGGAATTGAAAAATTTTAGAGAGGTCCCATCCATGGAAAAACTAAATAAAAGCACTGAAGGGTCTGGGAGTTTCACAAAGCTGCAAGCAGCATCATTATCAGTGGGCCAATGCTGTTGATAGAAAGGGATGTTATGGAGTAGGCAAATTCTTCAGAATTTGCCTTTTCCACACATCAGCCTTGCCTGGGTTCACTTTAACCGGGGTGGGGGGTCTTCTCAAGGCATTGGGAAGTCTAAGAGATAGTGATGCTTACATCTGATTTGAAGGACGTGTTGAGCTGGACATCATCTTCATATTGCTGACATTTTAGACTGTAGAGTCTTGCCAGATTCCCAAGTCTTACAGTTTCTGCAGTAAGATGAGGGACAGGGTAGAGCTTTGCTGAACTTGGTAGATGAATGCTCTGGGAGTGTTGGAACAGTTCCCATCACATCTGTCTGGGTTGGTCTGAGAGAGAAGATTCTGACAATTTTAGGATGAATGCTTATAGTTTCTTGAAGGGAGATAGAAGAATGTGATGGTCATTAGCTGTGTTGAATGCCACATATAGGCCCAGTAGGTTAAGTATGCATTTCTGTGGACAGGAGGGTATCGTCCACAAGGGCAACAAGTAATGTCTATGCCATGCCTTGGCCTGAACCCTGACTGAGATGGCTCCAAGGCTGTGGAGCATGTTAAGTAGGTCTGGAGATGATTGTAAGCAAGCTAATCAAGAAGATGGCATAGGAAGGTGAAGCTTAACATAAGGTGGTAATTAGCCAAGGTTACCTGTGCAGAGTACTAATTTCTTTAGGACTAGCAAAATACAGTTGCTTTAAGGTGGGAGGTAGCATTTTCTCTTAGAAGGAAATATTTACAGTCTTTTTTGGGGGGCGGCAAGGGTCTGAGGAGAACTTTCACTAGCCAGGAGGAACAGGGATTAGTCACATATGGTGGACCTGATTGTTAACACTTGTGCTATACAAGTCTGTAAGCCTGAGAGAATTGGATACTCTGGTGTTTGTTTAATGATCTGAAAAAGGACTGTGTGGGATGCAGAACCAGAGTGCCTTCTCCTATCTCTGAGCAAGTGGGGCATGTGTCAAGCTTGTTTATACTAAATTACAGTATAAATATTTTAGTATAAATTTAAAGTAATAAAGGTGTTGATACAAATGTACATATTTACCAAGTGTTAACATAGGTGAAGGCTGAAGTTAAAAAGAAGCGGAAATAGTGAGTGGTTTTAGGAAAATATCCCCCTCGATGCTCTTAATTGAATCAGCTTAGTGCACAATTTGATGTTCCATTTAATTGCATAGCTATATCACTGTTAGCTTTGTATTTGGGGTATACTGACTTTAAATAAAATCAATACACATTTTAGAAACACATTTTTAACTCTTCTCTAACAGTCTTTACCTATTTGATGTATTAAAAGTATAAGCTAACTGCTTGAAAGGTTGTTGAAATACTCTGGTAATATATACCTGCTTTCTTTAATCAGCGACTTGTTTTACTAAATTACACTTCTTCAGAGACTTCATTGTTAACTAATATACATTAGCAAGTGTTGTATTTCTTATTTATTAGATCTTTTCCTTTGCTAAGCAATGAACAAAAACGAGGTGGAAGTTTAAAGAGACTTTTTTTTTTCCCCTTGCATTTTCTACATCCAGTTGGTTTCTCAGATTAGGATGAAGTCATCCAAATTTAGGAAACGAAATTTTCATCACCTTTAGAACAGACTCCTCCTGGAACATAAGCAGGATTGTCACTTCTATTAACTCATGACCAATGTGGCTGGCCAGTGACTTCTACTTTTTAGTTATGACTACCTGACGGACACACTATCTTTGCCATCATCCTTCATGTCAGTAACCCACTTCTCAGAATGCTATTTCATTGTTGCTATCAATCCCCTAACTTTTTTGTCTTTTTACATGCATGTGATCCTTTCCGAACACTGGTGAATGATACAGGAAGCTCTTAAAAATTTCCCCAGATAGGATCTCTTTAAACCTAGAGACATGGTAGGTTCCCCCCCAAATGATGGGTACTACAATGTACGCTCTAGTTTAATCACAATTTATTAGGCTTGTTGCAGGAATCACTGTAATGATATTCTGTGTCATACAGGAGGCCAGAATACATGGTGTCAAAATCTGTTAATTATTCATAGAATGCTGTTAAAACTAGGCATTTCTATACAACTGATATAAAAAGTAACTGTATTCATTAATACTTTTTCAACTGGAGAACAATCAAGAACATTTAATTTGAAGTGTGTTTCTACAAAAGGAAAAAAGAAAAGGAGTACCCGTGTCACCTTAGAGACTAACAAATTTATTAGAGCATAAGCTTTCGTGAGCTACAGCTCACTTCATCGGATGCAAATGAGCTGTAGCTCACGAAAGCTTATGCTCTAATAAATTTGTTAGTCTCTAAGGTGCCACGGGTACTCCTTTTCTTTTTGCGAATACAGACTAACACGGCTGCTACTCTGAAACCTGTCATTATTCAAAAGGGAAACAAAGTTACTGAGACTTTAAAGACTAGCTGTTATTCTATAGTCTAGCTATAAAATTCCTTTATCCATTCTGTTCAAGTTGAGAACATAAGTGCTTACAGGTTCAGAGCTCTAGATTGGGGCTCATTGAGGCAGGGACTTTCTGCATTTATATATCACCGAGTGCAGTGGGACCACAATCCCTACTAGGGCTTTTTTATGCTGTTGTAAAATAAATTAGTAGTAATCTTTAGGATATTAAAGATTAGAAATGTGTGAAGAACCTTAGGGGATCTAGCAAAGCTAACTGAATGACAACATTATGGCAAATGAAAATCCATTGTGTTTAAATGCCAGGTCAATATGGGGAGGAATAATTTAAATAAGTTGTAAATGTCACTATGTTCCAAACTAACTGTAACCACACAGGAAAGACTTGGGTATCATTGTATTCAGCTCAATAAAAACAGCTGCTCTGTGCTTAGCAATGGTCAAAAAAAAAAACAAACTTCAGATGTATGAAGAATGGAATAAAAAAAATATTGTCATATTTAAATTGAAGGTAGCCCTCACCAGGACTGCTGTGTTCAATTCTGGTTACCTCATCTAAAGAGTAGAAATGGATGTGGTTCAAGGAAAGGTCACAAAAATGATTATTTTTTGAGGTTTTTTTATGAGGGGAGCGTGAAATATTAAGACTCTTTAAAGAGGGAAGTGACTAAAGGGGACATGATAGAAGTATACAAAATTATTGAGGGGTTCAGAGAAGGTAAGTTAGTTGTGCTTACTTATCTTTTCCAATAATGGATAAACAAGGGGACAGCCAATGAAATTGGAAAGTGGAAACCTTAAAACTTATAAAAGTAAATACGATTTTATGCAATGAACAATTAACCTCTGGCAGTCATGGCTGCTGTATATGGAGGCCAAGAGCTTAGCAGGACTTTTTTTAAAATGTTCAGTTTCTGGATAATGAGGACATACAGTTACATTACTAGAGTCAAATCCTAACACTTCAGTGTAGAATTGGCCACTAAGTGACCAGATCAGAAAGAAACTTTCCAATTGGCAAAGAGATTCTTGCTTTTTCTCTGAAGTATCTGGTACAGGCTGCTATTGGAAACAAGTTACTGATCCAGTTAGTAAATTGATCTGATCCAATATGGTGGGCCCATTTATTCTGTTAATCTGATAATCAGTCTTTTCTGTGGTTAAATTTTTATTGGAACACTTTTTCTTAAAAAGATGGCTGCATTTCTTACTGGGTAACAACACCAACTGATTATTTAGGGACCAAATTAGCAATATGGGTTCAAAACCTGCAGGGTTTAAGAAGAATTTCCAGCTCCTGGTTACTTATGGTCTCCTCTTTTGCACATGTAATACTTCAAAATGTTTTCCTCTGATTATACAGATATTCTTACAGTACTTCATTGTACTCTGCAAAGTTTAGAGTTGCTGGATTTCCAGCACCATCTCTTCATTGGTGATACAAAAGCATCATTAAGATTTAAGAAAAGCCAGCTCTGGATTAGAGTAAATTGGCTTTTGAGAGTAAGGATAAATTACTTCAAGTATTTGCTTTTCATGGCTGAGTTGGATCAATTAATCACCTTAATCTGTACTACTTCTGAAGATGTACCTGGTAAGAAAACTGTCAAGTATAAATTTAAAGGTGGTTTGTGGGGGCAGGGGATCTTGCAACTTCTTCCCCTGAGTTGTTATATTTTGCCTGAATAATGATTTTCTCTTGACTAGTTGCAGAGGGTAGAGAGTTTTCAAGCTATTTATTAAGGCGGATTTCAAAGCAGAGGAAAGCGTGTCTCCAGGTAAAAATAACAAGGGTGGAACAAACCTTACTATGTGGCAGAAATTTCCAAAGTACACTTTGCTGAAGACAACCTGGTATGAAATTAGTTTCCAGGAATTTTTTGAATTCAAAATCCAGTTGAACAAAGTAAAACACAACCATAGTTTCATTGTAATTGAACGTAACTATATCTTAACAATTTATTTAAAATAGTGTAAATGATTGTTAAATATGGTAACTCCTAGAATGAGGTCATATTTTCACAGATGGAAATGCACTTTATTCAGAATTAGTTTGCACATTTTAGCACATTGGGGACTTCAATTTGACTTCACTGTACTTAGAATTTCACTATCAGTTTTCTGTAAATGAGTTTTACTGAACATGTTTGTTTCTAAGTGCTTTATAGGCAAGTCTTGAGCATGCAGCGTATTTGGGGGAGTTAAGAGTGAATTGTAAGGCTGGTACATGTTAACAGGTGTGGTTATGGCAGAGAGATAGTATATAAGTGGTTTCAGAGTAGCAGCCGTGTTAGTCTGTATTCGCAAAAAGAAAAGGAGTACTTGTGGCACCTTAGAGACTAACAAATTTATTAGCGCATAAGCTTTCGTGAGCTACAGCTCACTTCATCGGATGCATTTGGTGGAAAAAACAGAGGAGAGATTTATATATACACACACACACACACAGAGAACATGAAACAATGGGTTTATCATACACACTGTAAGGAGAGTGATCACTTAAGATAAGCCATCACCCACAGCAGGGGGGGGAAGGAGGAAAACCTTCCATGGTGACAAGCAGGTAGGCTAATTCCAGCAGTTAACAAGAATATCAGAAAGAAAAGGAGTACTTGTGGCACCTTAGAGACTAACAAATTTATTAGAGCATAAGCTTTCGTGAGCTACAGCTCACTTAAGGTGCCACAAGTACTCCTTTTCTTTTTGAGAATACAGACTAACACGGCTGCTACTCTGAAACCTAAGAATATCAGAGGAACAGTGGGGGGTGGGGTGGGGGGGAGAAATACCATGGGGAAATAGTTTTACTTTGTGTAATGACTCATCCATTCCCAGTCTCTATTCAAGCCTAAGTTAATTGTATCCAGTTTGCAAATTAATTCCAATTCAGCAGTCTCTCGTCGTGAACAGCTCTGCAGTCAGATTTATGAAAGCAGGAATTCACATCTTCCTATGTAGTGAAATGTTAATAGTATTGTGATGCTTGTGTAAGAACAATGCTACATTATTGCAGAATCACTGCTGAATGTCTTAAAACTCTTTCCTCGCTTTCATTAAAAACTTACTTTATGGATATTTTTGTTTGACAGTTGCCCAACTTCTTTGGAGATCTTACAAAACTGTGCAAAGAATAACCGGAGATTCACCCAGGTGTAAGTTACCAGAAAACCATAGTAATGCAACAGACAATGCCAAGAGATCATTTCTGTATAGATGAAACGTAAGAATGGAAGTGCATAGCTTAAACAGTCCTGTAGTGTCTTAAACATGTCATGACTCTGTGTTGAGCCTAAACTATTAGTAGAGGTTTAAGAGAATGCAAACAGATAGAGCTTATGTCAAAAAAGACTCTAGGGGCCTGATTCTCCTTTCTTGCTGGTGTAAATTAGGAGTAACTCCATTTGGTGTAAGTCAGGAATAACATTCGTTATCCCTTTGTCTAAATTGATACTATGATCATCTTTATTCAGAGTGACACAGAACAATGTAAATCTCATTAATCTGATTAATTTTAAAAATAAGTCTTGTAAATAGGCTTAATAGTGCATCACAGCTTTGAAGCTACATAAATTACAGTAAATGTATTTGGGTCCATGAAAAGAAAAAACTAGTGAGGTGCTGAAGGTGCTCTTGGAAACCTCTTAGCTGTAATGCAAAATGTGAGCACAAGCTCTACTATTCTGAGCAGCAAGTTTGTTTATGGAAAAACATTGTAGCAATACAAGACACGTATTTGTTTTGGTTCATATCAATACGAAATTAGGAATAGGTCTACAAAATTCCCTGTGAAGCTGAACTTGGTTCCTTCTTTAAGAAGGAACTGCATAATTGGGTCACAACACAAGTTTTATAAGGTACAGAAACTTACGGTACTACTTTTTTATAAGAGGCAGTCTGTATGCAATTCTGGATTAAAATAGCTGTAGTAGCAAATACTGTGCTAGCTTTGTTTTGTTAAATATTGTCATTAGTAATTTATGGTGAGTGCTGCTGTTTTATGAAACGCTTGGAAGTATATTTGAACTATAATTCTTAGTCTGAAATTATTCTGCTTGTATTTTTCCATTAATTAACTCCAAGGTAAAAAAATCCATATTTTAATCTAACCCTTTTTTACTTTTTACATCAGTTAATTGCTGAGGAAATGGTAAAAGCTCTCATTGTATCACCAACATTTATGAACAGAATCACAACATGGTTATCCTATATCCTGGATGATTGAGGGGCAAGGCTGGGAGGGTGGCAGAGTAGATTTACGTAGTGCTTCCCAACTGGCTTTTGGGTTGGTGGAGATGAGAAATGGGAGCAGTGGATTACTGAAGAAATGTATGTGATGGTCCCTTTGTGTCAATGTTTTGGGGGCATCATTTAATTCTTTGCTCCTTTAGTGGATTTGCTGATGTAGATTTTTCTCATTTTTGGGGACTGTGGAAAGATATATTTTTCATAGATTGATAGATTTTTTAAGGCCAGAAGGGACTGTTCATGAAAGTCTAGTTTGACTTCCTGCATAACACATGCCATAGGATTTCCTTATGTCAATTCCTGTTTCAAGTCCAATAGCTGTGCCTGAATTAAAGAATATCTTTTAGTGGGGGGGGGGGGAATCCAGTCTTGATTTTAAAAATTGCCAGTGATGGAGAATCCACCACAACCCTTGGTAAGTTGTTCCAGTAGTTAATTCCCCTCCGTAATAAATTCAGACTAGAAATATGGCCCAGATTTTTATCTGGCTTCATCTTCCAGTCATATAATAATGTAAGAACGGCCATATTAGGTCAGACCAAAGGTCTGTCTAGCTCAGTGTCTTGTCTTCCGACAGTGGCCAATACCAGGTGCCCCAGAGGGAATGAACAGAACAGGTGGTAATTCATCCCGTCACCCATTCACAACTTCTGGCAAACAAAGGCTAGGGACACCATCCCTGCCTATCCTGACTAATAGCCATTGATGGAATATCCTCCATTAACTTATCTAGTTCTTTTTTTGAACCCTGTTACGTTGCTATACCCTGTGTCTGCTAGGTTGAACAGCTCTTATGAAATTTGTGTTCCCCATGTAGATATTTATAGACTGTGATCAAGTCACCCTTTATCTCTTCAATAAGCTATATTGAGCTCTTTGAGTTTCACTATAAGGCATATTTTCTAATCCTTTAATCATTTCTGTGGCTCTTCTCTGAACCCTCTCCAATTTTTCTATATCCTTCTTGAAGACCTAATGAGTGATACCTCTGCAAGTCAAATGGAACCTATTTTTGATGGTGAATAGTCTGGCTATGTATTTGCTGCAAAAAAAAAGTTAGTTATCTTAAGGGGGGACAACTCCCATTTACTATCCTGCTGTAAAATCCTGGTGGAGACAAGGCACTGTCATTTTTTACTCCAAAGTCAACCACAGGTGGAGTTTCTCCTAGCTACCACATGGTAAAAAACTAAATAGTGCCTTGTCTCCATTATAATTTTGTAGTGGAATAGGTAACATGCATCTGCTATCATGTGGTAAAAATGCTCCCTTTTTGTCTGTATGACAGTCATATGGTGTAGAATTCCCTTAGTATGTTCACTTTATTCGTCTTCACCTGTAGCAACTGTAAGTACTATGCTGTATTCTTCAGTGTATAGTCTAGCTTCTGCTGCTGTGATAAATCTTTGATCCTGCTTTGCCCATTCCCATTCCTACAGTGCTAAGAAATTTGCAAGTCATATAATGTACTCACAGGAATGCTCAAGAAAATGCAAACTTGTGTAGGTTGCAAATTTTGACAGAAATTGGTCCTGTTTTCTGAATTTATGGAAGTGTGATGGGATAAGATGTCAGGTTGAATGCTGAATGAAGACTAATTCAGGCATACGTGGCTACTAAGATGCAAGAGTTTGATTGGTGACTTTTTTGCATTGGTTTGGACTACGCTAGAAAATTAGTTCGGTTTAACTACGATGGTCAGGAGTGTGAAAAATCCACATCCCTGAGCAGTGTTTTTAAGCTAGCCTAACTCCCCATGTAGATAGCGCTAGGGTGACGGAAGAACACTTCAGTTGATCTAGCTACCACCTCTTGGAGGTGCTTTACCTACCCTAATGGGAGAGACTTTTCCGTCAGCGTAGGTAGTGTCTAAACTGAAGTGCTACAGTGGCACCAGTTTAAGTGGAGGCAAGCCCTTTAACTGCTTTCCCATATAGAGAGTAAATCTCTAATCCCGTATGGCTAACTGAATTAATTTATTGTATTTAAGTATACATGAAACACAAAAAATCTCTTGATCTTTAGTTGCTTTTGCCCCATAAAATACAAACCAACTACTAACTGCACACACAGATTCAGCAGAGTCCTTGAAGCCAAGCAAAGTAAGTGGGAAAAGCCACCTCTGCCAGAGATTTCAATCTTTAGTGCACAGACTCCATCCATGTCTTTCCCAAACTCTCTGAAAATAAATGAGATTTGCAGCATGCCTTGCAAGTGGACAGATGTGGGCTATTTTGGACAAGTTGAAGGGGGAGGCGTGAACTCAGAGTTCAGGGCCACTTTCAGATAGCATGCTGCTAACAACTTCCTCCCTTTTACATTGAGGGGGCCTCAGCTTGTGCACATCTGCTGACCCAACTTTTGGTAATATGACAGAAGGACAGATGTGATTTCTCAAATTGGCAGGTCCTATGTCATTAAGGCCATAATTGCACATGCGTATTAGCTTGGTTCCAGACTGTCGGAAACAGCTTCTCCCACTGCACTGCTCCCTCTGTCTAGTTGGCAGCTGCTATCAAGCGAAGTGCCCCAAGGGTCGGTCCTGGGGCAGGTTTTGTTCAGTATCTTCATTAATGATCTGGAAGATGGTGTGGATTGCACCCTCAGCAAGTTTTGCAGATGCTGGAGGATAGGGATAGGATACATAGGGACCTAGACAAATTAGAGGATTGGCTCAAAAGAAATCTGATGAGGTTCAACGAGGACAAGAGCAGAGTCCTGCACTTAGGACAGAAGAATCCCATGCACTGCTACAGACTAGGCACTGAGCAGTTAGGCAGTGGTTCTGCAGAAAAGGACCTGGGGTTACGGAGGACAAGAAGCTGGATATGAGTCAACAGTGTGCCCTTCCCAAGAAGGTTAACGGCATTTTGGGCTGTATAAGTAGAAGCATTGCCAGCAGATTGAGGGATGTGATCATTCCCCTCTATTCGGCATTGGTGAGGCCTCATCTGGAGTACTGTGTCCAGTTTTGGGCCCCACGCTACAAGAAGGATGTGGAAAAATTGGAAAGAGTCCAGCCGATGGCAACAAAAATGATTAGGGGGCTGGAGCACATGACTTATGAGGAGAGGCTGAGGGAACTGGAATTATTTAGTCTGCAGAAGAGAAGAACGAGGGGGGAGTTGATAGCAGCTTTCAACTACCTGAAAGGAGGTTCCAAAGTGGATGGATCTAGCCTCAGTGGTGGCAGATGATAGAACAAGGAGTAATGGTCTCAAGTTGCAGTGGGGGAGGTTTAGGTTGCATATTAGGAAAAACTTTTTCACTGGGAGGGTGGAGAAGCAGTGGAATGGGTTATCTAGGGAGGTGGTGGAATCTCCTTCCTTAGAGGTTTTAAAGGTCAGGCTTGACAAAGTCCTGGCTGGGACGATTTAGTTGGGGATTGGTCCTGGTTGGAGCAGGGGGTTGGACTAGATGACCTCCTGGGGTCCCTTCCAAGCCTGATAGTCTCTGATTCTGAAAAACTGGGCATAGATTTGTGCTATTGCAGCATTTTTAAGCCAATTTTCTTTACGTGCCAGGAATTCCTAAACTCTCTGAAAAATGTCAGATTAGAAAATGTTGTCCTACATAAAGGATTTTTGAGTAAAGGGGAAGATAGTAAAAAACAAAATACCCCAGGTTTTGTTTTACTTTTTATTTTTTGTTTAAATGATCATGCTGGAATCTTCTGCAATATGACCAATATGGCAGTCAAGCAATCAAATGTTTCACCAGCTCATTCCCTAGACGCTGAGGTGTTTAACTATGTAGAGTCGGACTATCCATCTGTGTAATACTTTGAAATTGGTTTGGGATTTGGCACTACATTTATAACCATTGTATCACTGTTGGATAGGAATTCGCCAGCAAGAATTTTAATTAATGCTATCCCCTTCTCAGTTACTTTCCCCATGTATGGGAACCAGACAGTTACCACAACTTCTGCACCTCCTTGAGTTAGTGAGTGGATTATTAGTCAAATCACATTTAGTAGCAATGGACGAATGCCTCTCAACGTGGATGTATCCAAATTACACTTGCATTTCATACAGCATATGTGTGCGCACACATTCCCTTACTTCATTTTATTTTTTGGAAGAAACAATTGGATTTTCTTGCAACTTGCTACAAATTGAGGGAAACAGCCCTTAAATCAATGATCAGGAGGTGGAGTGATACTATATAAAAATGGGCCAAAACATTAAATGTGGACATTGAAGCTTAAAAATATGGCTTGCTATGCAGAAGCATCAGGACTGACTGGATTTATTGATTTTTGTCCCATCACATAACAGGCCTTTAGGTAGCTCTAATGAGCCTGGAAGTTTACTAAGTGCTGTTTAAAATCAAATTGCCTGTTTCATGAGTGAGCAGGTGTTTTGTCCAATGTATAGATCACTGTTTGCCAGTAGTGGTTTACTTACTGCTCTATAGAAAAGGCCTTTGAGTAATACTTAATCCTAGTTCATTTACTAAATGAAATATACCAAATGTTAAAAGAATGAATTATTGCACCACTAGACTGTTGCAGGAATTGATCATCGTTCAGTTCTCGAATATCCTTCTATGCCATTTTAGACAGTATATGTTATCCTTCTGACAGATGGGGAGATATAAAAACGTTGCTTTTTTTTCTTGTGATTTTACTCCTTTTTGAAATTGTTTAGGAAGTTTTAACAGCCTTACAAATATTTGCTATGTGACTATCAAACAAAATGATGATCATTATGACCTAAGGGTTGTCTTCTTTTTTTTTAAAGAGAAACGAGTTGTGCAGTAATAGCAAATCTCCCTTTAACAGGATATTACCACATTAGAGAGAGCATCTTTACCCCATCCAGGAGATGTTGTTTCTGGTGATTTTATTAAATTGATAAAAATACTGGCTGTACTCATCGGTGTGCTGTTCTCTTGCAGGAAAATAGACTTTGAGTAGTGAATAAGTGATAACTAAATACCGAGTACTGGTTTGTCCTCTGTCTAATTTGCTGGGTACATAATTGATGATTTTTCCATAATCTCCTTTTTTGGAACCATTCTGCTGCTTTTGGACTCTTTTCCCCCCTTTTCATTGAGATGCTATTAGTAGTCTCATTGCTATTAGCGGATGAGAAATGATTATGCCTTCATTTTATTTTTTATTCATTTATTTATTTAGGTATGTGATCATTTCTGCTAGGAACAGGGTGGATTTGATTTAAATCAAATTGGTTTAAATCACTAGTCAGGAAGATTCAATTTAATCATGGATTTCTATATAAAAGTGCATTCTTGGTGGTGGTTATAACCTAAATGCATAGTCTTCACAATTCAGAGATAGATGTAGGTTCCATTTTTAGAAGTTACACACTACACATTTTTAAAGTGATTTATTTTGAAAAATTTTCAGATTAGTTTTATAGCTATATCAGAAAATGAATGATTGTTTGGTTATTTCATTTACCAAAGGTCATTGAAGCAGATATTTATGAAGTCATTGGGAGGTGAACTATTTCCAATTCAACAGGTTAATCATTAATATTTAGAGGATTTTCTTGCCATGCTGTATTAGGAGGAGAACATGGACTCATGGACTTTAAGGTTAGAAGGGACCATTGGGGTCGTCCAGTCGGACCACCTGTACAATGCAGGCCACAGAATCTTACCCGCCCACTCCTGTAACACCTAACCTATGTCTGAGCTATTGAAGTCCTCAAATCATGGTTTAAAGACTTCAAGGTGCAGAGGATCCTCCAGCAAGTGACCTGTGACCCACGCTGCAGAGGAAGGCGAAAAACCCCCAGGCCTCTACCAGTCTGCCCTGGAGGAAAATTCCTTCCCAACCCCAATATGGTGATCAGCTAAACCCTGAGCATGTGGGCAAAACTCACCAGCCAGACACCTAGGAAAGAATTCTCTGTAGTAACTCAGATCCCACCCCATCTGACATCCCATCACAGGCCACTGGGCATATTTACTGCTAATAGTCAAAGATCAATTAATTGCCAGAATTAGGCTATCCTGTCATACCATCCCCTCCATAAACTTATCAAGCTTAGTCTTGAAGCCAGATATGACTCTTATCCCCACTGCTCCCCTTGGAAGGCTGTTCCAGAACTTCACTCCTCTGATGGTTAGAAACCTTAGTTTAATTTCAAGTCTAAACTTCCTGGTGGCCAGTTTATATCCATTTGGTCCTGTGTCCACATTGGTACTGAGCTTAAATAATTCCTCTCCCTGTCTGGTAGTTATCCCTCTGATATATTTATAAAGAGCAATCTGATATCCCCTCAGCCTTCTTTTGGTTAGGCTAAATAAGCCAAGCTCTTTGAGTCTCCTTTCATAAAACAAGTTCTCCATTCCTCGGATCATCCTAGTAGCCGTTCTCTGTACCTGCTCCAGTTTGAATTCATCCTTCTTAAACATGGGAGACCAGAACTGCCCACAGTATTCCAGATGGGGTCTCACCAGTGCCTTGTATAATGGTACTAACACCACCTTATCTCTACTGGAAATACCTTGCCTGACGCATCCCAAGACCGCATTACCTTTTTTTCATGGCCTTATCACGTTGGAGACTCATAGTCATCCTGTGATCAACCAATACTCTGAGTTCCTTCTCCTCCTCTGTTACTTCCAACTGATGAGTCCCCAGTTTATAACTAAAATTCTTGTTGTTAATCCCTAAATGAATGATCTTGCACTTCTCACTATTACATTTCATCCTATTACTATTACTCCAGTTTACAAGGTCATCCAGACCTTCCTGTATGATATCCCAGTCCTGCTCTGACAATACCTCCCAGCTTTGTGTCATCCGTAAACTTTATTAGCGCACACCCACTTTTTGTGCCAAGGTCAGTAATAAAAAGATTAAATAGGATTGGTCTCAAAACTGATCCCTGAGGAACTCCACTAGTAACCTCCTTCCAGCCTAACAGTTCACCTTTCAGTAGGACCTGTTATAATCTCCCCTTTAACCAGTTCCATATCCACCTTTCAGTTTTTATATTGATCCCCATCTTTTTCAATTTAACTAATAATTCCCCATGTGGAACCGTATCAAATGCCTTACTGAAATAGAGATAAAATTGATCCACTGTTTCCTTTGTCTAAAAAAATTTTTTTACTTAAAGGAGATCAGGTTGGTTTGACATGATCTACCTACCTTTTGTAAAACCATGTTGTGTTGTCCCAATTACCGTTGACCTCAATGTCCTTAACTACTTTCTCCTTCAAAAATTCTTCCAAGACCTTGCATACTACAGATGTCATACAAACAGGCCTGTAGTTACCTGGATCACTTTCCCGCTACCCCCCCTTTCTTAAAAATAGAAACTTTGTTAGCAATTCTCCAGTCATACGGTACAACCCCTGAGTTTACAGATTCATTAAACATTCTTGCTAATGGGCTTGCAATTTCATATGGCAGTTCCTTTAATATTCTTGGATGAAGATTATCTGGGCCCTCCGATTTAGTCCCATTAAGATGTTCGAGTTTGGCTTCTATCTCGGATGTGGTAATGTCTATCTCCATATCCTCATTCCCATCTGCCATTATCCCTAAGATCCTCATTGGCCTCACTAAAGACTGAGGCAAAATATTTGTTTAGCTATGGGGCAATGCCTAGATTATCCTTAATCTCCACTCCATCCTCAGTGTTTAGCTGCCCCACTTCTTTCTTTGTTTTCTTATTTGTAGGCTATAGAATCTTTTACTATTGGTTTTAATTCCCTTCGCAAGGTCCAACTCTACATGGCTTTTGGCCTTTCTCACTTTATCCCTACATCCCTGATCTCAATAATTGAACTTTCATTGCTAATCCCTCCCATCTTCCACTCCTTGTAGGCTTTCTGCTTTTTCTTAATCACCTTTCTGAGATGCTTGGTCTACAACTCCTGCCTATGAATTTTTTTCCCCTTTCTTGCGATGCAGGCTTCTGATAGTTTCTGCAACTTTGACTTGAAGTAATTCCAGGCCTCCTCCACCTTTAGATCCACAAGTTCTTCAGTCCAATCCACTTCCCTAACTAATTTCCTTAATTTTTTTTAAGTTAGCTCTTTTGAAATAAACAAAAATAGACTAGGATTTTTTATCTTTTCATTTAGTTTGAACTGAACTAGCTCATGATCACTCGAACCAAGGTTGTCCCCTACAAGCATTTCTTCTATGAGGTCTTCATTGCTCACCAAAACCAAATCTAAAATGGCATCTCCTCTTGTTGGTTCAGCAACTACTTGGTGAAGGAATCCCATCAGCTATTGTATCCCGGAAAATATGAGCTGCTTTATTATTATTATTATTATTATTATTTATTATTATTATTACTAGCACTTGTCCTCCAGTCTATATCTGGGAAGTTAGTCTCCCATGATCACACCATTTCCATTAGTATTTACTTCATTAAAAACATTAGAGGTCTCTATCCATATCCAAATCGGATCCCGGTGGTCTATAGCACACCCCAAGCACGGTACCAGGGGAGGCTCTAGTAGCTTTCTTCCCCAAAGTGATTTTTGCCCAGACAGACTCTGTCTTATCCATTCCATCACTTATTTCTTCTACCTAATCATTGATGCACAATGTTACTCCATCACCTTTACCTTTATTTCTCTTTCCTAAACAGCACATACCCTTCAATACCTGTACTCCAGTCATGACTACTATTCCACCATGATTCTGTTGTTCCTATAATATCTGGTTTCACTTACTGCACCAGTAACTCGAGTTCCTCCATTTTGTTACATAGGCTCCTCGCATTGATGTACAAACATCTTAATTTTTGCTGTTTGGCTTCACTCACATTCTTTACCTGATTAGGCCCAGACATTCTACTGCCAGTATCACCTATTAGACTGGTATCTACACTACCCTTCCTCCTTGTGTCCATTCTCCTACCCATGGCTGTATCCTTACTTCATTTTCTTACCGCTCGGTGTTAAAATCCAGCATGGAGATTACCTGGACATCTCCCCCAAATTCCTAGTTTAAAGCTCTCCTAATGAGTTGTGCCAGCCTCCATCCTAGAAGTCTGTTTCCCTCCTTACTCAGGTGAAATCCATCCTGAGAGAACTGTCCTGTCCATGAATGCCTCCCAGTTGCCATACATCCCAAAGCCTTCCTTGTAGCACCTCTGCCTGAGCCATCTGTTGAACATCATAATCTTGTCACACCTTTGTTGCCCTTCTCTAGGAAGAGGCAGAATCCCACTGAAGGTCACCTGAGCCTCAATTTCCTTAAGTGCCTTCCCCAGCCTGGCATAGTATCCCTTGATGCATTCCAATGAGAATCTTGTCCTTCATGTGGGAATAAATGATATGAATATCAGTGGATTCTTTCCCGCTCCCGTTAGGATCCTCTTCAGCCTCAAAAAGAAAAGGAATACTTGTGGCACTTAAGCTGTAGCTCACGAAAGCTCATGCTCAAATAAATTTGTTGGTCTCTAAGGTGCCACAAGTACTCCTTTTCTTTTTGCGAATACAGACTAACACAGCTGCTACTCTGAAACCTGTCTTCAGCCTCAGTTCCACATCCCGTATCTTAGCACCCGGCAGACAGCACACCCTTCTGTTCTCTGGATCAGTTCTGGACAGACATATTTAAATTTTTATTTAACTAAAACAACAAAGTTATGTATTCTGGATTTTTTTCTTCAACAGCAAACGTATAATAATTTAACAAAACAAGCATATGAATTCTTGAATTTAGTTAAACATTCAAGTTTTTTAAAATCAGGTTAGTTAAATTGTTTAACTAAAATTCTTAAATGAATTGAAGAAAAAAAACAAAACAACCTGGCTGACATAGTAAATTTAATTTTTAACATGAGAAACTTAAAATATTGGCTTCTGTAGCTAACTCCGTCATCTTCACCTTCAGTTTCCTGTTTTGTTCATAATCTGGAAAAGAAAAAACAAGCTTTCCTGCTTTTTCAGGTCCCAAACAATTTCTCAGTTTGGAATCAATTAGTCCAAAGGAAGAAAATATTCTTTCTACACTGGCAGAAGAAGCAACTGCTGTTAAAATTGAGATTGACTTCAACTGTCTCGGAATCCAAATGCTTAAGTGACTTCCACCAGGTCACTGGTGTGACTTTCTTTAAAACATCAGCAAACGTATATTTCTTGAATGGTTCACCCTTAGCTCTGAAATTTATTGTAGTTGGCATTCTGAAGGTATGATTGCTGGATTTCCATGTCATAGCCAACTCCTCCTCTTCAGCAGTTAAGGTTTGACCCTGGTACTGAGTATTGAGACTATTTGCAAGAAAATGAGCTGGAGATGGCGCTTGTCCCATTTGTTTTTTTTCATGCTTGTAATTAACTCCGTCATTGCATATTTCTCTTTTTAAGATTTCATTCAGTTCCTTCTAAATTTCTACAGCATCTGCAATAAAACAACTATTTCCCTGCATTTTGTTCAAGGCTATGAAAATAGGCTTCAGGGTACTCAGCATGTGTTCAACATTTCTCTTAAGCCCAATGTTGAGAACTTTGGCTGTGACAGTGCCATCTATTTTTTTCACAATATTGTTCACAAACTGTCATCAGATTAGTTCTTGATCTAGTGCTCAAAACAGTCCACTACTGAGTTCCATCACACGTCTTGTGGGAGAGTTAGCTTGGTTCCTCCCACTTTTTTTCAGAGCAGCTGCTGCAAAGTAGTTGTTACAGAAGTATTTTGCAATTTCAGCAACATTAGCCTTTATTTCTGGAACACCGAAATCTTTGGCTAGAAGGTGCATCAAACGAGCACTGCAACTGTACGTTGTTAGTTTGGGACTCTCTTCTCTCTAAATTTCTTCTCATCTTGGATACATTTGCAGCATTGTCTGTGACCAAACTGCATACTAGACATTTGAATTTTTTTTGCAGTTTGTTATAGCTTTTACTGCTGCTACTTGTAAGTATTCTGCTGTGTGTGCATTCCTTGATGTATCAATTTTTTTCTGTAAGGAAGACATTCCCTTCTTCTCTTGCCACACAAGCACATACTACAGGAACATTGTGGACATTGCTCCACCCATCAAGACTCAGGCTAACAATTTTACCCTTTTGCACACTGCTCAACTTCTCTTTAATACACTTTATCCAGCAAATTGCCTGCGACATCTTCTCTGTTGGGTGGACTGTATCCTGGTCTTAATGACTAAACCATATTAATGAAGTGTGGGTTCTCAATCATATGCAAAGGAGAGTTTGTTGCATAAACAAACTGGGCAATTTTTTTGATCAGTTACCTCTTTTTATAATCTGATGGTTCTTATCACACACTTATCTATGATTGTTTCTGGATGATGGAGATTTTTTTTTGGCTATAGGAGATATACTGTGCATTTCTTTGTTGCACTGTTTGCATTTTGCATGCATGCCTCTCCCCCAGAGAGAGAGGAACTTCATAAAATATTCTGAAACTCAGTCTCTTTTACAGCTTGCTGCCATTATGTTTTCCCTTCTAGTAAGAGAATAGTATGGTAGATTCCAAATCAATGGAGGCTACACTCAGACTTCAAGAATTCTGAAATATGCTGCTCAAACAGTTTCACTCTTGTTTCTACTGCCTTTCCCTCCCTTCTCACATTTATCTGCTGACTACTTCTCCTTGTCCAGATCTGTTCCGTCCTCAACAATCTTCTTATTCATTGAACTTTTTGAAACTTTGCACTTTTAGAGAGAAATAAGGGATTGACTCGTGTACACATTTGCGGAGGACAATAAGGTTGAGGTCTCTTATTTCTCACCTTTATTTTTTTATTATTTTTATTTTATTTTAAACATTTTTGCTGTTAACAAGCATGTTACCTGTAGAGACACACATCCACAGTTTGAGAACTGCCAAACTAAGCATCTCTGATGGTATCTTCTAGACTGAGCACGGAGTCCCATTGGGTAGATAGAAAGATTAGCCTAAATCCATACAGAAGCCCCTGGAACCCCATAAGATTGGGTCCCTAATCCATGAACTATTGGAACTCATTTACAAAATCTTTTCTTAAACATTACATGAATATATTGTCTCATGCTATAGAATTAGAATTTATAATCCCTATTCCATGATGAGATATCTTTGATCTATAATGTATCTTATCTAAAACTATCTTTAGATCGCATTTTTTTTGATGCTTTTTGAGGAAAAAACCTATTTAAATAAAAAAAATATTTTTTTTTAATCATGGATTTTTATCCACCCTGGCTAGGAAGCCCCAGGAAGATTATCGCAAGATCATTTGATAACCAAATATTAAAAATTGCTGGATTTTATTATGAATTGCATTCCAATACATTCTGACTGGAGATGTCTGCCATATATGCATAAAATCTTTTTACCACAATTTCTCCAACATTTTATCCCCTTTCAGTTTTTATATAACTTACCTGACACTGTAAGGTACCATTCAAATAGTATCATAAAGAAATTTTATCATGCTGCAGACTCAGGTTGGTCTCCTCTTTTCCAGACAGAATCCCATACCTGTGAGGTAATGTCTGACCAGATTCTTTTCCCGCAGTGCCCTATATGTACAGTTCTTCTTTTGGGTAGCTGTCTGCAATGATTGATATACATTATAACTCTATTTCCTAATGGATCAGAAGCCATTGCTTGTACTAAAGTAGTTTTCTGTATGGAAACAATTTATCTAGACAAGTTTTTGATTCTAAATAAGATAAAATTCTTAGAACACGCTGCCAATCATATGTATTTCCTGGCTCTTCCAGTCTTTAAAACTCAATGGTTTGTGGTCTGAGTACAAATCTGGATAATTTGCAAATGTTAAACATTGGTGAAGGGAAATTTTTTTCTTTAGTTCTAGCCCAAATCATAGTATAGCCTTTGCAGAGGGGTAATTATACCTTTTCTGAGGGTGTGGTGGTGGTGTGTGGGTTTTTTTTTTTAATATAACCCTGGTAACCTAGTAGTCTATATGCACGGCCACAGTTTTCTTGCCGAATAAAGATCAAGTGTGTGTTTGGGTGGATTAGAGCAGGGGTTCTCAAACTTAATTGCACCATGACTTCCTTCTGATAACAAAAATTACTACACGACCTTAGGAGGGGGGGAGCCCGAAGCCTGAGCCCTGCCACTCAGGGCTGAAGCTCTTGGTCTTTGGCCCTGGGTGGTAGCGCTTGGGCTTGGCTTCAGCCCCAGGCCCCAGCAAGTCTAATGCCAGCACTGGTGACCGCATTTTAATGCGGGTGCAACCCACTTTGGGATCCCAACCCACAGTTTGAGAACCGCTGGATTCGAGCACCCCTAAACTATTATTATTATTTTGAGTTGTCTGGTTTTATATTACTATATAACTGGAACAGCTAGTGCACCCTGTTGTTGGGTGCTTGCAGAGTATCTCCACTCACTCTTGGTCTGTTTATTTCATATAAGTTCTTGTATTCTTTGCATTCCTGCTAGTTTTATCTGAGATGATTATAGGAAGACTTTGAAACAAGAAAGATATCTCTGGCAAAATAATCATTTTGACTGACTTTTCTACCTAACCATGAACCTGTGTGTAATTTTTCCAGCACTTTTTTTTCTTTTTTTCATTTGCTGAAGTCGTGATATTGATATTGAAATTACACAGCTCTTCTGGTTTTGTTTTATATTTGAATCCCCAGGTATTTTATAGACCTTGTCCATTTGTACTGAAATGTTTTCTGGAGGGATGACTTTTTAGAGCCTAGCGAAGATAGAGCTAATGTTTCAGATTTGGCATAATTTACTTTAAAGCCAGGAATTTTTCATTTAGTTAAAAATACTGTCAGAATATAAAGCTAATTTCTGATTGTGTCCCTGTAAGTTTTATCCCTGTGATGAATTCATTATTGCTTTTCCTGTGTGTAAAAGGCTCCATGGCCAGTGCAGAAAATAAAGGAAACAATGGACATCCCTGCCTAGTTTCCATGTTTATTTGCTCTAATAAATTTGTTAGTCTCTAAGGTGCCACAAGTACTCCTTTTCTTTTTGCGAATACAGACTAACACAGCTGCTACTCTGAAACCTGTAGTTTCCATGTGTAATTCAAACAGAAAATTTAACCCCATTGATTCACTCAACAGCTTTAGAGCTGGTATAAAGAGAAGTTATCCATTTAAGGGACTTGGGGGCCTGTGAATTTATGGGACAGGACTTCAAACAAAGTGCCATTTTATTCTATCAAAAGCTTTCTGTGCATCAGGTGATACAAGAAATGGATCTCTTTTGGTGTAGCACCATGGAAGAGTCCAAATACTCTGAGAATACAGTATTATCTGACACTTGTCTATCAGTTAATCCGGTTTGATCTGAGTTTATATAAACCAAGAGCGTGGACTGCATTCGGTTAGCTAGTATTTTTCTAAATTCTTTATCATGATTCAGCAGTGACAAGGGCCTAAAAAGAGCTGCATATGGTAAAGTTTTTTCCAGCTTTAGTAGCTTCTTTCATGGAGTAAGTTCCTCCCTTTACAGAATGCCATTAAAGGTACCCCTCCACAGACTTGTTAATACCTCTTTAAATATCTTGTAAAAATTCTGCTGGAAGCCATCAAGTTCGGGAGTTTTACCCTTCTTCATAGAACATTGTTTATAAGAAGACTTCTGTTATTTCTTTATCTATTTTGTTTATCTTTGGCAAGCCAGCTACTTACAGATGTTTTTGAATAACTTCATAGCTTGGAGTATGTGGAATACATATGGCAAGGCTGATTCCTCAGTTTGGCACTTTGAGTGCAGAAGGTGTAGGCCCTCAAGGATTCTAAAAATGAATACTGGCCACTCCAGGCTGGTATTAAACTCCCAAGGTTACAGCTTTTCTACGACCTTGGATGGGTAGATGCTGCTACCACCCAAATGCAAAAAAATCCCTTTTGGACCCAGGAAGGTACAGTTGAGAATTCCTCCCTGTGGGATACTCTCAAACCTTTTCACACCCCCTCTGGAGAAGAGCTGAGATAAGAAAACAGAGGAAATCTGGCTGTTGCCACCAGCTAATTAAACATATGCACAAACCACTTGGGACACAAAACCTAATCCTGTTGTTAAAAAGGGTAAATTTTATTAAACCAAAAAAAAAAAGAAAATACATCTGGAACATAGGCTATTGCTAGATTTTAAAAAAGAGCAAATATAATAATTAAGCATCAAGAATGGTTTTCTTGAGGTCCAGCTTTAAAGGTTACAAGCAAAACAAAAGCACCTGGGGTTAGCACAGAGGAATCCACAAGCCATAAAGAAATGAGAGAGCAACCTAAATCGCTTCTTCCTAGACATTCCCTGATTTACTTACTTATCTGGGGTTTCAGATAAGTAGTTTTGAGGTTTGATTTGGTGGCTTTTTTTTTTCCCCTTCATACCTGGTTTAAAGCTTCTTACAGCATTGCTGCTCTCTCTCCTCTCTCTGGAGAACAGACACAAAGAGGAAAGTGTGTTTTGGTTTTTTTTTCCCCCAATTTTAAGAAGTTCTAGCCTTCTAATTGGCTATTTTGGTCATGTGCCCACTCCCTTCCTTTTACCTATGGGCTTTTTTAACCCTGTCCAGGTAAAGCAAGTAGAGAACAGCTACTAACATGGATTTTGTAGCTAACTGGCTGGGTGTCCATAAAAGGGAGCTATCCCTGCTTCATTTATCACAACATAAGTTTTTTATAAGAAGCAGGGAAAATCTGCACATATTTCAATAGGGTGTGTAGCTACCTTTGCTGATTGTTCTTAGTTGGTGAAATAATGTATTCCTCTCATCTCTTTAAGCATTTGGGCCAATATCTTGTCACTTTATTTCCTTTTTCATAAAACGATGCTTTGAGTCAGGTCTTCAAACAGAAATTTCCACTGTCTAGCAAAATCTTTCTCAGTGATGTCTAAACACTGGTTACTCCTTATTGATGCACTTTTTTGAACCTGTTTTTATGAATCCCTTGTAACCTTTTTATCTCATGTTACAGCTTTAATTTTTCTTGAGCTCTTTCAATCAACTGACTCTTAAATACAACTTCCTGCCTCCCATAGAAGATCTCACTTTATATTTGTCTTTATCATTTATTTGGAAGTATTCAACAATATTCTTTTTAATTGCTGCAACCGGATCTTTGACCTGAGCAGCAAACAGTTAATTTCCCATAAAATTTATCTTTGGGATCCGTCCATCCCTTTTATCAAATATTACTTTGGGCATGAGCTGACCATGTAATGGCACCAATTTCTGCAGACAATATCTCCTTCAATAAGGATTTAGAGATTAACATTACATCTATTCTAGTGTATAAACGAGGGTGTGAATAAAATGCATCATTTCATTCCCATGGGTGCAGTTCTCTCCAGAAATCTAAGCAACTGAGTTGTCATAGAAAGGTTAATGCTGTGCCTGTTTCCTTCTCTCCTATGTTGTCTTCAAATCTGGGACAGTAAGGAATTTGGTGTATAATAGACGTCTCCTCCAAGCATAATTTCCCTTCCCCAAAATGTTGTAATATTTTCAAGAAATTCTTAAAAAGGCTTAGAGCTTTTGATTGGGGGCATACACTGAGCCCCAGTTAATATCCCAGTAGTTGTGTCCTTTTAATAAGAAACTGTCCTTCCTTATCTTGAAATTTGATCTTTAATCTGAAAAGGTACATGTTTAAAATATTCTGCCCATATTGGGTTTCCTCCCTCTGCATTTTCAGGCAATCTCTTAATTCTAATGTTTCTCCTCTATTTTCTTTATCGGATTTAATCCCCCCTCCCAACCCCTCAGTGCCAAGCAGTTGTGCAGCTCTGTGTCTTCATTATTTCTCCTTGGCCAGTTTCTAACACTGATTTGATAGAGTGAATCACTGTAACTCCCCCCCCCCCTTTTTTTTTCCTGCTAGAATCATAGATATCGGATCATTTTTCTTGGACTTAAATTCAGATCAACTCCCTATTGTCCACCTTGAAGCTCAGTTGATTTTCTTTGGCTTTGGTTCTTCCTGACTATCTGCCATGTCTTCACTTGTCCTGCCTAATCTGTGAGTCACTCTCTTTATTGATACCTTTTTTTTTAAAAAAAATTTTCAGATGTTTTTTGGAGGGTCCATCGAGTGCAATCATGTACTCCTTCCTTCTTGGGACTTCAGTGGGTTTAGGGTAGTGATGCCCAACCTTATGACAGGAGGGCCACATAAACCTCAGCACAACCTTGAATGGCCATACTGGGTCATACCATCTAGCCCAGTATCCTGTCTTTCAACAGTGGCCAATGCCAGGTGCTTCAGAGGGAATGAACAGAACAGGTTATGATCAAGTGATCCATCACATGTTGCCCATTCCCAGCTTCTGGCAAACAGAGGCTAGGGACACCATCCCTGCCCAGCCTGGCTAATAGCCATGGATGGACCTAACCTCCATGAACTTATCTAGTTCTTTTTTGAACTCTTTTGTAGTCTTAGCCTTCCACAACATCCTCTGGTAAAGAGTTCCACAGGTTGACTGTGCGTTGTGTGAAGAAATACTTACTTTTGTTTGGTTTTTTTTTAAACTTGCTGTTTAATTTCATATGGTGACCCCTAGTTCTTGTGTTATGAGGACGAGTAAATAACACTTCCTTATTTACTTTCTCCACACCAGTCATGATTTTATAGACTTCTGTCATATTCCCCCCCCCTTAGTCTACAGATTCTGCATATTTAATAATATTTAAAGTCAGCTGTATTAATTAATACTTTAAGTTCAGCTTGTTCCATATGTATTTAGATAGGTTGTTTGTATGTACAGTAGTGTCTGTTTACACACTTGTGTATACTAAAATGATGTAAATATGACAACAAACTCTAATGAATCTGTCTTTAGTATATTGTATTGAAGCAGGCTGCAGACCTTATGAAATATTCTGGTGGGCCATGTACGGCCCGCAGGCTATAGGTTGAACACCCCTGATTTAGGGAATTGATGTACCCAGATTACTTTGCTGTGTCCTCAAACTTGGGCATCAGGCAGCTATATTAGTCTATCCCTTTGCGTATTTCCTAAACATTACTCCTGTACTGGATTGTCTGGCTCCTTACATGTTGGTGTTTCTTCCTGTTTCTAGTATGTGGAGAGAGCTACTCTTTTTGAATGACCCTGTTAAACTTCTCATTTAACCTTTTCCCTTTAAGCTTTTACATAAACTTTCCCTTATCCAGTCTTTTATACTAGTCAATATGTATACAGTTCCTTCTACATGGCAGATGGAGAAATAATGAATCTTTTTACATCCTCCTCCTTTGCCTACTAAGGGCTTCCCAGATCGGAGAACTCAGCTGGTCTCTAGCATGAGTAAAGGAAAAAATGGAATAGGATGAATTCTGTCCACTGAGGTTCAGGCACCTAACTTGGTCTTTGTGTCTCTTACCATCACACATTCATATATCTTTCTTTCAAGCCAAAGTAGTTCAGTACGCTAAATTACAAAGGAAGACATTGGTCACAGGTGTCTCTTAATGCATGGAAAGGCAATGCAGGTTAAGCATTTTGAGTCCTCATATCCTGTGCATCTGTCTAGACCTATTGACAGGGATGAAGGTAAATTTGAGGGTGAGATTAATTTCTAATTTCCCCACTATGGCAAAACTTGAAAGCAAGCTAGCAGCTTCATTGCTCTCCATTCCAGTACTTGGTGTCTAACAAATAGAAGTATACTTTAGCTAGATTATACTAAAATGATAGTCAGTGAAATAGTTAATGTTCTCATATAACACCTCATTGGGCTTTAAAATTCATGCCCTGTTGAAGTGAATGAGATAGTCCATGCCTCTCTGAGTTAAGATTTCAAGTTGTCAGCAGACTTGGGTAAACATAAATGCGTTGGTTTTCATGGGAATTATCTTCACAATCACAAGCACTAGAGGTTTGACTTTTCTTTTTTTAAAAAAAAAATTAGATTCTGCAACACTATTATGCAGCAAATTCAAAAAACTACATAGCAACTTGGGTAGCTTCATAAATGCATTGTTGACTGGGCCATATGTGTTTGTGTTCAAACTATAGGAGCTATTGGCTAAAGTGTAGTAGTTTCTCTGCGTGTTAACTGTTTTGGAGTTTAAAATTATTATTGTAAACTTACATTTGTTTTTCATTTTTAGGAATATTTTAGTGGACAAGCCTAATGATCAGTCTTCAAGGTGGTCTTCAGAAAGCAACTACCCTCCCCAGGTAAGCATTTAATTCTACATTAGTACTTAGCCCTATTGTGGGCTTCCAAAGGCCCAAATTTTAAATTGCATCTTGTATTACATCTTGACTGTTTTTAATCTAAACAACTGGGTTGTTCATGCTAGTATTGACTGAGTGATCTGATACCTAAAACTTTACCTCTCTTGCAGCTTTTCTGTCTCTGTTCTTCTTGGTAGGAATATTTACATTTCCACCTAGGGCATGTTTGCCTCCTTTTTTTTTTTTTTTTTTTTTTTGTTTTTGTTTTTGTTTTTAACAGTTTCCTTTTTGGGGCAGAATGTCATGTTACCTGTCAAATTCACTTGTGGTATCTTTTTTTTTAATCATTTCAAACTTCTTCAAGAATCCAACTAAAAGTGATTCAAGTTATGCTGTCATTGAGCATTGGTGGGAATCTGCCATGCAGGCTGCATCCTCCTCAGCACTGTGAGGAGCAGTAGTGATTTCCTGTGCTCACCAATCTTGTTTCAGTGAGGATATTCTCTTCTAGAATAGACCACATACTCTTCATGTTCATCACTTAAAGACTGCCAGACTTCTAAACATGGAAGCTGTTAGAAACAGTAAATTGTATTTCCCTTTCTTTTGCCTGATAACTTTGTTAGAACATGGTTCTGTTTGTTCACTTGTCTTAATGTCACAACTTTAGTGTCCAACTCCTCTTTCTGCCATGGTATTTTGGTTTCTGGAACTTCTGAGAGACGTAAAATCTGTTCATCCTATCACTTTTCTTTCAAAATATTTGTTCGGCTTTTTCTCCAATAAATGTAAGCTCTCCTGTTAAGCAAATAGACTTGCATATTTGCAAATTCTGCTATCCCGCTTACTTCTTAAACAGTCTAGTAGTAATGGTAGAAAGTGCTCCTTTTTCAGTCTTCTGGGACCACTTTAAGATCACAAATTTTGTCCTACTTGTATATCGGGCTAAGATTATGTCACAGAAGTCACAAAATCTGTGATTTCGATACCTCCATGACATTTTCCGCTTCAGGCGGTGGGGCTGGAGCTGTTGGGCGGCAGAGACGTCCACCCAGAGTTTCCAGCCACCGTGGGAACAGCAGTGGTGGGTGCTGGACCCCTCCCTCCACATTTTGTTGCTGTCACTGTTTACTAAAAATAACGTCTATGATGTTTACTAAAAATAACCATGCCACAAAGTGCTTTTGGCTGCATTTGTGTTCTTTGTTTGCTAGCCTAATTGTTTTATTCTGAGTTTACATTTTTCCTGATCCAGGCAACAAGAGATTTTCTTTTTCCCCCAGGACCAGTATTATTCACAAACTTCCTTGTCACTTTTACCTCACTGGATCACAACTTATTTTTTTTTTCTGTTTTTGATTTTCTTTTAAATTCATTTAGTTAGCGTATAATGTAACCTGCTGCCATTCAAAAGAGACTTATGAATGTTCATAATGTGCAGCAATAGTAACCCTCCATTTACCCACCCAAGGAACATCAGAAAACTTAATCAAAAGAGAAAATGCTGCAAGGCTTAGACTGTTTGGGGTAAATGCTTGGCTGGAAAGATGAATGTTCTGTTTCAGTCTGAAGGCTAACGAACGTGCACAGGACTGACAGTGTTCTACAGCAGTGAGATCAGCCAATGTGAATACCTTGTCTCCAGCCCTCAAGTTTACAAGTCTAGGGCCTTTCAGCAAAAGTATTTTCAATGACCTATATTGGCACAAAATTAATTTATAAGAAGTCTTACCCACCATAAGGTTTTGGAGTTCAGAAACATTTCACAGTTGTCAGAAGCTGCTCTTTCCAGTGCCATCCAGCTGTGATGAATGACTGACTGACTCCTTTTGGATCCTGTTGGTCAAGGTTTCTGTTCTGGGATTGCTATTTAGGTACATACACGATGGCATCACTGTAGTATGAGCACCTGTTCTGGTTTTGGGAACATTAATTTTTACTTATTTGGTTGTTATCTCTGTGTTGTCTTCTGACTTTACAAGGCCAGAGATTTAAGGAAAACCAAATCATGCACATTTCACATACCAACTTCTTCTGCTCCCCAGTACATCTGCTCAGTCAGTTTAAAATTACTTGTTTTTTCTTGTATAGCACAAATATGTTTTGTAAATGTAGGAAAAAATTTTTGTTCCCCACTTCCAAGCAATTTTAATACATCCTAGAATGCTTACAGGGTAATGAGTATTGAGGTAGCAAATCATCTTCTGCTTTTCCCCTCCTTACAACCGCTGTGGCAGGCAGCATGTTCTTGCCTTGTAGTATCAATTAGTAAGGAAATGTCATGTGGTATATTCAGGGCATTCAGCCTCACTTTCTTTCCTAGATTGTTTGGCAAGAATCTAGTTCTCTGCAATGGGAGACTCTTATGTCTATCATGGCTTGGGGTCAAAAACTTTGTTTGAAATTAAGCTCCTTTCCCACAGGTGTCTTTCACTTTGATTCTACAGCTCAGATCCTTCAATTTTCTTGACTGACTTAGGCACCATTATTCTCATTGTGAAGGGTAATCAGAAGTTTACTCACTCCTATTTTCAGAACTGACATCAGTAAATTGAACATTTAGCCTCATGTTTTTGAGACTTCATAACTGTTACTTTATTTCTCAGTGTTTGCATTTTTTTTTTTTTAATCTAACCACAGGGTCAAATTGGAATCCAAACTGAGAGGAAGAATGGAGAGAGATTTTCCTCTTTGCCTAGTAGTTCTTTCTAATAGGTAGTAAAAAGGGATGTCTGGTTTGGGGAAGGGGATAGTCCTACAGTGAACTTTTTTCTTTCTCTGACATATTTTGCCTTAGTTTGTTAAGCTCTGTCAAAACAGTGGATTAGTTAGAAGTGAGCTTGATTTTTCTTATGAAGTTGGCCATTAAGTCAATTTAAAATATTATTCTCTTGGCTATACTTTTTACTCAGACCTCCTAATAAGATCAGGATACCCCTTATGTATAGACGTCCGTCTGTGCAAGGCTTGAGGAGGGTTGCTGTGCGTGCATGTGTGGGAGAAAGATTGGGATGGTTTGGCACTGGAAAACTTAGTTTTGTTCCTCTTTGCTGTTTGTCTTGTGCTTAGCAGACAACCTGTGTTTCTCAATATGCCTGTAGTGAAATGAATTTTGGCATCAGAATTCTGTTTGAGCTGAATTCCATGTGACTCTCAAGAATTGCGATATATTATCAGTGTGGAATGGTGGATCTGAGTCACAAACCCAGTTTTCAGAAAAAGAAATACTTTAAAAGGTTCTTGTGTAGAGTCTAAAGCAAGAAAATTCCTGTGGACAAACACAATCTAGTAAAGTAAATTTTCTGTAGCGTAAAAACTTGTTTTGATAGCCGTAGGATATTGAAACGTACAATCTTGCTGCTTTCATCTGTGCTTTCAAGAAATTAATTGTATTTACGTATATAATGTAACTAGCGTAAGTTTTTTTTTTTTTTTTTTTATTGGCATTGCTCATCCATGTTTAACATCTAAAAGTGATGAGGAAATAAAGCCCTTTCATTTCATTCAACTTGACGAGCCAAGAAGCTTTATAATTTTGGGGTCACAATAGTAAAGGCTAATCAATTGTGTGTATGTAATGAGAGCTGTGTGGTAGATATTGCAAGTATCAGTATTATTTTGGGGTGTGTTTTTGTAAAGCTTTTTTTGTTCACTTCCAAGGAATCAAACATGCCTTATATAATATTACAAACAAAACTGTGTTAAAAATATCAGTGTTGAAAAGTCAAGCATGCAGAAGTTGGGAAAACCTATAATTAAGGTTCCCTTCCCCAACCCTGTTTCCTTGTCCCTTAATTCAGCCCTTTGTGTACATTATGATTGTCTTTAATTACATGATCGCACAGTATTTTTCTATAGGACCACTGCCTCATTCAGTGCTCAGAATGGCCAGTACTCAATTTAATGAGCAGCTATTCAATATTTAGTTTTTCTCCTAATTTTAGTGTGTAGCCCCAGGCCTTATTTATTATACGCTATGCAAACCTTGCTCTGAAGACAGCATTATTAATTTCCTCATGGGCTTCTCCTTGGCACTTTTCACTATAGTATCTGACTATTTCACAAATGTTAACGAATTTATAGTCACAGCATCCGTGGTGGTGGAGATGAGTTACTGATACCTCTGCCTGTTAAGATGACAATTGTTTCCTTGACCTTCCTCATCTATCTGTCTATACCAATTTGTTGTCTTGTTTTACACTTAGATTATAACCTTTTGGGGGGCAAGGGCCATCCCTTTGTTCATTTATACACTGCTTAGCACAGTGGAGTCCTGGTCCATTTTACAGGTTGGAACTGAAAAATTAAGGTCAGAAGTATCCACTAATTTAGGATGCCCAATTTGAAGCACCTAGGCCTTGATTTTTTTTTGAGTACTTAACATTATAGAACACTTTATATGTTCAAAGCACAACTTCCATTGACTTTAATCACAGCTGTGAGTGCTCATCACTTCTGCATATCACACTCCAGAAAATGAGGAACACACAATTAATGACCACCTGTGAAAAGGTGGGTTGAAGTGGCTTGCATAGCACCACATAGGAACTCTCTGGTAGAGGTAAGGATAGAATCCAGCTATCCAGGGCAGCATTCAAATGCCTTAATGCTGAGGCTGTCCTTTCTCTTAATGCAGTCGCCTGACTGATTCACTACACACCTTCCAACTTCTGTAACAAATGAATCCCAGATCTTGTAGACAAGTCATCTTCACTACACAGCCCTCATTCATCCCCAGAGCAGGTCCATCCTGTGCATTGGTGGAGGCAGGCAGAGCTGGTTCTAGGTTTTTTGCTGCCCCAAGGCGCCTATCTCCTCCTCCTCCTCCCCCCCCCCCCCAAAAAGGGGCCAGAGTGCCATACCTTGAAAAGTTCCACCCCAAGCACGTGCTTGGTTTGCTGGTGCCTGGAGCCAGCCCTGGAGGCAGGACTCCTGCGTGTGGAGGAAAACAGCATGTGATCTTGTAATGACTGTCATCATGCATGTGCACAAAGGGTTTGAGTTAAGGTTACATAGGCAACCTTAATTCTGACATTTCTAAATTTTGGGTGCTTGACTTTGGAACTTTAACGTTCTTTTAATATAGCTTGTGTAATTTCCTAGAATTTTTTTAAAACTGGCAAAACAAATTCCATCATGTGGCATCATATTGCCATCCATATGGGTCATTAATAGGGTTGGAACCATCAGCCCCACCCCACAGACCTGTGCCACTTGAGCTAATGGAGTAACTGAGTGGCTATAGATGAGGATGGAATGCACTGCCAGGGGTTTCAGAGAGATTTTCTGACAGCAGAGGAATGGTGAAATTTGGGAATTTTGAGTTCCATTCCAGGGCCGTGAGAGGAGTTTGTCAAATGGGCACAGATTCTTCAACCTATTACCTCTGAGATGATCCTTTCTACCCTGTCCCTTCCCCAACCCTGTTTCCTTGTCCCATTCTCGTTCTCCTCATGTAGCCAGTCCCAATCTCTCTACTCTTCAGGCTTCTCATTCATGTATCATTGCACAGCAAGTTCTAGTCTTACCCCTCAGGATTCCGTGTCCCAGTGTTCTCATCGCTGCCAGTCAGTCTTTTTGCCCAGCCAGTTTCAGCTCCCTTTCCCCTGTTTTCTTTCTCAGTCTCTTCCTGTGTCACATTTTGTTCTTCTCCCCCCCCCAAAGACTCATCCAATCTGTGTCTCTCTTGCCTATGTTCCCCATTCCCACTGGCTCCCAGTCTTTTACGGGGCTCCTCATCTGATCTGTGTATCCACCCAGGTCCTTGCCCAGCCAGTCCCACTTCTCCCCCTGCACCCCAGCTTCTTGTCCGATCCATCTCTCGTCATCATCTTCTCCACTGTTCCGTTGGGCCCCGGTCTCTCCTCCTGACTCGTAATCTGGTCTTTTCTACCCCCTTCCTCCCGATGCAATCTCCAGTCCTAGTTTCTGTGCCCCTCACAAACATACTTGTCCCAGTCTATTCCCACTATAAATCTGACTGACTTTTGTTCCCTCTGCATTTGAATCCAGCAGCTTACTACTTGGGGCCAGAAGGGTGGTCACTGAGAGCACAGGAAAGACGCTTGCTGATTTTAGTTCATACCCTTGGACCTGGTATGACCTGCAGTTGTCTAGCAATTACAGGGAGATTGCTATTCAGCACAGACAGCATCTTAAGGAAATTTAGCTATTAAAATCCAAGTCTCTACTGAGTGGATTTTTATAGGGATGGCAAAAGGCATCTGGCATGGAAAACTTCAGCCCAGACTGTTAAAGTTTGGCGAAGTTATAAGCAACTAAAAACAGAGTCTTCTAATGAAAGTGTTTGGCAACTTTATCTGGATGCCCACCAGCCCTGCCTATGTTAAGCTGGGGAGAGAAAAATTCTAAATATAATTTGAGTGCTTAGTTATTACAATGGTAAGGGGTATAGAAATAAGAAAAACAAGTGCATATAGATAGCTATTGGAACAGAAACTGGGAGTGTAGTAGAAGACTTATGGCCTGATTTTTCAAAGGTGTTGAGCATAACAGGTCCTGTTGAAGTCTATGTAAACTGAGGGCTTAGCACCTTTGTCATTTAGGCTCCTTCCTGCATTCCTACGTATTTGAGTAGAGCATCTATTCTCCTAAAGCAGTCTAGTGTTCACACATATGAAGTTCATTTTATCTACCATTGAAATCCAGCTATTTTTTGAGATGGAACACAAAGTTTTAACTATGTATAACCAAAATTGCTTAGGACAGGAAGTGAACTATGCTATACCCAACTAAAAAGTGAAAGTAAAGCTTCCCTTTCTGTGATGTCCCTTTCTGTGATAACTGTCTGAACCATAATTAGGGAAAAACAATAGGACTGATACCACTCTGAAACATATTTAAAAAAAAAATATATGGCATGGGATATTTAGTAAACTGAGGTCCTAACTAGAGCTGGGTGAAATTTTGTAGATAAGTAGTTTAGTTGCTGAAAAGTGCAGTTTTGGGTTGAGAAACTATTTGTGAATGCATGCTGAATTTGTCGAATAGTTTCAACTAGACAGAAAGTCATAATGTTTAAATAATGGCAAAAAACCATTTGTTTCGACATAAAATATTTTGTTTTGAGTCTTAGGCATTTTGACAAAAGCAAGTAAAAGATGGTCATAACAGCACCTGGGTCCAGCTCCTCCTCTGCCTGATGTAGAGAAGAGCTTTGAAATTGGGTCTCCCCCCATGCAGGAGAGTGCTCTAACCACTAGGCTATTCTGGAATGGGGCTTTCTCAATCTCTGCTCTTGAAGCTGCTCCACTTTCTATAAATAAAAAGTAGTTGGAGACAGGACTTGGGTCTCTCACATCCAAGGTGAGTGTTCTAATAGCAGTCTGTAGAGCCATTCCCAAACTTTCCCTGGCCCAAAGACTATTCATTGACTATGAACTATTTAATTTGAATGGAAGTTGGTCCAATAAAAGATGTTACCTCATGCACCTTGTTTCTCTCTAATATCCCTGGACCAACATGGCTACAACTATTGTGCATATGTAGTAACAAAGTGGAGCAGCTTCAAGAGCAGAGATTGAGAGCCCCATTCCAGAATAGCTTAGTGATTAGAGCATTCTCCTGCAAGCGGAGGAGACCCAAGTTCAAGTTCCTTCTCCATATGGGTGGAAGGGGGAATTGCGCTCAGGCCTCCTATTATTCCAGCTGATGCCTCCAACTGCTGGGCTAAAGCTTATAAGGAAGGTACTACTTCCTTCTCTTCCTGCTGTTTTGGGAATCCTGTGCTTGCTTTTTTGTCAAAATGCCTGAAAGTCTAAACAAAACATTTTTAGTTTCAACATAGCTGAAACATTTCAACTCAATTTTTCGTTTCAATAACGTTTACTTTTTTTGAATTTTCAGCAAATCAAAACATGTCATTTTTGGTTTGCCTCCAAATTACTACTCCCCCCTCTCCCCCCCCCAAAGTTGCCTGCAAACTGAAAAATCCATTATTTGCCAAGCTCTAGTCCTGACCAGTAGGGTTTATCTATTCAGAAAGGCTGCAATTTCAAAATCAGTGTTTTCTAATGCCATTTTGGAGCACTGGTTTTGTGCTGATTCACAGGCTTAAAAAGTCTGCTCAGTGAATCTTCAGCATTTAATTGTTCTTTATGTTGAATTAAACATGCATTTTCTTTTCTTTCCTCCTCCTTGTTGCTGGAAAAAAGGAATTGTCCATAAAGAACTTCTTAATTTGAAAAGCACATGGGGGGGGGGGGGAATAGCGATAGCTCAGTGGGTTTGAGCATTGGCCTGCTAAACCCAGGGTTGCGAGTTCAATCCTTGAGGGGGCCATTTAGGGATCTGGGGCAAAAATTGGAGATTGGCCCTGCTTTGAGCAGGGGGTTAGACTAGATGACCTCCTGAGGTCCATTCCAACCCCGATATTCTATGAACTTCTATTCTATGCATAGATTAAATACATAGAATAATAAAGAATCTGAGTAGAACAGGAAAAAATTCACCAATTTGAAGAGTAGCTGAGGGAAATAAAATGTCATTTGATTGGTGCAGTAGGGTGTTTGTCAGGTTGTTCATTGAAAAAGAAATTGAAAGTTGAAGTCTAAAACCTCAACATACAACTGAAACATCTGAAATACTACCCCTTGGGTTATATTTAGTAAAGAGGTTTTCCAGCAATGTTGTTATGGTAGAGTTAAATGGCTCTTGTGGCCTTGAAGACCAGGAGTTGATTATGAATGAGTGCCAGAAAAAGGAAATACACTTCAGCTGTTTAAACTGGATACTTTCTGGATCCACTCTTGAAATAGAATGACACAGAAATTATATGTACAACGGTAAACCTGTGATGGTGGTAGTCTATTTAGGCAGACGCTGGTATATTCTCTATTTTCATACTAGTTCTAGGTTTACAAAGGAAATTGTAATAAAATTGATAGCATTGGAGGCCAGACTTTCATTTTATAAAGGAGAATCTTAGCTGTGGTTCTATTCTGAAGTACTATGTATGTACAACGATATGGATTCCTGTGGTTGATGATGACAGTTAATATATAAAACAGGTTTTTAGATGTAATCCTTGTTATAAATATAGAGTAGGCCTTTAATGCAGTGAACTATGTCCGCAGTCACTATGCCTGACTTTAAAAAAAAAAAAAAAAAAAAAAAAAAAGTTGATCTTGTATTTCTGGTTTTTATATACAGTACCTCATGTGTTAATGAAATGCATTTACCTCCAGGGTGAAACTGTGACAACTGCTTATTAATGAAGTGAAATTGTTTATGTTGAAAAACTAGCAGAGTATGTTGTGAATCAAATTGCAGGGATAATATTAGGTAGATAAGACTTTAAATGTCTGATTCAGCTTATTGGTTCTGGAGAAATTATATAATACTTCTGCTCTGTATTAGCTCAAACTATCCTTATAAAAAATAAAACTTCCTAAGCAGCAACTGTGATTTGCCAAGTACATAAACAATCGTCTGTTTCAAAAGATTTTTCTATCCCTGCAGAGTGAAGACAGATTTTTTTGTTCTGCGTAATCCCAAAATGTTACCTTTTGATTCTGCTCCTGCTGTGCAGATCATATCAGGGAGTGATTTAAAATGTATTCAGACTTGTTCAACTGTGTTAAACACACATGTACATTCAACATGTGGCATGGGCCAGATCTTCAAAAGAACTCAGTTCCCACTATGACACTTGGGGTCATGTTTTATTGATGCCTATGTGACTGGGTAGTGGTTGCTAAGGTAATATGTATAACTTTGTTACACTCCCTTTTCCCCTGTACCTTAGTTTATTTCTCTGCTGAAGCACAAGCTGAAGTTTCTGTGGTTTCAGGACTTCTCAGAAAAATTAAACTGAGTTAAACCTCAGAATTATCATGCAATTCCCTGAATGTTGGTGCTACTAATAGTTGTCAGTCAGCCTCAGGGAAAGTACTATATGATTTTCTTAGAGAACAAACATTTAATCTAAACAAACCTTTGGAATACTTTTGAATAACTGGTTTAATAAAAATGTTAGGCACTGAAGCTATTGGTGCTCCTTGTACAAACTCTCCCACTTTGTTACCTTTACATATAATTCAGTGCAAGGTTTCAACAGAGCATATATACCCTTTTATACTTTCTGCTCTGCTGTTCTCTCGGATTTTTTCAGTCTCTGTAGTGTGGCATCACTGTGTGTGTGTGTGTGTGTGTGTGTGTGTGTGTGTGTGTGTGTGTGTCAGTCACCTGGATCCTACAGAGCCTAAGGAAAATGGGAGTCTCAGAACCTTCAAAGCACAACAGTCAGGAGATCTTCACAATCAGCAGCAATTTTAGTCCCTGAGGTAAGTCTGTCTCCTCTTCCAACAAGATGAGGAATATGCAGCCTGTATCTAAAGTGGTAGAGGTATTGGAATGCAGCCTTCACAGTAAATGCATTTCTTGATCCTGTGTCAGTCAGCCACTGAGTCCACAGGGCTGTCTCCAGCTCCCATGTTTATAACTTTCACCCCGTGAGCTCTCTTTGGCTCTTTTCTCTCCGATGGTGGGTGTGTGGAACCTGCAAGACTGCTCATTTCCAATGAAACCTTTTGCAGAGCTTCTAAAGCAGTTGGTAAGCGTGTCTGCTAACTACCACACCTCATTTCTAGATGTCTCTGCCCTGCACATGTTGTGCAGAGACGGATTTTGACTAAAATCCATGTCTCCTCCCCACTGTTTCTCTCCCTTCCTTTGGACTAAAAATAATAAAAACTACAGCATTTAATAAGCATGTAGGCTACATGTGAGTTTGGCTCTTCCGAAAATCTGGCATTAATATTTTCCAGAGGGTGTATCTTAGTAACCTAAGCATCTGATATGGAATTCTTAAATTCCTTGGAACCACAAGTTCAAATCTTGATAAGGTCAATTCCAGTCCTCCAGCTTTCTGAGGTAAAACTGTGTAATATGTTCTTTTCCAAAAACCTCGTACCACAAGTTACATAAGATCATGTGGGATTTGCGCTAGTGTCCTTGGCCAAAAATCCCCCATCTACTCCTTTGTTCTTCAGTATGCCACACACTAATTCGCTCTGCTTGCTGACCAGCATCCATTCCAGAAGAAGTTGGGAGTTCAGTGCTGCTGAATTTATATGGTTTGTGAAGTTCTTTGGGATACTTTGATGAAAAGAGGCATGTAAATGTAATTTAAAATGTGCTGGTGGCTACAGAGAGACTTGTGTTGAAATATGGTATTGAGTTATGTGAGGCTTTGCAGAGAACTACTAGAAAGGCACCATGTCCTCAGCTCGTGTTGTAACTAGCTATTGGCAAAATGTTAGTGTGTGGGTGGATGGCAGTATGATGGATGGCATACCTCTTTTGTCCTAAACTACTAAAAAATAACTAACCAAATCATGTTCAAAGATTCCCTCATTTAGTATTAACCAGATGCTTCCTAGTAATGCCTTTAGCATGAATGCTGCTTCATGTTAGTAGTGTAGTGACACAGTGCATAGATATGCAAGTTTTTAAAATACATAATCACTGCTATGATGTGTATTCAGGTTTGGCAGCATTCAACTGTATTTTTTATAATTAGTGTAAAATTATGGGTTTAAAGCAGTTTTCTTAATGTTAGCTATCTCAGTTTTCAGTTGTGGGAAATTTATGTATGGGGTCAGACCATAATTGTTTAATGACAGCAGATGAGTCAAACATTTTTAAAATTTTTATAACCATTAAAACGTAAATTGTCAACATCATGTCAAAATATACAAAGTATCCTTAAATCAAACTCTGTTCCTTTCTTACTCTGCTTATCTGTAGACTTTGATTATTATTAATGGAAATATTTTTGTCATTAGTCTAGTCTAATCCTTTCAAGCCTGTGTGTTTTACAGTAGCACTTAGAGGCGCCCATTGAAATCGTGGTCCCATTGTGTTAAGTGCTGTATAAGCACATAATGTGGGCCTGTTCCTGCCCTCAGGAACTTAGTCTAAATTCACAATTTTACTGCCCTAGGTACAATGTGGTGTTGGTCTCAGTCCAGTTTCTAGGGACTGTTAGAAGTGACTGTATGATGGAGTCACAGCAGAAAGACCAAGGTCTATCTGTCTGACTGGTTGTGGAGAACAAATTGCTCCATCACCTTGGAAGTTGTAGTTCTAGGTCAAGTTTGAGGCATGGTGGCAAGACAGTTTCAACAAAGTTTGCATGGCCATTTTCTGTGCTGTACCTGCTTTGTGGATAGTTAAGACTTCAGTCTACTGTGATCTTTGAAAGCAGTCACTTGTATTTAAATTCTATGGAGTCTAACTATTTTGATATAAGTGACAAACTTAAAATGCTAGTCATGTTAGAATCTGCGGCACCATTTTATGGTTGGACTAGGCCCCCCCCCCATGTAGCAGAAAGGTTCTAGAATATTGTACATGTATGTTCATATAGTAGCTTCTATTGAGGTTTTTGTGACAAAATCAAGGGGAAGGTAGTGCATGTGAAATTTATTGTACTTTTTTTTTTTTTTTTCAACCTCTTCTCACTTGTTCTATTGTGTGGGTGTGACTACCCTATTGTAGATCTTCATCGTGAACGTAGGGAGCCGAACAAGATCTGCTACTCTGGGGTAAATTCTAGATTGTTCTGCTTTTGTTGGGGGAAAAAACAAACAAACCCCAACCTTCTTTTGATCCTCTCAGATTTTTTTTTTTACTCTCAGCTATGCAAAATTAAAATGTCTTGATTCCTGGTGTCCAACCAGACTATTAAGTGCTTCTGAAGGGAGATGTTCCTACTGAAGCAGGATTCTTTCCTTCAGGTAGTGCTGATTAAGGTGACCGATAGGGCCAGAAAATGTGAAGTAAGCCAATCCCTCTGCGCACAGGGAACAGCTGAAAGGAGAGCCTCATGAGCCAAACCCTTCTGATCAGTTTCCTTATGGACTAGGAGAAGCTCCGTATAGCAAACAAAATGGCCAAATATAATTTGATATGCTTTGTAGGCAGTTGGTTCACCCTGTTACCTATGAGCCAAGCTTTTAGTGGCTCACTTTGCTCTCTGGGACCAGGTAGTCTCTGAACTGACATAGTTAATAGAAGTTATGTTAACATCTAAGAGAGATTGAATTAACAGAATGTACTCCAGAGTTAAGCTTCAGTTCAAGCATTAGTGCATAGCTGAGTCATAGTTATCCAGCACCTGGCCATACATTGCAATGTCTTCTGGAGTCTTTCTTCCAACTCCCAGAAGGAATACATGAGATCTTGAATAGCATACTGGGTATGACTTATTTTCTGCTTGTGTAGATTTCTTTTAAAGCAGTACTTCCTAATATGCAGCCCATATCTTCCTTTGTTTAATCTCATTCACAAGCGGGGACTATATAATTTGGAGTACCAACATTAATAATTATTGTCCTTCAGCCTTGGCATTACCTATGAAAATTTGAGGGCTGTAATTTTCCTCCTTCTAGGCGCACACTCTGCAGCATTTATTTTTGTACTCCAAATTCTTTCTCACTTTTTCCTCTTTCCACAGTATTTGATTCTGAAACTCGAAAGACCTGCCATAGTCCAAAGTATTACCTTTGGCAAATATGAGAAGACTCATGTCTGCAATTTAAAGAAGTTTAAAGTCTTCGGTGGGATGAATGAAGAAAACATGACAGACCTATTATCCAGGTAAGAGATGATTTCAACAACTTGTAAATCCATCTTAAATCAAAGGCTGGACCATAGTGTTCTTCCCTCCCCTCTTTTCTCCCAGATGATGGCACTTGGTTAACAGTGCAAAAAGGCTGCTAGTGTAAGCCTGCTGTTGGCTTCTGGGCCCCATGTACAGCCCTGGGCAGATAACTGATGTGATATGGTCAGGCCAAGGAGCATATATGCCAAAATTTAGCTCTGGGAAGCCTTCTCTACCTTGTTCTAACCAGAGCGTTTGTGGAGGGTGAACTCCCGGAGGTTTTGAAGAGCCAGGGTGCAGTGCTTATGGGCTGAGATTCCTTTCTTCTGCATACCTGAGACTTGCACCTAAATTTGAGCTACAGTTGTGGAAAATGTTTAATAGTTCTTTAGGAGTTGTGTAGTAAGTGTTCTCGACTGCTTATGTATAGAAACTCATTACAATACAGGTCTGAACTACTCAGCTATTTTACCTTCATATTGATTGCTCTTACAAGGGGCAGAGTACAAAACTAATTTCTTCTTTGTCTAAAATCACTTGATTTGGTAGTCCAGTGGTAGGTATTTTATGGAAGGCAGCCTATTACCAGTTTTAGACTTATCATAGATCTTAGACTAATTACTAATTTAAATTTGAGAAGGCTACCTAGCCAGTCTTCTGCCTCCTAAGTGAAAGGGAGAGATAATATTTAGATCACTCACTGTACTTCAAGTGCAGAGGAGCCATATAGCAAGAGCCAATGTTAATTGGAGGCCAGCAACAGGAAAGCCCAGTTATAGGGAGTGGTGTGCTGGTTTGTTGAAGTAGTCAGTACTTGTTGGCTGCACTTCCTTGATCAAAGAATCAGACTAGTGCTGCCTTACCAGGTGAAACCGTGTGACATGAAGAACCTAGCATAGATATACTACAAGACCATGTAGTAGGATTTCAAAAGTATCTTCAAATTTGAGCTACCTCAGCTTAGTAATTTGAAATTGCTATTGCTTAGTGTTTGAATTGTGGGGCAACTTGATAGGAAGAGGGAAGGATTGAAATATATGCTACTAATTTGCTGGTATAGTTGAGCAGTCTTTGTGCCATTTGACCTCTCAATTTGTCAGGAATTATTGCTTCATGTATTTTTGATTTAACTAACTAAAGTCCTGTTTTGTTTTATTACGACTCTTGATACCTTGCACTGTATGTAGTACTTTTTCACCTGGAAATCACAGAGCACTTTTAAAATCAGTTAATTCTCGTAATGCTCCTGTGAGGTAGGCAAGTACTATCTATGACTTACAAATGGGAAAGCTGAGTTGCAGAGAAGTGACTTGCCTAAAGTTACATTTTGAGTCAGCATAGACTGGAACAGAATCCATGTCTCCTGACTCCAGTTCCCTACTCAAATCACTAGACATGTTACCTCCTTGGGAGGTAAAGTGGCTGATGCATGCTGGACCAGTGTCTGGATTGTATTACTTATGAATCAGTAGTAAAACAAAACCATTACCTAGGTTGCATTTACTAGTTAGTTCTAAAATACAAGGTAAGATTTAGTAACTTTATTTATTTTTTCCACAGTGGCTTAAAGAATGATTATAACAAAGAAACATTCACCTTGAAGCATAAAATTGATGAACAGATGTTCCCTTGTCGATTCATTAAGATAGGTAAATGCATTTTTTCAGCATTCTGAGTAGAAAATAATCTCTTCGTATACTTGTGCCAGTCTTGGCACTTGTGACTACGCTGTATTCAGGCAAAATATTCAAAATAGCTGTTCCATTTCATGATCTTTTAGACTGGTTAGACTAAAACACAGTGAAGCCTTGTAGCCAAGGAGTAATAGCTTAATATTTTAAATCCTATGCACTGCAAGCAAAGTAGAATACAAACTTAAAGAAATGTGATCATGTGGCCAAGTAATAATGCTGGGGAAGCTGCTTACTGTCCTACTATGAATTACAGTACAGAGCTTTAAAAAAAAATTTCAAGTAGTTTACTGCTGGTAAAAAATTCAGCATTGACGGCCTTCAAAGTTGAAGAGTTGAATTCTTCTATTCCCAAAACAGATATAGCATGGTTAGCAGGAACAGAAGCTTCCCTTGCCCCTTCCATGCCACCTAGACCCACCTTGACTAAAGAGACAATATCTGGGGTAAGCGGCAGGTCAGTCCCCATGACGTACTGAGTCATTGGTCTACCAATTAAGGCCACTTGCGTTGGTGGTTTTTTGCAATGTGAGCATTTGTCCGCTGAGAATTGGACCGAGTCATTTCATCTGGGCCACCAAGCAAAATAACACTTGGTCACTGTTGTTCTTTGCCGCATTTCAATGAGTGACCTAGAGGTGAAAGATTCCAATTTATGGATTAGCTGACCTGTCTGGTCCATCAGGGTATGTCTACACTGTAATTAAAAAAACTCACAGCACTGAGTCTCAGAGCCCAGATCAGTTGACTCAGGCTCACAGGGCTTGGGCTGTGGGGCTATAAAATTGCAGAGTACATGTTTGGGCTGGAGTCAGGACTCTGAGACTCTTTCTCCCCCCCCCCCCCCATTGTGGGGTCTCAGTCTGGGTTCCAGCCTGAGCCCAAATGTTTTACATGGCAATGTTAGTCCTGTGAGCCTAATAAGGCTGATCTGGGGCCAGCTGTGGCTCTGCTGCCGGTCTTGTATTGTGGTATTACACATACTCTCAGGTCAAGAACTAGATAAGTTCATGGAGGATAGGTCCATCAATGGCTATTAGCCAGGATGGGGAAGGATAGTGTCCCCAGCCTCTGTTTGCCTGGGCAACAGGGTATGGATCACGTGATGATTACCTGTTCTGTTAATTCCCTCTAAGGCACCTAGCATTGGCCACTGTCGGAAGACAGGATACTGGGCTAGATGAACCTTTGGTCTGACCCATTTTGGCCACTCTGATGTTCTTATGTTCTTGTTTGCTTTGCTGTAGTGGCTGTTCTTTGAAAGGAAAACAGCAAGGACATACTTGCAGAAAAGTGGAGAAATGAGATGGTTTACTAATGTAACTTTCACAGTATATGAATTGCGTAGCTTGAGAATCTTGAGGTCCTGGTTTATTTTACCTCACTCACCCAGACTTTGCTGAGACTGACTGAATGGGGCTCCTTTTGGAATCCCTTTATGTCACTCATAACTCTGCTGTAGAGTTTTGTGAAGATGTTTTCTCCAGTGTGTGCCAGCACCCAGGGAAGTGAGAACTTAAGACCAGGAATTTAAATCTGTCATTTGTATGATAACCAGAAGCCCTAATTCCCATAAGTGTGCAAGTGTGTTTTTTTTAACTATCTCTTCCCCCCCCCCCCCCCCCATGATCTTCTTGGCCATATAATCTGCAAAATTTGGCTCTGAGATACTTAGTGATGGAAGAGCAAGGTAAAGCAGCACAAATGCTACATTGAGTATAGAATATTTGAATGTATTAGTAAAATTTTATTGTCCTTAAACATGCTGAGGCCTTTTTATTTTGTCTCAGGATAAGTATTATATTATGGTATTATTTTTCATATGTTGTGATACAAGGTGTAAAAAGTAACACCAGTAACTTTTTGGGTCGTTTTTTTGAGTGACTGAGCATTAAATGTGTGCTACTTTGCCATTCAGAAAATGGTTCGGATGCTTTTTTGAGCTCAAATTTACAAATGGCTGTTTTAAAAAGTCACGGTTGACATACATAATTGTAAGCTAATTCCAAATGTGTGCTTTTCTGTGGTTGAAGGAAACTGATTTGATAGGTTATGAGTATCTAACAGTTGTGTGGAATGTGTACACTTCATTAATTTATGCATGCACCGGAGAGAGGGGTTTGGAATGCCCACAAGTGAATATTTATTCCCAGCATTTTTCATAGATCAGGTGTAGGATGATTTGAACATTACTCCTGGGGGAATTCTGCACCACTGTACACACGCAGAATTTGTGTGTCCTGCAGAATTTTTTCCCCCCTGTAGAAAATACATTTTGCCCAGGAAGAGCTGCAGTTCTGCCTTTCGCCCACCAGAATAGCCAATGGTGGGCGAAAGGTGGAATTGCAGCACTTGGGCATAAGTGTATTTTTTGTGGGGGCGGGCGAATTCTGTGACTAAACAATGGTGCAGGATTCCCCCAGGAGTAGAAGTCCATCACCGCACCCTGCCTGCAGCGCAAGGTTAGGACAGACAGAGTGGGGCACATGGGACTGCTGGGGGGGAGCGGTCACAGACTAGGATTCAGAATGGCTAGTGGTGGGGACAGACTGGGGTGTGGGCTCATCAGCTGGAGGGGTGACAGCATTGAGCCGGGGCTGAATGGGAGCTGGTGGGGTGCAAGGCCACATGGGGATAGGGGAGGAGAGCTGCAGGGACACATGGGTATGGGGGGTGGGGGAAGAGGGGCAGGTGTGCCTCACTGAATGGCAGAGCTTGCCGTCAGCAAGGGTCTGCATGCAGGAGGCTTCTGAATTACCTAACAATCCCCCCCCCCCCCCAAACAAAACAAAAACACCTGTTCCATACTTCTGCCACCTACACCCAACAAACTTCTAGGTTCACTCCAGGCTCCTTTTCCTCTCCCTCAGCTCCTCCATTACCCTTCACTCCCCCAAGTCTTTGCACTGCTTCTGACGGGTGCAGGAAATACACTTCCGTATTGTAATTTTAAATTAATTACTCAAAGTTCTGTACTAACATGCCTGGTAATTATCAGAATCTTTTTTTGCTGACAGATATTTTGAAATTACCAAAATCAAAACCAGCATGATTATATTTTTGGTTTGACAGATAAAAGATGCAGAATTTTTAATGTTTTGGTGCAGAATTCCCCCAGGCGTAGGACATGCCAGTCAAAGAGCTTTGAGATCTGCCTTGATACCAGATAGTGTGTTTTCTAAAGAGCATGGTATTTTGCTCTGTGATTAAAATGTAACATTTTACTTTTTGCAACAACAATCCTCAGCTTTTCAACTCTTCACTAGTTTAGTGATATGTAACAATGACATAACAGATGTGTGCATGGACTTGGGAGTGAATGAACTGTGGGGTGTCAGAAGTCACTGCTGAAGAAACAGTGGCTGGATAACTTAGAAGAATGGGTCTATGCTGTTCTGGACTTGTAAACATATGCAATAGGCAAAAGCTAAGTAGAGTTAGGTCTAGTCTGTCTTTGGATGGAATATATCAGAGGAAAAAAGGAATCCGTTTTTGTGCATGACTGTTAATTACTGGACCACTAGTGACTGGAAAAGTATAGCTAGAAGTCTTAGCATGAGAACAACCTTGCTTATAATGCTTCTGAATGCCAAAGCCCTTCATCTGTTTCTTGCTGAAATGGAATCCTTACACACACAGAATCTGCATGTTACCTTTCTACATTGATTGAGATGGACTCTACATTCTAAGCCCCCTTTTTTTAGTACCTTAATTTCTTGATTCCTCTCTTCTGGGCATGCAGCAAGCATAAAAAATTCATCCCAAAAGTAAATTTTGGTTTCAGAAAATTGATGGAAGTCTACATAGCACTTGGGAAAGCTGTAGTTTTCAAAAGCCTAATGTGGCCTTTAGACTGAAACCTATTAAAATACTTTCTATTTTGCTTTATGCAGCATTGTTCATATAATAATGTGACATGAAAGTGTTTCTACTATGAAATTACTGTGAAAACAGTGGTGTAAAATTCCATTATTTTTCATGGTTACAGATCAAATTTGCTCAATTTACAAGTAAAATTTTCCCTACTTGCTAGCAATGATAATTCAACTTGGGATAGGAATGCTACGCTGTGTTCCTTGTGACATCACCAATAATCAAGATTCTGTAAGCCAAAATTTGCTCCTGTATGAGCCTACTGGGTGAAATCCTGACTTCAACGAAGTCACCCATTGTCATCAGTGGGGTTGCACAGGTATAAATGAAGACATAATTTGGCTCTGTGGTTGGAATTTGTGGTTAACAATTCTATTAATAATCATGCCACGATAGACTCAAACTTCCATTCCTGTAGTTGAATGAGCTCTGCAGAGTTAACAGAAGGAAAACAGTGTAGGGGAAAAGGGGCAGGGGGAACCCAACCAAATGCCTTATGTTGTTTAAGTGTTCAGACATGGCTCCTAACATGAAAGGAGCAGACCCCTTGAATAAGAAAACTTAAAAAAAAAAAAATCTTTTAGATTGAGCTTCATTGTTGTAATTCTGACCACTTGACATTGTTCAGACTTCATAGGCCATGCGACAGAGCAATGGGACATGTTTAACCCTTATAATAATAATCTGATTTGTCTGGTTGTTCATTGAAAGACTGGGCGTGGGTGAGGGAAGCAGCTTACTTGGACATGTCCTATACCAATAGAAAGCTCATATATTCATGTTTTATCTCACACTTTCATTTCTGGCTCTTCTATCTTCCCTAGTTTCAGGAAGCTTTGCTTGGGGAAAGCTCTTTACTGAGGGTGTGGGAGGATTTTGTGACTTGTGGTTATACTGAATACTTATCAAAAGGAGAGTCTGACATACCAAATAACTGCTTGTGTTAATCAGTCCGCATGTGCCATAAGCTTTGCTATAATGGAATGGAACTATGCTTGCTTTACTGTTGCTTCTCTGGTAAGTCTTTTGTAATGTGACTGTAATGTTATCTAAATTATACCTTGTAGCATATGTTTCTATATACGTGTATGTTGTGTGGGCAAGTACCATAATGTTGGCCTGCAAGGGTACAGTTAAGGTTGCCTTAGGAATTGTAGATAATTTAAGATTGTTTTAGATAGATGAACTAAGACTTCATTCACATTTCCCCAGGCATAATTATTTTGGATGTTGGTTTTATTTCCATCCTCTATCACATGCTCCCTCAGTAGACCTGTTCTTGCATCATTTTATGAAAACAAAAGAACTTGGTGCCAGTTAAAATATCTGTATGTTTTGTAAGTGCCCTAAATATCTCCACTGCTTTTGATCTTGTTAAAAGTGTGGTCAGATGTTTGGCTGCATGTGTGTTCTCCCTGTTTGCTGTACCAGCTCTGCACAGACAATTGGCACAGCAGACCTCAAGTGAAACGTCCAATGACCACAAGATTCGTTAAGGTGCGAAGGCATCCAGCCAGGTTTATTGTCGACAAAGCACGGGTAATAGCACCTGGCAGACTCTATGAGGATATTGAAACATGGATGCCCATGAAAGTGGAGGGAGCTCAGTCAATGGTGGGATTTTCCACTGCCCCCTAGGCTGGCCAAAGATAGTCCCTCTGAGATGCATCTTTATACCCTGATATAAACAAGCTACGTACTGTCATCCTGACCGTATCTTTTAGGAGGGGTCAGTGTTTCTGTTATCTGTGGGGAATGTTTTTGTACCATCCTTGATATCGGGATGTGTTTTGCATGCGTATTCTATACTTAGCACTTCTTGGGAATGTGTATTTTTGCAGTATTAGCCCTGTTCTTGCCAGATTCTGTGAGCAGGTCCTGCCTTGTACCAGGCCTCTAATACAAGGGCTTATGTCTCAGGCTCTCTTCCAACTACAAAAAGTATATTGATTTCTGCTCTGCACCAGTTTTTTGTTACTGTGTAGCAGCAATTCAGTTGGTCTGAACTATTGTTTACGTGTTCAGTACTGATTACTGTAGCACTTCCAACAAAATATGCTGAGACTCTTTAGGTAGAGCTGTTCTGAAATTTTTTACTGTGGCTAGAATGAGTCAAAGATGACTAAAGCTCTACCCCAAAGGGATGGGAGTGCCCAGCATAATCCAGTACAGAACATACACTTAATAGGGTGTGGCCACTGCAGTGAGAATACCTTTGCAGAACAAATCTTTGGACTTCATTTTTACAGGGGCTACTTCTCAAATACTTGGGAAGGTTTTACAGGCTTGTAGGGCAACACAGAAAAAGATATGTGGTCTGGGGTGGGTGAAGGAGACAAAGGGAACTGTTGGGAAAAGAACTTAGATGGGGCATAGGATTTAACCTCCTCCTGGTCCCGTCTCAAAGCCTGCTACTTTTGTTGCTCTTGCACAAAATTACGAATAAAATAAATTTAAAAGAAAACTAGCTCAGTACATAACAAAAAAACAATTACCCTCATGACCTTATTTTGTGTGAATCTCACCACTCTTTCAAACTGCATCCCACCGTTTGTCTCTCCTTATGTCATGTCTGATTTAATGCTTGCTACCCCAACCATATGACATTTTATTTGTCTGAAATGCTGTGCACGTCTCTAGGAGCTGTATAAATGAGAGAGCAGAAAGGTGTGAAAGTGAATGAGAAGCTTGCCCTTAATGTAGGAGAGTGGGAACCAGTGGAGAGATTCAAGACTGAGGAGATATGTTTAGAGTGATGGAAAAGGAATCTTAAAATGTCCTATGTATTAGGGTTAAAGAACAGGTTATCCTGCCATTCACTTCATACTTTTTTTCCACCGTCTCTCCATTTTCATCTTTTGGAGTAACTTTAAAATATCTAATTAAATTTTCTTGGGCTTTGTAGCCCCTGCAAGGTGTCTATCATCCTTCCCATATGTGATATAAATTCTGTTTTAATGCTAATTGGTTTTTAAATTCTTCTGAAATAGAATGATCCTGCATGATGGAACTCTGATAGTAAAAACACCACTGCTCATCTGTTTTCTGTTTTTGTTTGTGAACAAATGTAAGACCTTGTTGAATGTTTAATGAGAGCTATTGAACTGTTGGTGGTCTTGCATCCTTGTGGTATTTATGGTTCACATTTCTGAAGTACCTGTCACTGTAATAGCTGGGCATGTACATAAATGATAAGTATTATCCCTAAATGGGATTTTAGCTGTCCAACCTCATCCTCCATTTCATGGCCTCAGAGTATGACTCCAAGTAATGTGGGGTGAGGTGGGAAACCTGCTATTCAATTAAAATGCCTGTGTAAGGAGAAGTCTTTTTCTTTTTCTCCCCCCCCCCCCCCCCCGAGTCAGGTATTAAACCTGGGCTGTTAAATCTTTACTAGAAGCCAGTGCTACAGTTGGAACTCTCTGGGAAGTTCTGTTCCAGTCCTGTGAGATGTACCTTGTGCTCTGACAGCTTTCCAACCATCAGCTCATGTTTCAGTGTGAGGGTCAAGTGGCAACTGTTGAGATCAATGGGCCACAGCCCCTTATTTAGCAAATGATAGCTAACACCTTGAATTGGACTTGGAATTGGGTAGGTAACTAGTTCTGAGGAAGATGCTTGGAGTGGAATGTTCTTGATGGTCTGACTTGCTTAGTAGAGAGGATGCTGAATGGTACACCAGTTCTAGCATTTTCAGGTCTTCGTGGCTCTTATTTGTTTTTCCTTTCTTTCCATGCTTTTGGGGGCTGCAGTGGATAGACAACCTAAAAGCTATTAAGTGCTATTGGTGCTTTTTATTTTGTTTTATAGACTCTCTAAAATTGTAGTGTGGGGAACAATGTTTTCACTTTGTTTTTCTTGTAGAGAAGGAACTATCATATAAAACTTTTATTAATCCTTAATTTTTTTAAATGCAAATCTGTTAGAGAATTTGATAAATTGCTATGTATGCTCTTGGATTAAATCCATTTCTAATCAAGAGAAGAATGTTAGTAGTGGTTGCTGACTGACAGGACTGGTTACTAAAGTCCTCTGTTCAAATAACAAATATAGTTATGCTTCTGCTGTCTTAACTTCACCTGCACTGGGGAGCAGTCCTGACCCAAAAAAATCATCTCGTATCTAGAGGTGGCTTTTGCTGTTCAATCCTTTTTGCCTCATCTGTGATACCCAACAAAGATACTGGCTTGGTGATGTGGCACCTATCCACTAGGAATTGAACTGAGAGTAACTCTCTTGGAACTCTGAAAAGCCATCAGATGGTGGGTCACTTTCCAAACTGATGAATTTGAACAGATGACCTGAAGGCTTATGTCAGACATGTTACAAATTCCAGAAGTTATCGGGTCACAAGTATAGCTTTGATACTGCTGTAGTATGCCCCACTCAGAATAGGAGACTGAGTAGGGGGCAGGTTCTAGTGCTGCACTAGGGAGCAGCTACTGTGTAATATCTTCAGTCTGGATTTTTGTTTGAGGTTTTTAACTTTCAAAGTATCTGAACATTGAGGTGAGGAGGACTGTACTCTGAAGTGATTTCAGGTTTTATTTGCAAGTTTAGTGAAGAATGGAGGAAGGCATCCCAACAGTCTTGATTGCAAAAGCTTGGAAGACATGAAAAATTGTTCTTTATGGGAATGTCCATTTTTCAAAATAAAATGGACGTAATACATAGCCTGCAGGTGTAATACATATCCTGCAGGCACAGCATTTGGCAAATGAAAGATTAAGAGCCATGCAGTGTGGTGAGGAGAACAGCAAAAGAATAAATGGACACAAATCAGACATCAAGAATTATGACATTCAAAAACCAGTAGGAGAATACTTCAGTCTCCCTGGACACTCAATAACAAACTTAAGTGGCAATTCTTCAACAACAAAACTTCAAAAACAGACTCTGAGAAACTGCAGAACTGGAATTAATTTGCAAACTGGACACCATCAAATTAAGCCTGAATAAAAACTGGGAATAGATGGGTCACTACAAAAACTAATTTCCCCCTGCTGATACTCACCTTCTTGTTAACTCTTTGAAATGGGCCACCTTGATTACATTGGCCTCCTTAGCACTACAAAAGTGATTTTTCGCTCCCTTAGAGACTAACAAATTTATTAGAGCATAAGTTTTAGTGAGCTACAGCTCACTTCATTGGATGCATTTGGTGGAAAACCAAATGCATCCGATGAAATGAGCTGTAGCTCACGAAAGCTTATGCTCTAATAAATTTTAGTCTAAGGTGCCACAAGTACTCCTTTTCTTTTTGCGAATACAGACGAACACGGCTGCTATTCTGAAACCTTTCCCTCCCTTGGCATTCACCCATTCTTGTCAACTGTTGGGAATAGGCCACTTCCACCTTAATTGAATTGGCTCATTAGCACTGACCCTCCACTTGGTAAGGCAACTCCCATCTTTTCATGTGCTGTATATTTATGCCTGCCTACTGTATTTTTCACTCACGAAAACTTACGCCCAAATAAATTTATCCTCTAAGGTGCCACAAGGACTCTTCGTTATTTTTGCTGATACAGACTAATATGGCTACCTATAGGTGCCAACTTTCCCAGGTGCTGGTAGGAGCTCACACCCCCTGGCCCTGCCCCAATTTCACCCTTTCCACGTCTCTATTAGACCCCTTCCCTAAATCCCTGCCGCGGCCCTGACTCTTCCCTGAGCACGCTGCATTCCCCCTCTTCCCCCTGCCCCCAGAACTTGCCACAGCTGTTTCACAGCGCAAGTGCTGAGAGCTAGGGGGGAAAAAGTGGGTGCTCTCAGGGGAGGAGGCAGAGGTGAGCTGTGGCGGGGTGGGGAGCTGCCAGTGGATGCAGAGCAGCCACCAATTTTTCCCCGTGGGTGCTCCAGCCCTGGAGCACCCACGGAGTCTGCATCTATGCAGTTACACTCTGAAACCAGTTTTTAATAGGGCATCTTTGGTAATGAAGAGTCAAACAATGAGTGGAGGCACGTATAAAAAATCTTCAACTTTGTGTTGTAGAATTTGGTTTTCTATAGCACTTTCCGTACTAGTGGTGTCACAGATTAGCACCTGAACATCATATGCAAATGTTGCAGCCATTTTCTCCTTTGCAATAACTAGGAGAAGCATTTGGATACTAGACGTATTCAGTTGAGGGACATAAAGGTGGACTCTGGAGGTAGCCCCCTTTTTTTTTTTTTTTTTTTTTTGTTTCAGAAAATGTCCTATTGAGTCTGAGACTTTGCATGAAGAGCAAGGGTTTCAGTGAAGAGACTAATAGGAATGGGGAAAGAGAGAGTGTAATAAAAATCAGAGCCTGCTGAGGACCCTCTGGATCTCCCCTAGAAACCTCTGAAGTAACAATCTTCTGATGGCCATTTGTAGAATCTTGGGTAACAGTTTTCATCTGGAAAGTTCTGAAAGGACATAATAAAATTTAGGCATTGCGTATTTGAGTAGTTGCTTTGCATCCTGTTTTTGTTTTTTTTTTTTTTCCACACTGCACCTATTTGTTTCTTGTCAGATATAAATATTCTTAAATGAGCCTTCAACTGCTGGGCAATCAGTTGAGACAAGTCTGCTGCTCTCTGTAGGATCAGTCTGGAATGGGGCCAGGACTTCCTTAGTCCAGCAAACCCATGGTTTATCTTTGCTGCCCCAGAGTGTGGACTATGGGGGTGGAGAGGGATGTGTGAATACTGAAGTACTGCACTTAAATTCCTCCATTTGGATGCTGTGAGAGTGAGTAAAAAGATTCTTGCTTCACATTAACATGGTCCTAAAGTGAATTGGGAATTGTTTAGTTTGTGCCTGCAGTGTCCACACAAGGGAGTTACTGCTCAGCACTTTGCTGCACACTGCAATTCACACTTTAGAAGTCTGAGCTGTAGGGCAGCGTAGATTATTTTTCATCATGTCCTGAAAGGCAATCAGAAAGTAGTATTTTAATTTTGGCAAAGACAAGATTTTTTTTTTATTTTTTTTTTTTCCTTTTTCCTGCTTGAGAGGTTGCCTTTCCCTGCAATCACTTTCATCCCTCTCCTTTGTTTGGTAGTTGCTCCGTTTCATACAGTGATATTTGTTTTTGAGAGAGCTATTTACTGTAGTATCAGGTACTTTGGATCTGGTGTTTCTTTGGAAAGGATTGACTTTTATTTTGATTTACAATGTGATCCCCCTCTTCCCCCCCCCCCACCTCCTGAATTGGGACAAAACGTTAAATTTTTTTTGTGGACTAAAACATTCTGAAAAATCTTGATTTGGAAATGGCAGTGTTTTGATTTTGAAATTTTAAATTGAAACAAAACATTTTGATATTCCTGAATTGGAATGTTTAACGTCAGTTTATTTAACTGACCCAAAATGTATCACTTTTTGAGTCAGTTCAACATTAGGGAAACTATTTTTATAGTTTTGCATTGCCTCATAGGAGTTCTAGAGCAGGTACCTGATGCCCTCTTTCTCCTATGGACTGGACTCCTTGCCAGACTACGGCTTCCGTGATACACCACACACTGTGGTCAGGGGAGATCATGTTGCATCATGTGATATAGTCTGGCCAGGGAGCCTGCTTCATAGGGAGACTAGGGGCACGAGGCATCTGAATTACAGCTTCCGTGATGCAATGTGGCAGTATAGAAAGATGCAGTTAAGCAAACCAAAATTATTTTTACTTGTATTTAATTTTGGCATTTCAACACCTTGTTTCAGTTTTTCTCTGGGAAAAACTGAAACAAGTCAATCTGAAATTTCCAGAAAATACATTTTCAGTCAATGATTTTGGACAGAAAATTCCCAGCAAGCTCTAAACATAGTACATTATGTAGGTTTGGCTTCCTGTATGGAGCTTGTGTATCTATCAAAAAGCGCTTTTTAAAAACGAAGCTATTTAGGAGAGGAAGTGAAGTCTCAGTTTAAACTACAGATTGTTACAATTGCACAACTAAATATCTATCAATGAGAATTCGGCTAGGACACAAGTGTTAATATTCCTTTCTTAAGAGTGCAATAACAAACGCTTTTTTAATTAACACAAGCGGTCAGAGGATATCAGGATTGTAACTAGGGTGACCAGACAGTAAATGTGAAAAATCTGGATGGGGGTTGGGGGTAATAAGAGCCTCTATAAGAAAAAGACCCAAAAATCAGGACTATCCCTATAAAATCGGGACATCTGGTCACCCTAATGGTAACTGTGTACATGAAACCTGTGGTGAGCTGGAGCCAGTTCGCACCAGTTCACTAGAACCGGTTGTTAAATTTAGAAGCCCTTTTAGAACCGGTTGTCGATCGCGGAACAACTGGTTCTAAAAGGGCTTCTAAATTTAACTGGCCAAAAGTGGCACCTTAGGCGCCAACTCCATGGGTGCTCCAGCCCTGGAGCACCCAAGGGAAAAATTTGGTGGGTGCAGAGCATCCACCAGCAGCTCCCCTCCCCAGCCCCAGCTCATCTCCACTCCACCTCCGTCCCTGAACATGCTGCGCTGCTCTGCTTCTCCCTCCCCCCGAGGCTTCCCACGAGTCAGCTGTTTACGCAGGAAGCCGGGGCGGGCTGAGAAGCAGGCTGCAGTTTCCCCTGCAGGCCCAGAGAGGCGGAGGTGAGCTGGGGCGGGAGGGCCCGAGGAGGGCTGGCTGTGCCACAGCAGGTAACGGGGGGGGGGAGGGCAGTGCAGGGGAACCGCTCCCCGCCCCAGCTCACCTCTGTCATCCTCGGCTTGAGCAGGAAGCCGCTGCCTGCTTCTCAGCCCTTCCTGGCTTCCTGCCAAACAGCTGATTCGCAGGGGGCGGGGGGCGGAGAAGCAGAGCAGGGCGGCGCATTCAGGGGAGGAGGTGGAGCAGAGGTGAGGTGAGGAGCTGGGGCCGGGCGTGGGGTGGGGAGCTGTTGGTGAGTGCTCTGCACCCACCAAATTTTCCCCGTGGGTGATCCATCCCCGGAGCACCCAGGGAGTCGGCGCCCAAGGTGCCACTTTTGATGTGATCAGTGGGGGAGCGGCCGCTCCCCCTGCTCTCCCCCAACTATGTTCCCCTGCCCCTAGGAGCCAGTGGGACCTGCCAGATGCTTCCTCGGAGCTGCCCCAGGTAAGCAGCTCCGGGACTCCCCACCTCGCCCCCCCCGGCAGGTCCCTCTGGCTCTTAGGGGCGGGGCGGGGTGGGGTGGGCACCCACTATGGTGGCCTACGAGACCCTCCTGCCTGGTTCTGGGGGCAGTCAGGGGACAGGGGAGGGAGGTGGATGGGGCAGGGCACCTGGGGGGGCATCAAGTAACGTGGGGGGGTTGGATGGGGCACGAGTCCTGGGGGGCAGGGAACCAATTAAGATTTTGACAGCTCATCGCTGCATAAAACTGATTAGATTCCTTTACTCACTAGTATGATCAGTTGGGATGGAGTTTCTGTACCTCCTGTATCTCTCCATAGTTTCAGATCTATGCTGCAACTTCAGTATAGAGTCCTCTGTCTTGGCTTGTGTTGTATAGTTAACTTAGCTAAATGCTATAGATCTACAGTATTACACTTTATTCATATTAGGTCTGCCTACAGACCTGCTGTTCAAATTTTGCACTGGATTTTGGCATTCTTTGCTCTTCCTAAGAGAAAACGTCATTTTTCCTTAAAGTGCAACATTTTAATAGCTCTTTCCACTTTTAAAGGGATAGTGTCAAATAGTTTAGGCCCCAAAGCTATCTTATTGTACCTCGAAAATTAAGGAGAGCATTCTCCATGTTCCGTAATTGTTCGTGTAGTGCTTCACATTTTCTAAATGCATGTACTATTTATTCCTTAACCTTCATTAGCAGCTCTCTGCTGCTGTGGGCTTGAACACAGTGTACTCTTGGGGGAATTCTGCAACAAAAAATTAAAAATTCTGCGCAGAATATTTTAAAATTCATATTTTATGTCAAAATAACACTATATACACTCTATTCAATTATTTTGGTGATTTATTTCAAAATACATTGCAACAAGTATGTCAACAATACAGGTAAAAAAGATTCCCCCAGGAGTAGAGTTAAAGAAACCCCTATGACAACCCAGTTCCGGGTTTTTGGAGGGGGTTGTGTGGCACCCCCAGAGCCCAGACAGGATTCTGCTGGGCAGAATGCAGGATTCTGCATTCCCCTATCCCCAGAGCCCAGCCACCTGGCACCCTCCAGCCCAGAAACCTGCACCCTTCCATCCCCCCAGAGCCCAGTTGTGGGGCACGCTCTTGGCCAGACACCTGCATCGCCAGAGCCTTTATTCCCTGCATCATCTTTACTGTCCCACTGGGGTATGTCATGTGGTGCAACTCTGCCCTTCCTCGCCCTTTGCCCGAGCTGGGTCTCCCAGATCCTCTCCTGTCCCTGGGAATAGGAGGATCAAGCCGGGTAGCCAGAGCATGCAGAGCCTCCATTCCTACCGGGCTGAGCAGTTTGCTCACTGCAAGCTGGGCTCTACAGAGTCTAGTGTTCCTTAGTAGTGCTCAGCAGCTCTGCAGCCCCCATTCTGCAGGGGAAACCTGGAACTCTGCACAAATTCTGCATTGCACAGTGGCACAGAATTCCCCCAGGAGTATGTCATGGTATAGACCTGCTGTGGTGGTAGTTCTTACTAGTGCTGCCTGCTGCTGAGGGAAAAGCCAAATGCAGTGAAGTTATGTCACTACAGTGTGTTTGCCCAAACTTGGAGTGAGGGCATAAGAGGAGCCCTGAGCAGGCTGCCAGCTAACCTGATGTCCTTGATGTTCGAAATGGGGTGGGAGAGAATAATAGTATTTGATGGGGAGAGTTTTAGGGGGGGAGGTACACAATTGTGAAATTAAAACTACCAGAAAGCCAAATTGGTTTCAAATGCAATTAGATAGAAATATTGTATGGATGAAAGTTGTGAACCTGGAAAAAGCACCCCTGCCCCCAAGCTTCCAAGAGGATGTTGCCAATCATGTAAAGTAAAAAATAACCAAACTTGATATCCTCTTTCTTAACCAGGGGGTGGTGGTTCTACTACTGGTAAAAATGAAATAAACCACATAACTTTAAGTATCACGTACTGCCCTCAGTCAAAACCCATTGGCCATTTGAGCTATTGTATTCAGATTCCAGCATTTTGACCCTACTTTTGTCTACCAGTGTGCAAGCGTCTAGTCTGTAAAGAGCTGCTGTCTTCATCTTTTTTCCACTGCAAGCTGTTTTGAGCCACAGATTAATATGATGTATGGCTGGTAATTTTTCTAACATTACAGAAAATCAATAACCAAAAATGTGTGTGTAAAGGAAGAGAATTTTATTCTTGTTAAATCATTATTCTCTTTGAGCTTAAAAATGCATTATTTTGAATAGTGTTAGATTATTGATCAAACCTACAAGTATTTGACATTTATGTACCTTTCTTTTTTTCCCCACCCTCTCCCCCCTCCAGTTCCACTGTTATCATGGGGGCCCAGCTTCAATTTTAGTATCTGGTATGTTGAACTTAATGGCATTGATGATCCAGATGTGGTCCAACCCTGCCTCAACTGGTACAGCAAGGTAGGCCTGCATTTTAAATGACTGTTTTGAGAGTGGTGTAATCTCAAAACACTGTAAAATTTACTCTTGTGGAATTGCACTATTTCTGTTCTGTTCCACAGGTATCAACTGTTTAAAAAAGCATTATTATTTTTATTTGTTTGTTTGTTCCTTTATTTTTAAAGGCAAGTGCGGAAGCTTGATTTCAGACTTTTTGAAACTATCCTGTGCTTTAAATTTGTATGATGGATTGTGTGCCAATGAGCCTCTTGAGTTTCTGAGGGAGATTTGTTAAACTGTGATCTTTTTTGCCTTACACCCTCTTCCAGTAACTTGTTTATCCTATCCTCTTTCTTTAAAGGGTCTTGTATAAACTTGAACACTTGGTTGCTTGAAGTAGGTGGACTAGTTGGTTTTCCTGGCTTTACACATACCAGTAAAATTGTAGGCATAGGCTTCAGTGCAGTGGGAGAGGGGACTACGTGAGCTGTTCTAGGACACTGCTATAACACAAACCGTAGTAAAAGTCATTGTTCCAGGACAAAACACTCAAGCTTAAACATATAAAGATCTTGGTGGTGATTTTCAACTTACATTTCCAGGTAAAGTGCTCTATTATAGAGTAATTTCAAATCTTGTCATACTGACCAAGACAAGTGCGTGTATGTAGATGTACATGGTTTTCATACACACTTTTGTCTTTGGTCAGTACGATGAGATGTGATAGTTGTGTACAAGAGAGCAGTTTATATAGAAAACATCAACAAAGTATGTGCGTGTGCATGCACTTGTGCACACAGTCTTTCTTTTCCGAAACAATAATGGTTGATAATGGTCAATCCAAAAAGTAATCCATGCAATTTTTCACCTCCCCTTTCATCTGTCATTCTTCCTGTCACTAGGTTCTTGAATTCTCAGTGTTGCCATTACATCTTCATAATACTTTACTTTGATAGGTCAGCCTCATACCCTGTTGCTTTTATGGACTCTAAATGAAGTTTTATTTAAAAAAAAAAAAAAAAGTGAAACTCCTCCCCACAATTCCTAGTTCAATTAACCACACTCATCAACATCAGAGCATTTTTCTAGATTGCTTTTGCTTGACTATACTTTCTGTTCTTATTCCTGCATTTTCTAGTGAATAATAGAACTCTTCTGATATTACTTAAACTTTAAGGTTAGCTGCAGTGGACTGTTTAACATGATTTCTTTTTTTTGCCTTCCTGTCCTGCTCTGTAAATTATGAGAAGTTTATTAAAACCCAGTCTACAGCAATACTCTGGGTCATCTACTTGAACCTTGACAATTGTGTAAAAATAAATCTTGAGCATTTATATCATGATTAAGGTGCTACTTGAATTGTGGGATGATTGTCCAAAAAAAAAAAGTGCAGCTGAGTTGCAGACAAGCCATAGAAAATTGCAGAAAAGTAATAGTGGACTTTCTTATTTGCAGTAATAAAGTCCATTATTCCTTTTCTGCAGGTTTCCGCTGTTGGCCGTCCAGGGCTGAGAGTGAGGGCCCCCACTGACAACATTGCGATGGAAGCTTAATATTGCAGAATCTACAATTTCCGCAAATACTGCAAGTTAAATAGGGTCTTGATAATAGTACCCAAAAGCCCCAACCAGGAATGGGGCCCTGTTGTACTAGAAGCTGTACCAGTGAAGATGTGCTCACTGTCTGTGTATAAAAGTTCTTACAGTCTAAGATGAGCAACATATGAAGGGTGGGAGACAATGAAATATATAAAGTGTGTAATGTATTCATAGCTTTTCCCAATAAAAGCCGTGCTGGACCTCTGCTTGGTGTTTTAAAATAACTAACTATTTATGCTCATAGGGGCATTTCACTGTAACTATTGACAGTCAAAATTAGCATCCAACATTAATTTCAGACTTTATGGACTAAATACATCAAATGTATTAATGCCCTCAGTGGAGTTACACGAGGGTTGAATCTGGCCTTATGACTAAACTAGGGAGTTGAATGTGCTCCAGTCTGCTTTTTTTATACTTCCATCACTTGAGTAATTTAGGACTTTTCTATATTGGTTTCACCTTAAAACTAGCTAGATTTTACTGATGTACAAGTGAACACTTTAAAAAAGTTCTAACTTTAACTCTTAGAAACCAAGATGCTTTGTTATATGGTGTGTGTGTACATATAGCACTCGGAGGAGAGGAAGGTGATCAGGAAGGGTCAACATGGATTCACCAAGGGCAAGTCATGCCTGACCAACCTGATTGCCTTCTATGATGAGATAAATGGCTCTGTGGATAGCCGTGGACGTGATATATCTCAACTTTAGCAAAGCTTTGATATGGTCTCCCACAGTGTTCTTGTCAGCAAGTTCAAAAAGAATGAATTGGATGAATGGTCTATATGGTGTATAGAAAACTGGCTAGGTCTTTGGGCTCAATGGATAGTGATCAGCGGGTCGATGTCTAGTTGGTATCAAGCAGAGTGCCCCAGGGGTCTGTTCTGGCACTGGTTTTGTTCAACATCTTCATTAATAATCTGGATGATGGGATGGATTGCACCCTGAGCAAGTTTGTGAATGACACTAAGCTGGGGGGAGAGGTAGATATGCTGGAGGTTAGGAATAGTGTCCAGAGTGAACTAGACAAATTGGAGGATTTGGAGACTAAAATTGGAGGCTAAAATAAATCTTATGAGGTTCAACAAGGACAGGTGCAGAGTCCTGCACTTAGGATGGAAGAATTGCATGCTCTGCTACAAGCTGGGGACCAACTGGCTAAGCAGCAGTTCTGCAGAAAAGGCCCTGGGGATTACAGTGGACGAGAAGCTGGATGAGTCAACAGTGTGCCCTTGTTGCCAAGAAGGCTAACGGCATATTGCCAGCAGATCGAGGGAAGTGATTATTTCCCATCTGTTCGGCGCTGATGAAGCCACATCTGGAGTATTGCACCCAGTTTTGGGCCCCCCACTACAGAAAGGATGTGGACAAACTGGAGAGAGTCCAACAGAGGGCAACAAAAATGATTAGGGGTCTGGGGCACATGACTTAGGAGGAGAGGCTGAGGGAACTGGGGTTATTTAGTCTGCAGAAGAGAGAAGTGAGGGGGGGATTTGATAGCAGCCTTCAACTACCTGAAGGGGGGTTCCAAAGAGGATGGAGCTCAGCTGTTCTCAGTGGTGGCAGATGACAGAACAAGGAACAATGGTCTCAAGTTCAGTGGGGGAGGTCTAGATTGGATATTAGGAAAAAATGTTTCACTAGGAGGGTGGTGAAACATTGAAATGGGTTACATAGGGAAGTGGTGGAATCTCCATCCTTCAGGTTTTGAAATTGATGATGGTTTAGTTGGGGTTGGGCCTGCTTTGAGGTCGGGGTTGGACTAGATGACCTCCTGAGGTCTCTTCCAACCCTAATGTTCTATGTTTTTTTTTCTTGCATTCAGCTATATTTCAAAAGTGCCTATGTGATTTATTCATGGCTTTCAAGGTAAGAAGGAACAATTGTGATCATCTAGTCTGACCTGTGTAGCTCAGGCCATAGGACTTCACCAAAATTACTTTTTGAACAAAAGCATACCTGTAATTTAAGTTGGATTTAAAAATAAATACATCCAGTGATGGAGTGCCCACTGTGACCCGTGGTAAATTGTTTCAATAGTTAATCACCAAGTTTTTAAAATAAAAAAAATCACATCTTATTTATAATCTGAATTGGTCTAATTTCAGCTTCTAGCCATTGGCTCATGTTACACTTTTCTCTGCTTGATTGAAGAGCCTGTTATTAAATTTGTTCACCATAAAGGCACATATAGATTGTGATTAAATAACTACTTACCCTTCTCTTTAAGATAGACTGTTCCCCTTAAGTCTCACTGTAAAGCATGTTCTCCAGTCCCTTAATCATTTTAATGGATCTTCTCTAAATCTTCTGATTTATCAACATCCTTCTTGAAATGTGAGCACTAAAACTGGACACAGTATTCCAGCAGTAGTTGCACCATTGCCAAATACAGAGCTCACCTCTCTACTCCTACTTGAGATCCCCCTGTTTATGCATCCAAGGATTTCATTAGGTCTTTAGTCACAGCATCACACTATGAGCTCATGTTCAGCTGATTATCCACCACAATTCTCAAATCTTTCAAGAGTCACTGCTTCCCAGGATAGAATCCCCCATCTTGTAAGTATGGCATATGTTCTTGTTCCTAGATGTATACTTTTACATTTAGCTATATTGAAACGTACATTGTTTGCTTGTGCCCTGCTTACTAAATGAGCCATATTGCTCTTTATCAGAGATCTGTTCTCTTCACTATTTACTCTTCCCCAATTTTTGTGTCATCTGCAAACTTTCTCTGATTTTCTTTTCTTCCAGGTTGTGTTAAATAGTGTAGGGACAAGAACTGATCCCAACAGGGTCCCACTAGAAACGCACCTGTTTTTTGATTCCTCATTTACAGTTACATTTTGAGACCTATTAATTAGCCATCTTTTAATCCACTTCATGTGTGCCATGTTAATTTTGTATTCTATTTTTTTAAATCAAAATTTCATGTGGTACTTAGTCAGATGCCTTGCAACCAAACTTGTAATCTCATTAAGGAGATATGGGAGCACAAGTTCTATTGAAAGTGGGTGTGCTAAATTGCTTACACACTTTGGAAAATGTCACCCTAAATTCCTTCCATCTAATTATTGCTATTGGCATATTTAAAGCCGATGATGATTAGGGCTGTTGATTGATCGCAATTAACTCATGTGATTAACTAAAAAAATTAATCGTGATTAATTGCCGTTTTAATCACAATGTTAAACAATAGAATACCAATTAAAATTAATTAAATATTTTGGATGTTTTCTACATTTTCACATATATTGATTTCAGTAACAATACAGAATACAAATGGTACAGTGCTCACTTTATATTTTTATTACAAATATTTGCACTGTAAAAATGATAAAAGAAATAGTATTTTTCAATTCATCCTCATACAAGTACCGTAGCACAATCTTTCTATCATAAAAGAAAAGGAGTACTTGTGGCACCTTAGAGACTAACAAATTTATTTGAGCATAAGCTTTCGTGAGCTACAGCTCACGTCATTGGATGCATGAAAGCAACAAATCTACATTTGTAAGTTACGTTGTTACATAACTGCACTCAAAAACACAACAATATAAAACTTCAGAGCCTACAAGTCCACTCAGTTCTTCTTGTTCAGCCAATTGCTAAGAGGAAACAAAGTTTGTTTACGTTTATGGGAGATAATACTGCCCGCTTTTTATTTACAGTGTCACCTGAAAGTGAGAACAGATGTTTGCTTGGCACTTTTTGTAGCCAACATTACAAGGTATTTATATGCCAGATATGCTAAACATTCATATGCCCCTTCATGCTTTGGCCACCATTCCAGAGGACATACTTCCATGCGGATGATGCTTGTTTAACTTTTTTTTTAAGTTAGTTTAAATTTGTGGCTGAACTCCTTGGAGGAGAATTGTATGTCTCCTGATCTGTTTTACCTGCATTCTGCCATACGTTTCATGTCATAGCAGTCTCTGATGATGACCCAGCATGTTGTTCGTTTTAAGAATACATTCTCCGCAAACTTGACGAAATGCAAAGAAGGTACCAATGTGAGATTTCTAAAGATAGCTACAGCACTTGATCCAAGAATCGGAAGTGCCTTCCAAAACCTGAGAGGGACAAGGTGTAGAGCATGCTTTCAGGATTCTTAAGAGCTACACTCTGATGCAGAAACTACAGAACCCAAAGCACCAAAAAAGAAAATCAACCTTCTGCTGGTGGAATGTGACTCAGATAATGAAAATGAACATGTCAGTCTGCACTGCTTTGAATTCTTATTGAGCAGAACCCGTCGTCAGCATGGACGCATGTCTCCTGGAACGGTGGTTGAAGCATGAAGGGACATACGAATCTTTAGCGCATCTGGCATTTAAATATCTTGCGATTCCAGCTACAACATTGCCATGCAAACGCCTGTTATGTTCAGGTAACATTGTAAACAAGAAGCAGGCAGCATTATCTTCTGCAAATGTAAGCAAACTTGTTTGAGCAGTTGTCTAAACAAGAAGTAGGACTGAATGGACTTGTAAGCTCTAAAGTTTTACATTTGTTTTATTTCTGAATGCAGTTTTGTACATAATTCTACTTTTGTAAGTTCAACTTTCATGATAGAGATTGCACTATAGTACTTAAGTGAATTGAAAATACTATTTTTTTTATTTTTACAGTGCACATACTTATAATATAAAATGAGTAATGTACATTTTGTATTCTCTGTTGTAATTGTAATCAATATATTTAAAATGTGGAAAGCATTAATGTTTTATATAAGTTGTATTCTATTGTTTAACAGTGCGATTAATCGCAATTCTTTTTTTTTTTAATCACTTGACAGCCCTAATGATGTATCTTCCCTCTCTCTGACAACTAAAATGGTAGCTTTTTGAGATGCTGCATGCTGTCTTTTGAGTTTTGGGTACTGTAAGGCCTGGAGGAGATCCAGTGAGTTATTGTCAAAATCCTGCACTCCTGGATGGCAGGTGGTCAGCATTGATATACTGGGGGATGAGATGAGGAGTTGGTGTGAGGGAATAGCCTGCAGTGCTAGTATTGACATGTACATCAGTTTTTTCCAAATACAGTTATGCAAGACAGCTTTTGAGGCTATGGGTTTTCATGCTTTCTGTCTGTTTTCAAATAATGGTGATTAATGGTCATTGTGTGTGTATATAATATATATTCCTGTTTAATACTCTTTCCTTATGCTTTTTCACTTAGAGAAGCTGTGACCTATTTACTGTTTTAAAGTATTTTGTTAATTTGATGCTTACATAACTTTGGGAGTGAAGGGTTTTTTTCCACTTTTCTCCATTTTCATGTAGAATTCAGTAGCAGCAAGACCAAAGAGATAGAAAAGGAATGGCAGTGATTTTAAAGATTTGGTCTTGTGGTGAAGTGTGCAATCATATCTTGTAACTGTATCAAAAAATTAAATCATCTTAAAGAAAGAAATAGCACAACATTTTGTCTCCTCATTGGGAGGCAGATGCCATTGAAAGTGGATTACGTTTAGTGTAGCTTTGTAGGCTATGAACAGTTAACATATGCAACATGTATGAGAGCTTCCACTTCCCTGTCATCCCAACAAATTTGTGAGAAATTCCTGCTTGTGCCAGCCAGGGAAATCTACCCTTCTCATAGGTTTTCTTGTGTTCCAGTAGTACCGTGAACAGGAAGCCATTCGTCTATGTCTAAAGCATTTTCGCCAACACAACTACACTGAGGCTTTTGAATCACTGCAGAAGAAAACCAAGATTGCGCTAGAGCACCCAATGCTGACAGATCTGCATGACAAACTAGTGCTGAAAGGAGACTTTGATGCTTGTGAAGAATTGATAGAAAAAGCTGTAAATGGTAAGTGAATCCAAAGCAGCATCTTGGCTGGAAAGCCTATTGATGTATAAACTCTTTCCATAATGTACATTAAAATATACACAGCTGTATTCAGAGTAGCAGCCGTGTTAGTCTGTATTCGCAAAAAGAAAAGGAGGACTTGTGGCACCTTTAGAGACTAACAAATTTATTAGAGCATAAGCTTTCGTGAGCTACAGCTCACTTCATCGGATGCATTTGGTGGAAATGCTTTTTTTTTTCCACCAAATGCATCCGATGAAGTGAGCTGTAGCTCACGAAAGCTTATGCTCTAATAAATTTGTTAGTCTCTAAGGTGCCACAAGTACTGTAAGGAGTGTGATCACTTAAGATAAGCCATCACCAACAGCAGGGGGGGGAAAGGAGGAAAACCTTTCATGGTGACAAGCAGGTAGGCTAATTCCAGCAGTTAACAAGAATATCAGAGGAACAGTGGGGGGTGGGGTGGGAGGGAGAAATACCATGGGGAAATAGTTTTACTTTGTGTAATGACTCATCCATTCCCAGTCTCTATTCAAGCCTAAGTTAATTGTATCCAGTTTGCAAATTAATTCCAATTCAGCAGTCTCTCGTTGGAGTCTGTTTTTGAAGCTTTTTTGTTGAAGGATAGCCACTCTTAGGTCTGTGATCGAGTGACCAGAGAGATTGAAGTGTTCTCCAACTGGTTTTTGAATGTTATAATTCTTGACGTCTGATTTGTGTCCATTCATTCTTTTGCGTAGAGACTGTCCAGTTTGGCCAATGTACATGGCAGAGGGGCATTGCTGGCACATGATGGCATATATCACATTGGTAGATGCGCAGGTGAACGAGCCTCTGATAGTGTGGCTGATGTGATTAGGCCCTATGATGGTATCCCCTGAATAGATATGTGGACAGAGTTGGCAACGGGCTTCGTTGCAAGGATAGGTTCCTGGGTTAGTGGTTCTGTTGTGTGGTGTGTGGTTGCTGGTGAGTATTTGCTTCAGATTGGGGGGCTGTCTGTAAGCAAGGACTGGTCTGTCTCCCAAGATCTGAGAGAGCGATGGCTCGTCCTTCAGGATAGGTTGTAGATCCTTGATGATGCGTTGGAGAGGTTTTAGTTGGGGGCTGAAGGTGATGGCTAGTGGCGTTCTGTTGTTTTCTTTGTTGGGCCTGTCCTGTAGTAGGTGACTTCTGGGTACTCTTCTGGCTCTGTCAATCTGTTTCTTCACTTCAGCAGGTGGGTATTGTAGTTGTAGGAATGCATGATAGAGATCTTGTAGGTGTTTGTCTCTGTCTGAGGGGTTGGAGCAAATGCGGTTATATCGTAGCGCTTGGCTGTAGACAATGGATCGAGTGGTATGATCTGGATGAAAGCTAGAGGCATGTAGGTAGGAATAGCGGTCAGTAGGTTTCCGATATAGGGTGGTGTTTATGTGAGGAGCTGTATTGTGATTTGTTTTGCATTATGTAAGGGGAGCTATTTAGTATCTGAAGCATGATGCCTTGTAAACTCTTGCTAGACACATGATTATACTCTGCATGAGAAGAGTTAGTAAAGGTTGACAAGACTTACTAACATATTTCCTTTTTATTTCTATTACTTGGAAGCCCCCACCCCCCAAGAGTTTAAAAGGTGCTTCCAGGAATAAGTGAAGACAAGGTCTGTGACCCAGGTAGCTGACAACCTAAAGTCAGACAACACTACAAGAGAATGTAATGCACTCCTCCCAACTTCTCTTTCGTTTAAGAGAAGGACAAGATTTCAGTAAGATTCCCCAGTTAGCAAGGCCATCTCTTCATTATGATAGATTTTGTTAAATTTAGTGGATTGTTCTTTTTAAACCCACCTAGTTGGGCAACACAGCAGAAATAATATTTTAGGAGGGATTTGAATTAGGCTAGTGGCTTTGTGAATGGGAGTAGGGACAATAGGCCTTGTAATAGGAGCTTACAGGAAGACACTGAGGTAGGCGTGGGAGAAAGGCTCTGACTTTTGGAGCAGAGGCCTAGTGGCTAGCTTCATTATAAATAAATTAAGATTAACCCTTTATTTAGCGCTTTATTTAGAGTGCAGAGGGAGCTTGAGTAGCAGAGTAAGTGTCTTTTCCCCACACTTGGAGCACAGCCATGGTTAGAACTCAGCAATTCCTGACTCTCAGTATTGTGCTCCATGTTCATTTGCTCTCTCTAGGTCAGAGGTGGGCAAACTACGGCCCACGGGCCACATCCGGCCCGCGAGACGGACCTTGCCTGACCCTTGAGCTCCTGGCCGGGGAGGCAGCCCCCGGCCCCTCCCCTACTGTCCCCCCTCCCCTGGAGCCTCAGTTCGCCCTGCGGACAGCGCGGCTGGCTCCGTCTGGGTCCTGGGGCTGCGAGCTCCGAGCTTAATGGTAAGGGGGGCAGGGTTGGATAAGGGGTAGGGGATCCCGGGGGGCAGTTGGATGGGGCAGAGGTTCTGGGGGTTAGTCGGTTGGGGAATGGGGGTTGGATAGGGTGTGGGAGTCCTGGGCAGGCCTGTCAGGGGTGGAGGTGTGGCTAGGGGACAGGGAGCAAGGGGATTGGATAGTGGGTAGGGTCCTGGGGGAGGCGGATTGGGGCGCAGGGTCCTGGGAGCGGTCAGTCGGGGGACAAGGAGTTGGGGGGGTTGAATGAGTTAGGGGTTTGGGGGGGCAGTCAGGGCACGGGAAGTGGGAGGGGGTGAATAGGGGGTGTGGGCCAGGCTGCTTGGGAGTCACAGCCTTCCTTAACTGCCCCTCCATACAGTTTTGCACCCCGATATGGCCCTTGGGCCAAAAAGTATGCCCAGCTCTGGTCTAGGTGAAACTCGTACTGGCATAATAAGAGAATCTTTGAGTAACTCCTTTGACTTTACTGGAATAATAGCAACGTAGCATGATGGCAAGTCCGGTCCAGAGTTTTGTCTTTCTGGGCTAAACTCTTCTGCTTTGTAATAGCTGCTGCTAATAAGCACAATTTGCAGAAGGGTGTGTGTGTGTGCGCGCGCCTGCTGGCAACATCAATAATGCAGTTTTATCAAAGTAGTGATTTGGTTCCTGGGGTATAGTGGGAGTGAAAAGAAGCATAACTAAAGACAGCCTCATAGTTTTGTCTCCTTTAAAAATCAAGTATATCAAATAACATGTTCTGTTTACTGTGTGGGATTTTGCTGTGCTGCTTTCCACTCCTCTGGGACTGCTCTGTTTTTTCTCCAGCCTTCTAGATTGTTCTTTTTCTAGGAAGTGCTTGAGTATTTTTTCTTGCTTGAACAAATGATTTGTAACTGCTGCAGTGTTCTCCCGCTTATCCAGGTGTAGAAGTATTGTCAAAGGACAAGATTCCTAGATCCTGTATTTCACTGGTTAACAAATTACTGTTGCTTTCCAGCTTAATTTTTTTGTGGTGAATGGTTAATCTGCCTAGTTTCTGACAGTTTTAAATGTCAGGTTGCATTGGCTTCTGACATCTCTTGGCTTAGAGCAATGGCCTTGAACAATTGATTGCTTGCTTCAATTGCACCTAGGCAATGTGCAAAAAAAACTCTGGCCCTCTAACTCTACACCAGGTCTACTCTAGAAGAGGTTTGCTGGTATAGCAATACTGGTAAATGCTCCTAGTGTTAGACACAGTATATACTGGTTCCTTGAGCAAAATAAACTAATCTGGGAAAAGCACTTTTATGTTGGTATAACTGTGTCTACTACAGCTTTTGTCAATATAGAAATTTCCCGCCCCCCCCCCTTTTTTTTTAAAGTACTTGTAAACTGACACTGTTGGCAAAAGTTACCGGTGTATACCTGGCGTTAGGCTATGGCTATGCTAGAGGGCTTAGTGATGTAGCTGCACTGATGCAGCTGTGCCACTGCAAGCTCTCTACTAGTGTAACTGCTCTAAGATGATGAGAGAGAGCTTTCCCGTCTACTTAATTAATCCATTTCCAACGAGCACTGTTAACTACATCAATGGGAGAAGCTCTCCCACTGACAGCGCTGTCCACACCGGCCTTTATTTCTGTGTAACTATGTTGCTCAAGGGGGTGGCTTATTCACACCCCCGAGCGACATAAATTATACCAACATAAGTGGTAGTGTAGACATAGCGGTAGTTAACCTGACACCTGCAGCATTAAGCATGTTGTGGGTCTTGGGTCTTGTCTTTTGTTCTTGTTCCAGTTTATAAAACGGAGAGTGAGCTATTCCTTTCACTAGCAATCTAGTTGAATGACTTAGCATGAATTTTTATTTACACATGCTATTCTACGTTCTGTCACTGATTCTAAAGGAATATTATAAATCTGATATCAATACTTTTATGGTATAATCCTAATATCCAATACCTGGCTAACTGAAACTCCCAGTTAACCGAAGGTTTGCTGGTGTTGTCAACAGTAATGTTTAACTTGCATTATTCCCTGCTTATCCTCTACTGCTTCTCCTTTCTGTTGCTTTGACCACGTTACCCCTCAACCCCTTCGCTGACTTCCCCTGGCTTTCACATTAAGTTGCAGCTCCTCAATCCCACTTTTCACCCATCTTTCTATCGAGCTTTCCTTCTTTGTGTAACCCCATTACCTGTGTGTAGTTCCCCACTTCACAGAGAAGTTGTGAGGATAAGTAGTATTATCCTGAAGCACATTAAGTGACTTGCCTGAGGTCACACAGGAAGTCTTTGGCAGAGCAGGGAATTGAATCTGTTCTTCCAGGGTCCCAGGCTAGTGCCCTGAACCCTGGATTATCCTTCCTCTCATTGACCTTCAGGGCCAAACAACTTCATTCTGGCCTACCATGTTTCATTCTGGACTTCTACCACCACCTGCTCACCATGCTTTTTTACACTCTCATGCTGTCTTCTGTGTTTGAAATGCCTTCTCATGCACCTCACTTTTCTCAAGTTCCCTGCTTAAAGCTTTTGTGAAACCTTTCTACAATAATTTCTTCTTACGCAGAATTTGGGCCTTTTTCATTCCTGAACTCTTGTCCTGTGTGTTAGCTTTTCAAATAAGTTTGTTTTGGACAGTATAGTGTTTGGTATACTTCCAATGATGTGCAAATGTATATGTAAAGAGAAATATGTGTGTATATATACATACACACAAATGCCCAGTTAACTTTCAAGGCTTTCAGAGACTCTGAAACTCTCCTGGACATTACATAGCCTAAACCTGGGCATATGAACTTTTGACTGCATGTTGATCTTGAGGTTCATGGCCTTAACTTCATTTCACCACTACATTTTTCTTTAACATGGATGCCACACAGTTTAGCACAAATTGACTTAAATAGGGGGCAAATATTTGTAATGCTAGATTTAAAAATGTGACATGCCAAACCTCTTGCAGGTGGTCACCATATTAGATGGGAAGAATGAGTCTGCATGGATGAGAATGAATATTAGTGGAAGTAGATATTTTTTTTTTTTTTGTATAGCTAGTGCTGAAGACTGATGCCTTCCACCCTACCTCACTGGATAATTTCTTTTGAGAACTTTTTGGCAGGCAATCACACTCTTCCCACAGATTCTTAGCACTTCCTCATGTGCATTATGCTCAGAAAATGGGCATATTGAAACTCTGGCAACTGGTTGACTTCCTCTCAAAAATAAAGGTTCTGTAAATCTCAATTGGGTCTGAGACATAGCTCAAATACCTCACATTTGGATTCATTCCTGCATCTTCCAGACAGCCTATGCTCTGACAGACAAGTCTGGTTAATATTCCTGTACAGCAAATGCCGAATCAAAGTTTCGTAATGGAACTGCATGAAACTACTGCAAAACATACTCACAGATTAGATTTCTCTGTGCAAGCTACAGGTAGTGTTCTGGTTTCGCTTTTTTTCAAGGAGGTGTTCCTCTGGCTGTTTTCATGTCAATTTCTGATGTCTGATCATCCACTAAGTCACTAGCGAAAAGTCTTATTTGTTGTTTGTGCTCAAAGTGCTTAGGGTGTATAAGAAGGGAATGGCTGAATCTTCCTGGAAGTTCCAGACGCACTGTAGTTTTGAGGGGCAATACTAAGCCATGCATACTCCCTTCATTCGGTTATTCTGTAAAATCTCTTGCTACATGACATTCAACTGGCTGACAAAATAAAGTCTCTAATATTAGTAAATTGTACCTAACTGATGATTAACCTGTAATCTCTAGGAGTTGGATGTTGCTGTATGCAAAATGCATCAAATGTAGGTGTAAAGGAGTTAATAGATAATGGTACATAATGAATCATCTTTGGACATAATTGTAGAATAGACGTGGGCATTGACCCATGTGAAAGGCCTCATGGGCTCTGGAAATTGATTTTCCTTTAAAACTGGTAAGCACTTTTAAAATTGTTTTGTGCAATGGAGTTGAAAATATTGTTCTAAACCACTGTTACTGTTTCATTGGAAATGGATGATAAAAACCTAATCTGGCCTAGATCTGATCCTTCACAGGGCCTATGCAGTACGTTGTCTCTCTCTTTAGACATGTCAGGTCAGCTTAGCTGATAAAACAAGAACTATGAACAGGGTACAAGAATAGATCAGATACCGGTAGGAGATCCCAATAGGCCTCTTTCTGTCCATGTGCCAAACCACTAGTGAGGGGTTCAGCTTCCAAAACAAGCCACTGCTGATTTATAGTGCAAGTAGAATGAATGTGGAACTGCTCCCAGTTGAAAGAAACATTTCTGGGAAGAGAGCTGGAATATCTCCAAACCAGTGTCCCATGGAAGAAAAGAAGCATTATTAAAAGAAGCTGAAGGCACAGCAGGGGAGAAGTGTTGTCTTGACAAGTGCAGCCTGTGGGCGTTGAGCATGAGAGAGAGGTTAAACCACCCTTTTCAGGTCATATGGTGCAATTCATCCTCTTGTTCTGTGTGTCCAATAATCTGTTTGCTGCCAAAGGGATTGATGATGCTGTTTTAGCTCCTTTCTTGAAGACCAAACCATCCTAATGTTCCGTAAAAGAATAATTTTTTTTTACCTGTTTGTGGCTAGTAAAATGTATCTGATTTTAATGTGGAATTTTTTACTAGCGTCAAATAACAGAACATATACTGTGCATGTATCTCTGGAGTGAATCAAAATGCCTGAAAACTTCTGAAAGTTTTTTATAGTTAGAATTGACCAACGTAACTCTTGTTTGAGTTCGTAAACGCTGTGTAGTGTTTGGGGAGACCAGACTTCAGAACCTTAGACCACTCAGCCTCTACCAGGAAGCACTCATTGACTTGCAGAATTAAGCCTATAATTAAACCTAGATCTCAGTCTTGACAAATTAGGACCACAAAAACATTAAAAATATGATGTGGGAGAAAGTTTGTCTTGTACAACACATAATTAAGAGCGTACAGTTTTGATTTTAATTTTTCCACTTAGAGCCATCTGGGGTAGGTAATATACTTCTGAATTTACAACTGTATTTTTAGGAAGTGGACGCCTATCATTTAAGGTAATAACTTTTAAAGTCCTTGCCTTACCCCCAGATACCTGGGCTCCTGAATAGGGAAAAATACCCCCCCCCCAGGACTGATGGTCTCCACCCTTTTTTAAAAAAAGGGGGGGGGGCAGGGGTAGGGATGAATAAGTGGGTGTTAAGTTTTTTGTTTAGATTTATAAACTTCATTTTGTGGTTCAGGAAGCATGTATATAATCTAACACTGTACAAATCTGCTTTTTATCAGGGGCCCCAAAAGCCCAGTCCCATTTTTGTGTCCCTGCCCCCTCCGCTCCCCAAAAAAAAAAAGCCACCAACAAAAAATGCCCTCAGGTAAACGGAGGAGAGAGATGGGATTTAAGACTAATTTACTTTTCTGGAAAAAGAAAAGGAGTACTTGTGGCACCTTAGAGACTAACAAATTTATTGCACATAAGCTTTCGTGAGCTACAGCTCACTTAATACAGACTAACCCGGCTGCTACTCTGAAACCTTACTTTTCTGGTTTGATCCAGTGCCTGTTTGTTTCTTCTCAGCATTTACAACAGTCTGCTTTTTCCTTTTTCTCTTAAATGAAGCTCTGGAGACATCTGACCCAGTTTCAGCTCAACATGAGCTGAAATGGCTGAATTTATAAGCACTTGCAACTTCTTCCCTTCTTGATTAAATAATGGAAATAGAACCCATTCTTAATTAAAACATGTCACGCTAGACAATTATGGATAAACTGGCATGACATGGCAATCAAGCTAGGTTGATTCTTGATTGATATAGTGGCTGTTTACTCTTTTATTTTGTCAAAATACAAATTGAATAAGGTATGATTTATGAAAAATGTTAGTAACTGACATGCATATGACAGTTGTTTTGAAGAGAGCTCTAGAGTAGCAGTTAGGTTTGAGTGAGAGCATCTTATTTTAATCTGAAAAATTTCCGCTACAGCATAATGTAACTGCAAACATTACATGCAGCAATAAGTTGTTTTTTCTGTGTTTGCAGATGGCTTGTTCAATCAGTACATCAGTCAGCAGGAATACAAACCGCGTTGGGGTCAGATTATCCCCAAAAGTACCAAAGGTAAGAGTCTCTAAATGGAAAACACTTCTAAAAATTACCCATGCATTAGTAATTGCCACTATAGTAACTGTGGATACAGTGTATGAAGGTGTTAAAAGGTAGGTTATAGGATAGGTTAATCCTGCTTTTTACCGGTGCAGCTGATGTCATTTACTTTTCACTCTGGCACGATGCATTTATCTTCAGATACTAAAATAATTACGTGAATGTACAGTTCAGTAAGGAACCGTTCACAAAACAGTAGCTTTAACCCAAAAGTTATACAAGATGGCTTTTCTGGAGTGGTGGAGTAGCATTTAAGGTGCCATTCTAGCTGACTTGTCTTCAGGCAATTCTGAGGCTGCTCTTTATCGTTCTGGGAGCTGAACTAGCCTTTGGCTATCCCCAGCGTTGGGGGCTGCAAAGATTGGTTTAAGCTCAACAGTTTTTATGGACCTAAGGATATGTTTTCACATCCAGGGACTATTAAGTTCTCCTCTTGCAAGACACTCCCTGTACTGAAATAGAGCATTGTATTCACTGATTTACCTATGACAATGATTTTTCTCTGGAAGATGGACACAAAAAGCAATTGGACAATAAAAAAAAAAAATCTTGGTTGCCTTGAGTATAAACATGCTGTTCTCCAGATAATTGCTATGTATGTTTTGAATGTTTGAAGGACTGTGGGCTATTTAAGTTGTGCTGCCTCCACTCAGTTTATATGGCATGAATGAATTATAATTTTTTTAAAAATCATGTATAATAGCAAACCTTTCCTTTGTCTTTTAACAAGGTGATGGAGAGGACAGCAGACCAGGAATGAGAGGAGGTCATCAGATGGTCATTGATGTACAGACAGGTGAATGGTCATTTATTCTTTAAGAAGAAAGTTCTGTCCTATTTTTATTTTGGAACTTAATTATGTTGAGCGGATACCAGTTCAGCTATAAATATGCAAACACATCTGGTTCCTTTGTATATTATTTTTTTATTAGTGTTCGGACAAAATTCTGCTCTTAATGCATCTAGATTGTTCTGCTTTCCCTCTGTGGAGCCCTACTCCACATTTCTAGATTTCAGTCTGCTTGTTTTGTTGATGCAGGAGTGACTTCTTCCATAGGTGATCTGATGTTTGTGTTGGGGGAGGATGTGTTACAGGTGCCCTTTTTGCCCCTACCTGCTGCAGGTCTTAAGGCTAGAAGCAGTCTCGGCCTTAGCTGGCCAAGCATTACTGGTCCCTAACTCTCACTGATAACCTAGGAACCTTCTGATTAAGAGCCAGGGGTTTTTCCTGAGAAAGGGAGCTGGGGATCTTAAAACTAAACCAATCATTTTTTTAAATGATTGGCCATGTGCTATGAGCCCCACTTTTCTAAGAACTTACTCTGCACCAAAAAATTTTGAATGGTGCACAATATTTTAAAATTCCGCAAAATTCTGCGTATTTTATTTGTCAAAATAATGCAGTATAATCATGCTGGCTTCAATTATTTAGGTAATTTATATAAACTACAATACAATGGATGGAGAACGGGAGTGGGGAGCATTGGAGGAAATCCCAAAACCTCCTTGCCTAATCCATAGGGTTGGAAGGGATGTCGAGGTAATCTAATCCAGTCCCCTGCACTCATGGCAGGACTAAGTATTATCTAGACCATCCCTGACGGGTGTTTGTCCAACCTGCTCTTAAAAATCTGCAATGATGGAGATTCCACAATCTCCATAGGCAATTTATTCCAGTTCTTAACTACCCTGACAGTTAGGAAAAACTTCCTAATGTCCAACCTAAACCTGCAATTTAACATTGCTTCTTGTCCTATTCTCAGAGGTTAAGAAGAACAATTTTTCTCCCTCCCCCTTTTAACAACCTTTTCACTGTGGCTATCTAATTGTAATAAATATACAAATCCCCACCCTGTAGCTATTTTGTGTGCACTGCTATGGAGGAAAAAAACCTGTTAGGTTCCATGTAAACACACAAGAATGGTACAGTCCCTCCCCCAAAGAACTTAGTCTGTCAAAGGGTAGAGGAAAGGGGGATGCAAGTAGGATGGTCAGGGTTTTGATTGACCATATCTTGCTAGTGTATTTTATTCATATCAACCTATCTTCAATTGCTGGTTACCCTTACTGTTACCAGTCAGAAGACTTCATGTTGCCCTCAACTCCTTATTTAATACTCCTAACAAACATGGTTTCTAACCCTTTCCCCACCTAACCCTTATGATAATATAATGTAATAAAAGTGACTTACAGTTAATGGGGAGAGGGGACAAGTGCCAAGCCTTGGTACATCTGGACTACAGGTCGGGGTGCAATTTGCAGCTTCTGTAGGCATGCGTGCACTAGCTTTAATCTAGCTAGCTTGCTAAAAATAGCAGTGAGGACGTGGCAGTGTGTGCTGCACAAGCCTGTTTTACCCCTCTGGGTAGATACTTATACTGCCTGCACTGACTACAATGCTGCCTGCCACATCCTCACTACTAGTTTTAGCAGGCTAGCTAGATTAAAATACCATGGGTATGTCCATGAAAGCTGCAAATCGTAACCCCCAGCTACAGTGTGATACCTTTGAGGGGTAAGGAGGCATGTGGGATTATTTAAAATCTGGGGGAGCTGAGAGTGGCTATATTGGTTGTGGGTGTATAGATAGGGAGTTGAAGGCTGTAGCAAGTTGAGATGCATAGGCATGAGGACAGAATACAACTAGGGCTGTCAAAATAACTAAGGCTGTTGATTGCCGTTAACTCGCGTGATTAACTCAAAATTAATCTCGATTAATTGCAGTTTTAATTGCACTGTTAAACAATAGAATACCAATTGAAATTTATTAAATATTTTGGATGTTTTTCTACGTTTTCATATATATAGTATTCTGTTGTAATTGAAATCAAAGTATATATTTTTGATTACCAATATTTGCACTGTAAAATGATAAAGAAATAGCATTTTTCAGTTCACCTCATACAGGTACTGTAGAACGATCTTTTGTCGGGAAAGTGCAATTTACAAATGCAGATGTTTTGTGTGTGACATAACTGCACTCAAACAAAACCAATGTAAAACTTCAGAGCCTACAAGTCCACTCAGTCCTACTTCTTGTTTAGCCAATCGCTAAGACAAACAAGTTTGTTTACATTACAGGAGATAATGCTGTCATCCTCTTATTTGCAATGTCACCAGAAAGTGAAAACAGGCATTTGCATGGCATTTTTGTAGCCTACATGGCAAGGTATTTACGTGCCAGATATGCTAAACATTTGTATGCCCCTTCATGCTTTGTCCATCATTCCAGAGGATATGCTTCCATGCTGATGACAGTTTAAAAAAAAAAAAAGTTAATTAAATTTGTGACTGAACTCCTTGGGGAGAATTGTATGTTCCCTGCTCTGTTTTTACCGCATTTTGCCATATATTTCCTGTTATAGAAGTCTCAGATAATTGACCCAGCACAAGTTATTCATTTAAGAACACTTTCACTGTAGATTTCACAAAATGCAAAGAATGTACCAATGTGAGATTTCTAAAGATAGCTACAGCACTCGACCCAAGGTTTAAGAATCTGAAGTGCCTTCCAAATCTGAGAGGGGTGAAACGTTAGAGGCATGTTTTCAGAAGTCTTAAAAGAGCAACACTCCAATGCAGAAACTACAGAACCTGAACCACCAAAAAGAAAATCAATCTTGTGCTGGTGGCATCTGACTTAGGATGATAAAATTAACATGTCAGTCCGCACTGACTTTGGATCTTATTGAGCAGAACCTATTGTCAGCATGGACACGTCCCCTGGAATGGTTGGCCGAAGCATGAAGGGACATGCACTAAAGATTCGTATCTGGCACATAAATATCTTGCCATCCGGCTACAACAGTGCCATGAGAACGCCTGTTCTCACTGTCAGGTGACAGTGTAAACAAGAACCTGGCAGTATTATCTCCTGCAAATGTAAACAAACTTGTTAGTCTGAGCGATTGTCTGAACAAGAATTAGGACTGAGTGGACTTGCAGGCTCTAAAATTTTACATTGTTTTATTTTTGAATGCAGTTTTTTTCTACATAATTCTACATTTGTAAGTTCAACTTTCATAAGGAGATTACACTACAGTACTTGTATTATGTGAATTGAGAAATTCTGTTTTTTTTTACAGTCCTTGTTATCAAAAATAAATATAAAGTGAGCACTTTACACTTTGTATTGTGTTGTAATTGAAATCAATAATATTTGAAAATGTAGAAAGCATCCAAAATATTTAAATAAATGGTATTCTATTATTTAACAGTGTGATTAATTTTTTTAATTGCTTGACAGCCCTAAAATAACTCTTGTTCACCATTAATTTTTATTATGGTTTCCTGGGTTAATAAAGTTCTAGACCTTTGTCACCCAATATATAATTATTGCCCCAGAGAGGAACTACTCCATTTGTATGAGGCTGGCAAACATTCTTCTTAGAGAGAGGTAGAAGAATCCGAGGAAGATTGTGTTGAGAAAAGCACAATCATGTGAAATGAAAGCTGTGAAGCGCACTCTAGTGGCCATAGAATATAGTTTTCAAGATTGAATGCTTATTTCAAAGCAGCAGGAGTGATGCTAATACAAATAAGAGGGATATATGCATTTTGCCGGGAAACAAAATGAAACATTTTTGGAATAAATGCATTGGTAAGTGTGATTCTTCCTCCCTTACTCAGAGCAAGTTATCTTGCTTAGGCTTTGACCTATGAGATCATTCTGATATTAAATAAAGCAGTGAAACTGAGTCAGTCTTCCAGTTTCTTAAACTGACTGGCGAGTAACTCACTAAATTAAACACGTACTTTGTTTTCTGGAGACCTGGACTTCCTCCATTCCTTTAGTCAATTTCACCCCAAGTTTTATGTCTTCCTAGTGACAGAGGGTAACTTTTGAATCATTCTTATGGCTCTGGAGCAGAGGTTCCCTATAGGCTTCTTGGGAGGCTGTAATCAGTTTTGCTTCAGGGCCTGCTTGAGCCTGCAAAGTCAGTATGTCTTTTGTGGTGGTGGTTTTGCTCATGAGGAAGCTCTGGGTGTTTCTGGTATTTAATTTGGCTCATGAGAAAGCCAGGAAGGTTGCTGATTCTGTTTGTATTGTAAAACCTGCTGCTTTTACTAATGGCTGCTCAAGCTTCCTTTTGTGCTTGGGCCCATTTATCAAAGCTGTGGGAATTTGTCTAGGCATGGCTTTGGGGTATATTTTACAAACTGAAGCTAGTCTCTCTGGGCAGCCTCAAGCATGCTTAATGTTAATGGAAAAAGGAAAAAAAGAACATAAGCCTTGCCCCACTTGCTGAACTGTTATCACATAGGTCATAGAATGTTAGGGTTGGAAGAGACCTCAGGAGGTCATCTAGTCCAACCCCCTGCTCAAAGCAGGACCAACCCCAACTAAATCATCACAACCAGGGCTTTGTCAAGCTGGGCCTTAAAACCTCTAAGGATGGAGATTCCACCACCTCCCTAGGTAACCCGTTCCAGTGCTTCATCCCCCTCCGGGTGAAATAGCGTTTCCTAATATCCAGCCTAAACCTTCCCCACTACAACTTGAGACCCTTGCTTCTTGTTCAGTCATCTGTCACCACTGAGAACAGCCTAGCTCCATCCTCTTTGGAACCCTCCCTTCAGGGGTAATTGAAGGCTGCTATCAAATCCCCCCCTCATTCTTCACTTCTGCAGACTAAATAACCCCAGTTCCCTCAGCCTCTCCTTGTAAGTCATGTGCCCCAGACACCTAATCATTTTCGTTGCCTTCCACTGGACTCTGCAATTTGTCCACATCCTTTTTGGAGAGGACCTGGGGATGAGAGGGGATAATTGTGCTTAGCACTTTTCATCAGTGGATTCAAGTGCCTTTCAAAGATTGGCATTATCCTTGTTACCGACTGTAAAAATGGAGGTAGGAAAAGGCTAAGTGGCTTGCTCCATGTCAAGTTGCTTCTAACAGTTTAGTCATGCGGACAAGTCAACACTAACTCTGTCCTCTTACAAGTATTTCTGGGATTAGACTTTTGGTGAGTGGACATGAAAGTGGATAAATACATTAATATGTTAACTAAAGATTCTGTGGGTTACTAGGTTACCTCTCCTTTAAGGTAATGGGTGATATTAAAAATGTTTTTAAAACTGGTTGGACTGCTCTAATGCTACTCCTGTGAGTGAAGCTGGAGGCTAAAATTACTTCTTGTGTAGTGCTGCTTTCTGGTGTGTGTTGTGTTTTGTTCATTTGTTTTGTTTTTGTGTTTGGTTTTTTTGTTTTTTTGCACACAAGGGGCATGATGGAGGGGACGGGCAACTCAATTCTGTATCCCAAGAGTATAGTCTGATATACATGGTGCAGAAAGGTCTGATGCTCATGCTATAATCCATAATGTCCTTCCTGACTTAAGATAACTGTAGCTTTATGCAAAAAGAAAAGGAGTACTTGTGGCACCTTAGAGACTAACAAATATATTTGAGCATAAGCTTTCGTGAGCTACAGCTATAGGGCTTTGTCAAGCTGGGCCTTAAAACCTCTAAGGATGGAGATTCCACCACCTCCCTAGGTAACCCGTTCCAGTGCTTCATCCCCCTTTTTTTTATTCTTTTTCTTTTTGCGAATACAGACTAACACGGCTGCTACTCTGAAAGCTGTAGCTTTATGGTGAGATAATCTTTTTAGGACCAGACAGTACTCCAGTCAAATACAGAACACCACAGCACTCACTCTTAACGTATCTATACAGAAGTATATTCATTAACCAGGTCATGGCCGACTTAAATCAGGGACAATAACTTTGTTCATCCACAGGCACATACCGTTTAAAATAGAATATAGTGTGCCATTTCCATTTTTTTCTGCAAGAAGGACCTGCAGTACTTTTAAATAACTCTTTTTATATGGGAGGCAGGACAGTTTTCTGTACCTTGTTAGCGGAAGAAAGTTATGACTGTATTTGGGAAGCTCTAATATAAGGAAACATGGGTCATCACCCAAGGACATTAGAGGTAAGTGCTATGCCTAGCTCTGTAACAGAACTACAGTACCTTCTTACTTATGTAGATTCTGGCAAAATACCCAAATGGGCTTTAATTTCAGTGCTGCATTCCTAGCTGAAAAGAGCTGCAAGTAGCAGAGTCATTGCCTTGATGCATTTTTGTAAGAGGATTCAGACATCTACTGCTGGTATCTTTATCAAAATGACCTTAATCATGCTTTGTCAGGGCTTTTATTGAGCAAATGTGAGAGGCAGGTTCAGCATAGCAATAGCATTTTTAAATTTTTTTTATATTCTTTTTTGAGGAAGAATTCTGCTACTTAATGTTAGGATGCCAAATGTAGGTTTTAAGGAATAACAGCATATCTTTGACAGGAATACAATGCACATTTTGTTGTGGAATCATTCATAGCAGTCCCATAGTTAAGGATGAGTTGAGTTTTGCACTAAAAGCAAGGATTCAGTCATTTTTATATGAGGCATAGGATGTAGTGTCCCCCCAAATTAAAGCATTTCATTCTTGAATATAGAATGAATTCTCTGATAATTTACAAGTAAAATCATTAACTGGTTTAGAAGTTAAAATTATTTAAAAATATTTCCGTTATGAAATGTAGCTGTCAGTGTCACTATATTTTTGTACCTAATGATCTCAATTAAATAAAACAGACCCTTCAGACATCGCAAAGGTAAGGCTCACTAATATCTCATGTGTAGGCTACATTTGGATTAATAGTGATTCTCTCTTCTCCCCCCCCATCTCCTTTCCCTCCCTCCCCCCCCCCCCCCCACTGTTGTTCGTGAAAGCTTCTCCTTTATGGAGAAGCAGATAAACAAAGAATGGCTCTCTTTGAAAATGGATACCACCTCCCATTGTTTCTCAAGGGAATGAAGCCAAGCTGTCTTTCAGGAAGGACCACCATTTTATACTGGAGAAGGCAGGCAAATTACACTAGGTAGCTAAGCAGTGGCAAGGTCAATGGAAAGGGAATTGCAATAGTCAGCTGACTACAGATGAAGGCCTAGTTAAAGGTTTCAGCAGAGATAGAATCAAGGCAGCAATACACATGGGCAATGCTGCAGAGATATGGTGAGTCAGATTCAGACAAAGGAATTGCAGGAAAAGTAGCAGAGGAGGACACCAAGGTTGGGGTAGGGTCGGTGGAGGTGGATGAGAGGTTTAAGTTGAGAAAGGAAGGAGAGGGAAAAAATGCTGCCTTTACTCCAATAAAAGCGCTTCTGTCTCAGGACGCTTACTTGAAAGCTGAGAATAAGACATAAGTTTACTTGGTTGAGGGGGAAAGAAGGGCGCACAAGGTATAATTAAAGGTATTGGGAGAAGCATTTCATTTGGTTCCATTATTGTAACACAATTAATATGACTAAACATTAATCTTCCCCTCCCCCTAGTTGTCTAAGTATTTGCCTACCCTATTGAAAAGTTGGTAAGCATTTTGAGAGAATTGGGGGAGGGGGAACTACTTCATTGGTATCTTATGATGTATGAGTGAACCTAGTGATTTACTTTTCAGTACAGTAGAATCTAGCTAATTCAAACTGTCTGAGGAGCCATGTTATGATTCTTGTGAGATAGCAAGTGACAAATTTAATGAAAGAGCAAGGGTAACTCATTACAATGTTTGTTTTGACAAGTCTAGTTCAATTTTAATTTGATCTGTGCTTCATAATGTATTAGTGCTATTAAATACACTGCAGTATATTGTGTTTAAAAAAAAAAGTAAAATTTTCAAGTGTCTAAATCTCATTGATTCAGTGTGGTTTAGATTTATAAGTGACTTAAGCACTTTTGAAAATTTAACCCAGAGTCGTTTTAGTATGAGATTTAGTTACATTGCCTTTTACACTTCCAGTGAGGAGTGTAATCTTTTGTGCAGACTAATAGTGACATGAAAATGGCTGCAAAGCGTAAAATGCACAAGTTCTCTGGCGATAGGAGATCTGACTGATTTGTTGTGTAGCAGGTGATGGGAGAGGATTACTAAATACCTCTTCTGAAAAAGAGAAGCTTAGCGAGAAGTTGGTAGGCAGTATCTAGGTTGAGGCATGGTGGTAAAGGATGGACAGACGAGTGCTAGTCTAGCAGCTTCTTGCCATCTTGGGAAAGGGGGGTTGTTTACGATAGCAACAGTAGTGAGAGTAAGGGAAGAAAGTGGGAGAACAGAATAGGCCTCTTATGGACTGCTTTTTTACCAGAATAAGCAATTTAGAAGTGCTCTTGAATATAGTTTCTCCTAAGAAATACTTTAAATTTTGAGTTTGGGGTATGGCAAGAACAGTAGGGAATTCTGACCTCCAAATTATATCTGATAAGGGCTTTGGATGGATGTAACAGTGCTATGGCCTCTTGCAAATGTTTACTGGTTGACCTGTAGGAGAAATTCTAAATTTGGGCCGTGAGTAGGAAAGGCAGAGTTGAGCGGGTAGCTGGGAGAGAATGCAGCATTATCTCTAATACATATTATTGGGCACAGGGAGAGTCTTTCCCTATATATTTTTACAGTATGTAGCACAGTGGAATCCTGATCTTGATTGAGCTGTTGGGGTGCTACTACAATATAATCGCCTTGACATGCCAGGCCACTGCCCTCCAGCCATTCAGATTTATCTTCAGTACCCGTTGCAATGCCTGCAAGAAATGACATTTTTAAAAGAAAAAATGTAAAGTAATTTGGTTTGTTTAGCTTCTCTGATCACTTTACTTGTATGTTGTTGTTGTGGGAGCTCTCCAGTCATGGCAGGGCCCCATTGTGCTGTACACGCACTGAGGGGAAAGATGATGGGCCCCTTTCCCAAAAAGCGTACAGTCTAAGTATAAGACAAGAGACAGTACGTGGTTACAGACATGGGAGCACAAAGAAACAATAAGACTGCCCCTTTCTCCCCTTTGTTTTTAGTCTTTAGATTGTAATCTGTGAGGCAAAGATCATTTCCCTATAGTCTGTACAGTGTCTAGCACATTTTTGGTGCTACCATAGTACTAAAAATAAGGATTGTTCACATCTCAGATACATGGTAGAAAAATATCTACTATGTAAACTGATATTGCATCAGTCTCTGTTCAACTTTGATACACAGTAGACACTTCCTCTCCTGTCTTTTGCATGCAAAACTGGTCTTGATCATAGTACAGATATTTGATATTTAGAAAAGCAGCCCAATGGAAGCAGCACGCATCCTTGAAGAGTTGCAGTGTTCCTTAGTAATTGAAGACAAGCAGCTTTAACTTGCACATTTGCTATTTTATGTATTTCTTTGGTTGGTCTGCTTGAGGTTCTGAGGGAGCAAGTGAGAATGTAGGATTCCTTGCCTGGGATGAATTTGTTCCTATTCTTATATGTAGTTATAGCTCTTTTGTACCACCTTAGAATTAATACTTTTAGTGATCTTTAATCGCATCAGACAGAACGATAAGGCTGCCTGTGAGCCTTTCTGGACACGCAGGTTGGAATGCTGTATCAGACTTGCAGACCTTGTCCTGGAATACTGTCTGACTCTCAGTTGTATCTGAAGAATTGAGTGACGATGAGGTTTTCCACTACCTGCACTTCTGTATTTTCATCTTGTAACTTCTATTATCAGAATAGCACCACTGGGAATGGATCAATTTTATCTTCTCTCCCTCAGTGTCACTAATCATTGTGAGATTGAATTGTTTCCCTATAATGGCTGTATGTGAAGCTTCGTTTTACCTTTTAGTACTTTTTTGTACTTTTAAGACATTACCTTTTTTTGCCATTTTAGATGTTAAATTGACTAGATTACCAAGAGGTTTCAATTGGAATTTGAGCCTCATTACATTAGGCAGTCTTCAAACACACAGGAACATGTGGTCCCTGTCCTGACTAACTAGCCCATTTACTTAAAATGGGGAATACCACTAATACTAGTATTGTGTTTTCTAAAAGTCAACTGAAAGTTTCAAAGTGCAGCCTCTGTACCCATAAGTATGATATGTTGCCTAAGCCAAGACTAAGAGGGTCGGTAACACCATCAGACTGCTCCAAATGCATTCACCAGACTTGTCCTCCCTCACAAATCTTGGATCCTGCTGAAACATTTTCACTGCAATCATAGGCCTAGTAGCTGTATGTGTAAGTGTGTTTAGGGAAAACAGATACCGTGATTGCACTGAACAGCCAATGCAGCATAATCATCATTTACCAACTGTTACCACAGTATTTCCAATACTACAGTGTGTTATTTTGTTATGCTGTGAACAGAGATAAATGCAGTATGACAGAGACTATGAATGTAATAAAATTGATGACTTAATGGCAAGCACAAAGTTATGGAGGATGTCTCAGATATCCAATTTGGTGGTGGAATAGTGTACATATATAAAGGGAGCTAGGAAGTGAAACAGTTGCTACAAAATTGAGTTACTTTGGATTTTTGGTGAAGGATAAAAATACATTTTACTTAAACCTTGGAAGAATAGTTGCAAACATTAGAAGAAACTGTTTGTTTAAAAAAAAAAAAAAAAGTAACCATGAATCTCTTGGCGGCAGATAAATTTGTGTTTGGAAACACCAATGTCCTTCTAAAAAATTTCCTGTAATAAATAAATGACAGTACAAAAATTGTGCTGGCAATACAATAAAATAAAAGATGTTGGATTTTTTTGTGCATTGGCTAAAAAGCCAGTAGAAAGGAAGGAATGTTAATCATTCTGGACTGGGTAATGATGGAGCCTTTATTACTGAGCTGGAATGTAGTTATGCAGTAAGAATAAAAGCAAATTTGACATTGTTTGTGTACATTTGTCTTTTCATTGCCACTTGTAAGCACTGAGGTGCTTACCATTGGTATTTACTTTATGATGACATTTCACTCCTTTTGAACGCTTGCAAGATTTTTTCATTTTACCAGGTTTTTTTAAGGTAGATAAAAGGTTTAGCTTTCATTAGATTTATTCAGGTTTGCTATTAAACTTCAACTGGAGCAACAAAGCCTTCATAGGCAGGCATGACACTTTGGCAGAGACCCAATAGGATACATGGTATGTGCCAAATCTTTTATTTTCTTCAGCTATCAATGAAGCTGTTGTGGTAATGTGGGTTTTGTGAACTGTGAGAATTTATGTGCACAAAGGGACTTGCTCTTCGCGGGGAACATTGGGAGCCCTGAGCCCAAGAGGAAGGGTAATTAAAGTTAATGAACCAGGATAACCTTTTCATGGTGGTGCCCACTAGCACAATTATAGACAAGGGTCAATAGCCATTTAAATTCTATATCACATTTTTAACTGTGCTGTTTAATTGGTACTGGATTGAAAGTTGGCAGACAGTTATAGTAAACTAGTGCACAATTTTTTAAGAAAAGTACTTTAAGTGAATACTTAAAGGGTTTTGAAAGTTGTCCCCCCTAGAAATGCTCTTACATTTTGAGAAAAAATAAATTTGAACTCTAGTTCACTAATCAATTGCTTTTTGGTATTAAAATCAAATTTTCTTTTGAGAGAGTCTGAGACTTCAAAGCTACGAAGCCAGTACACTAGATGCTTCCTACTCCTCTTCCTATCAGAACACTGAGATTTTTTTCACTTCTCCTTTGTGCTGACTCTATGCCTCCCACACCCAGAAGAGTCATTCAGTTACATCCGAACATGACTGCCTGGTACACCTGTTGGAGCCCATTATGTTGGGCATTAATTGGTTGGTGGGGTCATAGTTTTAATATGCCTCTAACTCTGACATTTAACGCTTGAGGGATAGCAAGCTCTGGAGGAATGGGCTTGGAACTTGAAGTCATGGAATTTTCTGGCTCTGCTACTAATTTGTTTGTGTGGCTTTCCTCACTTGTCATAGTCTCAGAGCCCTTCATAAATTGTAATTACCTCACTGTTAAGGGAAGTATATCTGTTTTACAGAAGGGCAGACTAAGCTAGAACGTTTGTAACTAAGTCCATGTCGAATATCAGGCCTGCCAGAGCTTGGAATAGAACCCAATCTCAGGTTCTAGTTGATAGTTCTCACCACATCCAATACAAAAGCCCAACATCCTGTTGAACAAGCTGTACTTATTCACAGTATCCTGAACATGAATATTGGTTGACTTAAAAAAAAAAAATTGTCCTTTTCTCCAGTACTTGTACAGTGAAATACTGGATTTGATTCTCCCTTCTGAGATAGACATTATAAATAAAATCAGAATAGCCTAGAAAATTGGCTGTATATCCAAGAGGGCTGTGTCAAGCCCCTCTGAAAACCTAAATTATTAGATAAACCACCTCCTTCCCATTGCTCTTTAAATTAACAAGTCAGAGAGAATTGTATTCAGAAAGGAACTGGCTTGAAATTAGTACAAGTTCTCATGTCCACTGACTTAGAAATTGATTAATGCGTGCTGTCTTTTCATCCTATCTAGATCATAAGTTTGTTTTAAGATCATGCCTCTTCAAGGCATTCAAATTAACTGGCTTTGTGTTGTTGTTTTTTTTTTTTTTTTTTAAATCCATGTGTTCTTACATTTTTATAGAAACTGTTTATTTGTTCGGTGGCTGGGATGGGACTCAGGATCTGGCTGACTTCTGGGCATACAGTGTGAAGGAAAACCAGTGGACCTGTATATCTAGAGATACCGAAAAAGAGGTAAATTTCCCCCAAACATTCATATTACTAGTATCTGATTAAATGTGTCCTCTCTTAGTTACAAAATTGGTCATGCTTCTGTAATACTTGTGTTAGAGTATTGCTTGCATTAAGGTTCCGGTTTCAGACACTGCTGATCTACTGGACTTTTGAAGTGCTTATATTGGAGACTGTGAAATAAAGTGGCTTCTCAGTCTCAAATACTTTTCAGAGTAGAGGAGGGAAGAAGTGATTTTATTTGTCAATAGCAGAATAACCCACAAGATAGAGACAAGGTGGGTGAGGTAATATCTTTTATTGGATCAACTTCTGTTGATGAGAGAGGCAGGCTTTCCAGCTACACAGAGTGTTTGTTCAGGTCTGGGAAAGGCACTCAGTGTCACAGCTAAATAAAAGATTGAACAGGTTTAGCATAAGTAGCTAGAATATATACTAAAGGGCCATTCAAGGTGATGTGGCCTTTTAACATGTCTTTAGTCATAGGACAAAAACGAGGATGGTTGGGCTACAGATTGTTGTAATCTGTAAATCCAGGGTCTTTATTAAAACCATAATTGTGAATTTAAACTCCCAGGCTTATCTTTTGAAAGTGTTGTGCAGGCTTCATTTGAAGATGACATAAAGGTCAGATACAGAGAGATCGCTTTGTGAAAAGTGTTTACCCGCAGGCGATGGGTGTTTTTGTCTTTTATCATATTCCTACGTGAGTTCATTCGAGAGCGTAGAGTGTCTGTTTTCGCCCACATAGTTCTGATTGGGGCATTTAGTGAACCGCGTGAGGTACACCACATGTTGTGATAGGCATGTGTAGGACCTATGGATCTTGAAAGATGTGTTTGGGGGGGATGTTGATCTTTGTAGCAGTGGAGATATGTCTGTGGGTTTTGTATCTGTTCTGGCAGGGTCTGGTCCCATTTTGAACTGGTGTGCCCTGGTCTGTGGAGAGCTTGCTTTTGATGATGAGGTTGGGGGTTGTTTGAAAGCCAGAAAGGGGGGGGGCGGGAGTTTCAGGAAATATTTCTTTCAGGATAGGGTCCCCTTTAAATATGGGCTGTAGTTGCTAGATACTCATATGGGTTTCAGTGTGGGGTGGAAGGTGACAACTAAGGGTGGGCAGAGGGGGTTTCATATCTGTAATTGAAGCAGGTTCTATCAGGGTATTTGGATGGCCCCTTCAGTGATGCAGTCTGCTTCTCTGGTGGAGTGTTCTTGTTTGGTAAAGGTGGTTTTGAGTATGTTTAGGTGTATATGCCGGACATTCTCCTCAGAGCATATTCCGTGATAGCTGAGTGCCTGGCTGTAGATAACAGATTTCTTAGTGTGTTTGGGGTGGTTACTACATCTGTGAAGGTAAGTGTAGTGATCCGAGGGATTTTTTTGTAGATCGTCAGTAGGGTTCCATTGTTGAAGCTAATCATGGTGTCCAGGAACTTGATGCTGGTGTGGGTGGTCCAGAGAAGTGTTTAATGCATGGGTGGTGGTTGTTGAAGTTGTGGTGGAAATCAATGAGGAGGTTTGTCATCTGTCCAGTGGGTGAAATAATCATCAATGTATTATACGGTGTGTATATATATATATTGGTTTTGTGGTTCTTTTGTCCAGAAATTCTTCTTCATACAACAAGATAGAATTCAGCAAGTACCATGTGTGGAAATAATTTGACAGCACTGAACAAGCAGTCTGCCTACTGTAGCTTCAGAACCAGTGCTGGAATGTGATATCAGTACAGAAAGAACTTGTTACTTCCTTCAGCTTCTTTCAGCTACACAAATAAAAGGGGCACTTAAAAATTTGAACCTAACTAAAAGGAGGAATGCCAGAGGCTTTGGAATCCTAAGAGCTTTAGTGTTTTTGCTTGTACCCTGACCTTAATCCTGTTTTGCTTTGTTTGATGCATGAAGCTTTTGGACCTGCTGCAGTTTGGGCTAGTAGAAAGCAGCAATAAGATTTATAGATTCATAGTTCAAGGCCAGAAGGGACCATTAGATCATCTAGTCTGACTTCCTGTATATCATAGGCTATTACATTTCACCCACTAACGCCTGTATTAAACCTAAGTATTTGTGTTTAGATAAAATATATCTTCCAGAAAGGCACTTGTTGTTGATCTCTTCCAATCAAGAGATGGAAAATCCACCATTCTCTTGTTAGTTTGTTCCAATGGTTAATCAGTTTAAAAATCTGTGCCTTATTTCTAATGTGAGTTTGTCTCTAACTTCCAGCCATTGTTTTTGTCTTTTCTAAAAATCCCATTAGCACCCAGTATTTTCTCCCCATGATGGTTCTTATGCACTGTCTTTTTGATCTAAACATATTGAATTTTTTTGTAAGTCTTCTGCTGTAAGGCATTTTTTTTTCCAGTTCTTGAATCAATTTTGTGGCTCTCAATTGGACCGTCTCCAGTTTTTAAAAATCTTTTTTAAAATATGGACACCAGAATTGTACACAGTGCTCTAGTATCAATCTTACCAGTGCCATATACAAAGGTAAAATCACCTCCCTTCTCCTATTTGCAACTCCTTGTTTATACAAGGATCACATAAGCCCTGTTTGCCATAGCATTGCTCTGAGAGCTCCTGTTGAGAAGCTTGCTCACTATAACTCTTAAATACTTTTCAGAATCACTGCTTTCAAGGATACAGTTCCCCCATTCTATAGGTATGACCTGCATTCCTTGTTTCTACATGTATAAATTCCCATTTGTCTGTATTGAAATGCATTACCTATGGTGCATCATGGTTCACGTACTTGTGCAACCCAACTGAAGATAATGAGGTATGGGCATAATTACCGGGCGGGATTGGTGAATATCTTCATGCTCTTCTTTCCCCCCCCCCCCCCCAAACTTCTGGAGGCTGTAAAGGGGGGTGTGAAAGCAGTAGAGGGCAGAGAAGAGATTCTGAAGTTGCTTTTTGCAGCAATGCTCAGCATTCTATTTCTCCCATCTTTCCTCCTGCCGGCTGCTGATTAGCTATGAATAGCTCAATAGTCAGGATGCAGTTGCTGTCTTGTGCTGTGGGGAGGGAGGGATGGATGGAAAGTGTGCCATGTCCTCCTGCTGGACAAATAAGAGCTTATAGCTCTGGCTCATGCTTGCACTGGGCTCATTTCCTTTGTTCCTTCTTTGTTTGGACACCATTACTGCTAGCTCTGAGCATCCGTAGGGCAGGAGGGGCCTGGCTGGAACATGATAGAAGCTTCTGCCTGAGTTAATGCTCCTCCACTTCCCCTTTCTCGCTTTAACGGGAGAGGAAGGAGGAGCTGTGAGGGGCATTGATATAGTGGAGGAAGACAGCTATGGATGGTGGACGCTATGTGATGACAAAGTACTATGAGATAGCTGTGGGAGGACAGTCCCTAGGAAACCGCTGAGATGACAGGCACTAGCGGTGCTAGGTGTTAGGGGGCAGCTATTGAGGAAAGGGAAAATGGCACAATATAGAAGGAGTAAAGGAGACAGGTGTCAAAAAAACAGTTTGAGGAGAGAAGTAAGGGTTTGGGGATGAGGGGGAGAGAATGAGGTAAATTTGGGAAAAGGGAGAGACCAGGGGTGTAAGGAGGATGGATCTTGGAAAAGTGACTGGTTTTGAAGATGGGAGCGGATAATCAGAACTAAGAGGAGAAAAATGGCTTGGAGGAGAAAGGAGACATTAGGGTAGTTTTATGGGGAAATCTTGGAAGACTTCATGCAAAGTTTTGAGAGGAATTTGAAGCAGAGGGAGGTTTACAGTGTGATGTGGGGCTTTTATTGATTATTTAAAGGGGGCATATTCAGAATTCAAATAAAATATACTGTCAGTATATATGATATATTACATGTCCTTACATGTGGCTAATGCCCTTCTTTCTTATGAACTATGGGTAAAACGAGGTGAAAAAATGGGAAGGTTAGAATCTCAACTGGATAGGTATGCTAAAGAAGACACACCAGATATTCCTCGAAAAAGGTCAGAATATTCATAAACAAGTTGCTATAAGCAAGTGTCTGACATGGAATTGCTGAAAATATTCAAATAGATCCCAAGAGAACTTAAAATCTTATTTCCCCTTCATATTGTAGTATGTATGTATTTTATTTCTGTGTCTTTAGTGCTTATTAATTTGGCACTGGTTTAGCTATCCACATTAAATTAAACAGTTGAGCTAAAATATGAGCAGAGTGCAATAAACATATCCCATTTATCCAATGTAATCTCAAGGGTAATATAAAGTAAACCAGTTCTAGGACAAAAAGGGTGCAACTATAAGGGAGACAGTAATGGTCCATATATTTAGGTTGCCTAGCGTTTCTTTTATGAAAGATATTGTGTTTTGTTCTTTTTTTTAAGAAGCTGTATTGCCTCAATTGTTTGCAGCAGTCCTGTCAAATTCATTAGTGAGAGCCATCAGGCTAGAAAAATGCCTTTTCTTTGTCCCATTAAATTCCTATCATGTTTAGCAGAGTTATAAACTGTTGAAAATTCTATTCTATGGCTGGCGCTGTCAGCAAAATTTGGGCGGCTGGCCAAAATAACAGAACATTAATGTTTTTAAGTGTTAGGCCCACACAGCAACACCGCAAGAGCAGATACTGTGCTCAGAATTTGGGGAGTAGACAAGCAAGCAGTTGCCAGAGCAGCTGAAGCGGAGTGTAGTGAGCGGGGCTGAGGTAACTCCCCGTCTCCCTATCATGGATTCAGTGCATGGACCCAGTGGCCCATCTTCCCACTCTGAGAGCACCATGTGAGGGCAGGTCCCTCCATCTCTGGGGAGCCCCCGACCACCACCTGGACCCAGCATCCATTCCCTTTTTTTTTTTTTTTTTCCCCCTCCCTCTGTAACAGGCTTTCTGCATATATATGGTAACTTTACAAACATGTTACCTCATGAGGAAGCCTTATGGGTCTTGCATTGAACTGTGTTGAATACTCTGCCTACAAACAATCAATTGACAGTATAATTAGCAGCCATATAATGCTTAACATTAATACATTTTAGGTTGAGATTTTTCAAACCTTCCTAGGGGATCAGGGCACCCAATACCCTTTACTTTTAATGGAAATCTGATACCCAAATCCTCTAGACAACTTTGAAAATCGGAGTCTTCGAGCCTGTATTATCACATCTGTCACATTATCCTCATTCACTCAATATCCAGTTAATTCTTGCATTAAATATCTATGTTGCTTGGTCTTTAGTTTTACTATCAGTTGATAAGTATGAAATGTTTCTTGTTTTTGCGTTTGCTTAGAAACTGGCACTGTAACAAATAACTTTCAAATATCAGATTTCTTTAATTTTCCTAGAAGAGGTCATACACGAATTTAGTGAAAGTAATTAGAGGAGGAAAGCTTTGGCTCATTGGGTAGCTGTATGAAAGACTGCAGTTGTTGTAAGCTGATCATATCTAAAGTTTATACATTTTCTCTTCCTGGAAATCCCGAAGCCTCTAAGTTGGGTCAGAACGCTGAAGTTTTTTGATAGTCCAGTGGCTCTGATAAGTAAATCAGCAAACTGAATATGATGATAGTTTGTTTTTGATATTTTATCAGTAGTACCATAATTCCTGCAATAATTTATTTGTATTACAGTAGCTTCTGGAGACCCTAACTGATACAAGAGCTCCAATGTCATAATGCTGTACAGTCGCAAAGAACCTTTTAAAATCCGGTTTACCCTTTTTCTGTCTTGTCTATTAAGATTGTAAGAGAAAGGGATGCAATGTATAAGCAAAAGACTGAGAACTGAGGCACAGAGGAATTCAGTAACTTACGGAGGATTGCATTGGAAGTCTGCAGCAGAGAGAGGAACTAAACCCAGATCTCTGGACTCCTTGTGTAGTGCCTTAACCATAAGAGCATCCTTCCTCCCCAGGGCCTTGATTTAGCAAGGTATTTAGGCACATGCCTAACTCTAAGCATGGGAATAGGCTCATTGGAGGCGACAAAGATGGTAATATTCCCTTTCTCCCAGCCTTTCTTTCGTTTAGATTGTAAGATCTTTGGGACAAGGATTTTCTCTTGCTATGAATTTGTGCAGTGCCTAGCACAAAGGGGCCCCATAGAGAGCTGCAGCTTTGTGCTATCTGACAGATTACATTAAATCTTTTAAAATCTAGAAATCCTGTACACAGAGATTTGTGGTATCTGTCACCATGGGCACAGTACAAACTTTATAAAAGAAAAGTTCATAGTCAGGCTGCTCACAGTATATGGGAAAATAACCCATCCCTAATAAAAAGAAAAGGAGTACTTGTGGCACCTTAGAGACTAACAAATTTATTAGAGCATAAGCTACAGCTCACTTCATCGGATGCATTTGCATCCCTAATATTAGCCCTTCTCTCTTTTTTTTTTTTCAAGCATGTCAGATTAGAGTTATTTTAAGTGATAGTGAGTTTTTAATTGTTAAGGTGCATAACTTGTGTAGTCATTTTTGTAGACTTTAAAGCTAAATAAATGAAATAATTTGAGTTAAGTATTACTTCTGTTGCAGTTTGCACACAAATACCTCAATTAGTATTGGGTGCCTGTTATGCTAGATACCTTACAAACACGTAGGGAGAGATGGTCACTGCCCCAGAGAGTTGATCGTGTAGGCCCTGATCTTGCAAACATGCATGTGAATACCTTTTACCCGCACGAGTTATTCATGCATGTAATTGTTTGCAAGATCAGGGCCTAATTTTACTGTTGCCCTTGCTTATTTTTTATTTACTTGTAACCTCTGCTATGAATTCTGTTAACCCCTCCCTGTTTTTATGAAGGTTTCTAACCCTCCAACATCGAAGAAAAGCTCACCCCTGCTTCTCCCAGCCCAACTAAGTACCTAAAGCTATTCGCTTCCACTCCACTGCTCTCCATCACCTGGCACTTACAATTTCCACTTCTGAAAACTGCATAATAGCATCCAAACTTCAGGCACTTTCAAAACTCCAAATGTCCAAAATAAGCATCTTTCCACTGAAACATGGAGAGTTTCACAACAGCCTCACAGAGAAGAGAATACTTAAATAAATGCATTATGCATCTTGCTGTGAAGGGTCCCAAACCTTGATCCTGGGAGATCTTGCGAAGGAACCAGTTTTCCACATGGATCATCCTTCTGAGAGGGCTCAATTGTTTGTCTAGTCTAAGGTTGCATACTCAAGTGGCATAAAAGATATGTAGTAGCATAAGTTATGACATGCTATATTAAGAGCCACTCTTTTATGTGTTTGTAATACCACATGTGGCATGTGTAATCTCTCTGAAAAGCTTGTCTTACAACTAAAACAGTGGTCTCTGTTAGCCTTACGGTTTGTTCCTGATAAGGCACCACAGAATAGTAGTTTTGTTCTAGTTGTCTGACCTTATTTGGAAGATCACTTATCGGTTTTCTGTATCTTAAGGGTTCTGCAATAAACTGAAACTCCTCCTCATGATGGTTTTAAATGCCTCCTTGTGCAGACCCTTGGATTTCTTTTAAAAGTATTATAGCATTTTCAACTGGCTATTATAGACAGTTTTTAAGAGGGGAGCAGGTCTTTCCAGTTTCTGCTAGAGGGGAAACTTAGTATGTTAACTTTAGTATTGATAAAAAGAAAAGGAGTACCCGTGGCACCTTAGAGACTAACAAATTTATTAGAGCATAAGCTTTCGTGAGCTACAGCTCACTTCATCAGATGCCATGAAGTGAGCTGTAGCTTACGAAAGCTTATGCTCTAATAAATTTGTTAGTCTCTAAGGTGCCACAAGTACTCCTTTTCTTTTTGCGAATACAGACTAACACGGCTGCTACTCTGAAACCTGTAAAGTTTCAGTCATCTTTGCATTTCTTCTCACTAGTAGAGTCCTTGTGTTGGACTCATGCAACAACTAAAATTGCACAGATTAGTGAGATTTGACAGAAATGAAGTTAATAGCAATCCCAATTTGGTAAAAAGGATTTTCAGAGCCGTAGACTGATACTAAGCTAATTTGTTGAAATGTACCTTCAATTTAACAATATTATTTCTTGATCTCTTGTGACTTTGCTGGCTGGAAAGGGTATAATGGTGTATTAAGATTATACTGAGTTTGTGGTTAGTTAGGTATTAAAGTTCAGCCAACTCAGTTTCTTAAGTTGGTTGGCATCTCCCTATAGCAAATGCTGCTTGAAAGAGCATCATATTCCCCCACACACACACCCCCAGCAGGCTTTTAGGTTTTGAAAGAGCTCCAGTATGTTTAATAGAACTTAATCCATGAATGTTCCATAGCAAGCGTGTGATTTGGTTAGATGCCATAAGAGGTAACATGGGCAAGAAGCTTGACTTTAATGTTGGGAGCCAGGAATTCCTGAGTTCTAATCCTAGCACTGTGCTGACTTGCTGTGTGATTTGACAGCTCTTCACATCTTCCCGATCGGTAAAATAGCACTTATTCATAACATCCTTGTGATTTTGGCTTAGTTGTACATTGAAAATGTGTAGAAAAATGGAAGTGCTATGAGCATCCTCTTTACTCAGTGTATACCTCCTTGGGAAATCTCCCTACTCCTGTCATTGTTAGTTATTTCCCAGACCCTCCCTCTCCTACTTTCTTGCCCTACAATGTCTTCTGTGTGTTTTTATATATATAAAATTTTCAGCTCCTGAGGGCAGAAGACTTATCTTTTCTTCTATAAACTGTTATGGTCATTTACATCTGTTAATAAACTGTAAAAGTTAAACATTTAACTATAGTACCTGTTAACATCTTTTTTCTTTGAGGGGGTGGTATTGCATGGAAGTTAAAGGTGGAAAAGCATCCGTTAGATCAGTGGTTCTCGACCAGCAGTCCAGGTCCCCCTGGAGGGCCACAAGTAGGTTGCAGGGGGTCCGCCAAGCAGGACCAATGTTGGACTTGCTGGGGCCCAGGGCAGAAAGCCAGTCCCACTGCATGGGGCTGAAGCCTGGGGCCCTGAGCCCCGCTACCTGGGGCTGAAGCAGAAGCTGAGCAGCTTAGCTTCACTGTGGCATGGGGCCCTAGGCAATTGCCCTGCTTTACTACTCCTTAATGCTGGCCCTGGATTTTATATGCAGAAAACCAGTTATTGTGGCTGGCGCACATGAGCCGTGGAGCATGTTTGTGGAACCTTGGAGAGAAAGGGTTGAACCCCAGTCCACCTCACCTCTTTCTTGATTTGTTTTAGAAATGGATGTTTCTAATCTTCATAGGGTTTTGCATTTTTCATACGTTATTCATCATGCTGTAAACTAGTGAGACTATGGCCAGTTACTTCGCTTTGAGTTGAAATGTAATCTGAATTACTTCAAGAATGGGTTTTTTTTTTGAAGTCTGGTTCTTCGATGTGTCCTGCCTCGTCCAGTTTCAGGTAGAGCAGCCAAAGGTGTAATTGTCATGATAATTAGAACTTTATCTTTACAGTGCTAAATAAGTTAATCGTTCCCAAAGGAAGTTATTAAATGAAAATTTGTCTAGGTTTTTATTCAGGGAACCAGACTTTGTGATATTTTATTCATTTGGTGTTATAGTAAGGCTTTCTTGAAGTGGTATTTTGTTTTTAACAGTGCTAATGATCACAGTGGTTCTGATGTTTACTGGAGTGAGTTAAAAACTGAGCCGTTTCTGAGACAACAGTCCCCTGGGTGCAAAAGCTTAATGCTTTAATTTGATACATTGCACTGGAACAATGGAGCTATCTGTCATGGAAGGGCATGATCATCTGTGATGAGGGTAACTTGTATAACAGTGCTTTGAAGACGAGGATTGAAACATTGAATTTTATCTGATCTTCCTTAGAGAGCTAGTGAAGAAAGTGAAGCACTAGAGTGATATGTTCTTGTTAGCCTGTATGACTGAGCAGATGGGTTACTCCGTTATTAGACAAGTGATCCAGATTCTTCTTGTCATCTTCTATTTTTAGGTTCTAAACTGGTGTTTTTTGTAACCAGCTTAGGGATCTTCATTTCTGTTCACTTTTTAGAGTTATCTACAATGAAACTTGCAGGCTTTGATTTATTTTAATTTATTTATATTTCAAATTGATGCCTATCCAAAGCTCTAGGCATGCTAACTTAATCATATAATAAATACAATTAGATTAAACCTCAGCAGTGTTAAAATCAGTTCCACAGGAATTTGGTCAGCCAGCTACTTTTCATCTAGAAAATGGACCCTCAGCCTTCTCCAAAGGCTCTATCAAACATCTATTTTGCAGCATGCCTGGAAGGTTGCCAAGTTGGGGCTATTTCAGACTATTGTGAGGAGAGCAAGTTCCAGAATCTGAGCCCTCATGGAGAAAAATCTTGTGTGCCAGCCTCTCTCACTGACGAGGGGCTCTAGCTTGATCACCCATGCTGACCACAGCTGTGGTAGTATGGCATGGGGTAGAGGCAGTCCCAGGCCATATAGGGCTTAGTAGGTCATAACCCAAACCTTAAACTCCACTCAGTGGGCAGCAAGTGCAGTTTTGTTTGTTTCCAGCAAGATGCCTCACTTTATGTAAGTGAGCTTCTGTGTTCTGCACCTTCAGTTTCCAAATGGCTGAAGTTATAGCCCCATGTAGAGTTTATTGCAGTAGACTAATCTTGAGGCAACAAAGCATGGATAACAGTGGCAAGGTCCACATCTGAAAGGAAAGATTGCAGCCTCCTAGCCCGATGCAGATGGTAAAAAGCTGACTGAGTCACTGCTGTGATACAATTGTCCAACACTACCAGGGGGGTCTAATATTACCCCTTAATTTGTGGACACTGTTAACTAATGGTGGATGTGCTCCTGCAGTCCACGGAGGGTGGTGATACCTCCTCCGGCTTCTTCTCCCAGCTGGCCATCATCACCTCAGACTTCTCTGTGTTGAGCCTCAACCAGCTAACTCTCCTCCATGCCCCAGCATCAGTTAGACACTATCTGAGGTGCTGAACTATGTTACCTAAATCTGATGCGATAGAGGCATATAGTTGGGTGTCATCAGTCTATTCAAAACTCGAAACCATGTGCCTGCTTACTAAACTTTCTACTGGCCCCATATACATATTGAACAGGAGAGGTGACAGAACGGGACCCTGTAGCGCCCTGCACTTGAGAGCTCTTTGGGTGTAAGAGCAGTTGCTTACAACTACACATTAAGCTCTCCTTGAGAAGAGAACCAAGCTGCTGAACATCAGCCCCTCCAGAATCTACAGGTGAGTTAGTGATACCTCATGGTTAAGACTGCAATTTAGTCACGGGTATTTTTAGTAAAGGTCATGGACGGGTCACATGCAAAAATCAAAAATTCATGGTCTTATACTAAAAATAATCTTAGGGGGAAGGTGGACACAGCTGGGGGGGAAGCATTCGAGAGGTGCTGCTGGGGGGATGCATGAGGCCAGGGGCACCAGCTGCTTGGAGTCGCAGACCACGGATGCTCTGGCTGACCGGGGACCATGGCTGATGTCTGTCCCTGGGGCCACCTGAGCAGCTAGCTCCAGAGTCAGTCACGCTGGCCCCTGAAAAAGTCACGGAAAGTCATGGAATCCATCACTTCCGTGACCTCCGTGACAGACACGCAGCCCTACTCATGGTAATGAAAACTGAGAGATTTAATACCAGCATTGGACATCTTTATGCATTGCCAGGAGATCATTGGCCAATGCAGTCTGTGGCATTGCAAGGTCTGTACTCGGACTGACAAGGATCAGAGATCAAATGCATCTGTGAATTATTTCACAACCTTCTCTACAGTCTTACCGAGAAAGCAAGATGTGATGCTTTCACCATTTATCAAAAGTAATGACTTTTTAAGGAAAGACCTTGTAATTGCTTCCTTCATAGCAGCAGGCAACCTACCTTCTCTCTGAGAGGCATTGACAGTCGCCACAAGTAAAGGCCAGTACTTCCTCACTGGCCTTCCATGGCCTGGAAGGACATGGATCCAAAGTACAGGTGGTGAGGTGAAGTTCTTCCAACACCTCCAATGTCTCATGGAGCATCACTGGTTGAAACTGTGGAGGAGAAGAGAAGGCCCTTGTTCCCTCAGGACCTTACTCTATCACAGAAATAGACAGCCAATCCCTAAAATCATCAACCTTGTCCACAAAAAAAGCAAACAATTTCTTCAGTGGGAGGGACTCAGATCAGCTTCTGAACGGGAGACGGTCCAGATTTACCAGATTATCACCTGAAACAAATCTGCTATCTGAGATTTCGCAGATGCTATGATGGAAGAAAAGATTTTTATTTATTTTATTTTTTGGTCTCCGACACAGTCACGTTGTAAGAGTTTAAAAAGTCTTTATGCTGCAACCGATCAGCCATGGCACGAGGCTTCCACTTTCAGTGCTCTAGCTGTCTTCATTTGTTGCAGATCATCTGTAAATCAGGGTAACCTGTGAAAATGAATCTGGCCAAGATGGCACCCCATCAACGATAGACAAAATGGAGGTATTATATGTATCCTACCAACCCACTGAAGGAATGGTCTGTTTGTGGAACATGATTCTTCCTCCACTCTCTAGAGTGTCTCTGGTTCCATTAATCTTTGAGAGCAAACCATCAAAACAAACCTCTTGCTCCAACAGGAGGGATGAGCCCTCTCCTCAAAATGCAGGATGAAATGGTTGGTCCATGATACAGATTTAGGATCCAGTTGCCTAACCTTCACTCCAAGTCCAAAAACCAGTTCCAAAATGTGACCAGCTGTATGAAGTGAGCCAGTACCTACCTGGGATAGCCCCATGGTCATCGTGGTGACCAGGAAATCCTGAGCTGCCTTAAAAGATTCTCAGAAGTTGCCGAGAACCATCTACATTCTAATGCCCCTGTAGTGAGGAATTTAGTTGGCTCAAGAAGTGACTTGGTAGTGCCATGGTGCGAGTGGTACACAAATACCAGCCCCATGTTAATCTCATCCTCTGACTCTCTCATGCAAGTTGAAATACTGTATCAGATCCAGTTTTAGAGAAGAGCTCCTACGTTTAAGGCTGGCTGCAATCACCTCCTTTCCACTGAGTTCCTTCCCCACCCCCGCCCTTGGTTTATGATGTACTATTACCCAGCAGATGATAGCTATGCTAAAACTGGCCCAGCAGCAGCATCTACCAAAGTTTGTGTAATGTACACAGTCAGGGAGGGGGTCTCATCTTTTATTAAATGATAGATGGTTGGTTGATTTCCCACCATCCAACCAATAATTGTGAACGAAGGCCAGGTTCCTTGTCTCCTGACAACTTTACCTCCTGAGGTGAAACCAATGGAACAGAAATTAAACCTCCTTACAAATTTTATTACCTTCTCTCCTTGTCAGCTACAACAGAGACTGAGAATTCAAAGTCCCCACAACCATACAATCCAGCCTCGGGCTTCCATATTCCCACTATATGGCAGTGTTGTCCCACTCTCTGTGATACTTGATGATGGCGATCAAATGCATGCAGTTGGTTGGCTGGGTAGTGACCCCTAGAGCTGGTTGGAAAAGACCACCTGGTAAAGAAAAACCCATGCACTGTCTCGCATTGAAGGGCCATTCTCCCCTTACAATTCATTCTCTCTCTCTCTCTCTCTCTCTCTCTCTCTCTCAAAACAAAGAAAGTGCCTCATTTCTACAGTCGTGTCTTTCTCCTCCCCATAACCACACTGCCACTGTGACCAAATGGTGAGAACATCAAAATGATTGATCACACACTTGGTCCCTAATCTGCCAATCTAAATGCTATGGAACTAGCAGGGCAAAGTGTTGTTGGAATTGGAGCTGGGCAAATGGCTTATAGCAGATCATTAAACATGTCCTAATTTTTGTTGTTAGGTTGTAATGGTTTGAACAGGTTTCAGTTCTCATTTTCCACAGGGTTCTAATTTTACTTGCTTCTTGGTTTAGAGGTGATTTGTAAGCATTTTGTTGCAAATATTCAAAAATATGGGATGTATAGATTCCAAGGGCAAAAGGGACCATTGTGATGGCCTAGTCTGACCTCCTGTGTAATACAAGCCGTAGAACTTTCTGAAATTAATTCGTAGAACATCTCTTTAGAAAAAAAAATTGCAATCTTCACTCAAAAATTGCCGGTGATTGAGAATCTACCACAACCCTTAATAAACTTGTTCCAATGGTTAATTTCTCTCTGGTAAAAATGTATACCTTATATCCTGTCTGATTTTGTCCAGCGTCAACTTCCAGCTATTTGGTCATGTTATATCTTTTGTTGGATTGAAGAGCCCATTATTAAATATTTGTTCCCGGTGTAGGTACTTATAGATTGTAATCAAATTACTCAACCTTCTTTTTGTTAAGATAATTAGATTGAGCTCCTTAAATCTCACTATAAGACATGTTTCCAATCCTTTAATTATTCTCATGGCTCTTCTCTGAACCCTCTCCAACTTATCAACATCCTTCCTGAACTGTAGATTGTCTTCACTTTAGAGTTAACTCAGATTCTTAGCTGGCTATTACTCCTAACCCTCCTGTTAATTTTAGTTCTAGTAAATATTGTAAAATGCATGTTTGCTCAGCTATACTGGATTAGTCCTTCACTACCTCCTGGGAGATGGAACAAGATGGCCCTCGTAGAACTTTTGTGTCTTTCGTCTAATCTATGAGCAGTGATGTCATTTGTATTATACTCCTGGGGGACCTGTGCACGACTGTGCATGCACATTTTTTTTTTTTTTTGCAGAAAATAACTTTGGCCAGAAAGTTACTGCAGTTCTACCTTTTATCCACCAGGGGCCGCTGTGGCGCTAGAACAGAGCAGCTGCTCTCAGATGGGAGCAACCCCAGCTGCTGATAGGGAAGAGAAGACGCTGCCTTCCTGCAGTGCCCTGCCTGTAGGGCCAGGTCAGGAGCCTGGAAATGGGAGCACAGACAGTGTGGGGCACAGGAGCAGATGGGGGGGGGGGGGTGGGTGTCACAGACTGGGCTTCATAAGGGCTATTGCGGGAGGACAGACTGGGGCAGGGGCGGAGTAGGAGTGGAGGCACAGGACCTCATGGGGAGGGAGTGCAGGGACACATGGGGCTGGCTGAGGGAATGCAGGGAAACATGGGGAAGGAGAGGAGGTGCAGAGCCACATGGGGAAGGTGGGGTGGCTGAGTGGGGGCAGAGAGACATGGGGATGGGAGAGGGGATGCAGGGCCATCTGGGGACAGGCGAGCGGGTGGGGCCATGTGGGAAGAGGGGTGACTGAGTGAGGGCACAGGGACATATGGGAATGGTGGGGGGGTGGTTCAGGGCAACAGGGTTGCTAAGTGGGGTGCAAGGACACATGGGGATGGGGGAGTGGGTGTCGGGACACATGGGGTTGCAGGGACAAAAGGGGATGGGCAGATGTGCCTGACTGAATGGGAGGGGCTAGGGTCTGCATGGAGGGGAGGCTCCCTAACAATCCCTCCCTTTCCTCCCCCCAAAAAAAAAACAAAAACCAAAAACAAACCTGTTCCATATTTCTCCCACCAACACCCAACAATGATCCAGGGTCACTCCCAGTCTCTTTCCCTCTCTGTCAGCTCCTGCATTAGCCCTGACTCCCCCAAGCCTTTGCACTTCTGTGGGGTGGGGGAGAACAAATGAATTACTCAAAGTTTTATGTATTTATATGCTTAGTAATGAATCCATTTGTCAGAAAACATTTCCTGTATCTTTTCATTGTCTGTATTGCAAACATATTTGCTGATGGGTATTTTGAAATAAATTTACCAAAATAATTGAAACTGGTATGATTATAGTGTGTGTTTTTGACAAATAAAATATGCAGAATTTCCAGAATTTTAAAATTTTTTGCTCAGAATTCCCCCAGGAGTAGTATTTGGGTGTAACTGAGAGACTATAAATCATTCATTCCTGCTTTGAATATTCAAAGAAACTTCAGTATATACACGCAACAAAAAGTCTAATAGGAGGTTCTCTTGTATCATACTGCTTTCCTCTGTTACTTTTAATTTTCATCTTAAATCAGAGAGCTGCTAAACAAATCATAACTTCATGCTAAAAGCTGCCTCTGACTTTAATCCTGTTCCTGCATGTCTGAGTCAGATGCCCAGAAAGGATTTCAGGCATGACTAAACCTATTTATTTGCATATGAGAGTATTGTAAGTATATCAGCCAGAGCCAAAGTACTGTATTTTCTGCCTGAATGAAGAATATTTCTTCATCCTTTCCCCTTCACTTGTGACTAGATGTGTAAGTGGACAATTATCTGAAAGTTTTACTTTTTTTTTTTTTGTACCTGAATCTCTTAAAAAAAAAAAAAAAAAAAAAAAAAAAAAATCCCCCAACTGTTTGTGGAAATGGTATCAAAGCATTCTTTCCGAAAAAGTATTTAGAGAGCTTTAAATATCACAAATTTTAGCCAGACTTCTTGTTTACATGCTACTTCACAGCCCTTTTTTATACTTCAAGATCATACTTTAGAGTACCTCTAAAGCTACAGTACTTGCAATTTTTTTTTTAAAAGCACAGGTGGACAAAAGCACCTTGTGGATGAAATTAAGTATTGAACTGTTGCAAAAGGATGTCACGTATTTAATTGCTTATGTTCATATTTGTGGCTGTAATGAGTAAATTCCAAGTTCAAAACAAACTTCTGGCTGGATTCTTGTCTTACACTTTTATAAAGCCACTTAAGACATAAGCTACTCCTGACTTGCACCATTGTAACAGATCACAATCTTTCCTAGGTATCCATTGTGTGAACATTCTGAAGAAGGCTTGCTAATCATTCATGTTATTTGTGGGTGCTTTTATTTAATTCGCTAGCATTTATCCAACATCCAATTTATTTTGTAGTTTGGCCTTGTGTGCCAATAGAAGTGCTCTATGCTACAATTTGGAAGCACCAACTTCAATTCTTCTACTAGATCTTTAGTATCCTTTGTTTCAAGGGTCTTGAAGCAGGTTCTAAGCTGAGTGGGGTGGTGACATGAATTTACAGGATCTGTAGTATGCCCTGGCCTGTAGACCATTTCCTGAGAATGCCCCTTGAAGTTGTCTACACTATAAGCTGGTGGTGTGTGATTCCCCAGCTCACATACACATACTCAAGCTAGCTCTCATTGACCTAGCTAGCATGAGTATAAATAGCATTGTAGGCATGGAGCAGCGGCAGTTTCGCTGTGCCAAATATGAACCTACCTGAAACCAGTGGGTATGTACTCTGCAAGGCTAAGCCATGCCTTTGCTGCCCCTACACATTCTACTGCAGCTACACTGCTATTTGTACTTGCACTAGGCTGATGAGAACTAGCATGAGTATATGTACGCTAGCATGAAAATCACACCCCTAGCTTGTAGTGTAAACATAGCCTTAGTGTGCCAGACCCCCAAGGGATCACAGTCTTACGCTAAGTAAGGCTGCAGCACCTCACTACCTCAGAGACTGAGCTGCTGGTATCCAGCACTCCTTGTTCAGAGACTTTTACCCCCTTCAAGGATCAATTCACTTTAGCAAGTATCTGCAGAAACTCTATGCAGACCTTTTGAAACAGAGTAGGATTTATTAGTCAACTGGACTGCAGCATCAGGAGGTCCTTAGGTTAGCATAGAGAAGCAAAGGTTAACACAGTGTTCAGACTGGTCAATGCCACAGCTCTGCCAAACTGCCCCAGAATCCATCTTCTGTCTGTCAGTCTCATGTGAGACCTGCTGTGTCTCTGTGAGGCCAGTTCTGTTCACGGCATGTGGTTGGTCGCCTCTTGGTCCATTGTTCTTCTGCTGTGAAGCCATGCTGAATTCACATGTTTACCTGCTGGGAGCCTGCGGTTGTTGAGTATCAATTGCTCAGTCATTGGGTTCCCATTATCTTTCCAGATCCTCCAGTGATGAGGACCCATCCATATCACCCCAGATAGTTATGTGTAACAAACCACTCATGTCTCTTGCCCCAAGAGCAGCATTTTAATCCTTCTGCACCCAAGCAATGCCAAGGTTGTAGGTACAGAGTCAGACGTAGTTCAATAAAAAAAAAAAAAAATATCAGAAAATTCCCACATTCGTCACAGATGGGAGCTCATTTTATAATGGTACCAGTTCTCCTGCTGAATTTGGAATAGCATTGACTGACCTAGAAGGAAGTAAAGTCTTTTTACCAAAATTGTTGTCTTGGATCAATTTTACATTGTGTAAGCTTTGTGGGGCAGCGGTGTCCTAATTTTTGACTTGTTACAGCACGTTAAACACTTACAATTTTTTTTAAAGCAGAATAAATTTGGATGAAGGTAGCATTATCAAGAATAATATACACTCCTCTCTTGTGAGGATTTCACTTGTGGATGGTTTACCCATTCCACTCCCCAGGAAAAAAAAATACTTCTCTGTATATTTATGAATTGTAACTATTAAGGGAAATGGAGAACAATGAATTTCTGCATCCGAGATACAGGCAGAGTTGATTTTTTTTTTTTTAAATGTCCTCATCCTAGTTCGCTTCAGGACAAGAGTGTTTATCTCATGATGCTTATTTCTGAACTGGAGACAATGTTCACATTCCATTCAGTCTTTTAAAACATCTGAAAGGGATAAATAGTCAGCTGTTCATATTCCCCTCTCCCCCGCCCGATTTTTAAACAACCTCAAGACCTGCTCCTGAGGTTTCTCATCTGGTTCAATCTACATACAGCAGATCATCGCCTATAACTCTTTATTAGCAAGAGGTTGTGACATCCAAAAACAGATAAGATTCCCCAAGCATCCTTTCCTTTAGGGGAAGGAGAATTGGTTTTCTCCTGCTTTGTTGCAATGAATCTGTTTTAGTGTGAACATTTATTTTTAAAAGATGCAAAGTGCAAAAACAATTTTTTTGTGCTTGTAGTATGCCAGTGCTGTGTTGCTACAATGATGCATAGTAACTCTGGCATAGATAATTATTTGAGCAGACCCTAAGGAGGAGTTACAATCCTTTTTCCTTGTACAGAAACAAATTATTTTCTATACGTAATGCCCACTATGGTGCTCCAGAGCAAAAATATCTGAACTTTTGAAAATATTTCATAAGTTAATCCTTAAGTGGGGTAATTGCTTTCCATACTTGCAAGTTAAATGAAGTTAAGTCTTAACTGTGTTTTATAATGTGGTGTAGCATATTCAGAAGATATTTTTCATAAACATATACAATGATAGGGAATTGCATGGTACAGTTGGGTATTGTGAATGGTTTTTTGGTATTCCTCAAAGTATCTGGCATTGGTCACTGTTGGAGAAATAGTGGACTTGAAGACCCTGGGTATCTTAGGAACTTTAATGGCCTCCTTACAACAGTATCTGACTGCCTTACAATTTTTCATCACTGTGAGGGCAGTGCTCTTAACCCCATTTTACAGGTGGGAGACTGATGCACAGACTGAGAGTTGTCCAGGATCGCAGAGGGAGTCTGTGGCAGAGCAGGGAATTGAAGCCAGGTCTCCTGAGACCCAGACTATTGCCCTAGCCATCAGACCATTGTTCTTCTGCTCCATGGCAAATCAGATATTGCTGTGTAACTTTCCATGCCATCAAGCAGCTGTGTGACATACTTATGTTGTAAGATCCTATTGGTTTTAGTTTCTCTTTTTATTAAGAGAAGTGTTGTAATTTTTCAACTGTCTAACTCAGAGCATCATTTAAGCTGTTGTGAGATTGGTCTCCATCGGTGTGGGAATCTGGCATCTCTGGACACAGGTAGCAGTACAAAATGCTGGTGCACAAATCTTCACCGAGAGAGAGCAACTGTTCAGATAAAATCGTACTATTGATGCCAATGCCTTCCATATCCCTTGAGATTATTCATTTGCAAGTCTTGGAGGATATTTAATCCTTTCAAGTGCAGATATGTTCAGAATGTAGAATTTTACTTTCGTACTCAAAATTTAGTCACAGCAGACTATCCCCTTGCTTTACTTGGGAAAAAATGACTTGACTTCTCTTTTTTCTCTGGGTCCTACAGAGCCACTACAGATATGGAAGAGGGAGAGATGACTATCTTCTTCCTTGTACGTAATCTGCAGATTTGTTGATCAAATTCAAGTTGCAGAATATTTATTTTGAGGAATACATAGGTGTACCTCTCACTTGTACGTTCATTTCATTGCATAATATATCTGAGGGCTTGTCTACACTGGCACTTTAAGCGCTGCAACCATCTCGCTCAGGGGTGTGAAAAACGCGCCCCCCCCACCCCTGAGTGCTGCAAGTTTCAGCACTGTAAACAGCCAGTATGGACAATGCAATCAGCGCTGGGAGCCACAACCCCTTGGAGGTAGTTTTTTTAGAGCGCGGGGAGAGAGCTCTCCCCCAGCGCTGCTCCGTGACCACACAAGCCATGTTAAAGCACTGCTGTGGCAGAGTGCCTTTCCCAGACTGAGGAGAACTCTGTGGAGTTCAGAAGCTATTCTTTCACCAACAGAAGTTGGTCCAGTAAAGATATTACTTCGCCCACCTTGTCTCTATCATATCCTGAGACCGAAGATGGCTATCAACTAATCTGCTGAATAGGTGTTTATCACTGTAATTTAATTTACTTGGATTCTTGTCTGTTCCTTAGTTTGCACACCAGAAGTCTCAGAAGAGAAATGGAAAAGTTCCACAGCTAACATTTGTGTTCGTTTGTAGGCTAAAAGTCACTAAATGTTAGGTGTGTGGCAAAAAGTCAAGTGAGATGCTATTTCATAATTGTCAAACTATGCTAACAAGTTCTTTTGAAGTTACCATTAACAAGCTTGTAATTCACATGTGCAAATAACTTTTTAAAAGACTATTATAAATCTAGGTATTTAGAGGAAATGTTTAATGTAAAATATGCCCTTTACTACTAATTGACTAGCACTTTGGACTATCCAAGCTAATAGATAAGTAGAAGTTAGCCTTAAACACCTTTCGTTATTTACTATCCATGATACTTAAATTTTTCTCAAGACCACAGACCATGGATCCCAAAGTCTCTCTCAGTCCAATGCTCTGCCCTCCAGTGCACACTGCCTCCTTACAGTAGAGATGCCTTTTTTATTTGACAGTTATGTGTTAAGTGGGAGGCTGTGAGGAATAGACACTAACTAATCAAGATTTACCTTGCTTGCTGTCTTCCACTGGAAAATTGTTTCAAAAGAGCGTGGTAGTATGTTTTTGGTAGCAAGTTTTCTCTTCTCCCATCAATAGATGGGAAAGGTATATGTAAAATTTCGCTCTGTCAATGGCACCATACAAAGTGGGTCTGTGTGGTGAGAGACTAAATACTTAATAAATCAGTTTGAAGTTTGTGGTTCTGCACAGATTCAGAAGAGGGCATAATCTCAGTGGGGTCATAGCCATCTTGTGACATTTGACTCATGAATTTGGACCAGTCAAGACTCCGGAAACATTTTCTTCTGTAACCCTTGCACCCTATTTGGTCCTCTTCCATTACTAATTTAAAAGGAAAGTCTTATCTACTACAGTCTCTCTTCCTCCCCTGTTCCTTAATAAAGAGTCAAGATTTTTAAACACTTCCGGAATCAGCAAACTCATTCCCAATTTGAATTCAGTCAGGTCACTCTCTCTCCATAACAAGCTGTTTCACTGTACTCTTTGTCTGGACAACAGGCCTGCCATTGTAGCTATGTGAAGTAGACTTCTTTGGATGAACATTCTCAACTGCCCACAGGCTCTTATTCATTCATCACATGTTGCTGTAAGTGTCTTATTCATTTTCTTTTGTCCAGAGTATCTATACATATCTTTCTTCATAAATGGACCTTGTGTCCCCACACTGAAGTGTGTTCATATTACAAGGATGTGTAGACAAATATAGAACCCTCAAGCAAGTGCAGGTTTAGACCTTTCCACTCTGGTTTCACTTTCAAAATAAACGACACCATTGTTTAAAGCCATTTCTAAGGAGCTGTTTGCATCGCTACCAAAATGACGAGTGTTAGACTTTACTGATTGGAAGGTTCCAGTGGGTTCCTTACACCCTTTTCACGGTAGTTAATGCTTTCATGCATGCAGTTGGAGTTTTTGAATAAGCTACCAATTAACCACTCTTCTGGTGGACAAGGGCTTGTAGTAGAAAAGATGGAAACAGCCTTGGAAAGGAACTAATTTCCTTCAGGTTAGAGATTAAATGTTGTTAGGGATCAGTCTGGGGAAGCTTGCATTGTTACTATCCTGTTGTGCCTATTATCTGAATACATAAACGGGGAATTTAGGTCTCCAGAAGCTGTTAATTTATTTAAATATTTTTGGATGTTTTCTACATTTTCAAATATATTGATTTCAGTTACAACACAATACAATATATACGGTGCTCACTTTATATTTTTATTACAATATTTGCACTGTAAAAAAACAAACAGTATTTTTCAATTCTCCGAATACAAATACTGTAGTTCAATCTCTTTATCCTGAGTTGAACTTACAAATGTAGAATTGTGTACAAAAAAAACCCCTGCATTCAAAAATAAAACAATGTAAAACTGGAGAGCCTAAAGTCCACTCAGTCTACTTCTTGTTCAGCCAATCGCTCAGACAAACAAGTTTCTTCTTTGAGTGCTTGTTCATGTCCATTCCACATTAGGGCTGTGTGCACTGCTGCGCACGAGCATTGGAAACTTTTCCCCTTAGCGGCTCCATTGGACCAGTGGGGGGCCCCACCCCTGAGTGTCGCCACTGCGCCATGCATATATACTCCTGCCGCCCCGACCCCCTCCAGTTCCTTCTTCCTGTCCGTGGCAGTGTTGGAACAACCCCTCTGTCTGTCTCTTGTATGAGAGCAGTCCCTAAGCCTTCTCAGAATTAGATAGCTGTTATCAGTTAGTTAGCATACCGTTGTTGTGGATACTAAGTGCTCAGGTGCTTGGAGGCTTCTAGCAACTGCCCCGGGCCGCAGGGCATGCCACAGGCCCAGGGGTTTAAGGCTTGTGCCATGTGCCACAAGCCTATGCCAGTAGTGACCCTATGGACTCGTGTCTACATTACCCGGGGGAAGAGCATCAAACTGAGCATGTGATACGATTGCAAGGTGTTCAAGCCAAGAACAAAGAAAGAGAGACTTTTGTTTGAAGCAGTAGTTGGAGGCTGCATTGCAGCCACCGGGCCCGGAGCACCCAACGTCTGCTCCGGCTTCCTCTGTGCGTAGTGCCCTGGAGCTGTCGAGAGACCCAGCACCAGCTAAACACCAAAAGGTGTCGGCCCCAGAGCGCCAGACTAGGCCCCCAGCACCGCTCGTCCTCCCCGGTGTGGCCCATGGCGCAGCCAAAAGGAAGGTGCAGACGTTCCCCGCATAGGAGGCTGGCACCTTCCAAGGCCCCGAGCACCGATAAGAGCAGGGAAGGCCGCTGTACCGGCGCTGGGACCGGTGGCTCAGCACCACAAGTCCCACCAAGCCCAGGCCTAAGTGAGCTCAGTGCAGACAATGGGCTCGAGGACATAATGGATCAGCCCTCCAAACCTGGCACCTTTGAGGCGGCAAAGGACCTCATTGAGCTGTTGGTGACGAGCCCCCTCCTCTACAAGGAGCATCCTCCAGCACCCAGGCCACGGGTGCTGTCGAGGGGTAAGCCGCATTGTTCCTGGAGTTGGTCCCGGTTAAGCTCCGCGTCTGCAGACTGCCAGTTACCAGTGGCTCAGAAGGAAGTTGCAGTACCGGGAGTGGATTGACGTGAGGAAGTAACGGAAGGAGCACGACGCTCTCTGGCACCACTTAAGGACTAGCACCGGGAGGAGTCGAGACGGCCCTTGCCGGAGGACTCCTGCAGACACCGGTCTGGCGCAGACTCTGGCCGTTAGTTCCTAGCACCATGCTCTAGACAGCAGGGACCATCATGGGTTGGCACCCCCAATGGGGGCCTCCAGGTCATTGGCCCTTCTGGACTTCTTGGGCCTAGCAACAGTGCCAAGGGGCCTTGTCCAGGGTGAGCTACTCAGTGCAGTGGTCCTGGTCCCCACACCGACGGTGCCGGAAGCTACAGTATCCAGGCCTCCAGCATCTCCCCAGGATAAACCGGAGAGACCAGCACTGAGTCCGGTGCGTCCCCAAGGTCTCTTGCCCCGGCCTGAGCCGGAGGCCCTCTCCCATGGGAGAAGGGGAGCAGGAGGATCAGCCAGAGGGGGTTGAGCAGCTGCTAACCTCCTTGTCATACCCGGATGAGGCAGTGGCAGGTACAGCAGTGTCCGGCCCTCCACCCATAGACCGCAGAGCCCACAAGGAGCTACTGTGTAGGGTTGCCCAGAACTTGGGGTTGCAGGCCGAGGAGATGGTTGAGCAGGAGGACCCCATGGTGGACATTTTGAACCCCCAAGGTCCATCTAGAATAGCGCTCCCACTCATTAAGACCATCCAATTGAATTATAAGACTATATATGGCAGACCCTGGCCTCCAGCGCTCCAAGGCCAAAGGTGTGGAGTGCAAATAGTTTGCCCTGTCAAAGGGCTACGAATTCTTGTTTTGCCACCCAAGTCCATGCTCCCTGGTGGTCTCGGCGGTGAACAAAAGGGAGCGCCATGGACAACAGGCCCCAGCCCCTAAGGCCAAGGAGGCAAAACGCCTGGACCTTTTTGGCAGAAAGGTGTAATCGTTAGGGGGGACTTCAGTTGAGGATTGCTAACCAGCAAGCCATTCTCAACAGGCATAATTTTAACTCCTGGGCGGCAGTGGGGAAGTTTAAGGACAACCTCCCGCAAGGTTCCCAACAGGAGTTTACGACCCTGGTGGATGAGGGCAAGACAGTGGCTAAGACCTCTCTCCAGGCCTCCCTGGATTCAGCAGATGAAGTGGCCAGAACAATTGCCTCAGAATATGCTTCAGGACCTCCCCTTTGAAGGGTCTGGGCTCTTTTTGGATCAGACAGACGCGAGGCTACATAGCTTCAAGGACTTGAGGGCTACACTTAAGTCACTGGGTACGCACATCCCGGTGACGCAAAGTAAACCTTTAAGCCGCAGCCTCCCCCCTCAGCGCCAGTACCAGCCTCATCCATAGGCATGAGCCTTACCGTAGGCGAGGCAGGGATAACAGGCGACGGCACAATAATAACAATAATGTGCCAGGTCAGAACCAAGGTCAGCACAAATCGCAGCCAGGCACTATGCCAGGCTTTTGAAGGTGCGCTCAGGGGCAGCATACCAGACCAGTCACCAGATCCGTCCCTTTAGTTTCCTGAAACGCCTGTCCCGTTTCTCCCGTTCGTGGTCCAGCATTACGTCAGATGGTTGGGTCTTATGCATGGTACGGAACTGGTACTTGCTGCAGTTTTATTGCCTCCCACCCTCCTTCCCCATCCCTCTTCAGGGACCTCTCTCACGAGCGTCTCCTAGAGAAGGAGCTGGAGGTGGGGGCAATAGAGGCGGTGCCGCACGGCCTAAAGGGGAAAGGTTTCACTCCCAGTATTTCCTCATCCCCAAGGCCAAAGGGGGCCTTCGTCCCATTTTAGACCTGTGCGGGCTCAACAAGTTCCTGGTCAAGGCCCCGGTCCTGCATGGTCTCCCTGGGCACTATCATCCCTTCCCACGATCCAGGGGGCTGGTAGGCTGCTCTCAACATAAAGGATGCGTACTTTCATATCGCCATCCACCCAGCACGTCGGCGGTTCCTGCACTTTACTGTGGGCCAAGAACACTACCGGTTTGCAGTTCTCCCATTGGTCTAGCCACAGCCTCACAGGTGTTCACAAAATGCATGGCGGCAGCGGCGGCAGCAGCCTTCTTACGGAGCCAGAGAATCCAGGTTTATCCGTACCTCGACGACTGGCTCCTGGCGGGTCGATCCGAAGCGGGAAGTGCAGGGCAACGTGCAGGTGGCCCTGAGATTGTTCCACAAGCTGGGACTCCTAGTCAACGTCCCCAAGTCCACTCTCGTGCCCACGCAGAGAGTGGAATTAGGGGGCGGTCCTGGACGCGGTGCAGGCCAGGGCAACTCTTCTAGTATCCCAATTCCAGGCTATCCAGCAAACGGTGAGACTTCCTGCCCCAGTTTCCAACGACAACGGCCAGGTGCTGCCTGCAGCTGCTGGGCCACATGGCCTCATGCACGCACGTGGTCAGGCATGCCAGACTGAGTGTCAGGGCTCCGTAGGCGTGGCTCGCTCGGGTGTACCGCCCAGGCAGGGACTGCCTGGACTTGGTAGTGACGGTCCCAAGGGACATGCTGGACTCCCTGCTGTGGTTTGCGAAGGCATCCCCTTGCCGCCCCACAACTGGACCTGACGCTGTTGACGGACTTGTCCAGACCATGGATGCGGGGGCTCACCTGGAGGACCTCGGGACTCAGGGCTTGTGGTCCGGAGCAGAGCAGTTGCTCCATATCGATGTGAAGGAGCTCAGGGCAGTTTGTCTAGCCTGCCAGACCTTTCAGGTCGCTCTGAGTGGTCACAGCATGACAGTTCTGATAGACAACACTACTGCCATATAAAGAAGCAGGGTGGAGTCCATTCCTCGCCGCTCTGTCGCAAGCTCTCCTCCTCTGGGACTTTGGTATAGCCCACGCCATTCACCTCAAGGCGTTGTATCTCCCGGGGGAGCAAAATGAGCTGGTGGACTATCTCAGCAGGTCGTATCACATGCATGAGTGAATGCTCAGAGTGGACGTCGTGCTTTCGCTCTTCCGCAGGTGGGAGTTTCCCCGGGTAGACCTGTTTGCCACCAGGGTCAACACCCAGTATGCTCGTTCCAGAGTCACAGCCCGGGCTCAGTTGCAGATGCGTTTGCGATCCTGTGGGGAGGGGGCTTGATGT